>NC_086178.1:113276850-113933725 GCF_023053635.1 Elgaria multicarinata webbii
GAGGCCACAGGTAGTCTTTGAATCACAACTCAAGAACTGCACAAAGCAAAGGTACCATGTTGCCCATAAGAAAAATACAAATTCCATATAGTATAATACCTTTATTATATGCCAACACAAAGGTTACCAAAAATATACAAGAATGTATAGGAAAGATGTTATAAAAATGATGGTGGTTGAAAAATGGGGAAAATCTGACCCAATGTTGAAGTTGCAAAGGTCCTCCTTTACAACTTAATTTTTAAAAATGCAGTCAATAGAAAGGAACAAAGTTCAGGAATTACCATAGTAGCATCTGCTCCGCCTGCTGATGAGCTGTCGTTTCTACATTTGCCAGGCTTTTGGCTTCTGTCCAAAGAAAAAAAGCCTGTAGTAGTGGGCCTTCTGCTCCCCCTAAATTACCCAACATTAGTTGTTACTTGGGGGAAGTCCTAATTTTGGGAATATTCCATTGGGACGTTCTCCTGTGGAAGAACATCATTGCAGTTTCTTCTGTAGCTCCTTTATTATTATTATTTAAGTGGGGCTTGCACAGGAGAATGTCCTAGCAATTTGTGCAATTGCTGTGTGATGTGGATAGAACGATGCTGGCAGAACACAGTGGAGAAAAGAGCTAGGGCATACAATGAGTACAGTGTTTCCTCTGGAGCTATTTGCCCAAGTCAAAAGACATCATTACAGATCCCGAGGAGCCACTGAAGCAAGCCAAGGGGCCGGGCTGTGAGATCATCGTCGATGGGGGCAAATAGCCAGAGTCAACAATGCTGGCCATTGTGCAGCTCCGTTTACACAACACCACTTGGTTCTTTCCAGTGTGATCAGGGTTCAGTGGATGTTGAAAAGCACAGTCCAAGTGATTGCTTTGCTAGGAGTGGGGGTTGAGGAGATGTGATGCTTCTAGCCTAGGTGACTTAGAAGCAGCTGGAAATTTGCCATAATGCAAAGAGCAATTGGGATGAAAGGTAAGAGAATGTGGGCTGGTGATTGCCTGTCCCAATCCCCATGTGATATTTTAGTGATTTCACAGGCTTCTGATAAGATAAGAGTTTTATCTGCATTGAAAAGTGCACAAGTAGGGTTATACGCATCCCTGCGCAAATACGTGTCCACTGGTGTCATCTTTCCTAAAATATCCTATTCTGTATAAAAAAAATGGGATTTGGAATGGATTCCCAGAGCCACCAGGAATAGACATGGGATGCAGCAGACAGAGGAGGAACAGCAATAGACCAATAGTCACAGGGTAGCTTTATTTGCTAGTTTTGTAATGTTTTATAGTCATTTTCTCCTCCACCACCATGATAATGCTTGGCCTTTCTGATGAGACAGGGGCCTAATAGTAACTGAAAAATAATAAACATGTGTCTGACTGGGTTATACTACTGTATTCAGGACTCACATTACTTTGGGGGTCTGGTATTTCTACCAACAGAGTTTCTTCTTCATGGGTTGTCTAGTTTATTGGCCCTTATGCCCTCTGTCATCTAGAGCAACACCATTTCCAAAACAACCTTTGTGTAGTTTTTGTTTCCAAGGATAACCATACCTCACTGATTGTCTCTCCACCACTAATTTTGGATTTAACCATATATCTAGTCATGCGGAGCCAATGTATCACACTGGCAAGACTTTGGAGCAAAATACGGGGTCTGAAATGCCTCCCCACCACTACACTATGCCTTTGAATTCATTTCTTCTTTGGCCGTTTACATACATCACAACCACAGAAGAAGCACATTGCAACACAGCATACTAAGAGAAAAGTCACCAGATCTCCTAGGTTGTGACATCTCACTGCTTGACATCATTCTGCACTGTGCTAGAAGTGATCACCTGATTCTGTATGTCTTCCAGCAAGCACTGTGCTACAAGCTGAACAAGCTGGAGCGTGTTCAGAAGAGGGCAACCAGGATGATCAGGGGTCTGGAAACAAAGCCCTATGAAGAGAGACTGAAAGAACTGGGCATGTTTAGCCTGGAGAAGAGAAGATTGAGGGGAGACATGAGAGCACTCTTCAAATACTTAAAAGGTGGTCACACAGAGGAGGGCCAGGATCTCTTATCGATCCTCCCAGAGTGCAGGACACGGAATAACGGGCTCAAGTTAAAGGAAGCCAGATTCCGGCTGGACATCAGGAAAAACTTCCTGACTGTTAGAGCAGTGCGATGGTGGAATCAGCTACCTAGGGAGGTTGTGGGCTCTCCCACACTGGAGGCATTCAAGAGGCAGCTGGACAACCACCTGTCAGGGATGCTTTAGGGTGGATTCCTGCATTGAGCAGGGGGTTGGACTCGATGGCCTTGTAGGCCCCTTCCAACTCTGCTATTCTATGATTCTATGATTCTAAGTTACAGTCCAGGCTGGAAGAGAGGGAGCAGGAATGTGCTCCTTTCCTACTGGCCTCAGAGCACTTTGCCCTTCTTCAAAGCCACCCACCAGCCTTGATCAAAGGGGAGGGCCAGCCAGGGCTTGCCACGAAAGGAGGCAATATTCTCAGTTAATACCAAGCACTCTACTTCTACATAGTAGGACTTGATGAGTGCTATTTTTCTATATGGTTATTGTTCAGATTTACTCCAGAGAGAAAGTGAAAAGAACGTGAGTAAATGGGTAGAAGTATCAGCGAATAGAGGCAGTGGGTAAATGATAGGAGAAAGGGAGGAAACGGGGGGCCAAGGGAGCTTGCTGAAAATAATGAAGTAAGGCTGGGACTGGTGTCTGAACTCAGCTAAAGCTCATTCTCCTAGCCACAATTTGATGGGAACTGGCTCTCCTGATTTAATGCACTGGAGAGTTTTGTGACTGCAGCAGTAATGCATTTGACTGTTAGACTGAGCTGCTAGGATGTCATGGAATCATAGAATAGTAGAGTTGGAAGGGGCCTATAAAGCCATCGAGTCCAATCCCCCTGCTCAGTGCAGGAATCCACCCTAAAGCATCCCTGACAGATGCTTGTCCAGCTGCCTCTTGAATGTCTCTAGTGTAGGAGAGCCCACAACCTCCCTAGGTAACTGATTCCATTGTCGTATTGCTCTAACAGTCAGGACGTTTTTCCTGATGTCCAGCTGGAATCTAGCTTCCTTTAACTTGAGCCTGTTATTGCATGTCCTGCACTCTGGGAGGATCGAGAAGAGATCCTGGTCCTCCTGTGTGTGACAACCTTTGAAGTATTTGAAGAGGGCTATCATGTCTCCCCTCCATCTTCTCTTCTCCAGGCTAAACATGCCCAGTTGTTTCAGTCTCTCTTCATAGGGCTTTTCCCCCCTGACTCCGGATCAACCTGGTTGCCCTCCTCTGAATGTCTACAGACTCTGCCTGGTGTCTCATGTACTGGCTTACATATTTTTTGTGAACTACCCAGAGAGCTTTGACTATTGGGCGGTATTGTTGTTTATTCGTTCAGTCGTTTCCGACTCTTCGTGACTTCATGGACCAGCCCACGCCAGAGCTTTCTGTCGGCTGTCGCCTCCCCTAGCTTCCCCAAGGTCAAGTCTGATACCTCCAGAATATCATCCATCCATCTTGCCCTTGGTCGGCCCTCTTCCTTTTGCCTTCCACTTTCCCTAGCATCAGCCTCTTCTCCAGGGTATCCTGTCTTCTCATTATGTGGCCAAAGTACTTCAGTTTTGCCTTTAATACCATTCCCTCAAGTGAGCAGTCTGGCTTGATTTCCTGGAGTATGGACTGGTTTGATCTTCTTGCAGTCCAAGGCACTCTCAGAATTTTCCTCCAACACCACAGTTCAAAAGCATCTATCTTCCTTCGCTCAGCTTTCCTTATGGTCCAGCTCTCGCAGCCATAGGTTACTACGGGGAATACCATTGCTTTAACTATGCGGACCTTTGTTGTCAGTGTGGTGTCTCTGCTCTTAACTATTTTATCAAGATTTGTCATTGCTCTCCTCCCAAGAAGTAAACTTCTTCTGATTTCCTGGCTGCAGTCAGCGTCTGCAGTAATCTTTGCGCCCAGAAATACAAAGTCTGTCACTGCCTCCACGTTTTCTCCCTCTATTTGCCAGTTATCAATCAAGCTGGTTGCCATAATCTTGGTTTTTTTGAGGTTTAACTGCAACCCAGCTTTTGCACTTTCTTCTTTCACCTTTGTCATAAGGCTCCTCAGCTCCTCCTCGCTTTCAGCCATCAAAGTGGTGTCATCTGCATATCTGAGATTGTTAATGTTTCTTCCTGCGATTTTAACTCCAGCCTTAGATTCGTCAAGCCCAGCACGTCGCATGATGTGTTCTGCATACAAATTGAATAGATAAGGTGAGAGTATACAACCCTGCCGTACACCTTTCCCAATCTTAAACCAGTCCGTTGTTCCGTGGTCTGTTCTTACCGTTGCTACTTGTTCGTTATACAGATTCCTCAGGAGGCAGACAAGATGACTTGGTATCCCCATACCACCAAGAACTTGCCACAGTTTGTTATGATCCACACAGTCAAAGGCTTTAGAATAGTCAATAAAACAGAAATAGATGTTTTTCTGGAACTCCCTGGCTTTCTCCATTATCCAGCGGATATTGGCAATTTGGTCTCTAGTTCCTCTTCCTTTTCTAAACCCAGCTTGTACATCTGGCAATTCTCGCTCCATGAATTTCTGGAGTCTACCTTGCATGATCTTGAGCATTACCTTGCTGGCGTGTGAAATAAGTGCCACTGTCCGATAGTTTGAACATTCTTTAGTGTTTCCCTTTTTTGGTATGGGGATATAAGTTGATTTTTTCCAGTCTGATGGCCATTCTTTTGTTTTCCAAATTTGTTGGCATATGGCATGCATCACCTTGACAGCATCATCTTGCAAGATTTTAAACAGTTCAGCTGGGATGCCGTCGTCTCCTGCTGCCTTGTTATTAGCAATGCTTCTTAAGGCCCATTCAACCTCACTCTTCAGGATGTCTGGCTCTAACTCACTGACCACACCGTCTGAGCTATCCCCGATATTATTATCCTTCCTATACAGATCTTCCGTATATTCTTGCCACCTTTTCTTGATCTCTTCTGTTTCTGTTAGGTCCTTGCCATCTTTGTTTTTGATCATACCCATTTTTGCCTGGAATTTACCTCCGATGTTTCTAATTTTCTGGAAGAGGTCTCTTGTCCTTCCTATTCTATTGTCTTCTTCCACTTCCGCACATTGCTTGTTTAAAAATAATTCCTTATCTCTTCTGGCTAACCTCTGGAATTTTGCATTTAATTGGGCATATCTCCCCCTATCACTGTTGCCTTTTGCTTTCCTTCTTTCTTGGGCTACTTCCAGTGTCTCAGCAGACAGCCATCTTGCCTTCTTGGTTTTCTTTTTCTTTGGGACGTTTTTTGTTGCCGCCTCTTGGACAATGTTGCGAACTTCTGCCCATAGTTCTTCCGGGACCCTATCTACTAAATCTAGTCCCTTAAATCTATTCTTCACTTCCACTGCATATTCATTAGGAATATTAGTGAGCTCATATCTAACTGATCTGTGGGTCTTCCCTATTCTCTTTAGTTTGATTCTAATTTGTGCAATAAGAAGTTCGTGATCTAAACTACAGTCAGCTCCAGGTCTTGTTTTTACCGTCTGTATAGATGTCCGCCATCTTTGGCTGCAAAGGATGTAGTCAATCTGATTTCGGTGTCGGCCATCTGGTGAAGTCCATGTATAAAGCCGTCTTTTTGGTTGTTGGAAGAGAGTGTTTGTTATGCACAGTGAGTTGTCCTGGCAGAATTCTATTAGCCTATGTCCCGCTTCATTTTGTTCTCCTAGACCATGCTTACCTGTAATTCCAGATGTCATTTGACTGCCCACCTTAGCATTCCAGTCTCCTGTAACAAAAATAACATCTCTTTTTGGTGTATTATCCAATAGGTGCTGCAGATCCTCATAGAACTGTTCTACTTCTGCTTCTTCAGCATCTGTGGTTGGGGCATATATTTGGATCACTGTGATGTTAAATGGCTTACCCTGAATTCTAATTGAGATCATTCTATCGTTTTTTGGATTGTATCCAAGCACTGCTTTAGCCACTTTATTATTAATTATGAAGGCTACTCCATTTCTTCTGTGATCCTCTTGTCCACAGTAGTAGATCTGGTGGTGATCTGATGTGAAGTGGCCCATTCCAGTCCATTTCAGTTCACTGACACCCAATATATCTATATTTAATCTTGACATCTCACCAATAACCACATCCAATTTGCCCTGGCTCATAGATCTTACATTCCAGGTTCCTATGGTGTGTTGATCTTTAGAACATCGGATTCGTCGTTCACCACCAGCACCGTCGGCCGCTAGCCGTCCTTTCGGCTTTGAGCTAGCTGCGTCATCACGTCTGGGGCTAGTTGAACTTATCCTCTGTTCCTCCCCAGTAGCATTTTGACCATCTTCCGACCTGGGGGTCCTATCTTCCAATGGTATCCCGACATATCTCTGGTTGTACTGATCCATTTAGTTTTCACGGCAAGAATACTGGGGTGGGTTGCCATTACCTTCCCCAGGGATCGTATTTAGTCTGACCTCTCTACCATGACCTTCCCGTCTTGGGTGTCCCTTCACGGTTTAGCTCATGGCATCCTTGAGGTGCTCAAGCTTCAGCACCACGGCAAGGTAACGATCTCCTTTGCTGGAGATTGGGCGGTATAGAAATGTAATAAATAAATAAAATTCCAGTCTATGCACTGAGTCTACCATCTTTCCCCTGACCCCAACTGCAGATATACTGTCCAGTCCTGGGAATCACAGAATCATAGAATAGCAGAGTTGGAAGGGGCCTATAAGGCCGTTGAGTCCAATCCCCTGCTCAATGCAAGAATCCACCCTAAAGTATCCCTGACAGATGGATGTCCAGCTGCCTCTTGAAGGCCTCCAGTGTGGGAAGGCAGAGGCCACGGAAGTAGGCGGGAGAGCCAATCTGGTGTCGTGCTGACATTTTGAACTACAACTCCCATAAGTCTCAGCTAGCAAAAACAATGCTCAGGGATTCTAGGGATTTTATTTCAAAACATCTGGAGAACACCAGGTTGCCTACCTCCTACTGGAAAGAATCAACTGGGATCTCCAGAGGCCTAGGTGTGCCCCAGGATGCACCCAAGCAGGTACGATTTCATTTGAGGTCAAGATCCTAGAGTACAACTCGTCATAGACAGGGCAGTCAAATCCTGGAGGAAGGCTACCTTTGGAAGCTTTATGCCTGCATTGAGCAGGGGGTTGGACTCGATGGCCTTGTAGGCCCCTTCCAACTCTGCTATTCTATGATTCTATGAATGGGGTGCATGGGTCTTTGAGTTAATGCATGTGTTCATGCTTGTGTTTGTTTGGAGTGAGTGATGCTGAGTGTGTGTGCACACGCGCATGTGAGTTGGGGGGATGATTTGGAAGTGATATTCCTATTAAATAATGCATTTTGGTCCCATAGATGTTCCTTTCCGATTTGTTTGCTATAATTGGCATGATGTATTTCTTGTACTTTAAAATAAATTTAGCAGTTTCAAGTTTTGTGCTTCTTAATTTTTCCAGGAAACATATGTTCTTAAAAATCAAAGTTGGCATTTTTGGGTGTGTGTGGTGGAAGTAGCTCACCTTGCCTAGGGCGCAAAATAGTCTGGCAACCGGCCCTGTAGACACCTGACATTGTGCATGTGTGGAGTGATATCATAGAACCATAGAATAGCAGAGTTGGAAGGGGCCTACAAGGCCATCGAGTCCAGCCCCCTGCTCAGTGCAGGAATCCACCCTAAAGCATCCCTGACTTCTGAACTATTATTATCTAAAAGTTTTGTTCTTAGGTAGTTTTGTAAAAACGTAAAATGCTACTGTGAACTTCAGTGCTGGTGACACTGGACATTTTTTTGTTTCTGTTTTTCTTTATTAATTATTACTGTGGAGGTTTTTCACTGTTTAAAGGGATTTAAGAACATGTACCAGCTAGGAGAACTTGTTCTGTAGATTGATTACAAACTGTATATATGTTGTATATATCACTTATATCTCATATATTGCATCTATTAAACATCGCACACATGCAACTGGCTACAAATACACCACAATACAATATTCCAAAATATTGTAAGCCTATGCAGCAGGGCCTTGCTATTTACTGTTTTACTCTGTACAGCACCATGTACATTGATGGTGCTATATAAATAAATAATTAATAATAATAATAATAATAATAATAATAATAATAATATAATATGAGCAAACGATACAATACATAGGCCTGGTTCAGACCACGCACTAAACCATGCTGCTTAACCACAAAATGGTTAACGGAATGCATTGACCTTAATGTGCATCCTATTAACCATACTGTGGTTAAGCTGCGGCATGGTTTAGCGTGTTGTCTGAACCAGGCCATAAAATTGGGCAAAGGAAGCCCCAGTCGTTCCTCTCACTGCCTAGCCCTGCAAAGGCTCAAAATGCGCTGCTAGGGTTGCGGGTGAGGGGGTCTTCCTAGGTCCCCCCACCCCATAACGAGGAACAGTGAAGGGCTGTTTTCCCGAGAATCACACGGCGAGCTCCGCGCCTTCCTCACCACCCAGCATTAACGGGAGGAAAGCCAGGCGGCTGCAGCAGCAGCATCCCGCCCAGCTGGCCTCCCTGGGGACCGGCGACGAGCCCGGCATGCGTCTGCAGCAGTGCGGTGCTGGCGGCGCCTCCGCCTCGCCTCCCCTCCCCTCTCGCTCCCACGCAGCCCCGGCGGGCGGAGAGTCATCTTGACCCACTTTGCCAGCGAAAGTAACTGCAGGTCATTGCCTTCCTGGTTGCGGGCGCGGCTTAACTCTCCCTCGCCCCCTGCCCACTGCCCGATCCCGCGTCGAGCACATGGTTCGCAACGCAACGCCGCGCAACGCCGCGCAAGGCAAGGGTCAGGCAACGGGAGCCGCCGCCGCCGCCGCAGCGCCGCCGTCCAACAGCAGATTGCGGGCAGCCAATGCCGAGAGCGCTGCGAGGTGGCACCAAATCCCCCCAGCCAATGGGAGCGCTCCGCCGAGCGCCGAGGCATCCTCCTCCTCCTCCTCCCCCCCTTCGCCTCGCCGGGCTCCAAGCCTCCGCTCTCCGCCCCACCGCCACTTAAGTGTCGCCGGAGCGCAAGGAGCGCAGTCGCATCGCGCGTTGGGAGACGGATCGGAAAGCGGCCCGGGCCACCGCTTTGCTTTTCAGAGGTCGTCATTCTAGAGAGGGAAGGAGGGAGGGAGAGCGAATTAACTCCTAGCGGGTTACTTGAGTTCATCTTCCCGGGAACTGAAATACCTTTGCAGACGGCAAAGCCCCGGTGCCGAGTCCCACCTGCAGCATCACTGAAGCTGCGCAAGCAACGGCGGCAACTGCAGCGCGCCGCGTCCGGAGAGCCGCAGAAAGAAAGAAAGAGCAGCGCAGCGCAGCGCATCCCTCCCGGCGGCCGTCAGGAGCGCGGAGAGCCCCGCATCTCTCGGGGAAGGCAGGACGAGGCCTTTTCCGATGCCTGCCCAGTTGGCCCAGGGGAAGGTAAGGAGAGCCTCCCTGCGCTCGCGGCCCCATGGCGCGTCCCGCCGCGCCTTCGGACGCGGCCATCGCCACCTTCGCCATCGCCACCTGCACGTCTGTCGCTCCATGGTAGCCCATATTTTTTCATTTCACATGACAAGAACCAGCGCTCCGAGGCGGTCATTCATTCATTCGTTTTCAATCCCATTCTCTTGTAATTGGTGTCAGCCCCAAACAGCCCACCTGCTTCCACAAGCATCCATCATTATTATTATTATTATTATTATTATTATTATTATTATTATGCTGCTGCTTGTGGCGCAGCGCTGCTAATGCCATTCATATCTGCGTCATCACCCGCTTAAAAGCAGGGCGGCTTTGAAAAGGTTTTTTTTAATAACTTGACGCTAATTCGTTTTTCTGTGCGCATCACGTAGCCACAGCGTGCCGCTTAGCCCTGTGACATGATTAACAAAACGAAGTGACGACGGATCCGGACGAGGGGGCGGGGCTCAGGCAGACCTGACGAGACCGGCTTCTAGCGGGCTCGGCTAGTGGATGGCTTTAGTATTTTTAAGGCAAGCAAAGCTTCAGGCTGCAGTCCTGCGCGCACTGCTGAGTAGATATGTCTAGAATTGTGCTGTTAGAGCAAAATCCAGGAGCCCCACGGTTCAGGGGTGATAGGAACTGCTTTCCAAACTGCAACAGCTCTTAACAAGAAACCACTTCTGCTACAAGGAAGAAAATAACCTCACATTATGCTGCCGTCTTTGAACTAATTGGAACTTGAATAGGGTTGGGTTGTTAGTCTCTTTTGATTTACAAAAATATGCCGGAAGAGCTTTAATTTAAACATAGCCTTGCTAGTGTTCTTAGCAATGAATAGGTTACCAGGGAGGCAACCTGGCCTTTACAGATGCTGCTTCTCCTGGCAATTTCTCTTTACCATGCTTGAGGTGGCATCCAGGTCATTCTCAAAAGGCCTCTCCTCCTGACAATATCTGGGCAAATGAGTATGCCCTTCAAAAAAAAAGTAGCTCTTGACAGACAGGGAACTCTACTGGTGCTACAGATACCTACACAAAAATAATAATGAGAGGAGATAATTGTTCATTTGGTTTCTGTTGATGTATGATTATCTGAGCTTTTATATTAGAATTCTCTGTCAGGTAGAATTGAAAATTAGCCAAATTCCCCATTATAGACAGACAGTTCAAATATCAGATGCTTTTCTCTGTCTCTCTCCATATGTGTGTGTGAGCGTCAAAATGTTCTGTGAAATGTGCAAACTTGCCTATTCTTTCAACAATGTAAATCGGCCCAGTACAAACAATCACCACACTAATTTTTAATTCTCTAGGACCAACACAGCAAACAACTATCTACATCAATGTTTATTTATGAGATACAATATTGGTAGCATAATATTTCTTCCTTATTCATTTTTTCTTAATAGAAATAGCCCAAACATTTCCCAAAGGCTCAAAATCTATGCTAAAACACTGGACACAATCCAACAAAATTACAGTGCAATCCTATGCATATCTGGTCAGAAGTAAGTCCACTGAAGCCTGCTCCCTGATCAATGTGTATAGAGTTGCATCCATAGCTGTTTCAAAGTCCCATTGATTTCATGCATTTAACTTTCCAGCTTTAAGTATGTTCTTCGTATGCTCCAAAGCTGCCAGCCACCTGTCCCCCAAGACTGCCCATGAAATGCCCCATTCTGGGACTTCCTATGTTCAACTGCTGGCCATGAAGTTTTGCCTGCCTTGGTGCACCTGCCATGGCTCAGCTCCTTCTACTGGTGGAGCATCTCTCTCCGTAACCTCTTCCAGCCACCAACAATGGAGTGTGTGGTAGGATTGCACTGAAAGTAATATTAGCCTGTGTTCATAGAAAAAGGCCAACTTTTTTTTAGTTGCATTGGATTTTTGTTAATGATTACTATATAAGTCAGAGTAAATGAAATAAAATAAATCAGACAGATATTTCCCAACTGAAAACAGAAGGAAAAAATTCCAAATGAGTATAAACATTTTAGCTACTTTTATTCTGCCAAAGAAAAATTCCATGCAGCTTAAAGACTACCACAGGTTTTTTTTACAACATAATCAAATCATTATTACTTCCTTGTTTTGATTTACATTTTACCATGGGGCTGGCATGGTTCAGGACATTCTACTAAAAATTCATGGAAGGCAACAAAGAAGGAAGATATAGGGTTTGATCCAAGTGAATAACAGTGCAATCCTATACATGTGCAAATTCAGAAGTAAGTCTGACTGAGTCCAGAGGGGCGTACTCACAGGCAAGTGAGAATAGGATCACAGCCTTAGGCAGGACCAACTTGTTTTAACTTAGTCTGGATCCAATCCATAATGTTTAAACTCTGCCTGGTGAGAGTGATATAAGTCAGCAAACCTGCATAGGCTCCTTCCAGCACATATGGGTTTTTGTCCCAACAGACAGACATGCTCCCCAACCTGTAGGCCTACATCTTATTAATAGGAAAACCTGATAGCTTTAGGGTGTTAGTAGTTGATATAACTAGGACTGTTGCAATTAACTCAGTGCTAAATGCCAGGGAAGGAGGTGGGCCTCTTTCTTTAGTGGACTGAAGGAGGCTGCTGCAGCATTCCTGGATCCTCCTCATGTAAGTGGCATTTGGGCAAGTTTGTGCAAGTGTCTGATTGGCCAGTGTAGCTGTGGGGTGGGGATGAGCACATTAATCACTGTGGTTGTGGACTAAAGTGAGGAGAGGAAGATAATTTGCAGGGGAGGGGCCTCCTGCCAGGCCCAGCCCTTTTGATGCCTCCATTGTTCTTTCTTCCCAACTGATCAGACCAGAGGCAGCGGACCTTGTTATAGCCTCTACTAGGGTAATCTTATACATGCCTACTCAAAAGTAAATCCCATTAATTTCAGTGAGGCTTACTCTTAGGTAAGTAAATGTTGATGCAGCTTTAGAGCTGCACGGTTCTCTTCCTGCTCCACCGTTTGCTTCAACTGAGCTGTTTTGTGGCGGTTTAAGGAGAGTTGTGCTTATGTGTTGATTTGGTACATGGCCTGTCACCACCCAGGGATATGCAGCTCCTTTCTGTACAGTACTCTTCTGATGACCCATAGGGGAGGAGCCCTTTCTGCAAGTTTCAGGGCCCTGCTCTTTTTGCTGCGGAGGTTTTATAAGGTTTGCTGGCATAGTTCGGGAGAGAAAAGAGGCACAGTGTTGCTGCAACTCAAGAGGGGATTGAGCAGAGCCTTTGCCTCTAGAGAGTCACTCTGATTTATTGAGCAGCATGTTGTGATTGCAGAGGGTTCTGCTGCAGCTTGGGCCTAGCATCCTAGCAAAACTACTGAAATAGACTCCACAGGAATAAAAATCAAGACGGGGAATTATGATTTTCCTCACTCTGAGCTCTCAAGCTTATCCACAATATATACCTCAATAATATACTGGTTAATTGGTTTTGCCTAAGTTTGAAGCTCACATGAAGTTAAAAGAAAAACCCACCCTCTGCCTATTGAAGTCTTCACCCCTCCTTCTGCCCCAGGCCTGTTAGTCAAATAGGTTTAGAGTATATTGTGGGCCAGTTCAGTGGTTTTGTTCACACTGTGAAAAGCTCAGTTCAGACAACACGTTTCTCAACGGTGGTTTTAGAACTCCATGGTGAGAAATGTGTTGTCGAGGGAAAACTCCACCCCACGGTGGATTTTTTTTTTTTTTAGAAAACACTCCATGCGGAGTATCCACGCTGTGCAGAAAACCATTGTACACAACCTGCACAATGGTAGTGTTGAGTGTTGTGAGGTGGGCTCTGTGGAGTTTTCCATTGTGTTGCATTGACTTTTCCCACTGGCTATAGAGTTCTCTGGCAAGAGCGGTGAAAGAAGGGAGTATCATTCTAGCAGAGCCACAGGGATTGTTTTTTCTACAGCAATGGCTGATGGGATACTGTCAGGAGGACTGGGGGAGGAGAGAGGGCAGAGGAACTGTCAATCAAACGTTGTGTTGACTTTTACTCAACTTCACAGGAGCCCACAGTCGTTAGAACATGTTGTGTGGGGGGTACCCCCTAAAAACCCAACCGTTGAGAGGAGTTTTCACACTGCATTGACTAATGTGTTGTCTAGGGTGACCCTATGAAAAGGAGGACAGGGCTCCTGTATCTTCCTTCCCTTTTCCTGAAATTCCCTTTTCTATGCAACTGAAGGAAAGGAATCTTCCTTTCCTTCAGTTGCATAGAAAAGGGAATTTCAGCAGGTGTCATTTGTATATATGGAGAACCTGGTGAAATTTCCTCTTCATCACCGCAGATAAAGCAGCAGGAGCTATACTAGAGTGACCAGATTTAAAAGCGGGCAGGTCACCTGCAGCTTTAACTGTGGTGATGGAGAGGGAATTTCACCAGGTTCTCTATATATACAAATGACACCTGCTGAAATTTCCTTCTCAATACAACCGTTAAAGATACAGGAGCCCTGTCCTCCTTTTCATATGGTCACCCTAATGTTGTCTTAACTGAGGCAATGAGTTTCCCCTTAGTTGTGCCCACAGCCAGTCTCCTCCTCCGTCCTCAACTCAGTCTCTCAGAAAGTCATACCCATGCCTTTCTTGAAAATTAGGAGAAGAAAACCTATTGATTTTGCTACAGTCACTTCTGAAATCTAATAAGCACTGGTGTAAAGTCCAGGGCAGAAGCTGTATGGAGGTTACTTTCCTTCAGTGCAACCGAGGACCTTTGGCCCTTGCTTCCTCACACCCATCGCCGCTGAATGACCGCTTCTTCCCCTCAGACCCACCTCCTTCTCCCCCCCCCCACATTTTAAAACCCAGCTTTTCCTAGGGCTGCTTCTCTTCCTTCTCCACCGCTGCATCAGAGAATTCGTCCCTGCCTCCATCACCATCCCTGCTGCCAATATGGCCACCCAAAGAGCACCCTTGAGGCCCTCCCTCCACCTCTGTGTTTTTCTCCCTGGGCAACTGTAGGGCCTGGAGCTACATGGGAGCTGTAGTTACCTGACCAGAAACATACTGTTTGGCTGTTAAAGCTTGGGCTTTGAACTTTTTCAAACTTTCAAAAGTTTCTGCATATCTACACTGCTCAAGCTTCAGTTTAAAAGAAAAAAAAAAGAGCAAATCCATCTGGTAAATCTGCTTTTCTCTGTGCCTGCCTTCTTGCTTGCATGCCTGGTCTTGGCCGGGCTAGTTCTGGTTAATCCTGTCCTGCGCTTGTTTTACTTCTCTGCCCACTTGCTATCTCTCTCCTCACTTCTTCTCTTAATTCCTTTCTCCTCATATCTGTCCTTATGGCTCGTTCCAATTTCATCTCTCCCAACTTAGTTCCTATTCGGTGTCTCCCCTCTTCTCAGCTGCCTTTTTCGTGTTCCTTATGGAACTGTCGCTCTGTTGCTTCTAAGGCCCCTGTCATTCACGACTTGTTTATCTCTAGGTCTCTTCACCTCCTAGCTCTTACTGAAACCTGGCTTCCTGCCCATGATACCGTCATCTCGGCTGCCCTCTCTCTTGGAGGACTCTCTTTCTCTCACTTGAGTCACCCAGAGGGTCGTGGTGGTGGTGTGGGTCTTTTATTATCTAGTCTGTGCCAGTTCCAGCCTCTTTCCATTCCACCATCACATTGTTTCTCCTCCTTTGAGGCACATGTGGTGAGACTCTTCGCTCCGCTGCGACTGCGGATTGCAGTTTTGTACCGCCCCCCAGGCTCATCCTCAAAATTCCTCTCTGATTTTGATTCGTGGCTGTCCTTTTTCCTCTCTGATAACTGTCCTACTCTTATCTTGGGTGACTTCAATATCCATGTGGATGACCCTCAAGACGCTGCAGCTCTACGATTTCGCTCCTTATCTTCCTCTTATGATCTTAAGCTTTGGTCTGATGCTCCCACACATTCCATTGGACACTGTCTGGATCTTGTTCTCACTCGGAATTGCTCTGTATTGGACTTTTCTACTGCTGACTTTCCTTTGTCAGTCCATTATCTAGTTTCCTTCAATATTACTCATAATCCTCCTCCTTCACGTCCCGCTTCTCGCTCTTGTCGTGACTTGCAATCTATCAATTATGAGGCTTTTTCTCAGTCTCTAGCCTCCTCTCTTCCTTCTGTCTTTTCGGCTGTCTCCGTGGACTCAGCTGTCTCCTTCTTTAATTCCTCCTTATCGTCAACACTTGATAATCTTGCTCCATCTACAACTCGGATAGTTCGCCCTTCTCAACCCCAACCGTGGCTCACCTCCTTCCTCCGCTACCTTCGCTCTTGTTCCCGGGCAGCTGAACGCCTTTGGTGTAAGACCAGGGTCTGGGCGGACTTTGTCCATTACAAATTTGTACTCTCCTCTTTCTCTTCTGCCATTTCACTGGCCAAACAGCAGTACTACTCAACGTTGATCCAGTCAAATGCTAGGCATCCTCAGCGACTCTTTGCGTCCTTCAATTCTCTTCTGAAGCCTAATCCACCATCTCTCCCCGCCTCTCTGTCTGCTAATAACTTTGCCTCTTTTTTCAATGCTAAAATCCAAACTATTCGCTCTGATCTGGCCAGCTCTGCTCCTCTTCCAGTTCCTGTTCCTCATCTGTCAGTTCCTCCTGCAAATTTCTCCGCGTTTCCTTCGGTCTCAGCTGATGAACTGTCTACAGTACTGTGCTCTTCGAAGCCTTCCACTTGTTCTCGTGATCCGATTCCTTCTCGCGTCTTTATAAATCTTATTCCCGCTATCCTCCCTTCCTTGCTTCATATTATTAATTTTTCTCTGTCCTCTGGTTCATTTCCTTCTGCTTTTAAACATGCTACAGTCTCTCCCAT
This sequence comes from Elgaria multicarinata webbii, assembly GCF_023053635.1. Taxonomy (NCBI): domain Eukaryota; kingdom Metazoa; phylum Chordata; class Lepidosauria; order Squamata; family Anguidae; genus Elgaria; species Elgaria multicarinata. The sequence continues at coordinate 113,293,113 of NC_086178.1, forward strand.
TCTCAAGAAACCTACTCTTGATAGGCTATCTCTGTCTAACTACCGACCTGTCTCTTTGTTGCCTTTTGTTTCAAAGATCCTGGAGCGTGTGGTCTACTCTCGTTGTCTTGACTTTCTTTCTAGTAACTCTGCTCTGGATCCTTTTCAATCTGGATTCCGTTCTTTGCATTCCACTGAAACAGCCCTTACTAAGATCACCAATGATCTCCTAACTGCCAAGTCTTTTTCCGTTCTTTATTCCGTTCTTATTCTCCTTGAACTAACTACAGCCTTTGACACGGTTGATCATGATCTTCTCTTAGATTCCCTTCATGACCTTGGACTTTGTGGCTCTGTCTATAACTGGTTTGCCTCCTATCTAGCGGGTCGCTCTTTCAGCGTGTTGGCTAATGGCAGCTCGTCTTCCTCCTTTCCCCTTTCAGTAGGGGTTCCACAAGGCTTGGTGCTTGGCCCGTTACTGTTTTCTTTATACATGTTGCCCTTGGGTAATCTTATTCAATCTCATGGCCTCCAATATCATCTGTATGCCGATGATACACAATTATATCTCTCATCTCCAGAACTTTCTCCTGATGTTCACAATCGTATCTCGGCATGTCTTTCAGATATCTCAGCTTGGCTGCTCCATCGTCGTTTGAAACTTAATATGGCAAAGACTGAACTGCTTGTTTTTCCTCCTAAACCTTCTCCTCATCTCTCTTTCTCTCTTACTGTCAATGATATTACACTTACTCTGGTCAAGGAAGCTCGTAGTCTTGGCCTTATATTTGATTCCTCGCTCTCCTTTATTCCTCATATTGAGGCAGTAGCTAAATTCTGTCGTTTTTTCCTGTATAATATTGCCAGGATTCGATCATTTTTGTCTGTCTCTTCTGCCAAAATGCTTGTTCATGCACTGGTTATTTCTCGGTTGGACTACTGCAACCTTCTACTCTCTGGCCTTCCTTCTTCTCACATCAGTCCGTTGGTTTCTGTCCACCACTCTGCCGCTAAAATCATCTTCTTGGCTCGCCGCTCTGACCATGTAACTCCACTTCTGAAATCTCTTCATTGGCTTCCAATTCACTTCAGAATCCAATATAAACTTCTCCTGTTGACCTTCAAAGCTTTTCACGGTCTAGCTCCTTCCTATCTCTCCTCTCTCATCTCACACTATTGCCCCGCTCGTGCTCTTCGCTCCTCTGATGCCATGCTTCTTGCCTGCCCAAGGGTCTCTACTTCCCTTGCTCGGCTTCGCCCATTTTCTTCTGCTGCCCCTTACGCCTGGAACGCTCTTCCAGAACAGCTGAGATCCACAAGTTCAATCGCAGCTTTTAAAGCTCAGCTAAAAACTTTTCTTTTTCCTAAAGCTTTTACAACTTGATGCTGTTTGGACTTTATACTGTTATACTGTTAGTTTTACCCTACCCTGCGCCTGTTTACCCTACCCAGTGCCTGTTTGCATTCTCTTCCCCTCCTTATCGCTCTACTATGATTTTAATAGAATGTAAGTCTATGCGGCAGGGTCTTGCTATTTACTGTTTTACGCTGTACAGCACCATGTACATAGATGGTGCTATATAAATAAATAATAATAATAATAATAATAATAGTAATAAGCCTTATATCACTGTATTATTATATAAGATTATTACTAAGATAATATATGTTATGAACAACCCAAAGAGACTAAGAATTACTAAGAACTGGTAACTAAGAATTACTAGGGTGACCATATGAAAAGGAGGACAGGGCTAGTGTATCTTTAACAATTGTATAGAAAAGGGAATTTCAGCAGGTGTCATTTGTATATATGGAGAACCTGGTGAAATTTCCTCTTCATCACAACAGTTAAAGCTGCAGCAGCTATACTAGAGTGACTAGATTTAAAACAGCTTTAACTGTTGTGATGAAGAGGAAATTTCACCAGGTTCCCCATATATACAAATGACACCTGCTGAAATTCCCTTTTCTATACAATTGTTAAAGATACACTAGCCCTGTCCTCCTTTTCATATGGTCACCCTAGAATTACTAATGTAATATTAATGGCTATTCAACATTGACCGAGAATTTAAATAAATAAATTCATTGCACTCATATGGGAGGGAGGGAAGGTCTGTTGGTTATATCATTGCCACGTGCTATCTAATAGTTACCAATGTGCTTCAGATTTGGCCAAACCCAGAAATGAATTAGACTGGTTCAAACAAATTTAGATGTCTGAATCAAAGTGGGGCTCCCCTGTAGTGGACAAAATCCAAATATGAACACTTCTCAAGATTTGTTAGAAAGCTGGATTTGCTGGTTGGGGTAGTAGGACTCCCTCCCCCATCTAAATACCCCTTTTCCATCTTAATGCCCTTAAGAAGTTAAACATATTTTGGTATTCCCAACTAATCAGGCAGGAGAATCTCTTTCTTTCTTTTTAAAATAAAGATGTTACTTATTTTAATACGTGAATGTGCAAAATTTTTGTGAACCGCCCAGAGAGTTTCAGCTATTGGGCGGTATAGAAATGAAATAAATAAAAAATAAAAAATTGTGGGTGGCTGGCAGTATTACCTTAGAAGAGGCATTCTCCCTCACTTACTTCTCTCTCACACATGATAGACAGACAGAATGGGTTTTTTTTTTAAAGAAAGTGTCTGCTGTGACAAATAATCTAAATTTAGATTCTGAACTAAAGATGTTTTCTCAGTAGTACTATTATATTTATACACAGCTTTAGTTGTTTAATCAGTTAATTGACTAAAACACATACAATTAATCAACTGAGATTTCTCTAGTCAGATCCCATGTTAAATTGCTCTGAGGGTTTGCTCATCAGTAGCATCTATTGTTGAGTATTTGACAGTTCAATCATTCTGTATCCTGTGCTGCAGCTTGCATGTATGAGCTTAGTAAAGTATCTTGCAGCTTGGTCCTGCACATTTTTACTCAGAAGTAAGTTGCCCTGACATCAATGGGATTTACTTCCAAGGCAGTGCACATAATATTGCATAATAATATTCTCTGTGTGCCTCAGTTCTGAATGATGCTATACCTTCTGAGGATCCAGTCTATAGTAAGAGTAACTGACTTAGTGCTTGTGAAGTGTACGACTACTACTGGCCTAAGCTCTTCTTATACCTGCTTTACGCATTCATTGAATGGATGGAGAAAGTAGGTGGAACCTGTTGCTGGCCCCACACATGACTTTGCACACCTCACGAGTTCCACTTTTAATCCAGAAGTAGACAACCTGATGCCCTCCAGATGTTTTATACTACAAGTCCCACAATCCCTGACTATTGGCCATGGTAGCTGGAGTTTATGGGAGTTGTAATACAAAACATCTGGAGGGCACTCAGTTGCCTGCCTCTGGCCTAGTCTTTGAATATAGAGCTGAAGATTTGAAAAGAGACACTGGTGCTTATACCATTTTAAGCGCATAGGTGGTTCATATGATTCGAAACTCTACTTGATCATGGTTCCCAATCACAGGGAGCACCCATGTGCAGTTACAGTTTAGTAACTAGCAAATTTGTATAAATTGCAACGACAACTAACTACAAATAGTAGTAACTTTCAAATATGTATCTAACTGTCACAAGTTGCTCATCTTTGCCTAAACATGTCATAGAAGTATGCAGTTGCCTCATGGATTCCTGCACCTTGCATGAGCTTAAGTTGAGAAACTAAACAAGAGGAAGCACTTATTTGTTCTCAGTCCTCTTATGGACTTTGTATGTGACTTTGCTTTGTTTTTTATTTGCCTTTTATATCAGTTCTCCCCAAATTTCTCCACCACTACTGCCTTTGCTCATGTGGCCCAGAATGGGGCAGCGAACATGGTAAAGGCCCATCCTAAAAATGAAGACGTGGGATCTGGGAGAGAGATGACAGATGACATTTTCGATGAGAGTTATCATGAGAAAGAGGGCCCCAAGCCCGCCACAATATACGTCTGGAGGAACATCATCCTCATGGGCCTGCTTCATGCATCTTCACTGTATGCCATCTGCCTCATACCTGCAGCAAAACCGATCACCTTGGTGTGGGGTAAGCAAAGGACCTGTTTACTTTTCTTAGAAGGAATTGTCTGACTGTTTTGCTCTATTCTTTGGCCTTCTGCTCCACTCAATGGGATTAAGCTTTTTTCATTATAGTTCTCAGTGTAGCTCCTTGAAGGCCTTGGGGAGGATTAATTTTCACCTGTGAACAGAGAAACAGGCTCCTTTGGGAAGTATCATGGGTTCGTTAATGGTTCAGAAGCATATTGTAATAAACATTAAGTCGCTCGTCAAGGCAACTGGAGGACCCATCTGGATTGCCACTGGCTTCATCTTCGTTCAGATACTCTTCCTTTCCTTAAACTTACAACCAAAATTCAGTAAGTTGATTCATGTTTGTGTAAACACACGTCATGCCATAGGCTTTATGTCAGGATTTATTTATTTATTTATTTCATTTCTATACCGCCCAGTAGCTGAAGCTCTCAGATGTTTGGTCTCAGATTAAACCCTGCCATCATATGGTGTAGAGATCTGGGGCTTCAGTGGTGGGTGCTGTGGGTTTGCACAGGAAGAGCTGTAGCCTGCTGGTGGGTGGAGCAGATGTTGCATGCAAAAGCACATCAGTCAGTGGCATCTCCAGGTAGGGCTGGGAAATACTAAGTTAGATGGACTCCTGGCCTGACTTGAGATAAGGCAGCTTCTTATGTCAGGCTTTGAACGGGACTTGGCCTGTAGCTCTAAAGCAGCCACTTCTCAGGCGTGTCACAGTAGCTGCTCAAAATATTCACTGTTGGAAAGGATCCTGTATCCAGCAGGTACTGCGGGAGCAGCAGAAGCAGTTAAAATAAGAGAGCCAGTGTGGCATAGTGGCTAAAGTATTGGACTGGGAGTTGGGAGATCCAGTGTCTAGTCCTCACTTGCCCATGGAAACCCACTGGGTGACTTTGGGCCAGTCACAGACCCTCAGCCCAGCCGACCTCACAGGGTTGTAGTTGTGAGGATAAAATGGAAAGGAGGAGGATTATGTACAATGCCTTGGGTCCCTTGGAGGAAGAAAGGTGGGATATAAATGCAATCAATCAATCAATCAATCACAAAGATGGATTCTGATACAGAAAAATAATATACACACTTAAATTCTACAGAAGGAGGCTGGGAAGCATTTAATGAGCACAAACAGCACAGGAGGCAAAGAAACCCTTTTTTCTGCAGTTAAAACAAAGTGCATACATTTGGAGATGATCCCTAAAGTTTTAACAGACAAGCTGCTTTGTTCAGATTTTGTAGTACTGCTTAATGTAGCGAATGGCAACCAAGGATGAATCTTTTGAGGGAAAATCCAAGATGAGCGAAAAGGGACAGTACTCCTCCACCTCTGATTCTTCTGGTGCATACTTTAACAAGGCAGCTCAGATGGGATTATGTTGCAAGGGCATATCTTGTCCAAAATACAACTTTTGTATTGTATTCTTTTTACTTTCTGTTATTTATTTAATATTTATAATTTATTTACTTATTTGGACCAGCAAGATTTTAAAGGCTGACTCAGTTTTTTGTTTGCAATGGAAGCAGAAAATTTTGGCATCAGCTGAATCTGTACAAAGGTTCTTTGTCCTGTGTGCCCCGTTCTAAGACCGTTTGTTTTGGCCATTTCCCCAAGAAGCTGATGTGCTCCAGTGATGGCATCTCCTTCCGAATCCAAACACCGTCTTGATAATTTTTCCTGCTGAATTGGCAATTTAACATCCCTTTGTCACCATTTCAAGGTCTCTGGGAAGGCTAGCCTTGGAATGAGCTGCATTATCTTTGTTAGAGAGGGTGGGAAGTAACCTGCCCTTTCCTGCCAGAGCTTTGAGAGGCAACAAAGCATTTGCCATCATCCATTCAGAGGGGTCTCACAGTGGCTCACATCAGCATGCTACAACCTCAGCTTTTGACCATAATGAGAGTGGTAAAGTGGCATATACGTAGGCTGACCACCTAGTAAGTCAGAGAACTTTGCGTTGGGAAATGTGGCCACCTGTCTGCCATCACTTTCATTTCTAGCAGCTCACATCTGGTTATTCAAAGGACCAAGAGCCAATGGGTGGTTTGTTTCAGAGCAAGGTCAACAACTGGTATTCTTAAAGATAGATCATTTTTTTACTTGGAAATAATCCCATTGAGTTCAGTGGAGCATACTCCCAGGTAATGGTGCATGAATAGTGTCATAAAATCCAAACTGGAAAGAAAATTGCACTTTGAGGTTTCCATTGCCTCCCGCCCATCCATCAGCTTTAAAGATCTCAGAAAGTTCTGAGCAGAGTCACTAGCTGCAGCGGGAAACCCAGCCAATCAATGAACATACTGAAATAAATAAACCAAATTGGGTAGGAACATTTTATCCTTGTCCAAACCTCCACTGTACAGAAATTAAAAAAAAACCTTTAAGTTGCTTTAGTCATGACTAAGTAGGTGCCCATGGCAGTCGTATGGTCAAATTCCAGATGGTACTCCAAACTGCTAGTGGTGGAAAAAATTGCATTTTCCAGGTACTCCAAACTGCAGTAGCCTTGTTAGTGGTGGAAAGATTCTATGATTCCTCTTGACTTTCTCTTCCCTTCCCTTTTCTTATCTGCAGTAGTTTTGTGCTTCATCTTGTGTGGCCTAGGAATTACAGCTGGAGCGCATCGTCTTTGGAGTCACCGGTCTTATAAAGCCAGTTTGGCTCTCCGAATATTCTTGGCTGTCATCAACTCCATGGCTTTCCAGGTAGGAATTGCTTAATGAACAATATGACTAAATTCTAGTCTTCTGCTCTGATGGAATTTCATGCAGAATTTGTTGCCTCATACAGAGCTTGGATTCTGGAAACTAAAGTAGATTGTGATTTCAAGCCCAGAGACGAAGTGCCAAGTAGTGTCTAACATTCTTGAACACTCCCACATAGATTTTACCACTCTGTGGGATGTTTTCCCTCTGTCTTGATCCAGCAAAAGGTAGAGATCAGAGACACATTTTATTTCCCATTGAACTAGACAGATTTGTCTGCTGAAGTTTCACAAACTTGCATGTAACAGAGTGCAATTAGAGATGTTTAAGGGCTCTACCATTTATCTGTACATTTCAAAATTCTCAGGCAGGAATTTTAATTGTTCCCATTTAAAGGTGGAGAGCTTTTGAGCCGTGTGTGTGTGTGTGAGAGAGAGAGAGAGAGGGAGAGAGAGAGAGATCAACAAAAAACATCCATGGATTCTCCAACTGGAATAATTTAGCCAATTCCAAGCCCATTTAAAACAACAACAAAATGAAATTACATGGGAGGTCATTGCCATCTCTTGCCAAAAATGCTATATATTTTATGGAAAAATACTGCAAGATTTCAGTTTCCCCTTCTGTGAAATGGACAGAGTGTTTGCTTACTTTAGAGCATTGTATGCAGGATTAATGAGGTAAGGAAGCTTCCCTGTAGATCCCTCTTAGGGATAGGGTATAGTATAAATCTAAAGAGTTTTGTTGGAGAAGCTTTCCGCTGAACAACATTAGCCGTCTCAAAGCATTGCTAATGTATCTGGCTTTGTGTTTCATCTAGAATGATATTTACGAGTGGGCCAGAGACCATCGTGCTCACCACAAATTCTCTGAAACGGACGCTGATCCCCACAATGCAAGTCGCGGCTTTTTCTTTTCTCATATTGGCTGGCTGCTGGTGCGTAAACACCCTGATGTTATAGAGAAGGGGCAAAAGCTGGATCTCTCTGACCTGAAGGCTGACAAAGTCGTGATGTTCCAAAGAAGGTGAGGAAAGGGTTGGCAGCACCTGGGGAGAGTGCGTTGCTTTCATTAAATAAAGACTAACCATTGGACCTTCTTTCCACCAACAGTTGTAAAAAGCAACCATCTATTTCATTGGTCAATGAATCCAGTTGATTAATAGGGAATTGAAATGTTTATTGGTAAAACTGAGATTGAAGGCCACACCCTTTCTTTCAAGCCATATTGTCTCTTGTGATGTACCAGAATAGTAACCAGTAATGGGAAATTAATCAGCAGGAAATATCTTGGATCTGTGGTGAGATAAAGATCTCCTTACTGCTAGGTGGCCATAGCTGAGCAATGCTTTGCTCTTTCCTCTCCCCGCCCATAAATCTTAATTTTGGCCTGGCTAGCTCTCTCAGAGCACACATCACATTTCCTCCGATGCTGTTTGACATAAAAACGCAGGCGTGCAATTATTTAGATCAACTCTTACCCTAACCCCATTCCTGCCATCAGCTGCTACAGTCCCTTGATTTTGCTTTCCCCTTCATTTCTAGAGAAGTAATGAAATTTTACACGTTTTCAAAATTTGCCAAGTATTCATAATTCAAGATTGAATTCATCATTCAAGACCTACGGGTTCAATTTTTGAATATTCATACTTTTGAACCTTTACAGCACGTTGAAAAAGTGTCCCGGGCACTTGTTGGGGGTGGGTGGCCATCTGGGTTTTGTCTTTTCTGCCTCACCCTCCTCCTCTGGAATCTGCCTTTCTTGCCCCCTTCCTTCTGCTGCCTACCTCAGAATCCCACCCCATTGCTTCTGCTCCCTGCCTCTGCACTCACCGCAGCAGCCCTAATGAGGAAGTGGAAAGGCAGCAGATGATCAGACCTGTGAGGTTAGGGGGCAGAAGCGAGGGCGAGGAAGAAATCCCCACTTGGGATGGTGGGGAATGTGTGGAAGGTAATGAAGGTGGGTGGGGATCTAGGGAGTCTGGGCTGGCACTGCCTTGCCAACCCTTTTGCTTTACACCCCTTGGTGTGAAGGCTGAAACTTACATTGACACAAATACTTGCTTTAGGGTGAAATCCTACAGAAAATGTGAGCATGAGCTAAAAATCCAGATTCTGAAAGTTTCAAATTCTGAGGTGATTTCAGTTTGTAAATTGCAGTGCGTTCATCTTTCCTTCCAGGTTTTACAAGTCCTCTGTGGTGATCATGTGCTTCTTAGTACCTGCCTTTGTGCCTTGGTACTTCTGGGGAGAACCCTATTTCAACAGCTTCTTACTGGCTTCCATCCTCCGCTATACAGCGAGCCTCAATGCCACCTGGCTGGTGAACAGTGCAGCCCACATGTATGGCAACAGGCCGTATGATCAGCATATCAACCCGAGGGAGAACCACTTCGTTGTATTTGGAGCCTTAGGTATGTGAGGTGTGCAAAGATTGTGGGAGTACCATTGTCTGGCTCCCATATCTTCTTCCACAATTGATCCTAGTAGCCTCAGGTGCAGGGAAAAGGATCAGCAAGTTCCCTTTGTCCTTTATCTCCTTCCTGACTCTCTCTTCAGATCAATGCAGAGATACGAGAGATTCCTCCTCAGCTTGTTACTTTTGTCTGCCTTTTATCAGTAATCCCTAAGCTGTTTCCACTTCCTGTTTCACTTTCCTTATATATTATTATTATTTATTATTTATTTATTACATTTTACACCACCCAAAAGCTGAAGCTGCTGCTATTATTATTATTATTATTATTATTATTATTATTATTATTATTATCCTCCTCCTCCTCCTCCTCCTCATCATCATCTTTATGTCCCGCCTTTTCCCCAGTGCTGGGACTCAAGGCAGTTTACAAGATTAAAACATGTACAATTAAAACATATAAATATAAATTACAAAAGTTAAAATAGAATTCAACCTACAGTAAAATTAATAACATGTTATTTTTTTAAAAAAACTGTAATAGATTAAAAGGTGTGTTGGGTGGGTGGGGGAATCCAATACATTAACACAGGTCCAGTATAGTTCCAAAAGCCTGCTGAAACAAAATTTTTTTTGCCTGCCTCTGGCACTGTAGCACAGAGGGGGAGCCATCCCCAGCCTCCCTGGGAAGAGAGTTCCAGAGCCTTGGAGCAGCCACCGAGGAGTCATCACATTGCCCTTTTCTTAGTTCTAAGCAGCTGTAGCTTCTTGAAAAATCATCTGGGCATCTCTATTGCCTTTTCAAAGGCCACCTCTAGAGATGGCAGCAATGGCAGGCAAGCTAGGGTCCAGATACAGCCTTGTGGGGCTTGTTTCAAAGAATTAGCCCAATTCTTCTCCAGTTCAAACGAAAATCAAAGCTGGGGAAGCGTTCCTAGCTTACCCCTAGCTCTCAGCATGGTAGGAAAGGCAGGAGTGGGCAACCTGTGGCCCTCCAGATGCTGTTGAACTCCAACTCCCATTAACCCCAGCTATTATGGCCAATGGCCAGTGATTATGGAAGTTGTACTCTATAAACATCTGGATGGCCACAGGTTGCCCACACCTGCAGTAGGGAGACTCAGGCCTACAGCTTCCAAGAAAAAAACCAGTGTTGTGATGGTTGCAAATGTTGAAAGACCTGTGTCGGAAGGTTGCTTCCCCGGCAAGCTGTTTATGTGTCACTGCCCATCATGCAGCTGGGACAGTTTACAACCTGGTAGCTCCATTACTGATTTTGTGAAAAATTGAATGATCTGTACGGCAAAAAGCTTTACACAGCTGCTTTTCAAGTGGCAATTGCATGAGGACATCGGGTCTCATGAAGGCAGGTTTAGAAAGCCCTTGATGTAAATTGATACTGGTTCAGGGAAGTTTCTAGATTGAAACAGCAGCATCTCTTTCAAGGATCTGAGCTTGAGGCTCTAAGACAAGGTGTGAACACTCCGATGTGCTGCATTCACTTCGTGTTGTGTGCTGTTGACGTTCCCCCTTTGGGGCCACCACGTCAGAGGTTCTCACTTGAATAGCCAGTGAGAGGTATCATGGAGACAATGATCAGCGAGCACCGAAAGCTCCCAGGATCACTTATTCACAATAGAACATGGATCTGGCTGCTGCAAGGTGGCCAGATGCAAAAGAGTGTGGGGTCCTGCATCTTTAATCGTTGCAGAACTATGCTAATATGCAATCCATTTTGAGCCGTCATGTTAATATTTAAGATGCATCTAGGGCAGAATGCTTCTAGGGCAGATGAAGACTATTCAGATGTCCTTGACAGTAACCGTCCCTTGGTCTTGGCTGATAAAGGCCTTGTTCTCATAGGAATAGAAAAAAGAGCTTTAATGTGCTTTTCAGTCTCTGAACAGTTACCTCATTTTAACAAAGCCTTAACTTGCTTTAACTCTTCTGTTATAAATGAAAGAGGAGAATAGGTATCCAAATTCATCTTGAAAGAGCAGTGTTAACCTCCCCATACTTCTAAACTTTGTTTAAGGCTGTCTTTTCTAATCTCTGTACATGCTGCAGTGTGATCATAAGCATGTTTATGTAGAAGTGAGACCCGCAGACTTTAATGGCAAGTGTGTGTAAGACTGCAGGGCTACGAAAGGAGGGCTGCTCCCTCTGTAGCAGGCATATTTCTGTGATAGTTGCTTCCATTGAGAAAACAGCAAAGGAGAAGCATCACAAGACTTTACAAAATGTTATGCTATTCATGAAAGATGGGGCATTTAATCCTGAGTTTGTTTGTTTGTTTCTTGAAGTATGTGAATAGTACAGAATAAGGTACCTCTTTAGAAGTATCTGATGCTAACAGAGGACAAACACATTGAAGAATAGCAGTAAGAATCAGATATATTCTAGCTGCAGATTACCACAGCTCACCTGCTGCAAGAATGGGAATACTGACTTGAGTGAGCTGTTTTCCATAGTCTAGTTTCTATTTCCTAGTACGAGTAGTTATAGACACAACTTTGTCTCTTATGATTTCTCTTCCTATTTCTTTTTCCCTAGGCGAAGGCTTCCACAACTACCACCATACTTTCCCCTTTGATTACTCAACCAGTGAGTTTGGCTGGCGGTGGAATTTCACTACAGGTTTCATTGATCTTATGTGTTACCTCGGCTTGGCCAGTGACTGCAAGAAAGTAGCCAAGGAGACCATCTTGGCCCGGAAAATTCGGACTGGTGATGGTAGCCACAAGACTGGCTGAAGGTCTGCTTCCCTCACCTCTTTTGACCTCCTCTTTCTCTTTCAGATAGCCTGGGCATATGTTTAATGTTCTGTTTACTAACTATCAAGCATTGCTTTCAGTATGCTCAAGGTGGTGACTTTAACCCATTCCAGCTCTGTCTTTTGAAATGATGTATTTAAGGCCTGTAATTTTCCCTTACTAGGGGGCTGCCTTTCTCTGTCTCATGTTCTGTTGCTCTCTGGCAAAATCTTCCTTATCTTCTCTGTGCTCTCTCTCATTAGAAGCTGGTGGAGCACCCCCACCTGCTGTCTTCCCAACAATGGATCATTGGGATTGAGCCAACAGGGTTGCACCAAAGTAGGGATTTCTTTTCCCAGAAATAGCATGAACACATGCTTGACTACTGGTCATCTCTTCTGCTTCCTGTCTCTTGAAGCTGGTTCCTTTGAGGAGAGGAGAGGGAGTGGTCCTCTTTTTCTTGCACAGAAACGATAAATTGGACCTCTTTAGTCAAGGGTTCTGATATCCCTTGGCAAATGAGAAAGGGGTGGATGTATCGTGGTAAAGGCTAGGGGTGGAGAGGTGAAGGAGAAAATCTTTTTGTAAGGGTAGTAAATTAGCATACAGGCCAGTCCCAGAAATAGGGGTTGATTTTATTAACTGGAGCTGGGATAGTTTTCTACCTCCATTCTTGCTCTAGTGACATTACTGGTCTTTTCCTGCACTTGGCCACTGACTAGAAAGCAAGAGGTACATGCAGAATTCTGAGTGCTTGATGATGCTGAAACAGATTTAGTTGAGAAAATGCTTCAAATTGGGGTGGGGTGGGGAATGGATAAGTTTGAGGATAATACCAAAATAGAATAATGCTAACCAGCACACAACTGCTAGAATATTAAATGATATCAGAAGACCTGGTGTAAACAAACATTTTATGTAACATCATAATTGTACTGCATCGCGTATCAAGCATAAGAATACAAATAAAATTAAGGGTTTTTTTTGGTGGAGAGGCTCCTGTTATTCCATCCCCTTTTCGTTCATGTTCTAAAGTTGTTCCTGTGTCTCACAGTCCTCATATACAGGTCTTTGAACACTTTTTGAAAGACATTTGCCAACTTGAAAATTAAGGAAGTGGATCAAGGGGGTGGTATTGTACTGTTAAATGAGGAGGACTATTTAAAGAAGGTACATAGACAATTGCAAGATGAACTATGTTACAAGTCCATTCCGTCAGATCCCACAAGGCATATTTTTTCCATTATTAACACTGTTGTGATTACGGCAATGCTTATGGGACTAACAGATGAACAAACCGCAATTTTTTTACAGAGCTTTTATCTACGTATATCTGTATTATACATTATTCCAAAGTTTCACAAGCCTCCCCTTGGCTGTCGCATCATTTCAGGCTCAAATTTGGTATTGGAGCCATTGTCACAGTACGTGGGCTGCTTTTTACGTCCCTTCGTGATCAAAATGCCCTCCTACTCAAAGGATACCACTGATTTCATTAACAAAGTATTGCTCAGTTATTGCAAACTACTTCTGCTCAGTTATTATACAGTCTTTGTAAACTATTTTTGCTCAGTTACCATAAACAACTTGTTCAGTTTCTGTAAACAGTTATTGTATTCTTACACTTGATACGCGATGTGGTACAATTATGATGGTATATAAAATGTTTGTTTACTCCAGTTCTTCTGTTATCATTTCATAGAATCATAGAATAGCAGAGTTGGAAGGGGCCTACAAGGCCATCGAGTCCAACCCCCTGCTCAATGCAGGAATCCACCCTAAAGCATCCCTGACAGATGGGATGCATTTAATATTCTAGCAGTTGTGTGCTGGTTAGCATTATTCTATTTTGGTATTTTCAACTGCTGCCTTCTGTATTCTTTAATTGTAAGTTTGAGGGTAAACATGAATGTGCCAGAGGCATTCTTTCTAACAGGAAAGAGGAAGTGGGAGATACTGGAAGGATTTGAACCAAAGCTGTGTCACAGACTCAAGCTGCTATATGTGCAGGAAGAATGGGTTTTACTTTAGATGAAGAATGGTGTGATTGCTGGTATATGTCATAACCGATTCTTTCTATTCAGCTTAATATGGCAGCTGAAGTTCACACTGATCCCTCCAAAGGTCAACTAAGGGCTAAGATCAAAGGGCCCAAATAAGCTATATTTCCCCTTTGGGGAGCTTTATGTTCTTGAAAGTTCAAGGCAGTGTTTGTTTCTACCATTCATGCTACTCCTGCATCAACTTTCAAGGCATCTACTGCCTCTTACCCCTTTCCCTCTTTCTAGCATTCCTTCTCACCCCCCTTACAAATGGTAGAGGAGGAGATGTGGTTGTCTCCAGCTCCCTTGCAAGAGAGCTCTTGAAGGGAGAGGGAGAAGAGCCCCCCACTGCGAGATGAACCACAGAAATAGTGGCTTCCAAATGGGGGAGTTGTTTGAACAGCCATTTTAGACTGGGGTTGTTGTTTTTTAATACAGTGGCAAAGGTTGCATCATTCATACAGTTGGTTTGATTATCTCAGTATTTACTACTGATGACTGACAGGAGAAGTTACAGTGGTAAATGCAGGGACCTGTTGTAATGTGAGGGACCAGATTTTGTACTATAGTGTACTAAGGATGGGGAATTTTGGCATGTGCCATTTATTTATTTTAAAATGGATGTATCCCTTGAGTTTTTCTCTGTACCACACCTGTTTGTCACCTCTCCTTTTAGTATCTAGTCACCTTAATGATTAGTATTGTATTTCAAGTAATGTAAAATGCTAGATAAAATGCAATCTGTTGATTGTTCTAACAAAATGCCAGTAGGAGGATTAAAGAGAAGCTAATTCTTGCTCTTGACCATTCCCTGAGAGATTTAGCACAAGTTGTTCAAATAGATTTCCTCTTCTTTTTACCGAGAGGGGAAGAACAATCCATAGTTCAAATGCCAGCACAATCTATCATCAGTTTATGGCAGCTGAATGAGAATAGGACACTGACAAGGGGCTCATCTACACCAAGCAGGATATTCCACTACGAAAGCCGTATGAAAGTGATATATAAAAGGCAGGAGCCACACTTTATAGCGGTATTGAAGTGCACTGCAGGATCTACATTACTGCTTTATAGTGGTACTGAAGTGCACAACTGTGCGGGCCCTTGACACGTCTTCACCAAGCAGGATATAACACTATGAAAGTGCTATATGGTATGTGTCAATAGACCCCAACAGTTGTCAGTGCACTTCAATATCTCTATACAGCAGTAATGTGGCTTCTGCCTTTTCATACCGTTTTCATAGTGGAATATCCTGCTTGGTGTAGATGAGCCCTAAGTCCCATTATGCAGTTGCTTGTATAGTGGGGTTATTGGATTGTTCTGCTGTGCCCAAATATATTCAAATTTGAATTGCTTATTGAGAAGCATTAAGGCTTAGCAAAATTTAAAGAATCAAAATCCAACCCAACAGAAAGCAAAACACACAGAAAAACTAAAAAGAGAGAATATGCCAGTTAAAACCGAGTCATGTACCATCCCTATGCTCCAAAAGTTGGTTGTGCTGAACTGCAGAGTCAAGTTTCTGAGACTATGGCTGCATTTGGATGACACTTCAGTCAATGGAGTGTGAATAGTCTACTCCACGGATGACTATTTGCATGCCGCACTTGGGTGACACGGAAGTAGTCATGCATGGAGTAGAGTATTCACACTCCACTGACCATTCGTCTCTTTCTCCCCCCACTCTGCACCCGCTCCACCGAATGGCGTCACTGTTCCCGCTTACTTTTTTGGGGCACTGCTGTTCCGTGGGGAGGAGTGTCGGGGGGGGGGGGCAGAACAGATGCAAATTGTGGAAACAAGCTGCAGCCGTCGCAGGAGAAAAAAGGTGCATCACCTCCCCTGTCAGAGGAGGCGATACACCTGCTGGTGCTCACTGCCGCAGCGGGAAAGGCACCATGGGCGCCAACATGTCCTTTGCTGGTGGATGGATCTTGTGGAATCCATCCGCCATGCAAGGAAACCGTTCCGCAGCTTGTTGCTTTTTTTCCCCTGGTGGGGGTTGGAGGGGTGGTCCCAAGTGAAAGCAGAGGCTCAACAACCCAGTTAGCTAAAGGCCAATTGTACCATCTGAAGGACTTCATCATTTTTTAGGCAGAAGTACAAGGAATTACTGCAAACCCCTACAAGCACTTTATTCCTTTCACTTGACCAATTCAGTATGTGGAGAGGCCATGGCCTCAAGCAGGCTTTACTCTCCTGTACACACTTCATTTCGTCCTTCTTTTGCTTAAGTGCATCTTTAGAGAACCACATGAGGTGCTGAAGGAGGGGAGGAAAATAGTTTTGCTGAGGGCCACTTGGGCGCCTCTTCACACATTGCATTTTTAGGTGTATCCCAAACTTTAATTGTGCACCTAAAAATATAAAGTGTGATTTGACAAACAGGTGCTTGAAAGCATGTGCTTCATTCAGATAAACTTGTCAAAGTACCAAAAACAGCTGAAGTGTACATTTGAGTACAGCTTCAGGTACACTTAGTGGCAACCCTTCAGCAGGGTATTCTGTGTAATCACTGCGAGCCTAGCTATGTGCGGTAATGGCCCTGCCAAGTTGTGAATTATAGGTTATTTGCCTATGTCAATGCCAGTCCAACACAAGGCATTAAAAGTGATCCCTCCTCTAAATTCCACCTGGAAGAAATTGGGGCCAGAAAAACTGCTTTCTTCCCTCATAATGGACTTCCTGTACACTGTTTGGCCTCTCTCTCTCTCTCTCTCTCTCTCTCTCTCTCTCTCTCTCACTCACACACACACACACACACACACACGCGTGCGAATGCTACTGACTCAGGTGTTAAGCTTATTAACTTGTGATGGATTGTGTGAATCCAAATATTTGAATGCAGGGTGAAAACAGAAGTAACCAATCAGTTCCTAGACACTTTTTGGTAAAGGACAACTATTTTGATGTGCCTTAAGCTTTTCTTTAACATACATAGGAGTACCAAGAGCTGTTTGCAGTATTTTATTTTCATCTGTGCTAAATTATTTCAGAAAAACCTTTCCAAATGTATTTTATATGATTGACCTGCATTATAGTGTGGGTCCAAGTAGGTGTGTGTGTGTGTGTGTTTAATGTATTTAGTTAATTTTCTGTTAAGTTAAAAGATGCTTGCATCACTTAAAAAAACAGAGTCTGCTTTGCTTTTCCATAGCGTATAGTGTAGCTTCTCTCTTCCTCTTCCTCAGGGTGCTTCCAGACAAGGCTTTTGTTATGCAACCACCCTGCCTCATTCGCGGAAATTCATGGGGTATCAGGTGTGTCTGGAAGCCATTGACTTCCATTTGTGCTTCCCCACTGCTTCTTTCATCTTTTTTCTTTCCACAAAAAAATCTGGGAAGGAGGGAAAGACAAAATAATCACACAATGTCTTGATGGGTTGCGCTAGGAGCCGTCTATCTGGAAGCACCCTCTGTTTTGTTGTACGGGCTGGAATGTTGTATGGTTAGAGTATATGGTTTAGCAGTCCAAGCGGCAGCGGCAGCAGCCTGGTCATTGGGAATTCTGGGTTCTGCTCCTAATTACAGCTTAGACTCACTGTGAGAGCAGCGGGCAAGTCCTTTCTCTTCTCTTCTGCCAGCATTTCCTTATGTGTCTGGTTTATGCTGACAAAAACCCTCAACCTTAAAAAAGGGGTTCTAATGTGGCTTAAGTCTTACATAGCATAATGTTCAGAGATGTATGGCACTTTATTTCTGTTGACTATTGGGACGAAATTGGCTTGCATCTCTGTCCTTCAGTTTAACTGACTTGGGGTCAGACTGACCATTTGTTAGTAATATTCAAGCAGAAGTAATAATAGCAAACCATCATACTTCAGCAAGCAAAATAATTTCTTGCCTTTATTAGAATCTGGAAAACCAAATGTCTGAACAGTAGCGGCTGTGAAGGTTAATGTGAATTGTTTTTAAGTTCCGATGCTCTTGAAGTGTGTGTAGGATCTTTCTTTGCTTTTCCATTTCCAATATTTTATGTACTGAAAAATAATTTCTTCTAATATCAAGTTGAATGTCTGGATTATGCTGATCTAAAGTTTTGGTTTTTGTTTATAATAAAATGGTTGATTTTCAAATTTGATGGACTGTTGACTACTTTTTGTGATCTCTCTGGACATTCCAGAATATGAAGCCTTCTGACATATGTTCCGTCATACGTTCTAGCATGTGTTCAGAAGAAGACATGAATTCCTGTCTCCCTGTTTGGCTCTCTCTTCCTAAGCTTTATGTTATCTGTTCCATAGACCATTTCCTTTGAAGGAGACTGCTCTAGAATCCTATGGTGTCTTTGTGAAAAACAAACAAAACAACTCCCCCAGTTTTTAAGTACACACCCTCAAGCTGGGAAGGACTATCAAAGCAGCAGGCAGTAAGGGTGGGCCTAGTTCCATGCACCCAGCTCCCAATCCAATATGCCCTGATCTCCTGAGTTGCTCCTGCCCAACCAGCTGTCTTTTTCATTACAGGACAACCAGTTCGAAAACTTAATTCCTTTGAGTTCAGCTCCCATTTCAGTGCTTGCATGTGCCTAACCAAAACTGGATGGGGGACTCCATTTTGACTATTAATTGACCTGAGTTGCTCCGTTAATAAGCAACATTCCCTTCCTGAATCACTATGGGCTTTAAAGGGAAGGTGATGCTGATGTGTTGTTATCAGCATTGATTTGCTAAAATGATAGTGTATGAGCTGCTTTGAAGACCTGTAATTTGGAATAATGTGCACTTTTCAGCCCAGGTCCTGTACACAAAAAGCTAGACATAGTCCAGGCTGAGGCTTATTTCAGTTTAAAGTTGGCCGAGGCCCCATGCCAGGAGTGTGGTGCCAATCTCAAAGCATGCAGCTGAACACGTAACAGCACCCACTCAGCACTTTGCAACTGGCCAAGCCTGAGTCAGTGTGTCACTTGAGTTCAGTCACCTAAAACCGCAGAGTGAATGAGAACCAGGAGGAAATTTCTTTCTGTAACACTGCAGATATGGAAAGCAGCCCTGATGACTCAGTCAACCAAAGAGGAACTGGGGGAAGCAGGAACATCTTCCTTCGTACTACCTGCTTTGTATAACATTACCCTCTGTTGGTTAAAAAGCTGTTGTGTCCTCCTACCCTAGAGATCAAGGCCTTAGCTGTAGTGTGATTGTTTCAGAATGACCCCACTCCTGTTTCACTTGCTGGCCTCCTGCATAAATAACTACCATTCACTTCCGTGAATTTTCTCTCTACTCCCCCTCTGTGAGAATTCACCATGTATGTTATTTTCCTTGATGCAACTTCAAAGGAGCTATCCTGTGCTCCATTAAACAAATAGGAACATACAGGTAAGTCATAGCTAGACTTGCATAAAGATCTTGCATTGCTAAGATGGCTCTGCATATTCTAATTGGCTAATATGGACATCACCAGAACGTGTTCCACTTTCAGGTCTCAGACCAAGAACATGTAAGTAATAGAAAGCTTCTGAGGATCTGCAAAGAGCCTTTCTTATCACTGAACAACAGTAACCAGTTAGCAGTTAAAAGTAGAGCTGTGCACAAGTGACCTCTCAGAATTCTTCAGGGGAAAGAATGCAGCCACCACACACACACACACACACAAACAAAAAAAGGTGAAGAAAGTATGGTGAAAACTCTGAAACATGTCCTTTTATTTCTAGAGGGTAAGAAAAGAAAACTCTCAGAAATTTCCTGAAAGTTGTCTTTCCCCATGAAAGGGGCTTCCATTTTTCTGCCTTATTCTCAGGGAAGTTGACTGTACAGTGAAAGGCAGGACACTCACACACACTCCTCAGCCATCTCATAACCAAACCCATAAGAACTTCTCCGAAATTTCTTCTTCAAATTTCTTTCCGAAAGCAATTTCTTTTCTATCAAATTGAATGAGAATGGTTGAAAATTTTGTAGAGGAATTTTTGGCACAGTCCTAGTCAAAAGTTCTGCATTGCTTTGCATACAAAACTTATTCTACACAGCAACAACAAAGTTGCTTTGTAATTAGTAACCAGATAGCAATCATACAGACATCTACAAACCTCAGTATTTAATTTCCAGAGAGAAATGTGGGCTGACACTAACTGCCAATTCTTGATTAGGTGTGTGAAATATATATGACTGGCAAATGTTTGTAGAACAAAGCTGAATGCCTCTGGTGCAAGGCTAATGCAGATATATGCACTGAAGGCTTCCTCAGCCCTATTCCATGGGAGGAGAGTATGGGGGTGGCTTGCTATTACTGATCATGCATGTAGACTTTTAGAACTCCCCATCCAACACTTTCCCAAGGGGTTAAACCTCAACTATACATCATCCTAGCAAAATCAGATCATAATTTAAATTGTTGGAAAAGTGCCCAGCTCTGAACCAGAGTTGCTAAGAAGCCAAGAAATTCCTAGATAAGCAAAATCGAGTGAATGTTCTCTTAAAGAACAGTGGGAACCTATCTCTTTGAGGAGATGCTTGCCAAAAGAACAAAAAGTGTATTTCCATGAATTTTTTTTCAGCTAGAAATTTCCTGTTAGATGGGGCCTATGTATGCAGCACCAGAGAAGATAGTGTATAAATACCTAGCTACCTCCCATGCGAGGTAGGCACATGCTTTGCAGCAATTAGCTCCAGTGCCTCTTTATTCTGCAGAATAAACGTTCATTTTATTTTATTTATTACATTTTTATACCGCCTAATAGCCGAAGCTCTCTGGGCGGTTCACAAAAATTAAAACCATAATAAAACAAACAACAGTCTAAAAACACAAATACAAAATACAGTATAAAAAGTATGTTTGATCCATACTTCATCTCCTCTCCTCCTTGTGTGCTGAATTGGACTTGGTACACCAGGGAACGAGCTATTTTTGCAACAAAATGAGGTTGGTAATTAATGCCATGGAAGTGGAAACACTTTACATGACTAACCGCACATGCAGCAAACATATATAAAAGGGAGTAGGATCACAATTTTGCTGCTGTTGATTTTATTGCTAATTTTATTGTGTTTTACTTTTTTATTGTTTGTATTGCCACATTGGTTTTTATTATGTGTTTTATTGTTGTATGCCGCCTTGGGAGGGCTCTTCCCTTGAAAGGCAACCCAGAAATATTTTTAATTAATTAATTAATTAAATACATAAATAAAATGGCGTATGCACTTATACATACTGAGACCCAGTATTGGGCAAAAGGCAGGATACAAATAAATAAATATAATTATCATCGTCATCATCATCGTGATCCACATCTTCCATGTGTAGAATCATAGAATCGTAGAGTTGGAAGGGCCCTATAAGGCCACCGAGTCCAACCCCCTGCTCAATGTACATTCATTGTATATATAAATGGATGGATGAAAAGGGCATCCATTCATTCTATCTGGCAGGGCTGGGTCTCCTTGAGAGTAGGGACATTGCTAGGTTCTTAAAAGAGCTGGGGCACAGGCCAATAACACAAATTTGGATCATTACATTAGACGTGTGCACTGACTCCTCACCCCTATGCTGCCCACTTCAATTCAGACATGGATTCAACAGTTTGGAAAACGTCCCACTTCTGCTCGGGCCAATTTGGAATCTGTCCACCTCAGCTCAGTACCAAAACCAAGTCAAAGTTCAGAAAACGGAGCCTTCATGCTTCTTGTCGACTATCATGGGAAATTTTAAAGAAAAACACAATTTTTTTCTCTTGGTCAGAATTGGGTGATAATTGCAGGCATAGTAGCCCCTTAAAAGGGGATTACACCTACCCAATATCAGAAAAATAGGTGCAGGTTTTTTTGTGCTACGTGCCTTTATATTTTGATTTTCTTTTAAAAGGAACAGCCAATAACATTTTTATTCACTGGAAGAATTGGAGGGAAATTTCAGGATTCATCACCCCATCAGAGATCATTTCTGCCAAATTGCAGAATGACAGCCACAGGTTTTTTTGTGCAAGTGTAGCCTTGACATTTTGAGGGTCCCCAAAAGAGAGCGTACAAATCTCCCTATGTTCTTTGTGGACCATTGTTATGAAAAGTATAGGTAGCCCAGCGACGTCCCTAAGTAAGGTTTAGAAGGATAGGTGCAGCAGTTCATGTGGAATTGGGAGTTCTCCAATTTGGGGGAGGGAGTGATTTGCTTTCCCTTCAAACCCCCATGTTTTTTAGGTAAATTTGTTTGAAAATGCTCAGGTCATTAGAGGTGTCCTTCAGACAAGAAACCTGCAAAGTTTGAGAATAGGAGTAGGGGCCTAGGAGATTATGATGACTGAAATGCAGTTGATGGCTTTTTCATAGTTAAGTGTGCCGGCACTGGAAGACTGGGCATCTCATGGTCCTATCCTTGCCCTCCCCCAAACCACACTGATGGGAGACTATGGTAAAAATGTACCCTAGGATTAGAAGGCGAACTTGGGGGGATTCCACACGTCGCACTGAGGGTGCTTCCATGCGCCCCCAGTGCGGCCCCAAAGCGATCGTGTAGCTTGCCTGGAGAAGAGATGAGGAAGAGGCGTCCTTGCCGCCGCCGCCGCCGCCACCCACCTACTTCCTTGCCGGCCGGGTCAGAGAGCTCAGCGGAAGAAGGCGGGGTGGAGAGAAGCTCTCCACCCCGCCTTCTTCCGCCGAGCTCTCCACCCCGCCTTCTTCCGCCGAGCTCTCCGACCCGGCCGGCGAGGAGGTAGGTGGGTGGTGGTGGCTGCGGCGGCAAGGACGCCTCTTCCTCGTCTCTTCTCCAGGCAAGCTACACGATCGCTTTTGGGCCGCACTGGGGGCGCATGGAAGCGCTCTCAGTACGACGTGTGGAATCCCCCCCAGACATTGAATCAAACTCCCTCCTTCCTCATGCAGCTCTTAGTGGAATAAAGCAAAATATGTTATTTTAAGTCATAAAGGCTGCCCGATTCTGCTTGGGTTTCAGACTTGGTCTGAATTCAATGCACAAATTTAGAAGTACTAGAATTTATATACATTACCCTAATGTTGCATGTGCCTTTGCACGTGTTCTGCTTGTGGATTTCCTATGGGCAGCTGTGTACACAGAATGCTGGACTAGACAGACCTTGGTCTGATGCAACAGGACTCTTCTTATGTTCTTCAATATAGCGCATATATGCCTTTGAGCATACGCAGAATGCTTTTCTTTCACCACTGAGTACTTACGTTCTTCTCCTACCAATTATGTTCCCCTCCATCCCTCCTCATTCTACTATCCTCTAGCCACTCTTCTTAGAAACAGATGTCTCGTTTTCTGCAAACGCCAAATCAACTGGCTCCTTTCAGAGAGGTAACACGTTTAGGAGGCTGGGGGGAGGGTTGGAAGAACTGCACATACTTAAATTAACTTCATGAGGTGAGTTGGCTGACGTTGCATAGTCCTAACTCTCCGTTTGAAATAATCTGAGGCCTGCAGCTAGTTAGGAGCAATTCAATTAGAGGGGGAGGAAGAAGTTGTGGAGGCTATTTGAATTCCTTGCTATGCTGAAGCTACTGAGCCTCTGCCAGAAGGGGCAGTAAAATCAGAAGCTGTGTGCAATATCAGTATTTCACCTGGACCTTTTCCTGTCCTCGCCTCCCCCTCTTCAAAATGTCATTGCAAGCAAGCGCCCGACAGGGGTCATGTAAGGGCAGAAAAGTAGGAGGAGAGAGAACAAAGAATGAGCAGACTGTGGAAGGAAAAGGTCTTATTAAGTATAGTGTTCAGCAAGGCTGGGAGGCCTTTCAAGTAGTAAGTAGAGCTAATTAGAACTAGTTTAGAACAACTGTGCAAGCTTATTTCTGTCAGGATTCTCAGGAAGAGTTCACCCCTCCTTCTGCTTCCTATCTTTGAGCCTTTTAGAGTTCTTTGGGAAAGTGACAAAGATTTGGAAAGGTGGAGGCCCTTGTTAAAAGAGTCACTCAGATTGTAGCATCATCTTGGTGGGCTGAGCAGTGCTGCTCTGTTTGGACATGGGCATAGGGTGACCATATTTTGGAAACCAAAAAGGAGGAAAACATGGCTACTCCAATGGGGCGTACCCACCAACATGTCCAGCGCCCAATGGGGCATACCCACCAACATGTCCAGACCCCAAGGGGGCGTGCTGACCAACATGTTAGCGCCCAAGGGAGCATACCCATCAACATGTCCAGCCCCCAAAGCGGTGTGCCCACCAACATGTTCAGCGCCCAAGGGGACGTCCCCACCAACATGTCCAGCCCCCAAAGGGGTGTGCCTACCAACATGTCCAGCCCCCAAAGGGGCGTGCCTACCCAAACATGGCCTTGGTCACCTGTCTGATTTCACAGCACACAATTAAGACAAACCTGTTCTGCATAACATCTTAATGTTAAAATCGCTGGAATAAAGAACAAGTGAGACATTCAATGTAGCTGAAATTAACTTCACTCATCCCTACTTTTGTAGCTTTTGCAGTACTTTGAAGCTTTTGCTATACTCTGTGTGATACAGTCTCCCCTTCCCTCAAATATCTTTTCTGACTGCAAGTCCTTTACTGGGTGACCATAGTCTCACCTTTCCTAACATTTAACACTCTTTCCCCCATCACCTTTCTCATATTCATACTCACAGATTCAGCATACTGCTACCACTGAACAAATGAAGCAGTTGACAAGTACAGAAAAATCTAATACAACAAACCAGCAACCAAGCTTTCAGAAAGAGTATAAACTTCTATTATCCTGCAAACGTTAGCCATGGAACAAAATGGACTAAAAGCTAGCACCTATTAGCTTGTTGTCAACAGGAAAAAGTTCGAATTATTCCATTAGTCACATCAGTCACCAGCATCACATCATACACTCTCTCTCTCACACACACACACACCCCTCAGTCTTACCTCCTACTTGCTTCTTCTCCTCCTACTTGCTTCTTGTCTTGCTTCTTCCTTTGTCGTCGTCCCCGGCCAATTTGAGCCTTCTCTTCTGAGCGTTCACGCCGGCCAAGAAGAAGGCCTGATCAGCCCTGGGGGTGGGGGAGGATGTGTTCCTGGAAGTCCAGGAATGTGTCCTCCAGCCCCCTCAGGCATCTCCAGGCCTTCTCCTTGGCTGGCGTGATCACGCCAGCCAACGGGAAGGCCAAAATGGCACAGGGGGGAACACGTGCGGGAACGTGTCCTCCACCTCACCTCAGCTGATCCAGGCCTTCTCCTTGGCTGGGGTGATCACGCCAGCCAAGGAGAAGGTCAGAATGACACTGGGGGGGGGACACATTCGTGGAAGTCCAGGAACATGTCCTTCACCCACCCCCAATGCCAATCCAGGGCTTCTCCTTGGGCGGGCACTCGTGCCAGCGAAGAACAAGGCCAGATCAGCTCATGGGTGGGGGGGAGAGGACGCATTGCCGGAAGTCCGGGAACACACCATTCTAGGCCCTCCCAGCTCCGATCCTGGCCTTCTCCTTGGCTGGCCCAATCACACCAGCCAAGGAGAAGGCCAGATCATTGCTGGGGGCGGGGGCTGGAGGACGTATTCTCACAAGTCTGGGAATGCATCCTCCCGGCCTTTTCCCTGGTAAATTGGGGCCCAGCCCTGGAGATTCCCGTTTTTCCAGAGGTCTCCGGGGTTTTCCAGGTCATCTGGTCCCCGTACATGGGCATGCTTTATGGGCTGAGCCCCTGTCTGTCAAATAGTTTTGAATAAGCTTACACTTTCCTTTATAAGCTGGAGTAAAAGTGAAGAACTTTTGCTAAGATCATCTTTCAACTCTCTGTTTAGATCTATCACTGTTTGAAACTTTTAAAGCACGCTGCACATGGGCTTTCTTATATTTAGACTTTAGATTATTGAAATGGATGCAGCTTCCAATTAAAGAAGGTGGGTTTGGTTTTTCAGACCTTGCTTTGTACCATTGGGCCTATCTATTGGCTTGTACTAAGTTTTGGTCTTTTCCAGTTACCTTAGATTTCCCCCCTGGTCTGTTTTAGAATCCTTATGGTTAAAACCTCTTCCCAAATGGATGGCACTCGGCTCTCAACATATTGGAATCATCATCATCATCAATCCCTCTTACAATTTTGGCTGCTAGAGAGGTGTGGCATACAGTATCATGTCAGTTACAGTTCAATCCATTCTCATGCAAAATTGACTTCATGGGGAAATCCAGATTTAAGAATTGGAAATAAAGCATTCCTGTGGAAGACATAGATGGATAAGATGATTTATTTATTTTTTACTTTGGATCAATCAATAGGCCCAGATGATGAGTTTTTGTCATTTTCTGTTTTACATGCTAAATATAATTTACCTACTGCAGCTGAGTGGCAATTGCAACACTTTCTGGAATCTAGGGGGCTATCTTCACAATAATGCATTGGCGCCACGAGTCCCCAAAACCCTGCGCTTGCGCTCCCACAGGTTGTCCGCACGCTAAGGAGTGAGCACGGGGTTTGCATCAGAGGAGCCACCGCCGCACCCATGCACTGTCGTGTAACTGTGCATCACGGCGCATCTGTGCGCCCCTCCATGTCTTTTTTAAAACCTTTTCCCACTTTTTTAACCTTTTTTCTTCTCCCCACGCCAGAGAAGCAAGGAGGCGTTCCAGCAACTATTTGGCTTGCAGGGCCCCCCTCCCCCTCCCCCCTGTCTGGGCAGATGGCGACCAATCAGGGGTCACCATCTGCTTGGCCATGCTCCCTGCTGCGACTCCAGAGTGGCGGCAGATACAGATGTGCCGTCGTTACCTCACAGCAGAGGAAAAAGTCGGGGTAAGTCCCCAACTTTTTTATTTTGGATCTTCGGGGGAATAATAATAATAATAATAATAATAATAATAATAATAATAATAATAATAATAATTTATTACTTAACCACCTCTCCACTTGGATCGAGGCAGGGAACAACAACGAATATAAAACACATTAAAAACTGATTAAAAACACAGCATACATGATTAAAACATCCTAAAAACATTCTAAAATTTCACTGGGTAGGCCTGCTGGAATAGATCAGTCTTCATTGCTTTTTTAAATGCTGAAAGATTGTCAAGTTGCTGAATCTCCTCTGGCAGGCCATTCCACAATCTGGGAGCAGCAGAAGAGAAGGCCCTCTGGGTAACAGTTGTCAATCTAGTTTTGGTTGACTGAAGTAGATTCTTCAGTCTGGGATGGCTCCACAGTGGCTCCTGCATTGTATAAACATCACAGCGCCACAACGGAGCCACCCTGAGGCTTTTCCCTCATAGACATGCCTCCTAGGTTTGGTCTAGCTGCTTTCACAGCTTCACAGCTTCCATTATTGTTAGAAACACTTATAGCAGCTTAACAGACACGTTGACCCACGACCAATATATAATAAGCATTTCGTAGTAGTAAACAAATATGATACCCAAGGTTTAAGACAGGATTGGAATACAGAACTGGAGTGTCCTATTTTGCCTAATCAATGGATTTTTGCCTTAGTCTGTATCTCAAGCTTCTATGGATCTTAGGCTACATCTTATTCAGCAAATCCCTAAATAAAAGAAGTCTCACTGATTGGATGTCCCTTGTCAGTTTGCCAGTATGTGTGAATGCCTGAGGGAACAGGAATCCACGAAGGTCTCCCCTCTAGTTCAAATGGCTGGTGCATACACATTACATACTACATTCACTATTGGTCTCCTAAGGAAAACATGGGAAGGTTACAAATTTAATACATGTCATCTGGATCCCCAGTAAAATTCTGTTTATGAAGCATGGTGATTGCACAATAAAAACTAGGGCTGTGCACGAATCCTCCGATTCGCTTAGGACCCTGATTGGGACCTTTTGAATCGGGCCTGATTTGGTTCGGGTCAATTCGGACTTCCCCCGATTTGGTTCAGATCCAAATCCAAATCAAGATTCGGATGTCCGAATCATTTCCCATTGACTTGCATTGTAAAAAATAAACGCCTATAACTTCTTCATTTTTCAAGACAGAAACATGAAACTTGGTGACTTTATGGACGGCCTCCAGCTAGTCATGTGTTGAAAATTTCAGACACATCTGTGCACAATGAATTTTTTAAAATGTGATTTTTCAGGCAATCCAATCAATGCAAAGGGCTATAACTTTTTCATTTTTCAAGATACACATATGAAACTTGGGCAAGGTACAGATAGCCTGGTGTTAGCCATCTGTGAAAAATTTCAGACACATCTGTGCAGCGGTTTTCCTGTAATCCACTCCTAAAAATGCAATTTTTCAAGGAAACAAAGCAGCCATTCAAAAGCAAAGAGCAATTTCAGAAGGTGTCTTCGCTAATCAACAATCAGCACACACCATCCCTTCCCTAATCTCTGTGTTTTTGAAGTGCAAATCTCCCCTACTTGAGTCTTTTGTGTGTTCTGAAGCTAATGCATCCAGCCCTTCCCATTCAGATAAGAAACAGGGAAAGTAGGTTGCCTGCAATACACACATGACCTGGCTGGTTGCTTTAAATGGATATTGCAGTTTTTATGCTTTCAAAACTTTGTATATTTGTTTTTCATGTTCACTGTTTTTCATGTTTGTAATCTGCCCAGAGAGCTTTGGCTATGGGGCGGTATATAAATGTAATAAATAAATAAATATATATGCCTAAGAAATTGAGTCAAACCAGTCCTGCAAGGCGGGACCAGGCAGGTAATATTCGAGAAGTGTGTAGGTGCTCAGGCAGGCAGTAGGCAGCTATGCGGACATGAGTAAGTGAGCCGAGGATTGTCTCAATTCAAAGCCAGAAACACAAACTGGCCCTGCGAGGCGGGTACAGAGGAGGAGAGGCAGCAGGTGGCTATGGCCATGAAGCACTGGGAACAAGTATGCCATAGGCTTGTTGAGTTGACCCACCCAGCCCATCTACATCTCCCAGGCACCAGGAGGGCAGAGAGGCAGGCTGGCCCAGAGAGGCTGGCAGAAAGCAAACAAACCGGCCCTGCAAGGTAGGCACAGTGGTTCAAAACATAGTCAGTGAGACGTGCTTTGGCATCCCCTTAATAGGTGGCTAGGAGGAAGATAGTTTCAGGGTCCTTCAGAGTTAACTTACTCCATGGTAAGCACAAATAATAATAATAATAATAATATCCTGAGTTCTGTCTTGTTGAGTCTCTCACTGTCTTCTACTTTGTGTGTGTGTGTGTGTGTCTGCTGTGTGTTGTGCACAAGCAGTACACAATAAAGCACACATTTATAAAATTCCATCAAAAAAAAAAAAAGGCTTGAACCGATCTGCTTCAAACTTGGAATGGCTGAAGACCTACTGAAGACCTACCAATGTGCTAATTTTCATGTCTGTATCTGTAATTTCATTTCTTTTTGGGGAAACTTGGTTACTTCTCAAGCTGCTAGACCCCAATGAAGTTTGAGTTTGAACTTTAAAAAAATCCTAAAAATCAGGTGATGAACTGATGTGCTTCAACCTTGGCATGCCTAAAGCCCTACTTAGGACCTATCATGGTGCTGAGTTTCCTCTCTTTATCTTTAAAAATGAAAGCGTATTTTG
This sequence comes from Elgaria multicarinata webbii, assembly GCF_023053635.1. Lineage (NCBI taxonomy): Eukaryota > Metazoa > Chordata > Lepidosauria > Squamata > Anguidae > Elgaria > Elgaria multicarinata. The sequence goes on from NC_086178.1 coordinate 113,322,455, forward strand.
AAAAACTTAATTTTAAAACCTCAAATGTTAAAAAATTCCTAAAAATCAGGGGATGAACCAATATGCTTCAAACTTGTTACAGCAAACCCTCTGGATGCCTGTTCCTCCCCCCACACCCCATTTCTTTTTTATTTTTATTATCTGTATCTGCGGAGCTCTGCAGATACAGATTTTTTTTTTTAAAAAAAGGGGGGCCATTCCTCTCCCTCCCCCATTTTTTTTTTTAATTTTTCCAGAGGCGTGGGGCCGCTCATAGCGACTACTCAGGGGGTACCATGGACTCTGCTGCCCAAGAAGTTGGGGTAAGTGCCCGACTTTTTTGGAGCGGAGTTTCCAGGATTTGCCCCCGGGTGTCTTCGCAATGGCGGCTGCGTCATGTAGATGATGTGCCGCTATTGTGAAGCCACCCCGGGGCAAACCCTTCATGTAGATGTGCCCTTGTTCTCTTCATACTGGCAAAATTTCCACTATTAGCGAAGTAAACCTTCTTCCCTCAAATAGCTTCCTTGACTCTGCTTGTTAACCTTACGGACTTGGTGATACCTTTCCTGATATATGTAATATATTCTAGCTGAACTTTTATTATTTTGGTTTTAGACACCGCCCCCCCCAGCTTTCTGGAAAGCTTTGCCCATCTTGACACTTCTTTTCATCTCGTTTTTAACCCATCCCATAATTTGAGAAATTTCCTTTTTTGAAGTCAGAAGTCACTGTGTTGGACGTCCTTGGCAATATTTGAGTTACATATATGTTGAAATTGACAGCATTTTGAACCCTGTTTACAACCAATTCAATAGCACTTAAACCTCGTACCACTGCCAGTTCTGGTCACCCCTTCAGGTTAAGGCCAGAGTTGCCTCGCCTCTTGTGATTTCCACAGCCAACTGCTTGAGGGTGCTTTTATTACATGGGAAAGCATTCAGCATGAAATGTTCAGCATGCAATCTGAAGTATGATGTATGAACCCAGTCTGGTGTTCATGCATTACCACAGAAGCATACAAACAGAGGAGTTGCTTTTCTGTGACTCCTTTCCGGTCAGTTCTGGTAATGCCAGCCTGCACCAGAACCACATGGCCTGAGGCAAAAATGACATAATTCTCTACTCTCCCATACAAATGCAGCTGGAAGGTTCTCTTGCTGTACATTGCTTTTTCACTGAATGTATAATTACTCATATGCTGATGTGTATGGAATAATGCAGACATGATAACCCTATAGAAAGAAACTATTTTATTTATTTTAGCATTCTAGACCACTTCTGTGTTGTTGTTGTTTTTAAAAAGGCAGAACATTCCATGTCTGACGATCAAAAGCATGGAGGCTGTGAATTAGGATAAGTTATAAGGGAGGAAGCCAGGTCACATTGAACAAGGGTGCTTGTGACCAGAACATGTGGCAATATATTTAATGCATCTCCCCTCTACCCTAAAATCAAGATTGCCTTGCAGTTTCCATTTTGTGAACTACACAGGAGTTTAAAATAATTGATTGATTGATTAGAACTGCCCTGATCATGTCACATCCCAGTGACATGATTAGGCCATCAGCTCACTGATGCAACTCTGACAGTCCCTCTGCAAAAATTGCAAGACGTTGATCTTTTGCAAGACCTCCAAAGTCTCTTATTACATAATGCTCCCAAACAGAACGATTGAGATTATTTATGGCTAAAGTCCTGGATAATGGGATTGTGTTTTGGGCTACTATTTTTATACGTGGAGCTTTTAATACCTGTGGCAAGAAATATTATTTCCTCACTTTACCTATCAACTATCCTGTGATGTGGACCAATCCTCTGATGTGGATCATATTTATTCTCATTTTATAGATGGGGAAGAAAGATTAGAAAATTGTAAATTGTCTGAAGCAGCTCAATTACTCTGTGTTTGAACAAGGATTTCAGCCCAAGCCTACAGAGGCTCATATCATCTATCAAAAGTTACATATACATCTACTAGTAGGAGAGGTTCATCTATTGTAGGGTGACCCTATGAAAAGGAGGACAGGGCTCCTGTGTCTTTAACAGTTGCATAGAAAAAGGAATTTCAGCAGGTGTCATTTGTATATATGGGGAACCTGGGGAAATTTCCTCTTCATCACAACAGTTAAAGCTGCAGGTGCCCTGCCCTCTTTTAAATCTGGTCACTCTAGTATAGCTCCTGCACCTTTAACTGTGGTGATGAAGAGGGAATTTCACCAGGTTCCCCATATATACAAATGACACCTGCTGAAATTCCCTTTTCTATGCAACTGTTAAAGATACAGGAGCCCTGTCCTCCTTTTCATATGGTCACCCTAATCTATTGGACATATGGGACATGTGCTTCTGAAAGAGGGTGTTCAATAGTCAGGTGGCGAACAACCTAGGGATTAGGCCTGCTGCAGGCCCAAGCCTTGACAGAGGCACATGCAGTCAATTACTCTAATGGAACATGTCTTATTACAGAAAGTCACAGAGTCATAGAGCAATGACAGACACTTTCTCAGAACTTTTCCACAATCAGATTGCCAGGTGAAAATTACAAAAATAAAGGGGATGTAGTGGTGGAAACAAGGCACACACATGGTATCTATGGAAAAGTGTCTTTCTCAAGTAAGGATCAGTCCAGTAAAAGAAGATCCCTTTTGTTTTTTAGGCAAGCTGTGGTGGTTTTTATCACCACGGCGGGCCTGTAGAACCAAGTGGCATGCAGTCCCACAGTTGTATATGACAACCTACCAGAAGCTCAATAAATCTCCTGGTTTTGCTGCCTCCCTGGGGCTGCAAAAACAGATCGGTTTCCAAGGACCAGCCACAATTCCTGTAGCTTATTGGGTCACAAGTTCTGTAGGCCTATTCTATCTGCACATACATCTATCTATACATACGCATCTTGTTGTCATGTTGTTGTTATTTTTACCCTTCATTTAAGCTGAGAACAGACAGCTGTGAGTAATTCACAAGCAGCAATGAAACAGAGACCTTGATGCCGATTGGTGGAGCCAGAGTCAGACAAGGAAGCCAGACTGCTGATTGGCCATGCTGCAGTCAGGAGCTGTAGGCTGATACGAAATACCGACAGTAACTGTGACCGACAGTAACCTTCCAGCGGAGAAAGGAAGGGCCACCCACCCCTGCTCAATTCATTCATGTGCCCTCAGTTTGCTACAGAGGAGACTGCTGTTGCAACGCAAGGTGGTGTGTTCTTGTGGTTTCCCAACATGGCTTTCTTGAAATAGGGCACGTAATGAAAGGAGTGGTGTGGCGGCAGGGTGTGTGTGTGTGGGGGGGGACTGAGGCTGCTGCTCGCTTGGAATCTGAATACTTTGAAGGTGGAAGCACAGTCATCTGAGGGTGGCACTTGGGCCGGAACTACACTACTGCTTTAAAGTGCTTTAGAACAGTTTTGACAACTGTATATTGAGTGTGTCCTGGGCCCCAACAGTTGTCAAAACTGTTATAAAGTGCTTTAAAGTGTAGGTCCTGCCCCAGCTATTTATCTCTCTCTCTCTCTCTCTCTCTCTCTGAATTGCTTATATTAAAGAAATTTCTTAATAATACACACACGCACACACACACACACTCTTCTTACAGAAGACAAAGTTACCTTCCTGAGAATGCCTGTTGAGATAAGTATTTTTCAGTAGGCCAGGAGGACTGATGCCTACCTGAGTTGTAGTGGTAGGGAGTCCCATAGAGTGGGAACTATAACACTAAAGGCCCTTTTCCAAGCCATGGTCGACTGAACTTCTGAAATTTTGGTACCACCTGGAGAGATGACGAGCCCAGCAACCGAGCATGCTTGTAGGAGATCGGGGCTAGATTTACACCAAGCAGGATATGGCGGTTCGAAAACTATAGATGTAGTGTGTCCTAATCCCCAACAGTTGTCACTACTGTTGTTAAAGCAGTAGTGTAGATCCTGCTCAGGTGATCTCTTAAGTATCCTGGTCCTGATTTTTTTTAGGGTTTGTAAATGAATGCCCAAAGCTTATAGCCAGTGCAGTTCCCTTACAATAGATGTAAGCTGCTGGCCATAAGCGTCTTCTGTTACCAATTTGGCTGTGGCAGTTCTGCACCAACTGCAGCTTCTGGGCCAACCTTAATGGCAGCCCCACATCAAGTGCATTGCAGTAATCAAATTTTGAGATTACCTATGCATAGATCCTGGTGGTCAAGTTATCCCTGTCCAGGTATAGCCAAAACTGCCTAACCCCCAGCAGGGGTATTTTTAGGCCTGGGGCCGTGACGCTCTGGCCCCCAATGTATTTCCCATGCCCCTTCCAACATGCTGGACCCTCGATCTCTCCTTACATGGCAATTAAACTGATAGAAAATATTTCTTTTCCACTGGTTTGGGATGATTTGAATCAGGGTACAAATTAATTGAAGTATTTCATTTATTTGAGTGATTTGGATGAGAAATTAAGTAGTTGCCAGCCAACTGTGAAATTTCAATAAAACCTAGTAATTAGTTCTATATTTACTTATATAGAGGGAAAAAAATCAATATATCCAATTTCTTTGCAGATCTGTGTCCTATGGCCCTGAGCCATAGGACAATCTGTTAAATGCCTAGTAATGGCCGTACATATTGGAGTTGGTAAAAGGTGCTCTAAGAGCTTTATCACACCAGCGTTATACTGTGCAATCACTGCAAATTGCATGCAAAGGACTCAGAAGTTTTCCACCTTATAATCTGCTTTGATTGTGAAGTACTCCCAGGCATCCTGCCTTAATTGTGCAATAAAGCAAAAAGATTCACCGTATTTAGCTCCTACCTTTTGAGCGTATCTTCCGAGCCGCCGCTGGGGCGCAGGAGCAGGATTTTAAACAAATGCTTCCATCTGCATAAGCTTTAAAGATAAAGACACCAAAATTGGCACAGTAATAGATATTAGGGAGAGCTTTAAGCATACCAAATTTGAATTGAATTGGGTCATCCGTTGATTTTTTTACATTTCCCCCCTTAAACTCACTTCCTGGTAGGCAAAGGATCGCTGTCGCCTGGTAGCAAAACCAACAACAACCGTGAAAGCTTAGAGCTACAGGGATATTCCGAGGGAAGCAGGTACGTGGGATGAAGCTCTCAGTCACGGAAGGTACCTGTGCCTGTAGTGACAGCGCTGGATCAATGAGCATCCCCAGACTACGCACATGCTCCTTCAAGGGAAGTTAAACCCCCTGCAAATCAGGCAACTGACCCAGTTCCTGGACACAGTAACCACTCAGCTACAGGGCCTCAATCTTGCCAGGAGTCAGACTGCGTTTCTTGGCCCATATCCAGCCCATTACTGCATCCAGGCACTAGTCCAAGGCAGGATCTACACTACTGCTTTAAAACTGTTTATAACAGTAGTCACAACTGTTGGGGCCCAGGACACACTCCAGATACAATTGTCAAACCATTTTCAAAGTGTCATATCCTGCTTGGTGTAGATCTGGCCCAAGGCTTGCACAGCCTCTCCTGAGTAGATGTTTCAGAGGAATACAGCTTGATATATATTTTTTATCAGTGTGCTGATCGCACCTCACTCCAAATCCCTAAATGATCGTCTCCGGTTGCCCAAAGAACCCTGGGAATTATAGTTTTAAAGAGGAATCGTCAATGCCCTCACAAAACTAGTTTCCAGTGTTCCGAGCTAGTACTATTGCAATGGCTAGAAGTCAGAGGTGAGTGGTAGAGTCCTCGGTTCATTTCAGGCACAAACTCAGGTAGTGGCCTTAAGGCTCAAGTACATGTTACACATGAATGTGTGTAAGAAAGGGCCATACAGCATAGCATTAATAGGAAGAGGAGATTTAGGGCATAGAAGCAGTAGTTGAAGGGGACTTTACTGCCCTTCCTCCTGGCCCTTCCAGTCCAGACAAATATTTGTAAGGTACGTTACACATCTGTTATCACCAAGGGTGGGGGAAGCAACAGGGGGAGGAGCTTTTGGGAGGAAATGCTGAGTTCCCTCTGCCGTTCTCTGTTGCAGATCACCCCCCACCAGCAAAGATTTCTGCTGTTGGCATTGATACAGGATGCACTTGGGCCTATAGCATGCCTAGGGTGACCATATGAAAAGGAGGACAGGGCACCTATACCTTTAACAGTTGCATAGAAAAGGGAATTTCAGCAGGTGTCATTTGTATATATGGGGAACCTGGCGAAATTCCCTCTTCATCACAACAGTTAAAGCTGCAGGAGCTATACTACGGTGACCAGATTTAAAAGAGGGCAGGGCACCTGCAGCTTTAACTGTTGTGATGAAGAGGGAATTTCACCATGTTCCCCATATATACAAATGACACCTGCTGAAATTCCCTTTTCTGTACAACTGTTAAAGATACAGGAGCCCTGTCCTCCTTTTCATATGGTCACCCTAAGCATGCCCCTGTTCTTAGCCTCAGCTCCAGGCCTGTAATACAAAGGCCTGTAATATTGCCCTCTCTTACAGAGTTCTTATAAGGATTTATTTATTGCATTTCTATACTGCCCAATAGCTAAAGCTCTCAGGGTGGTTCACAAAAATTAAAAACACAAAATACAGTATAAAATACAATATAAAATATAATGGCTTAAAGCTGCAGTATTAAAGTGCAACTGGAGGTAAACCTAGCACAATGCAGAGATTTAAATGCCATAAAGTACAATTTAAAGTATAAAACTTAAACCACAATATAAAAACACTATATAAAAGTACAACCAGAATAAAACCGAGGAGGAATGCAGAGGTTTAAAATACAGATCTAAAATAGATTTAAAACAGCAAAATTAAAAGACTAAGATATTGAGACCGCTGATCTTCATCCGATGAGTGTTTTATTCCACGGTCGTTGCTGGGCACGGACGGATTTTTCGCAGGTCCCTCCCATGACATCACCTGCCTCTCGCACCCCTTCTGCCCCTTCTGGACTTCCTTGCACCGCAAGAAAAACCAGAAAAAGTCTGGTTGCTGCTCAATCCTGCTGTGTGTGGGAGAAGCAGCGTGATTACAACGCCCGGCTGAATGGGCCTCGTGCTCCTTGTTTACTTCCTGTTCACTTCTTGTTTACTTCCAGGAACGGAGAAGCCATGGTAGCCAGCGTTTTTCCCCAGGTGTGATGGAGCTTATAAGGAGTGCTTTGAAAATGTAAGGGTACGCTGTACCCTTTTCGTCGCCAGCTGAAGACCTTTTTATTCTCTCAGTATTTTAACACTTAAATTTAACTTAAATTTAAATTTTACTGTTCTAACTCTGTATTTTAATCAATTTTGCTGCGTGGTTTTATCCTGGTTGTGCTTTTCATACTGTATTTTGTATTTGTGTTTTAACCTGTTGGTTGTTTTATTATGGTTTTAATTTTTGTGAACCGCCCAGAGAGCTTCAGCTATTGGGCGGTATAAAAATGTAATAAATAAATAAATAAATAAGGAAACGTGCTAAATAAAAAAACAACAACTAAGCATTATTCTGTGGCCCCACAACTGACACAGACCCCACTGCCCAGCTCTTTGGAATCAGCGAAGTTTCCAATTCTGCAATGAACATCTGAAGACCGCCCAGAGAGCTTCGGCTATTGGGCGGTATAAAAATGTAATAAATAAATAAATAAATAAATAAATAAATAAATAAGACCCATAGTAGAGCACTGCATTGACCTGGCTCATTCTGCGCTCTTCCCTGACTGACTGCACTAACCCACAGTCTCCAGGGGGCAAATGGCACCCTATTCTTGCCACCTGATGGCAATAAAGGTCTGGAGTTTCATCTCCTTAGTGCCACTTTCTCAGCCTAGACCGTTAACTCCCTTGCTCCCAGCAACTGTTCTTTGTGGGGTCTCAACAGCCTGGCCAGCTACCCCTTCTCTTGTCTCCACATTCCTAATACGAACATAAGCCCCTGATTCATATATTACCGCAGTGGTGTGCAAGCGGCTTCCTGGCAAGGCTTGATCCCCAACTACTCTGGCCAAATGTAGCCTAAACGGAGGAACTGTGATATCGGTGGGTTGAATGGTGTGATGCTTTCCTACATATGTAGGAAATGTACATTTCCTACATCTTTCCTACATATGTACATTTCCTACATCTTTCCAAGAAAGATCTTGGAATTGTTATAGATCACAAGCTGAATATGAGCCAACAGTGCGATATGGCTGCAAGAAAGGCAAATGCTATTTTGGGCTGCATTAATAGAAGTATAGCTTCCAAATCACGTGAGGTACTGGTTCCTCTCTATTCGGCCCTGGTTAGGCCTCATCTAGAGTATTGTGTCCCGTTCTGGGCTCCACAATTCAAAAGGACGCAGACAAGCTGGAGCGTGTTCAGAAGAGGGCAACCAGGATGATCAGAGGTTTAGAAACAAAGCCCTATGAAGAGAGACTGAAAGAACTGGACATGTTTAGCCTGGAGAAGAGAAGATTGAGGGGAGACATGATAGCAGTCTTCAAATACTTAAAAGGTTGTCACACAGAGGAGGGCCAGGATCTCTTCTCGATCCTCCCAGAGTGCAGGACACGGAATAACGGGCTCAAGTTAAAGGAAGCCAGATTCCGGCTGGACATCAGGAAAAACTTCCTAACTGTTAGAGCAGTGCGACGGTGGAATCAGTTACCTAGGGAGGTTGTGGGCGCTCCCACACTAGAGGCATTCAAGAGGCAGCTGGACAACCATCTGTCAGGGATGCTTTAGGGTGGATTCCTGCATTGAGCAGGAGGTTGGACTCGATGGCCTTGTAGGCCCCTTCCAACTCTGATATTCTATGATTCTTTGATTCTATGATAAACTTAGCTGGGCCCCAGGTAGGGCCCATGTAATTCACCGCACCCACTTGTCCCTCCATACGTTACCATAGTGGTGTGGAAGCATAAGAGTGACCCCTATGCTGCTACAGATGGTAACCTGTGAATCAGGCCTAAAATCAGACAGAGTTGGGAGGGGTCTTGTCATCCACCTTGTCTACCCCACCCCCCACCCTGCGCAGTGCAGGGAATCCAGAGGTAGAGCAGCCTCTGCTTGAAGGCTTCCCGTGTAAAGGGCCCCCGTCCAATTAGTCCCAACCCTATAGTTTTCTCCCTGTTAAGAAGTTTCTGCTAATGTTCAGCTGAAATGTAGCATCTTGGAACTTAAATCCATTAGATCAGCAGAGGAAGTCTTTGCCCTCTTCTATGTGACAGCTCTAAAGGTATTTGATGAATGCTATCATGTCCCTACAACCTCCATCCTACCCTGCCCATCTCTACTAAAGTTGACACCACACTCTGTGGATGTAGTTAGGTATTTCTTACAACTTCCAGTAAATAAGAGTTTTCATTTGTTCCCTTGGAGCAAGCAACTTTTACCTGATTTGCTGTACGTGACACACAACTTACATCATAGATCAGAATGCTGTTTCGCTGTGAGCCTTGTTAAGATCAAGGATTATGAGAGACAGAGATCTCTTTTGTTAATCTTTTTGGTTATAAACTGCCAATGAATATCTAATCTAGGGTTTTAGAAAAAAATATAGTAATGTTAAAGCACACATTACCCCAAGTAAGAACCATTACAGGGAGAATGCTATAGGGTTGATGCCCTTTGGATGAGAGAGGACTAGGAAGTTATAGAGCTTTTCTACACAAGGCATCATTCCCTACTGACAGTTGTTATAAAAAGTGAGTTAGAAACAGAAGTGAAACTGGAGGGTTACGAGGTTGTCGTAAACAACTGTGAGTAGGGAATGATGCCTTGTGTAGAAAAGCTCTATAACGTCCTAGTCCTCTCTCATCAAAAGGTTTTTTTAGAGCAAGCGAAACGGGGCATTATTTCTGATAGCAAAAGAAAGTGTGATTTCCTCTTAAGTATTTGCACTATCCCACTATATCACAGTGCCTCGGAGTGGTTATGTAGTGGAAAAGCAGGAAAGGAAACACTGCACGCGCAGTGCTCGGATCTCAGTTCTGCAACAAACCCCAAAGTAGATGCAGCAGATTAACAGCCTTGTGTAGAAAAACCCATAGCGTCTTCGTGATATTTGCTTTATTCGCTGTCAGGAATTGGGCTACCAAGGATTCTCTGGAGTCTCAGTGTTACAGTCAGCTTGTCAGACATGGAAATTGTTGGGTGGGCTTGCTGGCAGAGGCTCTGATTTCCTGGAAGCTGCCCCAGCAAATACATCTGCCATTGCCATGGCAAGAGCAGGGGACTGCTAAGACTTGGGAAGAGAGGAAAGGAAGCCCCAGCAGCCTAGGCCCAGGGCCCACAGTAGCCCGGAGTTCCTGAGCACATATAAGCTCAAGGAAAGAAATCCTGCAGGGATCTTCCAGACTAGCCAAGAGCATCAGGACTTTCTCCCCTTTGGGGGAGAGTGGAGAGCATGCCACCTGCTGGGAAGAACCCTCGGGATATCCCACTAGGAGCCAGGAGACAAAAAAACCCTAATATGGCTAGGAGCAATTGCCCAGCTAGCGAAAGATTAAGTGACCCCTTCTCTGCTCCAGTGCTATTGAGGACTCAAGAGGCACCCTAACCTTGACAGATGCAAAGATGTCCACAGCTGGACCCCCTGAAGCCTTTGATCGCAGCTTCCCAATGTACTAGGTTCCTTGCTTGACCACTGCCATTAGACGAAAGAGAACAGCGCATAGAATGGCTGCAAGATTCCTGGATGGCCCCACAGGCTAAGCCATTTTCCTGCAATGTACGGAATGGCTGGGTTCATACATCACACTAACCCATGATGGGCGGCATGCAATGCTGGTTGGTTGGTTATGCAAACAACCTACTGTGCTCTTGTCAGAGGATCAGGCAAACAAGCTACACCCTCACCCCTCCTCCTCTTGTACTCCTCCCATCCAGCTGGGCAGGTATCCCAGCTTCCTTTGTGGTGAAAACTAGGGCTGTGCACAGCCCCCACGATTCACCTCATAGGCAGTTTCAGAGCCTCTGAAACAGCCCTGATTAGACTCAGGCTGCTTCGGGGTTTGTCTGCCTTGCTTTGGTACCAAAGCTGAAGCAAGTTTCCATCTCCCCACCCCATGCCGACGCAGGTAAAACTTTGCAGGTTTCTTGGTGCCCACCATGTTTCCTCATGGCATGCATCCAAGAAAGCTGGGCGAAAGGTTGACCGGGAGTCAATTGGATTCCCTGCTCAACACCTTCCCCTCCTCCTTCCCCCTGGAGCTGCCGCTGGTAGAACTTACCTTTGCTGTGCATTGTCCTCCCTTACAGCTGTGATTTGAAGGTAAGATGGGGGCTCTATCTTTTCCATAGATCTATGGCTACAAACTACGGCAGCCATACAGGGCCATTTCCCGAGGAGGTGCGCAGCCCTAGTGAGAACTATATCGCACTGTCCTTCACCCTGCTGCTATATCAGAAGCCTGACTCTGATCAGTGGGCTTCTTCTGTCTCTTCCAGCTCCTCCCATTCTCAACTGATGTCGAGCCTTACCCACTGCTCCATATCCCCACCGTCCCACCCCACCCCATGTCATTCCAATTCCCAAGGTCTCCCTTCCCACTCCTATCCACCCACTGCCCTGCTTTCCAAGCCAGATTTTCAAGCTTCGACTGGGTCCCCTATCTCCACCAGTATGTAACAAAAAGGTGTGGAGGCCCTCCAACTCCTCATATCTTTGCAAAAATGGGACAAAAATAAATATGCAGGGTCCACTCGATTCAGGGGAGGTTGAGTCTTGTGGGTTGTAGGGAGAGGGAGAAGCATCTGGTGAGTTGGGAAAGGATGGCCTGACTAGAAACAAGGGATGCTTACATGATGGGAACATTGCACCAAAAAGGGGTGGGACAAAATTTAATATAGATGTTCCCCTTATGGGGAGGCACAAGGTGCACGACTGGATAATTGCACGACTTTGCTTTCCAATGGAAAAGTGAGGATTGAACCACGGCAGTGCAAATTATTCCTAAGCAGAACTTGGGAACAGAGATCATTTGAGAGGAGCAGAGCTGGTGCAGCATTTTTGGCAATCTCCGTAACCTACGCTTATGCGACAGTCAACATGCCAACCCACAGTAGGTGTAAACAACCTCTACTGCAGATCGTGGGTTATTAGAGAGGATTGTTCGGGGGAAGCAAACAACTATGGGGTGTTGTCCCACACAACACACTAATCCATCATGGGTTGTTCCAGAAAATAAATCATCATGGAAAGGATGCTTCACCACGTGGGGGAAGTTTTCTCTTTGGGAGTGCAAGGCAAACAAATATCTCAAGGCAAACCAGGGAAGAAAGTGGTTTGAGGGACTCTGACTGGTCATCATCAGAGAGGAGTAGAGCTCCATGCTAGAAAAGGGTCACAAGGAACAAGGTTAACCTCAGCCAAACCTACAAGCATGAGGGATGCCAAGCCAAAAAAGAAAGAAAGAAAGAACCACGGCTGCCCAAATTCCAGGGCAGTTATATGTTTTGGAACAAAGAGTACAAAGGACTCAGTGGGTCTGGGCCTGTTCTCAGGATGGGCAGAACGGAGAGAACAAAAGTTTGACTGCGGGGAATGAAAAGAAAAGAAAATCAATTTGTGTTGACCATGTGTTAACTTCCAACAAGCCAGTAGGTTTCTGCCACATAATGAAGTTAAGTAATAGCAAGACCAGGTGAATGGCCCTTGTAGGAGACAGTTCTGAAGAATGACAGCGGACCCTAGCCATGCCAAGGGAAAGGTCCACCCTGTCTCATCTCTCCCTCTGATGCAACCAACTGGAATGGCTGCTGGTGGAGAAGATAAGATTCATTGCCTCATCTACAGAGAGCCATTTATTTGACATCTGCCCAAAACAGTGCCAATAAACTTCAATAGGTCAGCCAAGCTCACCCCAATACAGCTGAATCATTTTCTGACTATGGGCCAAGAGCACAGGAGGAGCACCTGGAAGGTCATCCGGTCGCATAATCTTTTGGCAGGAATCTATTATGTGCAAAGTTTAATAACCTTTGTGTTCTTGACTTTTCTACCATGTCCCCGCAACCTGATAAAGTTTTGATTTTTAAAAAATCTAATTGAATAAAGCAGCTGCAAATGTTTTTAAAATAGACCAATTCATTTTAAGCTTTCTCTCTCCCTCTCTCTCTCTTATTAAAAATCATGCATTGTTTCATTAAGTTAATTTTTCTTGTAGGTTCATACTCAACAGACAAAATAACATAGGAGGCTTAACCATTCTTGCCCCATAGTGGAATGCTAGCTTGCTAAAAGTTCTTTCAGCTTCTGCCACAGTAACAGTGTGCAAAATTCTGTAGGGCCACAGCTACACCTAAGGTTTATCCTGGGATCATCCAGGGTTCGCCCCTGCCTGAGCACTGGATCCCCTGTGTGTCACCTAGATGAACAGGTTTGACCCCTGGATGATCCAGGGATAAACCTTAGGTCTAGCTATGGCCTAAGTCTCTGCACACTTTACAGAAAATTTGTTTGTAAACTAGACAGTCTCCGTCTCTCTCTCTCAATTCCATCTCTGTCTCTCTCTCTCACACCCACAGAGTCTGTAAATCATACCAGAAGCACTGGTAGGATAGAACTCTGGAACTGATCTTGGGGGAGCATGTCACATATGAAAGCACAAATCTGTCTCTCAGACTACAAGTCTTGGGACGAAGGATAGAACTCTTAAATACCATTTACTCTTGTTTATCCTGGCTTTCTTTTCCGCATTACAATAATTATTTATAATGTTCTGCCAACTTTTAAACTCTATATCTGAGATTTTTATTGGTAGCATCCTAAAAACAAAATTAAGCTTTGGTAAAATCTTCATCTTTATTAATGCTATTCTTCCAAACCATGATAGCTTCAATCTTTTATATTTTTTCAATTTTACTAATATCTCTTTTTTCAGACCACTTGTTCTCTTTTTCTAAATTTTCTAAATTTTTAGTAATCCTAATTCCCAAATATCTAATCTGTTCTTTAATTCTCATTTCTATTTCTTTTCCTTCCCATTCCTTTTCCTCCTTTTTAGTATAATTAAATAACATCAACTCCGATTTTGCCCAGTTTATTCTTAACCCAGTAATTTCTTCAAATTCTTTCAACTGCTATTTAATTCTTTCCATCTTTCCTACTGGATTTTTGATAGTTAACAATGTATCGTCCGCAAACATATTCAATTTTATTTTTTTAATACTACCTATCCCTTCTATCTCCCCATCATCTCTTATTGTGTTTGCCAATAATTCCATAACCAATACAAACAGGACAGGCGAGAGTGGACATCCTTGTCTTGTCCCTCTGGCTAGTCGTATCTTCGCTGTAACGCCATCATTTACTACCACTACGGCTGTATTTTGGGAGTATAACTGTTCTATTATAGCTTTCAATTTATTCCCAAATCCCATTTTATTTAGAACCATCTTTAATGCTTGCCAACTCACACAATCAAAAGCCTTAAAAATATCCAGCGCTAAAATTCCCGCTTTAATCTTTAACTTTTTTATCCCCTTTATTGCATTTAAAACTCTTCCCACTAAATTATGCATTTGATTGCCTGCTATAAATCCATATTGGTCTTCCCCTATATATTTAGCTATGAATTTATTTAATCGTTTTGCCAAAATAGTTGAAATTTTTTTTGCATCTTGATTTATTAATGAGATTGGTCTATATGAATCAGGGAGAGTCAAATCCTTATCTGGCTTTGGAATTAAAATTATTAACGAATGCTCTCATGACTCCGGAGTCCTCTCTCCTTCCAATATAGCATTATATAATTTCAATAATTTTGGCACTAATAATGATTTAAAAACTTTATAATGTTCTGGTCCTAGACCGTCTACCCCAGGTGATTTACCCACTTTCAACTTCTCTATAGCCTCTTCTATTTCACTTTGAGATATAGTTTTTTCCATTAATTCTTTATGCTCTTTTTCCAATCCCTTCTTTATATATTTTTCTACATACACTTCCATCCTCTTCTTCTGAGTATCTTTTTCCTTATATAATTCTTCGTGAAATTCCTGAAAAATTGTTATTTTATCCTTCATTATTTGACAAGAATTCCCTTGCTTATCTTTCACTATTCCTATCCCATTCTTGGCTTTTCCCTTTTGTGTGAGTCTAGCAAGCATTCTAGAATTTTTATTACTATTTTGAAAATATTCTCTTTTCATGTAAATTAAATTTTTCTGAACTTCTTCTAAATTTATATTCTCTAATTCTTTTTTCTTTGCTTGTAATTCTATTAAATTATGTTTATTTTTGGTTTGCCAATAATTTTTCTCCAAGATTTTTATCTCTTGCTCTAACCTTTCCTGCAGTGCAACCTGTTGCCTCTTTAAGTTACACGTTTCCCTAATACAAATCCCCCTTGTTACAGCCTTCATGGTATCCCAAACAACTGCCATCGTCGTTCCCCCCTTTTCATTTATTTCTCAGGTTTCTGACAATTCCTCTTGCATTTTCTCAACCACTTTGGTATATTTAAGTATCTTAGTATTCAGTCTCCACCTTAACGCTTCTCTATAATCCTTTCTAACTGTAAAATCTAAACGTACCAATGCATGATCTGTTACTCTAATTACCCCTAATTCCATTCTACATACCTTAGTTACAAACTCTCTAGAGATAAAGATATGATCTATCCTAGAATATGTATGATGGACTGGAGAATAGTAGGTAAAACCAGGATCCGCCCCCATAAGAAATCTCCACCTGTCAACAAAATCCTTTTCTTTAATTAGTTTATTTAAAATAGTAATGTTATTTCTCTTTTCTGCATTAGTGGGGTTTGACCTGTCTACTCTATTATCCATAACCATGTTAAAATCTCCAGCCAAGGTAACATATCCCTCCTTAAATTCTTCTATTTCTCTAAATAACTCTTCATAAAATTCTCTTTGTCTGTCATTTGGTGCGTAAACATTAATCAAAGTATACGTTTCCCCTTCAATTTGACCTTTTATCAAAAGATATCTACCTTTCCCATCCTTTTTAATATTTTCCAGGGTAAATCCACTTCTGGGCTTACTTCTAAGTAAGCATGCATTACATTAGGGCTACACTCTTCCAAAGAGCCTCTTCTGGAGGAAAGAGTTTCTTTCCCCCTTTCTAAATCGCCTCCCCCAATTTGGGTTAAAGTACTGCTCCCCACACTCTTAGTTATTGGAATGCTGGAGAATGGGTTTCTACCTCAATCCAGTTCAATCATGCTATATTGAATGCTGTAGCTTGTGATTTTAATTTTTGTGAGCCACGCAGAGAGCTCCGGCTATAGGATGGAATAGAAACAAAATGAATAAATAGTACAATATTGCACTCTGATGCTGTAACAGGATTGTGAAGTAGCAACTTGAAGTTTGGTTTCTCCACAGAAATGGCAATCAAGCTCTAACCAGCTCCTGAAGCACTGAAACAGCACGACTGAGAAATAGCGCAAAGCAAAACATAAACCGGGAAGAAGGCAAGGCAAGCATAATAGTGCTACGTGGGAAAAGAACCTTGTGTCCAAAGTGGCTACTGCCAACGGGGTGCGGGGGGAGGGAAGGAATGTGGGGGGGGAGAAGGGAGGCCTTACCGCTTGACCAGGTCACAGCCAGGACACAGACTTACTCCTCGGCATGCCCAGTATATATAGGATTTAATTAGGGGGAATGGGGCACACTGCAGCAGAACCATGCTGGAGCCACATTTAAGGAAAAAAGACGCTAAGAGGACTTTGCAAAAATGCACCTATTTCGAAGAGAAGCTGTGAGGTTGCTGAGGAGTGGCGACAACGTCATATATCACTAGCAAAGTTGATGTGCTCTCCCTGCCCCGATCACCCATGTAGATTGGATCCTGGAGGGAATCTACACTGCGTACTGAAGGCGCACGCAAGTGCCTTCAGTGCGCCCCCAAAACGATTGTGTAGATCCTGCCTGAAGAGACGCAGGAAGAGGCGGAGGAGGAGGCGGCTGGGGAATCTGCCCGCGTCCTTGCCGCCACCCGCCGCCGCCCACCTCCTGCTGCCCCCGGCCAAAGCCCCCCGAAGCGCAGCGAGGAGACCCGGGCCGGGCCGCCTCCCTCCCTCCCTCCACCTAGCAGCAGCAGCAGCAGCTCCGCCATGCCGTGCCGCGCCGCGCCAAGCAGCCCCTTCTCTGCCGCCGCCACGGCTCTGCTTACCTTACTTACCAGCAGGAGGCTGGCGGGGAGGTGGGCGGCGGCGGCAGCAAGGACGCGGCCGGATTCCCCAGCTGCCTCCTCCTCCGCCTCTTCCTGCGTCTCTTCAGGCAGGATCTACACAATCGTTTTGGGGGCGCACTGAAGGCGCTTGCGTGCGCCTTCAGTACGCTGTGTAGATTCCCTCCCAGTTTAACTGCACAAGCACATTCTCCCTGTTCTAGAAGAGGCCCTGAGGCAGCAACGCACTATTCATAATGTTGCCTGTTCTGCTCTAACACTGCTTCTGATTGCTCTGGCAAATCCCACAAGGCACATACAGTACATACGTACAGGGAAATAAATTTCCATAAATATCCTAAACCATGATCACAGATAAGCCTCATTTTTCTCCCTCATGGTAAAGGGGTTGCAATCTGGGCCAGACCCTGGTGGAGCTCTTATTTATTTATTTATTTATTATTATTATTATATTTATCTGTATCCCTCCCACCTTTTGCTCAATGCTGGGCCTCAAGGCGGCCTTAGAAAGTTTAAAACATACATTGGGGGAAACACACACACACGCACACAAACCCATAAACGTTTAAAATACACAACAAAATTATAAGACATTAACATTTATTTATTTATTTATTTATTTATTACATTTCTATACCGCCCAATAGCCGGAGCTCTCTGGGCGGTTCACAAAAATTAAAAACATTCAAAGTATAAAACAACAGTATAAAACCATAATAATTTTTAATTTTTGTGAACCGCCCAGAGAGCTCCGGCTATTGGGCGGTATAGAAATGTAATAAATAAATAAAATAAATAAATAATATAAAATACAATATAAAAGCTCAACCAGATAAAAACAGCAGCAATGCAAAATTACAAATTTAAAACACCAAGTTAAAATTTATTTATAGACTGTTAAAATGCTGGGAGAATAAAAAGGTCATAGATGGAGGGCCAGACTATTCTCCAAAGGCCTGCTGGAACAAACAAGTTTTAGCCTGCTTCTGAAAGCCCATCAAGGAGGGAGCCAGCCTAGCTTCCCTGGGAAGAGAGTTCCAGAGCACTGGAGCAGCCACCGAGAAGGCCCTCTCCCATGTTCCCACCAAGCGCTCCTGTGAAGATGGTGGGACTGAAAGAAGGTCTTCTCCAGAAGATCTCAAAGCATGGGCCTTATCTATTATAAGGGAGAATACGGTCTTTCAGATAACCTGGACCCGAGCCATATAGGGCTTTATAGGTCATAACCATAGGATTTAATTAGGGGGAATGGGGCACACTGCAGCAGAACCAAGCTGGAGCCACATTTACCCATGCATGTGTATACATGGATAAGCTATCATGGTTCCGAGTTTGAGGTTTCTAACATGAAAATTGACGGAGATATCGAAAGGGGTGTGAATTGGGGTTACGGGTGATGCGTTAGAGGTTAAAGCCCTGCCAAAAATCAGGGGATGATGGGATTTGCTTGAAACTTGCCATGAATGTGGATCTAGATGGCAGCTGTGAGGGTGCCTGCTTCCAAGTTTTTATCTGTCAAAATGTCGGAGAACAGTCCATGTTTGAAAATGGGGTGTCCGATTTTCAAAAATTCCCCAAAAATCAGGGGAGGCTTGGATTGGCTTGAGTCTTGGCGTGCATATATATACATGGATAAGCTATTATGGTGCTGAACTTGAGGTTTCTAACGTGAAAATTGATGGAGATATCGAAAGGGGTGTGAATTGGGGTTACGGGTGATGCATTAGAGGTTAAAGCCCCGCCAAAAATCAGGGGATGATGGGATTTGCTTGAAACTTGCCATGAATGTGGATCTAGATGGCAGCTGTGAGGGTGCCTGCTTCCAAGTTTTTATCTGTCAAAATGTCAGAGTAAATCCCATGTCTGAAAATGGGGTGTCCGATTTTCAAAAATTCCCCGAAAATCAAGGGATGCTTGGATTGGCTTGAGTCTTGGCATGCGTGTGTATACATCCATGAGGTGTCATGGTGCCAAACTTGAGGTTTCTAACTTTAACAGAAAAAAAGCTGTAGACTTTTTTGGATTTCAATGCAAGCCTATGGGGGGGGGGAAAGCGGAGCTCCTGAATTCCTGCCCTCATAGCCTTTGAGTAAGTAAGTGCAGCCATGCAACAGAATAATAATAATAATAATAATAATAATAATAATAATAATAATAATAATAATAATAATAATAATTTTATTTCTTACCCGCCTCTCCCTTTGGATCGAGGCGGGGAACAACATTAGAACAGGAATCAATACATCTTAAAAATTCTTGATTTTACATTGATCCGGATAGGCCTGCTGGAAAATGCTAGTCTTTAAAGCTGCCTTAAAATCACACAGAGAGTTAATTTTACGAATCTCCTCCGGCAGGCCATTCCACAATCTGGGGGCGACAGAAGAAAAGGTCCTCTGGGAAACTGATGTCAGCCTAGTCTTGGCTGACTGAAGTAAGTTCACCCCAGAGGACCTGAGTGTGCGGGGCGGACTATATGGGAGAAGGCGATCCCACAAGTAACCTGGACCCAAACCATTTAGGGCTTTAAAGGTGATGACCAACACTTTGTACTTTGCCTGGAAACTAATTGGCAGCCAGTGGAGTGATTTTAGTGTTGGGGTAATGTGCTCACCCGTAGATGTACTGGTGACCAACCTGGCTGCCATATTTTGAACTAGTTGAAGTTTCTGAACTAGGTACAATGGTAGCCCTATGCACAGCGCATTGCAGAAGTCAAGCCTTGAGGTTACCAGCGCGTGCACTACTGTCTTTCGGTCTTTTGACTCTAAGAAGGGGCGCAGCTGGCGTATCAGCCGAAGCTGATAGTAGGCACTCCTGGCCGTCGCATCCATCTGGGCTGTCATTTGGAGCGACGGATCCAGGAGCACCCCCAAACTGCGAACACAGTTTTTCAGGGGAAGTGTAGCCCCCTCCAGAACTGGCTGACACACCTCCAAACCTAGGTCAGAGCCCTTGACAGCAAGCACCTCTGTTTTGTCCGGATTCAGCTTCAGTTTGTTTTTCCTCATCCAGCCCATTACTGCCTCCAAGCATTCATTCAGAGGAGACACACTATCCTTAGCTGATGCTGTTATTGAAGGCATAGAGAAATATATTTGGGTGTCATCAGCATACTGATAGCACCCCGCCCCATGCCTCCGGATGATCTCTCCCAGCGGTTTCATGTAGATGTTAAACAGCATTGGGGATAGGATGGCACCTTGTGGTACGCCATACAACAGCTCCTTTTTTTGAGGAGCAACTATCCCCAAGCATCACCATCTGGAATCTACCTGAGAGGTAGGACCGGAACCACTGCAGCACAGTGCCCCTGATTCCCAAACCCCTCAGGCATTCCAGAAGGATACCATGGTCGATGGTATCGAAAGCCGCTGAAAGGTCCAAAAGTACCAGCAGGGACACACTCCCCCTGTCAATACTCATGCGGAGATCGTCCACTAAGGCGACCATAGCTGTCTCAACTCCGTATCCTGCCCTAAAGCCAGTTTGAAATGGGTCTAGAAAATCCGTATCATCCAAGACTGCTTGGAGTTGGAAGGCAACTGCCCTCTCAATCAACTTGCCCCAAAATGGAAGATTTGATACTGGTCTAAATTATTAAGGTCCAGGAGATCCAGGGAGGGCTTTTTTTAGAAGCAGCCGTACCACTGCTTCTTTTAAACATGGTGGAAAATTCCCCTCCCTGAGAGATGCGTTAACAATATGTTGTAGTTGTAGTCTAACTGCATCTCCTCCCTGGACCAGCCAAGAAGGACAGGGATCAAAAGGACAAGTTGTCTTCCTTACTTGTCCAAGCAGCTTGTCCACATCATCAGTACTCACCAACCGAAACTGATCCAGTGTAATCCTACTCATGGAGTTGCTGGACACTTCAGCTTCAGCTTCAGTTATAACGACGGCATCTAAATTGGCTCTTATCCAAGAGATTTTATCTGTGAAATGATCATTAAATGCATCACAGCCAACTACCGAAGGCTCTAAAACTGGGTTCAGGGGAGGAGGTGCCTGAGTTAGACCCCTCACCACCCTAAACAGTTCTGCTGGATGTGAATTCGCAGACGCAATGCGGTCAGAGAAGAAAGCTTTCTTCGCTGCACGTATTGCCACCCCATAGGAACTTAGATGTTCTCTATGACGTGCCTTGTCGGATATGAGACGGGTTTTCCTCCATCGGCGCTCCAGTCGTCGTCCTTCCCACTTCAACTTCCTGAGATCTTCTATGTACCAAGGTGCCCGATTGGAAGCAGGTCAGAGAGGACGTGTGGGGGCAATCGTGTCGATAGCTCTAGTTAGGTCTTGATTCCATCTGTTGACCAGAAGTACTACAAGGCATTCCAGTCTCCTTAAGTGAAGTGTTCTGTATTGGAACAATCACTGCCAGTCCTCTGGGGACTCTTGCATACCCTGCGCAATCATCCTGATTTTTCTGGGACAGTCCCTTTTCTACTGCCTGTTCCTGGTAACGCACTGCTATAGTCCAGTTTCTTATGGCTGTCTGTGCCACAACATATGCTTGATACTGGCATTTCTTACTTGTTGATATCCGCAAACACAGCTGCTTCTTAATGCACTTATAGATTTAAATCAGTGGAGGCAGGCAGTGGGAAGGGGGATGTTCCCAAGGATGAGGACAAGGTGCTTGGCCAAGTCCGGTTGACCACCTGTGTGCTTGACCCTTGACCCTCATAGCTCATTACATCAAATAAGGAGGGGATCACCTGCCGGGTCCAGGAGGTTGTAAATGCCTCCCTGAGAAAGGGAGTAATGTCAGCCTATTTAAAAGAGGTGGATAAAGCCTAACCTGGACCAGGAGGATGTTAACCATTCTAGGCTGGTGACTAACATCTTCTTCCTGGGCAAGGTGCTTGAGCGGGTGGTTGTGGGACAACTTCAGGCACTCTTGAATGAAACGTATTATCTAGATCCATTTCAGTTGGGCTTCAGGCCTGGTTTTGGAATAGAAACTGCCTTGGTTGCCCTGTGGGATGACCTTTGCCAAGAGAGGGAGAGGGGGAGTGTGACCCCATTTATTCTCAGGAGCAGAACCACTGCAACGGTATCCTTCTGGCCTGGGAGTTGGAGGCACTGCGTTGCAGTGGTTCTGCACCTACTTGGATGGCAGATTCCAGAAGGTGGTGCTGGGGGATTATTGCTCTGTGCCATGGCACCTAGGCCATGAGGTTCTACAGGACTCTAGTTTATCCCCTATGCTGTTCAACATCTACATGAAACTGCTGAGAGAGGTTATCCGGAGATGTGGGCTAAGATGTCATCAATATACAGATGACACCCAGCTCGACCTCTCCTTTTCCTAAAACCCAGGTGAGGCAGTGGCTGTTCTGAATCCGTGCCTGGGCATGGTAATGGATTGGATGAGGGCCAACAAACCGAGATTCGATCCAGACAAGACGGAGGTACTGCTAGTAGGTGGTTCGTCTGTCTGGCTAGGTGATGTTCACCCTGTTATGGAGGGGGTTGCACTCCCCCTAAAGGAGCGGGTTCATAGTTTGGGGGTGCTCCTGGATCCAGAACTGTCCCTTGAGGCATAGGTGGACTCAATGGCAACGAGCACCTTTTATCAGCTTAGGGTGATATACCAACTGCGCCCTTATCTGAACAGAGATAGCTTAGCTACAGTTATCCATGCTCTGATAATCTCTTCTCCGGATTACTGCAATGTGTTATATGTGGGGTGCCTTTGAAAATGGTCGAGATTATCAAGGTTGTTAACAGGGACTGGCCAATGAAACCATATTGCACCAGTACTTTTCCAGCTTCACTGGTTACCAGTCCAGGTCCGGGCACAGTTCAAAGTGCTGGTATTTAAAGCCCTAAAGGGTTTGGGGCCAGTTTATCTGAAGGATCGCCTCCTCCCATATGTACCTGCATAGGGCTAAAGTCTGAACATGATTGACCACAGATTAGAGCTTGCTTCAGAGTCTATTCTGTGGTTGTGATGGCCGGAAACAGAATACTCTTCCACCCTTTTTTTTTATCTGTGCAGTACCATCTGGAGGGAGTGTTCTGAAGGTACAAGGTCTGAGCTGTGCAGGCCTCTAGAATGCTCTTCATGAGCCCAAAGAAAAGAAGGCATGAATGTCAACCCTTTCCATTTAAAAAAAAAAAAAAAAAGCAGAAAGAAATTAGAATAAAATACCGAGGTAAACTCACGCCTTGAGGGAATACAGTTGAAGAAGCCAGGGGTGCCCTCTGGTGGCCCAGATTGTGGTAGCACGATGGTGTTGAAATGCAGTGTGAATGTCAGGGTGCTGCTCAAGCACAACTAATACCCAACTCTCCGACATGCCAGGCCAGCAGTTTTTACTGGAGCCGTGCTCTCGAAATTCTGTACCCTACTTTTGGGCAGAGAAATTGGGTGGACAGTTTTACCAAATTTCTCTAGGAGGAGGAGAAATTCTTGAACAGTTTCTCACAGTTGGGACTCACCATTGGCAGGGGTTGTTGCACTGCCTTTGAAAAATAAAATAAAAAATACCCTAAGGGTTTGGTGACGGGTGTGTGTGGTTGTGCTGGCACCGCAAGTAGTAACAGCATGAACTGTGTTGGCAGCCTGGCTCCCATTTTGCATCCTCCACATTGCCCCATATTTAGTTTTGTTCTGGAGTATTGGGTGGAGAGGAGATGAAAGGTGGCCACCACGAAACAAATAGTGAAGAAAATGTTGAAAATAATCTGCTAAATGGCCTTGTATTTCTAGAGGATAAGGAAAGAAAAATCTCATATCTCTCTTGACGAAAATGGCTTCTGAAAAGTTGCGACTCCATTCTAGTTGTCATTCTCTGGGGTT
This sequence comes from Elgaria multicarinata webbii, assembly GCF_023053635.1. Taxonomy (NCBI): domain Eukaryota; kingdom Metazoa; phylum Chordata; class Lepidosauria; order Squamata; family Anguidae; genus Elgaria; species Elgaria multicarinata. The sequence goes on from NC_086178.1 coordinate 113,346,326, forward strand.
CATCACCGTCCCACTGGTCTTCCAAACATTAGATGTCTGAAAGCTGACTGTAGATACATCTTGGGCTTCACCACTCCAGGCTTTTTCTCGCTGAATTTATCAGGGCTTCTACTTCCAGATTCTTTGTAGGATTAAGATTGGCTCCGTACATGGGCTGATACGGGCTGTTTTTCAAGGGCTGTCTTTTTCAGCAAGCTCTCCACAGCCTCTTTGCCCCCTCATCAGAATTCGTTGCCACTCTCTGCTTGGTCTAGGCATTGGGGGGGAGTGGGGGAGGTGTCAAATGCTGGGAGGGGTATGCTTTGTCAGAATTTGCTATGCTTTTTTTTCTTTTTCTCTTCCTGCTGACTTCACTATGGTAGCAGAGAGGACACCGCAGTTTACCGAGAGCTCCACCCAGAATATATAACATCAACACCATATTTCATAGAATCATAGAATAGTAGAGTTGGAAGGGGCCTATAAGGCCATCGAGTCCAACCCCCTGTTCAATACAGGAATCCACCTTAAAGTAGGGTGACCATATTTTGGAAACCAAAAGGAGGACAACATGGCCGCCCCATGGGGGGGAAAAGCGGAGCTCCGATCCAGATCCGGAGCTCCGCAGCGGAGCAGAGCGGACTATAGGTGGAGCGGGGCGGAGTGAAGCGGCCCGATCTGCAAATTGCGGATCTGGAAGAGAAGCGGATTGGGGGGTCCCTGCACACCCCTACTATCTACACAATTCATATGACACATGAATTCATATCTACACAATTCATATGACACAACAGAATGAAATTTAATAGGGATAAATGCCAGGTTCTACATCTAAGAAATAGAAACCAAATGCACAGTTACAAGATGGGGGATACTTGGCTCAGCAATACTACAAACAAGAAGGATCTTGGAATTGTTGTAGATCACAAGCTGAATATGAGCCAACAGTGCGATATGGCTGCAAGAAAAGCAAATGCTATTTTGGACTGCATTGATAGAAGTATAGCTTCCAAATCACGTGAGGTACTGGTTCCTCTCTATTCGGCCCTGGTTAGGCTTCACCTAGAGTATTGCGTCCAGTTCTGGGCTCCACAATTCAAGAAGGATGCAGACAAGCTGGAGCGTGTTCAGAGGAGGGCAACCAGGATGATCGGGGGTCTGGAAACAAAGCCCTATGAAGAGAGACTGAAACAACTGGGCATGTTTAGCCTGGAGAAGAGAAGATTGAGGGGAGACATGATAGCACTCTTCAAATACTTGAAAGGCTGTCACACACAGGAGGGCCAGGATCTCTTTTCGATCCTCCCAGAGTGCAGGACACGGAATAACGGGCTCAAGTTAAAGGAAGCCAGATTCCAGCTGGACATCAGGAAAAACTTCCTGACTGTTAGAGCAGTACGACAAAGGAACCAGTTCCCTAGGGAGGTTGTGGGCTCTCCAACACTAGAGTCATTCAAGAGGCAGCTGGACAACCATTTGTCAGGGATGCTTTAGGGTGGATTCCTGCACTGAGCAGGGGGTTGGACTCGAGGGCCTTGAAGGCCCCTTCCAACTCTGCGATTCTATGATTCTATGAATTAAAACGAAAATCACATTTCGGATGCAATCTTGTGCCTATTTAGACAGAGAGAAAAACCCTACAACTCCCAGCATCCCTCTAGCTAGACATTCTGGCTGGGCAGTGCTAGTTGTTGTGGGATATTTTTTTTTCTGTCTAAACATGAATGGAATTGTACCCTTAATTTAGTTCTCATACTCCTTCTTTTAGAGTATTCACATCTGAAACCACTCTGTTCTTAATATAACCATTCCCTTATTGCTGAAAGTAATTTGTTTTTCCCTCCTCCTCCTCATCTCCTCCTCCTCCTTCACATTGTTATTACCGCTTTTCTGCCAGTTTAGCTGAGTTCAATATATTATATGTCAAAACCTATTTATGTGCTATTACTTTCCAAATATCCTGATATCTAGTTCAAATTCCTAAATCTACATCTTTCTAGAACTTGCCTAACCTTTCACCATATTGGTGAAAGGTTAGGCAATGTAACACAAAACTCCTTTTTATTTTATTTTTTATTTTTTTACAATACTTAAACATACAGCATTACAATTAAAGAAAACAATATACTACATAAATGTTGAATAAATGTTGAATACATAATATCATATCTACATAACATAATCAAACTTAACATATAAGTGCACCCCCCCCCCCACCTCGGGATCTCATTCCTGATTCCAAAATCTCATACTTTCTTCTGCTGGCGGTTTCCCACTTCCCTTAGAAAACACAAATATTAGGAACTGTTTCCAAATTCCTTCGAAGTCATTTGTTTTAGCTATACCTCTTCTCCACTTAATATTACAAGTCAATTTATCATTAATAGCTATATCCCATACTTCTTTATACCATTCTTCAATAGAATATTCCCCTTGAATCTTCCAGTTCCTAGCTACCATCAATCGTGCTGCAGTCAGCAAATTCGATATCAGTTCTTTAATTTCTTTTCCACATTTTAAATCTTCAAATAGTGACAGTAATGCAACTTTTGGTGTTTGTTCTATCTTCATTCCCACTATTTCTTCAATCTCCAAAAACACCATCTTCCACAATCTTTGTACATATTTGCATACCCACCACATATGTAAATACGTTCCTTTTCCCCCACAACCTTTCCAACAGTTTGCTGAATGCTGATTATTTATCTTATTCAATCTAATCGGGGTTAGGTACCACCTCCATATAATTTTAAAATAATTCCCTTTTATTCTCACTGACATATTTCTCAACACTCTTTGTTTCCAAAGTCCCTCCCAGCTCTGTTGTCCTATTTGTACATTCAAATCTGTCTCCCATACCATTTTTCCTGAACTATCCATCGACCCTTTCTCCAGCAATATTTTATATATTTCACTCATTAACCCTTTTAACGCTGAACTTTCTCCCCTACATTTTTCTCTTTTAACTATTAATTCCTCAAACTTCGTCATTTCTCTACAATCTCTATTTTCTCTTACTCACTTTTTAGTCCACTGTTCACAAAACTCCTTCTAATCCTTCAAACATTTGTTCTATGGCTGAGTCTGGCTGCACACACACAATCCACAGCAAATGCAAGTCCACGTCTATGAAAAATCTCACAGTACTTTTCATGGCACAGTTCTTAGATATCCAAAGTCCAAATAGCAAACCGTCCATGTGCAGAGTTCTTTCAAAGTCCCAATCGGAGATGGAATCCAAAGCAGGAGGGAGGCCAGGGCTGGATCTACACTAGTCTTATAATGTTGCTAGTGTCCCTTTCTAATGTGCTTCTCTGTATCGGTTCTCTGTAGCTGTAACGTTACTGCAGGGCACATTGTTAAATCCTTTTGTTGTTCTCCCTCCCTCTTCTCTGAGAGCTGCTGGGTTTGCTCTGCCCACTGCCTGCCTCATTCCTAGCCAGCAGTTCAGGGCAATAGTCATAAGCACACACAAACTCCCTCCCTCCAAAAACATCTTAACAGAAATATCAGGAAATTGCCTGAACGCATAGGAGCCAGCCACTTTGCTGAAACTAAGCAGGGTTGGGTCTGGTCAGGGTTTGGATGGGAGACCAAATTGAAAAGTTTTAGCAGCAGCCGCATTTAAGCCCAGCTGGCCATGAGTTTTGGACTTTGGACCCTTGTTAATTTTCCTGCACGGAGCTACAGCGATCCTTTGAGTGCTCCTTAGCTCCTTTGCAAAGAGGGGGGAAATGTTAAAAAATAATCATAAAAAATCAACCGATGACCCAATTTGATTCAAATTTTAAGACAGGATGCATGGGAGTACTTCACAATAAAAGCAGATTCTAAGGTGGAAAACTTCTGAGTCCTTTGCATGCAATTGTCAGTGATTGCACAGTATAAGGCTGGTGTGATTTATCTGCTGTAGCAGATAAGATAGCAAACGGGGCAAAGGAAGGAGAACAGGAAGTGGGCGGAGCAAACTCAGCAGCTCTGAGAAACGGAGAGGAGAATTACCGGTAGAACAAGGCACATGAATCTGTAGCCACGCTGGAATTAAGAAATAGAACCTGTAAGTACGACTCATTTACAACGTTGGAGACCCAGGGTCACGTGACGCTGTGCGTCACAGTAACCCATTCAAAACGTTAGAATAACACCCGTGTAGATTCCCACCAGGCGTTGCGTCAAGAGATGAAACCTAGCAAAGCTTTCTCAGCTTTGTATGAGCATTTAAGGTTATTCAAAACCACTTGACAGACAGTCCTATGACTGGTAAGCTATGCCCATGCACGTACAATCTGAGTGACAGCTTTTAAGAGTGGCCTTCTCCTTATCAAAACACTCTGAAGTTCCCAGAGAACCAGCAGCTTCCAGGCCGCAACAGGAAGTAAGCAAGCTAGATCCCATGGGAACTTCTTACAGAGATAAGCTTGCAGAGGCATCTGACATTCTCAAACCATTTCCTAATAAATCTACCTACTAGGTACAAGGCCAGCTCTGTGGTGCTCTGGGACGAACTGAAACTAATGGTGTTAGGACATGCCACAATACATTGCCACCCTGATGCCAACATCTTATAGTTGGGAGAGAATGATCGAGGGGCACGTAAGGGCTTGATCTGATCAATGCAGCTCGGACTCTTCGAAGTGCAGCAGCATCTGCCAGGCATAACTATAATATGGTCAGAATTGCTGGGGAGATGTGTCAGGAGAGGTGCCGAAAACCCAGCAAGTGGATATGGCAGAAGGAAAATAAATAAGGCTATGTGGTGTTTCATGGAAGCCCAAGATGGGCAGGTCATTAGGCACTGCAGCATCGCATTTAGCCGGGAAGAGCTGTACAGGCCAGATGGCGAGCACCTCTCTGACTTAGGCAAATGGCTCTGCTTAGATGACATCCATCATGACATCAGGAATTGGCTGGAGATGGGATAGGTTGGTGGTGGTGGGGGGGGGGAAGGTAAGTCACCCCCACCTCTTGTGGCGTGATAGGCATTGGGCTGGATCAATTTGGGAGGGAGAGCGGGATTGGGCTTCCTGCTCCCCTACGGTGGGATTCCCTTAAGGGATCAGGGTGGGTGTGGCATCAAGACCAGGCCAGCGTGGTGGCTGCAAGGGTGACACATCCAGGGTGGCGGGAAAGGGGCCTCACATTAGTGGTCTGCGCCGTGGTGGGCCTCTGCCCTTTCCACCCACCACCACCACCACTCCTGGCAGGTGGGCCAGGAAGGGAAATTGGACAGCAGTCAGGCTGCCCAATGGCAGACTCCACACCCTTAGGCCTCTGCCAATCCTATTCAAAATCAATAAAGTTGTGACCAATTTAATAACCTATTTAAGTTTATGTCCCTGGTTTGTTCCTTTCATCCGCTGCACGGACACAATTAGACACTGCGCCACAAACAAAAAGGGGCTCGCAAAATCTTTCTAAGTACTTTGAGGAAAGGCTGTGTGAAAGCTGCTGGCTTGGAATATTGGACAGGAGAGCATTTAATTACACCGCTGGAGAGTTAGGCATTAGTTGTGCTTGAGTACCCTGACATTCACACTGCATTTCAACACTAGGTATGTGCTCCGCTCCGATTAGAAGCGCAGAAGCAGGAGTGAATTGGCCTGCTCCGCCTTGCCCAGAGGCGGAGTAGAAGCGGACCGCGGACCCCTAGAAGCAAGGCGAAGAGAAGCGGCCATTTTCAGAGCGCTCCTGTTTCCGCGGTCCGATCCGATCGCCATCTTGAAATATTTCGCCCATAGGATTGCATTGCGGAAAAGAAAGGGGGATAACTGTGTTGTTTTTGATGCTATCTTTCTTTTTTATTATTATTAATATTTTTTTCACAAATTAAAACATCTTACAAAAAAGAAACAACAACACAACATACTACATACATTTTGAATAAATGTTGAATATATATATATTGAGTAAATATTAACTATAACCTATCCTATCATACAATATAATCATTCTTAACATATAAGTGCACCCCCCGCCTCGGGATCTATTCTTGCTTCCAAAATCTCATGCTTTCTTCCGCTGGCGGTTTCCCACTTCCCTTAGAAATCACAAATATTAGGAACTGTTTCCAAATTCCTTCAAACTCATTTATTTTAGTTATACCTTTCCTCCACTTAATATTACAAGTCAATTTATCATTAATCGCTATATCCCAAACTTCTCTATACCATTCTTCAATAGAATATTCCCCCTGAATCTTCCAGTTCCTAGCTACCATCAATTGTGCTGCAGTCAGCAAACTCGATATCAATTCTTTAATTTCTTTTCCACATTTTAAATCTTCAAATAGTGACAGTAATGCAATTTTTGGTGTTTGTTCTATTTTCATTCCCACTATTTCTTCAATTTCGAAAAACACCATCTTCCATAATCTTTGTACATATTTGCATTCCCACCACATATGTAAATACGTTCCTTTTTCCCCACAACCTCTCCAACAATTTGCTGAATGCTGATTATTTATCTTATTCAATCTAATCGGGGTTAGGTACCACCTCCACAAAATTTTAAAGTAATTCTCTTTTATTCTCACTGACATACTTCTCAACACTCTTTGTTTCCACAGTCCCTCCCAGCTCTGTCGCCCTATTTGTACCTTCAAATCTGTCTCCCATACCATTTTTCCTGAACTATCCATTAGCCCTTTTTCTAACAATATTTTATATATTTCGCTCATTAACCCTTTTAAGACTAAACTTCCTCCTTTACATTCTTCCTTTTTAACTATTAACTCCTCAAACTTCGTCATTTCTCTACAAACTCTATTTTCTTTAATCCACTTTTTATTCCACTGTTCTAATTGCCTAAACTCTAACCAAGATAATTTTTTCTCCTTTAACAGCTCTTCCATATCTTCTCTTGTATTTATATCTCATAACCAATCCTTTAATTTCATTTTATTTTTCTCTTTTAATATTTTACTTAATCTACTCTTCAGTTCCTCTGGGAAATTCTTTAACATTATTACCGGTGACAAGGGAGAGTTGCTCGGAAACAGCTTCCCTTTAACTTTACTCCAAATTTCCCATTGAGACCTCAGGAGTGGATTATCTATACTTTCAACCCACTTTCTCCCTCCTTCCTTAAAAAAAAAACATTTTCCAAACTCATCTCTACATTACAAGTAATTTTATCCTCCATCCAATCTAAATCTCCTGCTCCTATAATTGCTTCTACAATATGTCTTAACCTGTTTGCTACATAGTATAATTTTATATTTGGGAGACCCAATCCTCCCTTTTTTTGGCTTAAATACCATTTATTCTTATTTACCCTCGCTTTCTTATCTCCGTTACAATATTTGTTAATAATATTTTGCCAACTTTTTATCTCAGCTTCTGAAATTTTTATTGGTAACATCCTAAACACAAAATTAATCTTTGCTAAAATTTTCATTTTTATTAATGCTATTCTTCCAAATCAGGATAAATTTAGTCTTTTATATTTTTCCAATTTATCTAATTCCTCTTTTTTTAACCTCGTTAAGTTCTCCTTTTCTAAATTATCTAAATTTTTTGTAATTTTAATTCCCAAATATCTAATCTGTTCCTTAACTCTCATTTCTATTCCCTTTCGTTCCCATTCCTTTTCTTCCTTCTTAGTGTAATTAAACAAAATCATCTCTGATTTGGACCAATTTATTCTTAATTCAGTAGCTTCTTCAAATTCTCTCAATTGTTGTTTAATTCTATCTATTTTTCTTATTGGATTCTTAATAGTCAATAGGGTGTCATCCGCAAACATATTCAATTTTATTTTCCTTACATCTCCAATTCCTTCTATCTCTCCATCATCTCTTATTGCATTCGCCAATACTTCCATAGCCATTACAAACAGGACCGGCGAGAGCGGACATCCTTGTCTTGTACCTCTGGCTAGTCGTATCTTATCAGTGAGTCCATCGTTTACCACCACTACAGCTGTATTTTGGGAATATAACTGTTCTATTATAGTTTTAAATTTATTTCCAAATCCCATTTTATCTAAAATAATCTTTAATGCCTGCCAGCTCACACAATCAAAAGCCTTAAAACTATCCAATGCCAAAATTCCTGCCTTGATCTTTGATTTTTTTATCATGTGTATTACATTTAAAACTCTTCCCACTAAACTATGCATCTGCCTCTCCGCCACAAATCCACATTGATCTTCTCCTATATATTCTGATATAAATTTATTTAACCGTTTAGCCAAAATAGATGAAATTTTTTTAGCATCTTGATTTATTAATGAAATACGTCTATATGAATCAGGGGTAGTCAAATCTTTGTCTGGTTTTGGAATTAATATTATCAATGAGTGTTCCCATGATTCTGGTATCTTCTCTCCTTGTAATATAGCGTTGTACAGTTTCAATAATTTCGGAACTAAAAACTCCTTAAAAACCTTATAGCATTCTGATCCTAAACCATCTGCTCCCGGTGATTTACCCACTTTCAAATTATCAATTACATCTTCAACTTCTCTTTGAGTTATTACCTTCTCCATTTGCTCTTTATGTACTATTTTTATTCCCTTCTTTATATACCTTCGTATATAGTCCTCCAACTTCTTTTTTTGAATTTCTTTACCCTTATATAATTCCTGATAAAATTTCTGATTTTTTTTTATTTTATCCTTCATTGTATGACAATAATACCCTTGATTATCCTTCAATGCTCCTATCCCATTTCTCACTTTTTCCTTTTGTGTGAGTCTGGCAAGCAATCTAGAATTCTTATTACTATTTTCAAAATACTCCCTTTTCATATACATTAAATTTTTTTGAACTTCTTCTAAATTTAAATTTTCTAATTGTTTCTTCTTAGCTTGTATTTCTATTAATTTATATTTATTTTTACCCTGCCAATATTCTTCCTCCAAACTCCTAATTTCTATTTCTAACTTCTCCTGCTCTGCATGCTGTTGTCTTTTTAAGTTACACATTTCTCTAATACAGATTCCTCTTACTACAGCCTTCATGGTGTCCCAAACGACTGACCCAGCTGTTCCTCCCTTTTCATTAATTTCCCAGGACTCTGACAATTCCCTCTGAATTTTTTCTACCACTTTATTATATTTCAATATTTTTATATTCATTTTCCACCTGTACGCTTCTTTGTAATTCTTAATTGCAAATTCTAAACTTAACAATGCATGGTCTGTTACCTTTATTACCCCCATTTCCATTTTACAAATCTTAGTTGCAAAATCTTTTGAGACAAATATGTGATCTATCCTGGAATATGTATGATGAACTGGGGAGTAATATGAAAACCCAGGCTTGGCCCCATTGATGCTATCTTTCTGAAAATTCTTGTGCTTAGAGAGTCATGGATGGGGGTAATTTTGAGCCTACTCTCAGCTCTCTGCGTGGTGCGGTTTGCGTGCTATATTTTTTAAAAAATCGGGTCAACAAACAGGGACAGCGCGAGTAAACCGGCGGGTTTTTTGTTTTTTTTTTTTTTTTTGAAGCGATGACAGGCACATTCAACTACCAATCCTGATGAGAATTGATCACCTCATGAAGCATCCTCCAATCCCAGCATTGGAGGGGGGACTAAGGCAGAGCCACCCTGAGAGCTTTCTGCTTTGTGTCTCTTTGTGGGTTGGCGTTCGTGGAGAGAGGAGTTAGTTATAGTTGCTGCTGCTGTGTTTGGAGATAGATTAGGATTTAGCTTGGTGCGTGTGTGTGTGTTTGTTTGCTTCTTTCTGACTTTTAGCTTAGTTTGCTCTGTGTTTTTCCCTTACTTTGATTTAATATAAACTTTATTTTTAAATTTTGGAGTGTGTGTTTGTTTGTTTGGTTGGTTGTCCCCCCCTCTCTTAAAGCCTGACTGTGTTTCATCTTCCTTCTTCCTTCTATATACAAAAAAATACAAAAAAATACCAAAAAAATAATAATTATTCTCTATTTCTTCTCTCTGTTACTTGGACTGTGTGTGTGACTGTGTTATTGTGTGAGTGTGCTGTGTGCACTGTTTGTGAAGTGCAACAGCCACAGATTGAGCATTTCAAATCCTGTTTGGGCAAAGCACACACACTTCTTGTCCCATTTCCCTACATATAGTAATATTTCTTATACATATTATTATATTCTTATACATATTATTCTTATACATATTATTATTAGTATTAATATTTTATTCTTATACATATTATTAGAAGTATTAGTATATCCTTATAGATATCATTAGTAGTATTAGTATAATATCATCATGAGAAGAGGGAGCAGGCGCATGTCTGTGGTGGGGCGTGCTGAAAGCAGTGTTCAAGGCAAGGGTCAGGCTGGCACCAGTAAGCAGGCTGCCTCTCCTGCTGTGAAAATCAAACGGGCAACTCCTTGGCTGGCTGCTCCGCAACAGAAGCAGGAGAAGGAGCAGGCAGAGGCAGTCTCTTCTGCAACTTGTGCCTGGCGTTCTCTTTTTGAGGGTGGGAATGGGAAAAGTGCCCCTTTGCAAGAGGCACGTGGCAGCAGTGCCATTAGAGGAGGAGGAGAAGTATCCTCAACTCCTTCATTATCGTTTGAGCCCACGAGCCCGCTGATGGACCTGTCTCCAGACCTCCTAGACGAGGTTCTTCTCAGCACAGTGGAGGGGCAGGAGGAGGAGGAGGAGGCGGTGGGTGCTGAGGAGGAGCAGCAGCAGCAGGCCGAGGCTCTCTCCCCAGTCTCATCCCACACCTCTTGCGCTGCAACCCCTGTTTCTGTGGCAACACCAGAGAGCTCAGGTGGGCAATTGGTGGTGTCACCATGGAAGCGAAAGACAAGTATAGTGTGGGACCACTTTGAGTTGGGAGCGGATCCCCGCTTTGCTGTCTGTCGCCACTGCAAACTCACCCTAAGCGGGGGTTCATCTACAGGGCATTATGGAACCAGCAGCATGAAGATGCATCTTCAGAAGCAGCACCAGTCGATCTTGCTGGGGAAAGAGGTGGGCAAGGCGACTGGTTCCAGGGGAAAGCCGAGGGCTGCTGCTGGCACTGCCACTCTAAGCCCTCCATCTCCCATCCCCACAAGGGTTAGGCAGGCAACCCTGCAGGACATGGGGTGGGGGAAGTATGGACCCACAAGATGGTGTTTTCCAACGCCCACCGAGATCACCACCTGCATCGGTGAGATGGTGGCGTTGGACGACCAGCCATTCAGCCTTGTCGACAACGCAGGCTTCAAGAGGCTGATGGTGCTTGTGGTGCCATACTATAAGCTGCCGTGTCGCACCACCCTGAGCAGGCGGGTGGTGCCTTCCCTGTACCGTTCCTGCAGGGAGTTAGTGCTGGGTCATCTGTGCCAGGCAGAGGCACGGATGGTGCACTTCACCTCAGACATTTGGTCCAGCGAGGGCGGAGTGCACGCTTACCTGTCCCTGATGGCTCACTGGTGGGCAGGCATGGGGCAGGAAGCATCATCCAGCACTAGAGGGACTGGCAAGGAGGGCTACTGCTGGGCCCTCCTCCACACGCAAGTGATGGACCAGTCCCACACGGCAGGGGAGATTACGGAGGCCATGAACCGCATGGTGGATGGGTGGCTAGCTGGGCAGAAGGTCACCCGCAGTTACATGGTCACGGACGGGGGAGCCAACATGGTGAAGGTGGTGCGCGACGGCGGATTCGAGGGCGTCCGCTGCATCGCGCACGTCTTGAACCTGGTGGTGAGGGATGGCCTTGGGATGGGCAGAAAGGCCAACCTCGGTCCCCTGTCCGGGATCCGTAACCTCCTGGAGAGCTGCAGAAAGGTGGCAGGGCATTTCCACCACAGCGTCAAGGGCAGTCGCTTGCTGCGGGAGAAGCAGGAGGAGTTGAATCTCCCGCAGCACAGGCTAGTGTAAGACGTGGTGACACGCTGGAACTCCACCTAACTGATGCTGGAGCGTATGGTGGAGCAACAGCGTGCCATCCACGACTTGTTCAGGGTCAGGGACATGGGCGTCCACCCAGCCCTGGGCAAGCAGCAGTGGGACGCCATGTCCCAGCTGGTGGTGGTCTTCCAGCCGTTCCTTGAGGCCACCGAGACCCTGAGCACTAGCTCTGCCCTCCTCAGCCAGGTGATCCCTGTATGCAGGCATCTCCAGAAACAGATGGGCGAGTTTCTGGAGTACAAGGATCCCGTCACCGGCAGCCGCTTCGAGCCCGAGGTACGCGAAGCGGTGACTAGGCTGAGGGACGGCCTGACGCGGAGGCTGGAGCCCATCCAAACAGACAGGGTCCACATGTTGGCAGCCATGTGCGACCCTCGTGTGAAGGATGGGCTTTGTGGGCCAAATACCAGGCAGCACTGGGTGGAAATGCTGGTGGGTGAAGTGCGGGCGGCACGGGCCAAGAGGGTGGGTCAGAGTGAGGCAGAGGAGCAGGCCACCACTCCCCTCAGCGTCAGCAGCAGCAGCACCAGCAGCAGCCTCACCTGCATCCCTCCCAGCAGGAGCACAGGCCAGGGGTTTTGGGCAGAGGCTCTGCACGCCATGGTTGGGCAGAGACCCTCCCCAGCCACCGGCCAGGATGACGCTGCAACCGCCGTGCAGCGTTACCTGGCAGAGCCCATGGAGGACTGCTCCATGGACCCACTGGCCTACTGGTCATCCCGCTGCCAGATTTGGCCAGACCTGGCGCGAGTGGCCATGGATCGACTTAGCTGCCCACCCACCAGTGTTCCAAGCGAGAGGGTCTTCTCTATGGCGGGTGACATAGTGACCCCTCACCGCTCTCGCTTGGAGCCGGACTTGGTGGAGCAGCTGGTCTTTCTGAAGGGCAATCTGCCCCTGCTGGGATACCCCACCCTCAAGCCCTCGTGGGAGTGACAGGCAGGCTCCCCTCCCTTTAATTCCACCCCTCCTTCGGTTGGCAGGCAGACTACAGTTCAGGCAGGCAGGCAGGCAGGCAGGCAGGCTTCTTCTTCTTCTTCTTCTTCTTCTTCTTCTTCTTTAGTGGCTGTGTTTCAGTTCACAACATCAACTCTGAATCATTCGATTCGTCTCTCTCAGTAAGGTCATGCCTTCTTCGCCTTACATACAGGCAGGCAGGCTGTAGTCCTTCTACAATTCAGTTCACTCCGTCAAATTCAGGCTATCTCTTCCTTACTACCACAGTAGACGACGTAGCAGGCACTGCCAGGCTGAATCTTCCCCAGAATACTTCCTGCCTGGTGGGCATCATGAGCCTCTACAAAAGCTGTAGGCAGAGTTTGTCACCGTCCGTGTGTGTGTGTGTGTGTGTGTGTGTGTGTGTGTGACTGTGTGAGGGCAAAGCACCACACTCGATTTCATTTCATTTCTGTGGTACAGCTTAGTAAACTCATCCGGATAGTTTTCCACCCAGTTCCAAAAGACTCCATGATTGACTGCATGTGTTTGGGTGAGGTGCAAGCAGGGGGCAAGGCAATGCCTGGCACCACCACCACTAGCCAGGCTGCCTCTCTCGCTGTGGAAATGAAACGGGCTAGTCCTCGCCTCACTCACCACAATGAGTTAGTGTTGGCTTTGAGAAGCGAACGGACACTGCAACTCATGGAAGTCTCATCCAAGCCCTCTTCCTCGGTAACGTTCATGGCTTTGAGAAGCAAGCTGACACTTTAATTCATCATTCACTTCCCCAATTGAGGGAGGTAAACTCCAGCAGTCCACGGGTCGCCCTTTGGAGTGCCCTGGGAGTGGAAGACGTACTCCCTGATCCAGAAGTATTGTTTTGAGAAGCAAGCTGTCACTTCAACTCATGAGCCTCTGTGCAAAAGCTGTTATTGTGTGTGTGGTTGTGTGTGTGACTGCGGCTGCCTGTCTCATTGTGAAAACGAAACAGGAGAGTCCTCGCCTTTGAGAAGCTCACTCTCACTGCAACTCATGGAAGTCATTGACTTCAGCACAGCCACTACTGTGGAGTCAGTGGTCCTCCAGGATGTGGGTGATGAGGAGCAGCAGCTGGCCAAGGCTCTCTCTGCAGTCTCATCCAACCCCCTCTTCCTCGGTAACGTTCATGGCTTTGAAGCAACCTGACACTTAAAGTCATTCACTTCCCCAATTGAGGGAGGGTCCACGGGTCGCCCTTTGGAGAGTTCTGGGATCAGATGCACTATTCGTGATCCAGTCTGGTGATTTTGAGAAGCAAGCTGTCACTTCAACTCATGGACTTCCCCTATGTGCGGGAGGTAAACTCCAGCAATCCACCGATCTCCCGTAGCACAGCCAATTAGTGCGTATGGACAGTTTAAGTTTTCTGAGAAGCAAGCTCTCACTTCACTTCATCTTGAAGCTCTGTCATTGTACAGCCACTATGGTGGATGCTCTGTTCTCTCTCCTCAGTCTCATCCCACCCCTCTTCCTCTTCCGCTGTCACCCCTCTTTGAGAAGCAAGCTGTCACTTCACCTCAGTGCATACGCACCAGTGCCATGGCTTTGAGAAGCCGAGACCCGTCCCAGCCACCGTGAACAGGAGGAAAACTCCAGCAGTCCACGGGTTGCCCTTTGGAAGGTTCTGGATGAGGCTTGGTTTTTCCACGTCATCCAACACTTCCACTTTGCATCCAGCAGCAACGTTAATGCTCCAAGCCTGCACACAAATCTTCCACACTCAAAGTAACTGCTTCAATAACTACTAGCTCCTTTTTGCCCGCCTGCCTGCCCGCCTGCCTGCCCATGCCTGCCCGCCCGCCTGCCTGCCCACCTGCCTGGGAGCCATCCTTGTGAGGTAGCTGGATCTGCTGGGACTCACTCCCCCAGAGATCTATGGCATACCTGTGCAAGGTACCAGCTCCTTTGTGCCCACCGGCCCATGCCTGCCCGCCCGCCTGCCTGCCCACCTGCCTGGGAGCCGTCCTTGTGAGATAGCTGGATCTGCTGGGACTCACTCCCCCAGAGATCTATGGCATACCTGTGCAAGGTACCAGCTCCTTTGCCTGCCCTCCTGCCTGCCCGCCTGCCTGCCTGCCCGCTGTACTCCAGGAGTCCACCGATCTCCCGTAGCACAGCCACTTAGTGCGTACCACTAAGTAGTCTCGTCCCACCCCTTTTCTGCTGTAACCCCCTCTTTGAGAAGCAAGCTGTCACTTCAACTCATGGACTTCCCCTATGTGCGGGTGGTACTCCAGTAGTCCACCGATCTCCCGTAGCACAGCCACTTAGTGCATAAGGACAGTTTAAGTTTTCTGAGAAGTGAGCTCTCACTTCAACTCATGACAGCCATTGACTTCACCACAGCCACTACTGTGGATGCTCTGGTCCTCCAGGATGTGTTGAGGTTTTATGTGATTGAGGTTTATGGGAGATTTTCCAACCTCATTAGTTATTGCACAGACTAGGCTTCTGGCCAATAACTTTGTAGCAGAGTATTACAGCGGTTTCCAGCAGACTCAGCAAAGACACAGATTAAGACTGAGTGTTGAATTGGTTTAAACAAACCTTTACTGGCATATAAAAATATAATTTAGTTATGGCAATCACAGATAACAAATACTTACACACGGTCAGTCAATATAGCTCTGATACATCTCTGAGTGATTCTGAGTGATACATTCTGAGTGATACATGTACATGGAAATACATTTACTTTTATAGACTACCTGTACAATGATGCAACTTCTTGCAATCCTTAATTGAAGACAATCAGTTTACCAATTATTCAATTATGACATCAATGTCCAGGTGCAAAGTTGACCTTTAAGTTTTCTGCTGAGTCTTCTGTTCCTCCAGCTCCTTAGCAATTAGCAAATCAATGGAAACATAACCAGGATCCATTCCAGGATTCCAACAGGATGTGGTGAGGATTAGTCGCAGCAGCTGGTCAAGCTTCTCTCCCCGGTCTCGTCCCACCCCTCTTCCGCTGTAACCCCCTCTTTGAGAAGCAAGCTGTCACTTTAACTCATGGACTTCCCCTATGTGTGGGTGGTACTCCAGGAGTCCACCGATCTCCCGTAGCACAGCCACTTAGTGCGTATGGACAGTTTAAGTTTTCTGAGAAGTGAGCTCTCACTTCAACTTCAAGTTCAGACACTTTAGCACAGCCACTACGGTGGATGCGCAGCTGGCTGAGCCTCTCTCCCCGGTCTCGTCCCACCCCTCTTCCGCTGTCACCCCTCTTTGAGAAGCAAGCTGTCACTTCAACTCATGGACTTCCCCTATGTGCGGGTGGTACTCCAGGAGTCCACCAATCACCCATAGCACAGCCACTTAGTGCATATGGACAGTTTAAGTTTTCTGAGAAGTGAGCTCTCACTTCAACTCATGACAGCCATTGACTTCACCACAGCCACTTCGCGGTGGATGCTGTGTTCCTCCAGGATATGGGTGAGGATTAGTAGCAGAAGCTGGTCGAGCTTCTCTCCCCAGTCTCGTTCCACCCCTCTTCCGCTGTAAACCCGTCTTTGAGAAGCAACCTCTCACTTCAACTCCAAGTGAACTCCAAAGCTAACTGTTCCTCATGTTGTCCTTTCCCTGAAGTGTAGTTAGTAGCAGAAGCTGGTCGAGCTTCTCTCCCCAGTGTTGTCCCACCCCTCTTCCGCTGTAACCCCCTCTTTGAGAAGCAAGCTGTCACTTCAACTCATTGACTTCCCCTATGTGCGCAAGCTAAGCTCCAGCAGTCGACCGATCGCCCGTAGCACAGCCACTTAGTGCATAAGGACAGTTTAAGTTTTCTGAGAAGTGAGCTCTCACTTCAACTCATGACAGTCATTGACTTCACCACAGCCACTTCGCGGTGGATGCTGTGTTCCTCCAGGATGTGGGTGAGGATTAGTAGCAGCAGCTGGTCGAGCTTCTCTCCCCAGTGTTGTCCCACCCCTCTTCCACTCTAACCACCTCTTTGAGAAGCAAGCTGTCACTTCAACTCATGGACTTCACCTATGTGCGGGTGGTACTCCAGTAGTCCACCGATCTCCCGTAGCACAGCCACTTAGTGCGTACGGACAGTTTAAGTTTTCTGAGAAGTGAGCTCTCACTTCAACTCCTCTTGTAGTGCGCCGAGTTGAGCACAGCCACTACGGTGGATGCACCTGCCCGCCTGCCTGGGAGCCGTCCTTGTGAGGTAGCTGGATCTGCTGGGACTGACTCCCCCGCAGATCTATGGTTTACTTGTGCAAGGTACCAGCTTTTCTGGGCCTGCCAACCCATGCCTGCCTGCCTTCCCTCCCTTCTCCCCTTCCCGCCTCGCAGGGATGGTGTATGTGTCTTGCTTTGACTCAGGGGAGAAGTCCTTCCTGCGCTCACTTAGACTTTATCAAGTTCAAAAATCCATTTTTCAAGTGTGGAAGAAGATTTAGGGTTATCTCATGGCATGTTGGGATTTCCTTGGAACTGGCCCCATTGAGCTGTCTGCATTGCAACTTTAAATCCCTGACATACTGGAGTGTCCGATTTTCAAAACTTCCCCTAACATCAGGGGATGATGGGATTGGCTTGAAACTTGGCATCCATGTGGACACATGGGTAAGCTGTCATGGGACCAAAGGATAGGTTTCTGACATGCAAATAAACGTAGTTGTAGAATGGGACTTGATTTGGGGTGAGTTAAAAGGTTTAAGCCCCGCCAAAAATCAGGGGATGATGGGATTGCCTTGAGTCTGGGCGTCCATGTGGACACATGGATTTGCTATCATGGTGGTGATTTTGAGGTTTCTAACGTGCAAATTGACGGAGCTATCGAAAGGGGTGTGAATGGGGTGCCCGATTTTCAAAAATTCCCCAAAAATCAGGGGATGATGGGATTCCCTTGAAACTCGGCATCCATGTGGACACGTAGATAAGCTATCAATGGTGCTGAGTTTGAGGTTTCTAACGTGCAAATTGACGTAGTTGTAGAATGGGACCATTTGGGGTGAGTTAAGCCCCGCCAAAAATCAGGGGATGATGGGATTGCCTTGAGTCTGGGCGTCCATGTGGACACATGGATAAGCTATCATGGTGCTGAGTTTGAGGTTTCTAACATGCAAATTGACGGAGCTATCGAAAGGGGTGTGAATGGGGTGCCCGATTTTCAAAAATTCCCCAAAAATCAGGGGATGATGGGATTGCCTTGAAACTTGGCGTCCATGTGGACACATGGATAAGCTATCATGGTGCTGAGTTTGAGGTTTCCAACGTGCAAATTGATGGAGCTATCGAAAGGGGTGTGAATTAGGGTTATGGGTGGTGTGTTAGAGGTTAGAGCCCCGCCAAAAATCAGGGGATGATGGGATTGCCTTGAGTCTGGGCGCCCATGTGGACACATGGATAAGCTTTCATGGTGGCGAGTTTGAGGTTTTTAACGTGCAAATTGACGGAGCTATCGAAAGGGGTGTGAATGGGGTGCCCGTTTTTCAAAAATTCCCCCAAAATCAGGGGATGATGGGATTCCCTTGAAACTTGGCATGCATGTGTATACGTCCATGAGGTGTCATGGTGCCAAACTTGAGGTTTCTAATTTTCACAGAAAAAAAGTTGTATACTATTTTAGCTTTCAATGCAACCCTATGGGGGGGAAAAACGGAGCTCCGATCCGGATCCGGAGCTCCGCAGCGGAGCGGAGCGGACGTAGGCGGAGCGGGGGTGGAGCGGAGCGGCCCGATCCACAAATCGCGGATCTGGAAGAGAAGCGGAGCGGGGGGTCCATGCACACCCCTATTCAACACTGTATTTTCCTTGGTTGAGGCTACCATAATCTGGGTCACTAGAGGGCACCCCTGCCTTCTTCAACTGTATTGCCTCAAGGTGTGAGTCTCCCTCACTATTCCATTCTAATTTCTTTCTGAAGATCTGAATCTCTTTCATTCCTGCTAAAATTGGCAGCAGCCTCAAGTGAGTGGTCCTTAAACAGTGCATTCTTTCCCAAAGACAACCACCTCCAGCCCCACTTCCCCAAAGGAGCTCAGGTCCTCTCTGCTGCAGCTCCTTTGCCAATGCATGGCTTTCCTTTCCTAACTGGCTGTGCGAGAGACCCAGACACAACCTTGTTTCTTTCTATTTCATGCTTCATCTATTATCTATCTCCACCACCTTACCTCATAAACTATCAATTGATTCACACCGCCTTCTCCCAACCCCCTATTAAATGGTGGGACTTGCTCCACAGGACATTCATCTCCTTTAAATCTCTTTTCTTTGAAATTTATTATGACTATCCTAGGAGTATTCCCTGTTTTCTACCATTCTACCACAGACTAGACTCTGAAGTGAGCGGTATTCTCTGGTTCGGACAGAGTCATTTATGTCGCAGACTACTGTTGCTTCGTTCAGAATCTGTTGCATTTATTTATTTATTTAATTAATTAATTACATTTATATACCGCCCCACAGCCGAAGCTCTCTGGGCGGTTTACAACAATTAAAAATGGTAAACATTAAAAGTATACAAAATTTAAAAACCATCAAAAACATAAAAAACAGTATAAAAACAACAGTATCCATTTAAAAACAACAATTCTGGGGTCCATTAAAAACAAACTTTACGTTAAATGCTGTTAAAATGCCTGGGAGAAGAGAAAAGTCTTGACCAGGCACCGAAAAGATAACAATGTTGGCACCAGGCGAGCCTCATCGGGGAGATCATTCCACAGTCGGGGGGCCACCACTGAAAAGGCCCTCTCCCTTGTTGCCATCCTCCGAGCATCAGATTCTCTGCAGTACATCAGGCAGAAAGGGTACAAGGAGCATTCCTGAAGCCTAAAGGAAAAGGCCTCTGCGGTCCTGCAGTCCCTGGACCACGGAGATGCTGTGAGTTGTGGACTGCAAAAGCTGACATTCTCCCAAGCCTCCGCCTCCAGCTGATCTGGAGCTGCCCCTTTCCAGCATGTAACTCCTCTGCTGAGGGAACTGCACTGGCTGCTTATTCGCTACCGGGCCAGGTTTAAGGTTCTTGTACTTGTGTACAAAGCCCTAAACAACTTGGGACCAGGATACCTGAGAGAGCGCCTTCTCCCTTACCAACCTGCCCGGTCACTGAGGTCATCCGAGGGCCTGCTCCTGGTGGTTCCACCTAGATCCATCCTCTGATTGGAATCCACCAGGAGAAGAGCCTTCAGCGTGGTGGCCCCTCCTGTGGAATTCCCTGCCTTTGGAAGTCAGGCAGGCTCCAAACTTGTACTCCTTTTGGCGCCTCCTGAAAACATCTTTATTCCAGGAAGCCTTTCCTTAATATGCAGCCTTGAGTCTCTGTATTCGCTTTTTTAAAAATTTGTTTTAAATGTTTTATTCTGTTTTTATTTTCATTTTATCTTGTACACCGCTCCGAAATTTTTCAATGGGTAGCGGTATATAAATATTCTAAATAAATAAATACATGAAGGAAGGCTGCCATGAATTGGTCAGCCTAGTGCTGGAAGCAGTATGCAGCTTAGTTTAGCAGGGATACCTTCACCTGGGTGTTATTGGTGTCAGTGGCAGACGTGGTTACATTAAGAAAAATGAGAATAGTGGTATGAATAGGTCCAGAAATAAGGATGAGGCCACTGATCATGGGGATTATGAAAGACCAAGGTTTG
Source organism: Elgaria multicarinata webbii (assembly GCF_023053635.1). Taxonomy (NCBI): domain Eukaryota; kingdom Metazoa; phylum Chordata; class Lepidosauria; order Squamata; family Anguidae; genus Elgaria; species Elgaria multicarinata. The sequence continues at coordinate 113,366,718 of NC_086178.1, forward strand.
ATTAGTTTGGGAGAGAGATCCTGGGTGAGTGAGAAACCTGCCATGCCCTCCATTTAGGTAAATATGAAACTTTAATATTGGCTGTTAGATTGAGCGGAACCAAGACTTTTCTCTTCTCCCAGGCATTTAACAGCTTATGCTGAGTTTTTTAACTGACCCCAGAATAGTTGTTTTCAACAGATTGTCTGTTTTCGTTTGTATTTTATGCTTTTATAGTTTTAAATTTTGTACATTTCCTTTATTTATTTATTTATTAAATTTATATACCACCCCATAGCTGAAGCTCTCTGGGCGGTTTACAAATGTTCACTGTTTTTAACTTTTGTAAACTGCCCAGAGAACTTCAGCTATGTGGCGGTATATAAATGTAAAAATAATAATAATAATAATAATAATAATAATAATAATAATAATAATAATAGGTTTTACTATGTTAACAATATGCTTGCTACTATTTTCATTCTACTTTTACTGTTTAAAACTTGTGTGTATTTAGGGATGTTTGTGATCTGCCTCATCTTAGCTAAAGCTGGTTATTTGCTTAGACTGGCTGAGCAATAAAAATGAGTTTAATAACAAATTTGTATTTTCTGGCTTGAGAGATGTTTCAGGGACCATTAGCCATACATTAATTCTTGAAGCCCAAAGATTTGCCCAAATCTTGGCAAAGATTTGCAAATCTATAACCGAATGGGGTCCTGCCCTTTAAAGCTGTTGTATTCTCTATTGGTTTGGTGAATCTCAGATACACTCATTCTAGTTTGGGAAACAAGCTAGTCGGATGGAGCGAGAAGAAGTTACTCATCTTAGGTCTATTAGAAAGGTCTGAAAAGAAACTCTGAAATGTGTATCAATGTCTTCGGCCAGAAATAGGTGAGCTTTTCTACACAGGACTGTTGGTCCACTGTAACTATTTTCAGTTTCATCACAGAATTGAGATTTGAGCACTCTGTGAGGTGCATTTCCTTTCCTGTTTTTCTTCCTTAGCACAAGTGGAAATTGTGCTTTTTTCACTTCCACAATCAAATGCTGCATTTTCCCTGCTCTAAAAAAACTCACCCAAATGGCTAGTTAAGCACAGAAGTGAAACTGGAGGGTTGCGATGTTGTATATAGCTGTGAGTAGGGAATGACATGTGCATGATAAATGCCTCATATAGAAAAGCCCTGTTGAGGAGCCTTGAAGCTTGCATATCAGGTGGGAGGGTAATCAGAAGTGCACTTTTTCTTCTCTCTCTCTCTCTCTCTCTCTCTCTCTCTCTTTCTGTCTCCCCCTCCTGAAACTACCCCCACTGTGTTCTACATCACTAAAAGATTGAGATTCAAAGCTAGCTGTTTTATATATATATTTCTTTTTTTAGATCTCCATTAACAGTATAACCCTCTCATGATGGCGTTCACAAAGAAATACAATAAAATAACATAAAATACCAAAAATCAATAAAAGATAGTGCTAATTAAGTAAATATCAAGTCTAGAAAATACTAAAATCCAGGAAATAATAGCAACTAAGAACCAGGGCCAGACCTCCTATGAAGCAAGGTGAGGTACCAGCATCCGGTGGTGGAGCTGGAGGAGTGGGGTGAATTGCACCAGGAGGGCCCTGCAACCACTCCATCACCTCCAGTGGATGCTGGGGAGAGCCCCGCCAGCTGCTGTCCCACCGTGGCATTTGCTGCAACAGGAGAGTGGCTGGTGAGGCTCTCTGGAGCAGCCAACCACCCTGTTTCCTCATTGTGGGACCCTTTACATTGGTCACTGCTGCAAGAGCCCTGCAGCTGCTTCTTTCAGCCATGCAGCACTCTGTGGAGCCAATATGGTGGCTGCAAAAGTAAGAGGAAGAGGGGTGCACAATTGTGGAATGGGGTGGGGGCATGATACGATGGGAGGGAAGCTATGTTCTCTCCTGCCTCAGGTGGTGAGAAAGCGTGCACCAGGGCTGCTACGGACTGAATAAAATACAACTGAAGAAAGAGCTAAAGAAAACAAGTCAGTCTTCAGGGCTGCCTAATGGCATGGACTGATGAGAGTATCAGGTTTCCTGGTCCCTCAAGCAAGCACACATTCTAGCAAACTGACACGGGACACCCAAATCAGTGAAACATCTTTACTAAAGGAAAACCCATGGCAAAATTTAATGGTTACACACTTCAGAAATCATATAGATGATGGTCAGTAGCTATAGGCTCCAAGAAATTCCAGAACAGTCAAAAGCTAATCACTGCAACCGTGACTGAGATCCTCATCAATGTGGTTTCCCCGTTGCCAACTCCACGGTTCTGAACACAAGGGAAGGGTCAATTCATACATGGATTCCAAACCCAGACAATGAATGTGGTGATTCCGGGCATGAACCCTCAGACAATCAAAAGGCACATTTATGAAAGGCCTAAACAAAACCACACCTATAAAGAGTTAGTCCAACTTTGAATCTCCCCCTGGAAACTCTAGGCTACATGGTCGAGACCTATCAAGACCAAGGAAAGGATAAACTCATAGATGCAAGGAGTCCCATGTCACCACTTTCACATATCTCCGTCACCACATGAGTTCAGCAGAGGAAAGTCCAAAAGTTGTAGATCAAACCCAGCCAGTGCACTGAGCCGATGACAATCTGTAGCAAACAAGAGTTCAAGGCTATGAAAAATCTCAAAATACTTTTCATGGCAAGTCCTTAACAATCCAAAGTTCTAATTAGGAGTGTCCATGTGCAGAGCCGAGGACAATGATGGATCTAAACAGAGGGGGCTTCAGGCAGTGCAGGCAAGGTGTTCCTAGCAAAGGCATGACTCTAAGACACCTAGGGTGACCCTATTTTTGAAACCAAATAGGAGGACAACATGGCCCCCAAAGGGGTGTGCTCACCAACATGTCCAGCCCCCAAGGGGGTGTGCCCACCCGGACATGGCCCTTGTCACATGTCTGATTTCACAGCACACAATTAAGACAAAAACATCTTAATATTAAAATCACTGGAATAAAGAACAAGTGAGACATTCAATGTATCTGAAATTATCTTCACTCAGTCCTACTTTTGTAGCTTTTGCTGTACTTTGAAGCTTTTGCTATACTCTGTGTGATACAGTCTCCCCTTCCCTCAAATATCTTTTCTGACTGCAAGTCCTTTACTGGATGACCATAGTCTCACCTTTCCTAAAATTTAACACTCTTTCCCCATCACCTTTCTCATATCCATACTCACAGATTCAGCATACTACTACCACTGAACAAATGAAGCAGTTGACAAGTACAGAAAAATCTAGTACAACAAACTAGCATTCAGAAAGTGTATAAAATACTATTACCCTGCAAACATTGGCCATGGAACAAAATGGACTAAAGGCTTGTTGCAGTCACTTCTCACTAGCACCTCTTAGCTTGTTTCAACTAGTTTGTCAATGAGAAACTAATCTAAAAATATGTCATTATATCTCTGGTTCATTAGCCATGTAAACAAGACCATGGTCAGTAGCAATACAAAGAAAGGCCAGAACAGATGCCCATTATCATAATTATATATATATATATATATATATATATATATATATATACAAGTGTACTTGATACTGCACACATTCACACATCCGCAACGAAGGAAGGGTGAGCAAAACAATAAATTGTATATGCAGAGGTCCGCATATTTATATCGGTGAAAGGAGAGGCTAGTGTGGTGTTGCCCTGCAGGGTCATGCCCTGTGTTGCAGCCCAGCACCAGAACTGCCCCCCCAAGGGTCTCTCCCACCCGCCCCCTCCTTCCACTGGCTGCAGGTCAAGTCTTGATGTTATCAATGGGAACAGCAGAGCCACCTTGCTTATGTAAAATGTATGTACACCTTTTAATAATTGTCACTGAGATCTGAGAAGATGAGACGAGGAACCGAGCGGGGGACTGCTCGCTCACTGCCCGTCTTTGTTGTAAAATTGAAAGTGAAAACGGTGGGAAGGAACGAGGCAGCTGTGGCGTTACACCCCACAAGTCAATTCCAAATGTATGTCTGCGGTTTGTAAGTCTGTGGTTTTTAGAATGTTGGCCTGAGTGAACTTTTAAAAATAAATTTTGATTGTTTTGTTTTTAAACTACCACAAAAAGCCCACGTGTCTGTTTGGCATTTATCATCTTAAGTTTACACATATAACACCCACTCTGACAATCATTCACCTAAGCAGATATAACTCACAGCGCATTATTATATATATTAAAATCCTTCTCCATTTTAAACCCCTTTCTCCACATAGTTTGGAGGAAGGTGGGCTTTATCCCTTGCCTCAGGCATATCAAGCGGTGGTGCTTGGCTTGAGCAGGGAGTAGCCTCGGCTGGGTCTGTTGTTCAGAGCCTGCGTCGCCCCATAATAAGTGGTGGCAGCCGTGAGGTCTGGTGTTCAGAGCCTGTGTCGTGGCAGCAGCCAATAGGTGGGAAGGCAGGAAATTGGCCAATCACATCAAAGCTACGCCCACATGTCAAAATGCGATTTAACTCCCCCAATGACACATAACCGTAATGCGATGCAAAGTTGGAAGTTAATCTAAAAGTCGCGAAAAATCGGAAATGAGAATATGCGCATTATCATGGGTAAAAGCCGCTGCTGCGATGAATGTACGGCTGCGTTGTGTGACCTAAAACACGAATCTACGCATTTACTTCGGTGTAAAGCGGCTGTGTAGATGTGCCCCTAGCTGCACCATTGCACTTTAATTTCAATGGAGCTTTACTGTTTCTAACTGCTGTGCAATGGTTTGTGGTGTGCACTGTGTATGTGTCTACTTGTGCGCAATGTGATATAATTATAGTTAAGTGTGACTTTGTTCTACCTTAAAATGTGTATGTAAATTATATGCATGTTTAGTGAAGGCAATACTTTTTTTTGTAGCTATGTGCATCACGGAGCTTATTATACCCTTGAGTGCATTCTGTTTGTATGCATTTGGTGATGTGTGGAGTACTTAGAGACAGACTATCTAGTCTGCTATACTTAAAGTGTGGGATGTGCACTGTGTGAGTCCTGGGGGTGTGCCCAATGTACATAATTATGCTGGGATTAGGTGCTTTTTTGTCATATATTTTGAAGTGTTTCCCAAATAAATTTATGTTTTCCTGTTCATTTGTTCTTTATAAGATTTCTATCCTACCCTTAAAAAAAGACATTTCCCAGGTGGGTTACAATGTATTAAAAGGAAATACAATTAATAAAAAAGTACTGCAACATTCATACTATATTCATACCTGGATCTATGTGGTGATGCAATCACATGTGTGATGTGCTTGTATTTGTGTGTGTGTGTGTGTGTGTGTGAGAGAGAGAGAGAGAGAGAGAGAACACCATGCTTGTAACTGAATGCTAATTGAGTAGTGCATAGGTTATTGTGTGAGGAATGTGTGGCATTTTGTGTGTGGTTCGTCTGTGTGAAGTAGAGCATATGGTTGTATTTTATATTAGTGCTGGAAATGAGACAATCCAAAATGTTTAGCGTCTCAGGGAGAAAAACCAATGGTGCTAAAACAATCATAAATATTAGACTATTTGCCACCCTGAAAAGGTATACCAAAACCTGCCACCTGAGATAAACTGCGTCACCTACCTGTTGGCTGGATTAGCATAGAATTAAAATATGTGTATAGAAATCAAAATGTAAAACTTACATTACAAAAGCTTAATATGATTGAGAAATGTGGTTAATTTCTTTAAAAACAAAACAGTGAGAAGGGCTGGAAAAAGTCAAGAGCCCTCCAAACCAGGAGTGTGACCCTAATTATAGATGTATGAGGGTGAGGCTGTGGTCATTTAGTTTTCATAGAACATCACTTTGCCCATGCTCAGGGACACTACTGTCTTTATTATTATTCACACATTTCAGGGCTGAGTTTGGTAGGTTTTTTTTTTACCTTGGGGGAGCAAGGGGTGGTGACAGCCGACAGAAAGCTCTGGCGTGGGCTGGTCCATGAAGTCACGAAGAGTCGGAAGCAACTGAACGAATATATAACAACAATTTAGAGTTAGGGTTAGGGGGTACAAAATTAAAGAGCATAAAATTTGCTACAAAAAACTCATTAACGATCTTTTTATAGGAACAACCCTCATTGAGATATAAAGATTTTATTCCTACCTATTTGTCTGAGAAGTCAACAAAATCATAGAATCATAGAATAGCAGAGTTGGAAGGGGCCTACAAGGCCATCGAGTCCAACCTCCTGCTCAATGCAGGAATCCACCCTAAAGCATCCCTGACAGATGCTTGTCCAGCTGCCTCTTGAAGGCCTCTAGTGTGATAGTGTGATTCACTATCTCACCCTCATTTCAATCTTGCACTTTGTGTTGCAAGCCTGGAACTTTCAGAGGTCATATTTTACACCTTTTTCAACATTATCAAAGTAAAGGAAAACCGATGCTCCACAGATGCAAACAGGTGGAATTTCGCATTGGTGGAGTATCAGGACAATGGCTTAAGGGGGGTGGGATTAAAAAATCCCTAAAAAATCAAGGGATAAACTGGGTGATACAAGTATGAAATTTGGTTTAAAATCTTCCCCCGGACCCCGGTTGGGGGGTGGATTTCTGGGCCTGTCCAGGGAAATCAGGACATTTGGTCACCCTACTGGATGTCAGCTTTGCTTCTTCTCCTAGAAGTCTCAAGTCTCCTCCATGCTTGTCAAACCAAGGGGCTGAGCCGGTCTAACATACTTTTGCTGCTCCTTGCCCACAGCGCCCTCATTTTTAAAGGTAAAGAAATGAAACTCGGGTCCCTAAGAGTTCTTAAGTAGGGCTTTAGGTATGCCATGTTTGAATCAGATCAGTTTATCCCTCGATTTTTTAGGATTTTTTTTTAAAAAAAACTTAAGCCATTGTCCTGATAGTCCACCAATGTGGAATTCCACCTGTTTGAATCTGTGAAGCATCAGTTTCCCTTGTATGATGGGAATATGATGTTTGCATTTGTGTTGTACCCCACCTCAATCCAGAGGGAGAGGTGGGTAACAAATAAAATTATTATTATTATTATTATTATTATTATTATTATTATTATTATTATTATTATTGTTGTTGTTGCAACAGGTGTACTAGGCCCTTTCTACACCTAAGGATTATTCCAGGAAAATGGAGGGATCATCCCTGCCTGCTCCCGGGATCCCCTGTGTGTCATTTGCATGCACAGAGATGATCCCGGGATGATCCCGGGATAAATGGCTGTTGTAGACATGCCTCTAGTTTAAATTGGTAAAAGGCACTGCTGGCTTCTGCTGCCATCTGAGCTTTTGCAGTTAGTGAGGACTCTGAGGACTTTAGGAGGACTCTGAAACTGCACACGTTGTCCTTCAAAGAGAGTGCAACCCCATCTAGGTTCTGTTGTAAGCCTCCATCTTCTGTCTTGTCTGCATTATATCCCAAAATTGTTTCCAAACAATGGTTCAAGAGTTCTACAGCCTCCCTGGGATTAGTGGATGGAAAGGACAGGTAAAGCTAAGTATCATCCCCATACTGATGACACTTCAAGGCAAAGACCACAGAGTGGCATACAATCCCCTCAGCACTGGACAAGAATCACCATGCCTCCTAAGACCAACCCAGAAGGATACCATAGTTGACCTCAAAAACTACTGAGTACTTGCCCATTGCAAATGTCATTCACTAGGATGGCAAAGGCTGAATCCATCTCAAGACCAGTCTGAAAACAGATTGGAATGGATCTAAAAGTTCAGCACTATCCAAAATTATCTGGAGTTGAGAAATCACTACACAGTCCAACATTCCAACACCAGTGTCCAAACGACAAATTTGGGTAGTAATGATCAGAAACCAGGCCTATCCAGTGTAATTTTAGGAAGTTTTAAAATGATTTTAGGATGTTTTAAAAATGATTTTAGGATGTTTTAACAATGTACATTATGTTTTAATTCAGTTTTATGTATTTTATATTTACTGTGTTCCCTGCCTCGATAGGAATGGAGAGGCGGGTAAGAAATAAATTTATTATTATTATTATTATTATTATTATTATTATTATTATTATTATTATTATTATTATTCATGGGAAGCCCCATAGTGGCTACAAAGCTGCACCTGCATCGTATAACTGACGGAGTGCAGATCCACAGCCACCGCAGGGCTTTCCTTGCATATAGGCAGCCTCTCTGCTATGTAGAGAAACAGAATGCACCTTAAAAGCAGGGATATGGGATGCAAAGGGTATAACATCCGGAAGGAGCCCAAAACATCCCTACCGTAACTTCTCGGTTGCATCTCAAATGTCTTTGGATTGCAATCCTCCTCCTCCTCCTCCTGACTAATATTTAAAGAAAGAAACCGAAAGTAGCTTGTCATTTAGTTCCATAGTAATCCATTTGGGATGTGTTTGCTTAGATCCTATTCCTACATCATGGTTGTTTTGTTATTGCATAGGAGCACTTCTGTGTGGTCTGGTCGTGTGCCACACTATTCCTGTGTGAATATGGAACCCATGGAAGTAGTGCAGGCCATGGATCCCTCCCTTGTCGGTGTTACCACTTCCAGGTGTATTTGCTCCAAAAGGGGAACTGAAAAGGCCAGAAGGGATGCCATGTAGAAAGGAAAAAGTCACCTGTCTTCTGATACTGACTCCTTTACTGTCCAGCACTCTGAGGGATGAACTATAAATTTTCCAGTCCTCCTCCACATTCTCAGTAGCCTCTTTCTAAAGCAGCTCCATACTCTCAGTTCTAATGAACACATGTACTTTTTCTCATGTTCTCACAAAAACCCTCATATGAGTACTGGCTGCAACAGAGGTCTCAAAGGCAAAAGATCAAAGATTTTTAGTAAGTCTTTCCCACTTGCCTTTGGGATGTTGCAGGGAGGCTGATGGTGGAAATCACAGCCAATGACTATTGGAGGGAATTGCTTTGTCTCTCTCACACTCTCTCTTTTTATCTCTTCCCCCTATCCTTTTTCTTGGTGCATTTGTTGTTGAGGGACCTGGGGTGTTCTTTTGATCAGTTCAGTCTCTCTCTAGCACTTGAGTTCTGATTGGCTGAAGGACTTGGGTGGGGGGGAAATCTTTAATTAAGAAGATAATCTCTTCTTACAAATTTCAATGGCTCCATTTCACCAATCCCCTTTGCTTGCACTTCATGACTGATTGTCCTCCAGTGTAGTTTGGATTCAGGGTCTTTCAACTTCTCTACCCACTTTAGAAGCAGACTAGAAGCTCATTTTGCTCTTCTTCTAGTTTGCTTCTTCCTCCCCCTCAAATTACCATCCTAATATTTTAAGATCTTCTTTTACAGTCTTTCTTTTATTTTGCGGGGTGGATAATGTTTCAGATGGGCTCTTATCCAGGCACCTTGCTTCTTGTGTCCTTCTTCCACTTCAGCCATCCTTGGTGAGTATTCAGAGTTCTTTGCTTTGCATTGTAGACAGGCAGATGGGATACAATTGTGCAGAATGAAGTACTTTTGTTCTTTGCTATAAGCGATCACCATCCCCTTTCTCTTTCCCTTGGATTGTCTTGTTTTATTTATTTATTTTAACTCTTAGCTCACTCAAAGGCAGATCCCTTTTGGATTCCAAAAGCTCAGACCACCGCTTGGATAAATCAACAGGAATCCCGCGGAAACTACTTGTAAAGGTTTGGGACATCACTTCCAATTTGCAGGACAAGCTAATTGAAGAGCTGGGGTTTCTTCTGTCTGAAGGTTCCCAAGCGACACCGCACTCACCTTCTCTCTCTCTCTCTCTCTCTCTCTTTCTCTCTCCTGTATGATCTTAACCAGGCAACCAAAAGGCAGCAATTCAGCTACTACCCTTCCAAATTGGTATAATAGTTATGATAGCATTGATTTCACATGAGCCCATTGAAACCACAGCTTCTTGGCTGGACAATTCAGTAGTAAGGGAGCAATAAAACAAAGAGGAAAACTGTAAGAGAAAAGCTTCTGAAATTTGTTTCCATCTTTTAATATCAGATTTCTGATTTGTTAAAATCTTTCCATTGGCTTCACATGGCAGCCAAGAAAGGCTGATCATTCTCAGATTGTCCTGTTGTGTAATCTATCATTTTGTTGTACAGTCTGAAAATATTACCAAAGGCTAAGGTTTTCTGAGGTGGGATCCAGAAAATATGGAATTCATGCAACTCTAGTACATCATTTAGAAATTGTTTTGTTTTCAATTCTGAAAAGGATGTGAGAGAAACAAATACCTACATTCACAAGATAATAGACAATGTATTCTCTTTTATTGGACCTGTGCTTGTTGGTGTGACTCCTTATACATTTTCAGATAACATTGAACTTACTACTATGCGGACAGGCAGCAGGGCTGTCCCATCACTCGATCTCATTTGCCAAATTGTCAACCCCATGAACTAACTTGTATGAGGGGGTTCAGCGCTTGATGAATTCTATGCTTGTCATGCTATCCGCAAGCTAGATTTCTGCAGCTTGATGAAAGCATGGGACTAAAACTAGCCACTAAATTCATCCCAGTTCAATGGATTCTGCATTCTTTCCGACAGCTTAACTCAGCTGGGATCACACTACATGGTTACTGTAAAATAATAATCAAGTAATGATTGTTTGGGTATCAGCCCTGTTGCTCTTATCAAGGACTGTGGGAGTGATCATTACAACAGGAGAAATCACCCTTGCTTTGGTACGGGTGTTAAGTTTCGAGCCCAATCCATAACCCAGGGAGCTTTGGGCCACTGCAGAAGTGACGCTTGCTTCTTCTTTAACACCCGAAGGAGAGCTCCCTCGCCGGGGGAAATATAAAGACACTTTGCTTTCTTACAGCAGAAGCACCGGAGGTGCCGGTGCAAGTGCAAAGATCTGGTCACTCAGACATCTGCTTGTGGTTAAATCCAAGTCATTTCAGTGGGACTAACACTGGTGGGAGGATTGGGGGTAAGGTTGTGTGTGTGGAGGTTAGAAACTCTTCTCTCTGCATTATGTGGAGTGAGAGAAGAAAACATGCTTTTTCCTTCTTCCCTCCATGTGCCAAACAGCGCTCAAAGGCTGACTGGAGCCTTCGACAAGGGAATTCCTGTTAGGAGAGGAGGATACTGCGCAACTTTTTGTTGTGGGTCCCCACTTCTTCCTTCTAGTGGGAAACGTGATTGTCCCATATGCCTATCAGTTTGGCATCATAATTAGGGTAATGGTTGCTACAGGCCTACCCCGATGCATTTTAAACCCAAGAATTTTAAGATGTACTGGTTGTTATTTAACTATTGTATTGATTTTATATGCTCTTTTAATCAGTTTTATGCATTTGATTTACATTGTATTGTTGTATTTAATGTTGTTCCCCACCTCAATCCAAAGGGAGAGGCGGGTAAGAAATAATAATAATAATAACAACAACAACAACAACAACAACAACAACATGCTTGGGGGACTCCCCAGACATATGCAGGAAAAAAATACATTAGCTTATTAATTAAAAGAAAAGAAAGTGCCAAAATGGAGCTCCTAGAGCAACTTGGGCCTTAGCTAGACCTAAGGTTTATCCCGGGATCGCCCCTGAGCAGCCAGGGATGATCCCGGGATAAACCTTAGGTCTAGCTAAGGCCTTAGTGTCAGATGAAAAGAAGGGAAATTACAAGGGAAAGGGGGTGGGGGTGGGTCAAGATCATGACCACTTATGGTCTCCTGGTGATGGGAGATTGGGGTCAGAAGATGTGCACCATGATGTTGGTGTACACTTTTCAGGGCTGTGATCACTTTGAAGCTGAAATCATCAAGGTTGGGGGGGGGATTAATTAGGATTGGAGGAAAAGTGCTTCTTCCTATCTGAATCACCCTTCAAGTACTCTTTAAACTTAGAAGGAAACAGAGCCACAACCACAGAAAGTATATTAGAAAGAATAAAATTAGGAGATAGTATGCATTCTCTGAGCACAATCCCCCCCTCCACAAACTCTCCCCACCCCCGATGTACCACAGAGAGGAAGGAAGAAGTAAGTATCGGCTGCCGCCCTGCTCTGCACTGGACCAGGTTCAGGGCTAGATGAAGAACTCCATTTCCTTTAGAACCAAACCTCAGCAGCCAGCACTACAGCGCAATTTACACTAGAAGCTCAGGAAGTTCAGCAGCCTTGAGCTTTTTATTTATTAACATTTAAAAGCAGTTTTATACAGATCCAGGAATAAAGAGTCAAGGCATTTAGTTGAGATTTGATATTATTTATATATTTATACATGCCATCCATGTAAATAATGGCCATAACTTGTATTAATTTTATTAAGAATATCTGGAAAGAAATAACATTTTGTTGTAGCTAATGTTATTTCTTTCCATAATTAACTCAACTTTCAGTGCAGGTAACCCTTTGGTCTACAAAAACATGCACCTTTTTCTCACCAGAGACAACCCCATCATTTTAGGCTGATTCCATTCTGGCTTATTGCTGATTATCAGTATAAGGCCCAATCCTGGCACATCCTGCCACACAACCTAAAGTGCCATGAGGGAGCCCTGTCCTTGTCAACATCCCCTAGCCCAGTGGCCATGATAGGCTAGTTTTTGGAAACTCAAGTAACATCACCTGCTGGGCCTGTCCCACCCCAACCAGTTGTCTATGGCTATTAGAGCTAGAAGAATATCCAGAACTTCACAACATCTTCTGGCTTAGAATGCAACCAGAAAGGGAGGTCCATCTTTTTTCATCAACCGTGGCCTGGTGAGGAAGTGTCCTATGCATCTGTGAGGCCTCTGTGGCACTGTGCTTCTTCGCCACAGTTCTACCAAGTAAGCAATGGGCAAATTTTAGTCCACTGTTAAAGTTTTACTTGATTAGCAGATTAGTCAAATAAAGTTTTCAGTTTCTGTGTAATCTGAAAAAGAGCGAACATTTCCATAAATTTTCAATAGACGTATCTGGTGTAGCTACAAGGAAATCAATCAATTCTGCAGAAGCATCTGAGAAGAAGGTGCTTAAGCAAGTTTGGTAGCCAGAAAATTAGGTTGGTTCCAGAATAATATTTTTCAGGCATAATAACTCTAAGAGTGATTTTTATTATGGTCTTTGTGTGTTATGAGAACAAGCTCTACATGCAGCTTGCACAGTTGGGGTGTTGTATTTCGTGAGATTGTGGGTGCATCAAGGGCAGGTTTTCATCCTGCAATTGCCTTGTCTCAAATACAGAATTTTATGGGGGTTCAGATGTCCTCATCAATCCTCTTATTTAACCTTCCATGCTTTTCTCACTGCTTCTTCCATCTTTTTTTTTCTTACCAGAAAGCATCCATTAAGGAGGAAAAGTCATAACAAGTACACAGTGCCCCTTAATTGGCATTGTTAGGAGCCCTCTAGCTAGAAGCACCACGAAAGTGAGCAGATTGAGTGAATGACCCATTCACTCATGTCTATATGTGTACCCATAAATAGTTCACTTCAAGAACACTGATCAAAAGATGGAATGGTAGTTGGGTCGTCGCTATTTTAGGAAGCTACAACAGTTATTTTTAGAGGCAAAACTTCAGCCTATTCCTTGATCCTTAATTGATTAATATGGGCATACCATCTTGTTAGGATTGCTGATTTTGCCAGCCACAAATATTCGAGAAATCCAGTAATATTCACATTGCCCCACCCCCATAATTCTTTAAAGACCGGAAATATTGCTTTCACTTAGAAATGAGCCTTCTGTAGAGAACGCCTCCCTCTCGCTCTGTAGCAATGAGAATTAAATTAGACAATCAGACAATATCTGCAAAATGTGGAGCAGCAAGAGATACCAAATGCATCACCTATTGTGAAACTCGTGGTAAAAATGGGAACCAGTGGCTATCTTGACAGTATCACTGATAAGAGAACCATTACACCTTAACTTTAACCCAGCCAACCTGAAATGAAATTCAGAAGATTCATGGCAAATGAAAATAATATTTTGGCCTCTATTATCACTGAAAGTCCTAATAATATTACACTCATCTTCTTGGATCAGACCAAAAGATATATGCATTTATTTAAGTGATTAATTAAATAATACATTGATGAAAAGCAAGAGGATTAGAAAACCTTTGAGCCTGACTGCTCTAACTTCATATCTCCGCTTCAAGCCCATTCAGATCTTTGATCCCGTAGTCTTGGGAATATACCAGGGTGGTCTGGAGCTTTGAGTCTGCATCGTTTCTCTGGTTTGGAGACTGTGGCTGTCATGTTTGCTCAGCTGCAAATGGTGAATTGACAGAAATTGGAACAGAGCTTTACAAAAATCCAAGGATTATTTTTAAAGGGAAAATTTCCACACAGAGATGCTGATTTACACTACTATTTTATCTCGCTCCTTTATCTTGTAAACTTGAAGATGTGTGTTCCACACACACACAAAAAGAGCCATGGGCCTCTTTGTGAAGTAGGGCAGGGTAGTCAATAAATAAATAAATAACCATCCCAGTACTGTCTAAACCAGGATGAAGCCTGAATACAACTGATAAGAGCATGAATTTCAATCTTTTGCTGAACATGGAATCCTAACTAAAGAAATCTGAGGCATTTGCAATGTCTAGATGATCATAGCTGAGTTTAATAAACTATGAATAAGCCTTTTGACCACACACATGTGAACAATCAAACCTGGATGCCTCTAATAATGTGTGAGGATGCTAATAATGAATAAGGAAGCCTGAGAGATTGGCTTGCGGAAAATCATGTAATTTAGGGAGAAATCTCCCTGGGCTTTACAGGTGGTTTTGCTTTCCGCTTTTTGCAATTCTCACATGTGTTTATTTCAGTTTTATGGTGGAAACAGGAGATGGATAACAAATTTGCTGGGTTCGTATTTTAATGCAAGGCTACCCAATTTGTGCCAAACATGGACCTGAGTTCAGTTTCCTTTTCTGAGTTTATGATGATTTTTGCAAAACAAAAAATGTGTTCAACAACATGCATGAATTTGAAAAATGTCCAAGGAAAAATGTGTACGTTTCTAAAAGGCGCACAAACACACTTTAGTCAATAGGTGGATGTGTATCAAAATGTGTACATTTGAAAACAGATATAAATTTCTGTGAAGGGGAAAAACTTGCATGGAACCGGGATTGAATGAGCCTAGCGGTAGAAAACTGAGAACCTGGATGATATTGTATGTGACACATTCACCCGTCCCTAATGGAGACACAAAGATTTATAGGATAATTTCCTAGGAACAGCCATACATTCAGGAATAACATTATCTGGCCCTCATCCAGCTCTATTCACACACGCTGAATTTGACCAGCGTCCTCAGATGATGATGTATGTCCCTTGCCCGTCCACTTCAGGTAAAAAGCAACTATGATGAGCAGTAAGCTGTGATATTTGGGAATAGAGGTGTGCAGAAGTAGCCTCTCAACATTCTCCACCCTAACTGTAGGAAGAGAAATGGACACACACACACACACACACACACACACACACACACTTTGACTGAATTTCTCCGGGGGACGAGAAATTCTCCAACAGTTTCTCACAGGTTGGAATCACCATTAGCAAGGGTTGGAGAACAGCTTCTTTCTCTGCCCCCACCCCACCCCCCTATGTTTTTTGTGTGTGCACAGCCACTGCAAGTGGCAACAGCATCAACTGTGGTGTCAGCCCCATTTTGCATCCTTCCCAATGGCCCATATACCTGGCATCACTCCAGGGCATTGAGGGGAGGGAATGCAGCCACCACAGAAAATAATGGTGAAGAAACTACAGTGAAAACTCTGAAACATGTCCTTTTATTTCTAGAGGGTAAGAAAAGAAAAATCCCAGGAATTTCCTGAAAGAGGTCTTTCCCCATGAAAGGGGCTTCCATCTTTCTGCCTCATTCTCGTGGAAGTTTGTAATTTATTTTGAATGTGTCTTGGTGGTGTTTTTGACCTTAACTAATCACTGGGTTCATCTATACCAAGCACGATATTCCACTATGAAAGCAGTGTGAAAGTGGTATATAGAAGGCAGGAGACACACTACTGCTTTATAGTGGTATTGAAGTGCACTGTCAACTGTTGGGTCCCATGACACATACCGCATACCACTTTCATACCATGTTCATAGTGTTATATCTTACTTAGTGTAGATGTGTCATGGGCCCCAACAGTTGTCAGTGCATTTCAGTACCACTATAAAGCAGTAGTGTAGATCCTGCAGTGCACTTCAATACCGCTATAAAGCAGTAGTGTGGCTCCTGTGTTTTATATACCCCTTTCATACAACCTTCATAGTGGAATATCCTGTTTGGTGTAGATGAGCCCACTGTGAGGTGGCTGAGGGAACTGACTATATATTTTTCTTTCTATTACATGTCTCACTATTGTTCTACAGTCTCCTAGGCTGCCTGCACTTCCTAAATTGAAAAGGCCTGATGGGAGGAATAAATTTATGATATCTTCCCCTGGGCAGGAAGTGTGGGAAGCCAAGGAGGCTGTGGGCTGTCAGAGAGACGATTATTCAATGAAAGACAGGACACGCACAGAAACTCCTCAGTCATCTCATGAGTAAAGTAAAGCTCAAGAACCCTGAGCCAAACCCTTGAGAACTTCTCTGAAATTTCTTCTCCTTCAAATTTCTTTTCGAAAGCAACTTCTTTTCTATCAAATTGAATGAGAACGGTCGAAATTTTTGTTGGAGAAATTTTCGGCACAGCACTAGCTGAGAATACTTTCTGAATAATTAAACGGAAATGCTCTTTTTGTAGACAACTATTGCTCTTGTCCTCAGTAAATAAAGGGATAAACATTCCCCTCCACATCACTTCTATCTGATCAAACCAGGCCTGCAAATGAAGTCTTACAGGGGTACATTGGTACCATCACTTCACAGGCCTTGGTGTAACTTCCTAAGCATGTGAGAGTACTCAAACTTCAGTTGAAAAACTGAGTTTTTGACACCACAGGGCTGTCTTTATGGCACAGGGTTGGCGCTGCCTCCCTCCGAAACTCCACAGTTTCCCTCTCCCAGGTTGGCGTCAGGTAATCCCAATGCCAGGGAAGGAGCGTGGGGTTTCCTGCAGCCATCTGGGTACTACTGGAGCTGCCCCTGCCCACTTCCTGGTGGAAGGTGACCAATCGCCGGCCGCCTTCCACCAAGGACCACCCCCAGATTGGCCCCAGAGTGACATCACACAGTGGAAGAGCTGTACTAACGTCGCTCTGATTGAAAAAGTCAGGGTAAGTCCCTGATTTATTCAATCCGCAGCTTCATGGGAAAGCCCAGAGGTGGCTGCAAAGCTGCGCCTGCATTGTATAACTGATGGGCTTTCCCTGCAGCCCCCATGTTTCAAATGAGAATGGTAAGGATTTTTGTTTTGACTTTTAAAAAACAACAACGTATTTTATTTGGTTATCTGTATTAAATTGTAAATTATTTGTTCTAGATAAAAAATATACCTAACAATTCCAAAAAAAGAGAAATCAAAAGACGTATCATTAAAACCATATTAAAGTATATGTAGTATCTGTTGTCTCATAAGAACATAAGAAGTGCCATCCTGGATCAGACCAAAGGTCCATCTAGTCCACCCCTCTGTTCACACAGTGGCTAACCAGTCATCGGTCAGGAATCAACAAGCAGGACATGGTGCAACAGCACCCTCCCACCCATGTTCCCCAGCAATTGGTGCACACAGGCTTACTGCCTCAAATACTGGAGATCACACACAGCCATCAGGGCTAGTAGCCATTGCCTCCAGGAATTTATCCATCCCCCTTTTAAAGCCATCCAGATTGGTGGCCATCACTACATCTTGTGGTAGTGAGTTCCATCATTTAACTATGTGCTGTGTGACGAAGTACTTCCTTTTATTTGTCCTGGATCTCTCACCAATCAGCTTCATGGGATGACCCCGGGTTCTAGTATTTTGAGAGAGAGAGAGAAATGTCCATTCCCCATAACATGCATCATTTAAGGGGAAAAATGAAATTAAATGAAAATCCCATTTAAAAGCTATTAAAACTAAATCCCAAATTAATTTGTCAATATTCACACCTTATCGTGCCATTCAATTCTATGAATCTGTATACCTCCATCTGTCTACAAAAAAATTGCCAGGCATGTGATCTAATTCCACTCATGGATATCTCTTGCCAAGTTCTGTTTGGAGCCAATATTCAATATTGGGAATGTTGGGGTTCCCCTTCCCTTCCCACACAGTTTTGTAGAATAGTTCTTGGAGAAAAAAAGCAGTTTGTCTCATGTTTCACATATTATTTGTATATTTTTCATCTAAAATGGTTATATTACTTTTCAACTCCATCCGATGTGGAGAAGGTCAGCTTTCTTTTTGTCTGTTTCTTTTGCAAATCCAAACTGGCTTTATGATATTGTTTTGTATTGTTTCTTACCAAATGCAAATATTCAATGACCATAATTTAACAATTTTTGATCATGCAAGGCATCAGGGCAGGAAGAGAGCATTCCCAATGAGACCTCCGCTATTAGCTATTGAGCAGCACTTGGCATGTGTGATTGGAATACAACAGAGACACCTCTGAGGGCTGGACAAGGATGATGCAGAGGAATTCCAGGCATTTCTCTTACTTCTCTCCATTGATGAACCCTTTTCTCCCTTCCAGGTCAGTGAATAATTTCCTGATGACTGGTCCCAAGGTAAGTGCATTCCCTTTGATCTGTGTGTTTTAATTCCAGTAAGCCCAAATCAGCTGGAAGTAGTTTGCTTCCAGCTTCTTAGATTTCCTAACGGCCAGACAAGAGCTTCCTGCAGTCAGTTTGGTTCTTGTGGGCTAAACTCGAAGAATAAAAAGCAAACAAAATAAGCTACATTTCTGTTTAATTCTTGCTCTAAGGAGCTTGGAGGAGTATTTTTTTTATTTTTATTTTTGCATTTTAGCCTCCCAACTTCTGTGTGAGGCAGTAGGAAAGTGTCTTGGCTGTGGTCATCTAGTAAGCTTCATGGCTGACCAGTGAATTTAATCCAGGCTGCCTGGTTTACTACAGAACACTAACTCCAAGTTTACTACAGAACACTAGGCTCCTTGTGACTCCTGGGATGCGGTTGGCCCAGTTACTGCTAGGGTTACCTAGACTGACCACATGTCCGGTTTAGCCTGGACAAGTTTGGAAAACAGCAGGCCAAACCAGGATCTGGGGGGAAATTTCATTTTTATACTCATGTCTGGAAACACCCCTTCCAAGCTTCTCCGGTGCAGCCATTTGGGCCTTTTCTTGGCCGTCACTATGGCAAGAAAAGGCCCAGATGGACACGTAGAGGGGCTTTGAAGGCGCATTTCCATGTTTCTGGAAACGTGCTTTGCAAGGTCTTCTGCACATCCATCCAGGGTTGTCAACATGTCAGGCGGGTGGGCAGGCTGGTCTGACCTGGCCTTAGAGTTGCAACCCAGGCAGGCAGCTGGCGCGTCAAGCATGGTGGGCTGGGTGGCAGCACAAAGGCTGCAGGGCAAAGTCACCAGGGCCAGCAGCAGCACGTCTGCAAGGAGCCGGGGCAGCAGCATGGGGCAAGGTGGCAGCAGTGGTGGTAAGTTTCTAAGTGCTATAGAGTTGCAATAATCTCGTCTCTGTTTTGTATATAGTATCGTAAATATTATATTCATAAATATTAAATTCATAAATATTTTTAGTATATTTTCTTGCTGATAACGAGGCAGATGGCAGGTGTTTGTGGCAGGCTTAGTAGCAGTCTGGGAGCACTTAATTCTGTATTCAAATTTTATTTTGTGGAGATTAAAAAGGGTGTTTGAGAAATTCTTTCCCATGAATAAATAGTTTTAGGAGAGGGAGAAATTTCAACACTGTCAAAGATGTTTAATCCATGTGAGTGAGAAATTCCAATAGCCATCAAGCTAATGAAAAATATTATGGTATAGCTCTTTGGGTTTTCCTGTTTCAGGGTTGGGAAACCTTGTATGTGGGAGTAATTGCCAATCTTAAACTCAAGTGGTGCCCCACCTGATTGGGGGGACGGGACACATTTTACATCTCTCTCTCTCTCTCTCTCTCTCTCTCTCTCTCTCTTTCTGACACCCCATTTCCCCCTTCTCTCTCTTTTTCTCTCCATCCATCCAACCTGGTGCCATCCAGATCTGCATTTTACCTCCTCCTCCTCCTCCTCTTCATCCCCCTTTTTCCTCAAAGGCTGCGTACTCCTTTCTTTCAGTGCAAGTTTCCAGCAATTAAAAACATAATCCTTTTAACTACATTCAAACGTGATTTGCTGTTTGGCAAGATCCTTTGGGTTTTCACTGTTCTAAATAATGTTACGTCACCTGCAAACCTGGCCACTTCATTGCTTACCATGACTTCAGATCATTTTGAATAAATTATAGCACTTATTCCAATACAGAACCTTGAGTGATTTCAATGTCTACTGTGAAAACTGCCAAATTACTACTACCCTCTGTGTTTTGTTGTTGTTTTAACCAGTTCTCAACCCATAAGATCCTATTATCCCAGGAACTTTTGGTGAGGGACTTTGTCAAAAACTTTTGGAAGTACAAATGTACAATGATGAGACTCCAAAAGAACTCCATAAGATTGGTGATGCAACTCATCTCTTTGTGGAAGCCGCGTTGATTCTTTCTCAACAAGGCTTTTATTTAGTACTAAATCTATAAGGGCTCTTAAATCCTATTTCTATGATCCTAGATGTGTACTCACCAGAATTACATACTATGCTTTTCTCATCTTTTCAGTAGAAGTTGCTTTTTGCTAGCCAGTCATGACAAGTGCTCCTTATTTGTTTCAACAGTTCAACAGGTGCATGCCCTTGAGAAGGTTATACATACCTTCTTTTTGCACACATTAAGTTGGATTCAGACTAAGTTATGATTTTGTTTCATTGATTTCAATGGGGCCAAAGCATGATTAACACTGGGTTCCATTACACCAACGATTTATTGTACACTCCCCATGCCTGTTATGCAGTTTTGCAGCCTGATACGTCGTCCACGTCCTGCGCTCATTTCAGCTCTTATCCTCATAGAATCATAGAATAGCAGAGTTGGAAGGGGCCTACAAGGCCATCGAGTCCAACCCCCTGCTCAATGCAGGAATCCACCCTAAAGCATCCCCAACAGATGCTTGTCCAACTGCCTCTTGAATGCCTCTAGTGTGGGAGAGCCCACAATCTCCCTAGGTAGCTGATTCCACCGTCGCACTGCTCTAACAGTCAGGAAGTTTTTCCTGATGTCCAGCCGGAATCTGGCTTCCTTTAACTTGAGCCCGTTATTCCGTGTCCTGCACTCTGGGAGGATCGAGAAGAGATCCTGGCCCTCCTCTGTGTGACAACCTTTTAAGTATTTGAAGAGTGCTATCATGTCTCCCCTCAATCTTCTCTTCTCCAGGCTAAACATGCCCAGTTCTTTCAGTCTCTCTTCATAGGGCTTTGTTTCTAGGCCTCTGATCATCCTGGTTGCCCTCTTCTGAACACGTTCCAGCTTGTCTGCATCCTTAGAATCATAGAATCATAGAATAGCAGAGTTGGAAGGGGCCTACAAGGCCATCGAGTCCAACCCCCTGCCCAATGCAGGAATCCACCCTAAAGCATCCCCGACAGATGCTTTTCCAACTGCCTCTTGAATGCCTCTAGTGTGGGAGAGCCCACAACCTCCCTAGGTAGCTGATTCCACCGTCGCACTGCTCTAACAGTCAGTGTCATGCCCTGCATGGAAATGGAGTCGGGAGATGAGGGGGAGCTGGCAGAGGCTGGACCCAGTGCAGAGGGGCCTGGCTCAGGTGATGAGAATAGACTGGCAGAGGCTGTGGCAGAGCCTCAGGGAGAGGAGCCAAGGCCAGCAGGAACCTCTGCCAGCTCTGAGGGCCTGATGCCAGCAAAGACTCTGGAGGAGCCGCAGGGATCTGAGGAGGAGACGGAAAAGCCCGGTTTCAGCCAGTTACGGGCGGAGAAGGCCACCAGACGCCGGTCTAGCCGTCTCCAACAGAAACGCCAGGCAATCAGAGATCAGCTGCGAAACTCTGACTCAGCACTCTGACTGAGGATAAAAGAGCAGCCGGGAGCCCTGCCAAATTGTCAGAGATTATCTGAGTTCTTCGGCGGAAGCTTTGGCTCTTCGATCTCTTGACCACGCACCTTGCTCCAGATACCGAGTTCCTGAACCCAGCCTTGACTCCCGGACCCCGTGACCACGTCTGACTACTTCTGGATTCCTGTTGCGACCTTGGACTGCTTTTGACTACGTTTTGCCCGTGCCTGCTCCCGTGACTCCTGGACTGGATCTTTGGACCTTGCTGACCGTCGGCTGTGCTTGACCTTGGACTGAACCACTGTGCCTCCGCTTTGCCACGACCCCTAGACTCTGAACTGAACAGAGACTTGCAGTAAGCCTGAATCTTGCTCCACTCCGTCCCTGTTTTTGCCTTGACTTCTCAAGCCCCCTTTTCCCCTGGCCTGCTTTCCATGTTTGTACTTGCAATAAACTCACTGTTGCTAAGATACCAGCTGTGCTCATTTGTCTTTGTCCAGCCATTTGGCGGCTTTCCCGGACAGTCAGGAAGTTTTTCCTGATGTCCACCCGGAATCTGGCTTCCTTTAACTTGAGCCCGTTATTCCATGTCCTGCACTCTGGGAGGATCGAGAAGAGATCCTGGCCCTCCTCTGTGTGACAACCTTTTAAGTATTTGAAGAGTGCTATCATGTCTCCCCTCAATCTTCTCTTCTCCAGGCTAAACATGCCCAGTTCTTTCAGTCTCTCTTCATAGGGCTTTTGTTTCTAGACCTCTGATCATCCTGGTTGCCCTCTTCTGAACATGTTCCAGCTTGTCTGCATCCTTAGAATCATAGAATCATAGAATAGCAGAGTTGGAAGGGGCCTACAAGGCCATCGAGTCCAACCCCCTGCTCAATGCAGGAATCCACCCTAAAGCATCCCCGACAGATGCTTTTCCAATTGCCTCTTGAATGCCTCTAGTGTGGGAGAGCCCACAACCTCCCTAGGTAGCTGATTCCACCGTCGCACTGCTCTAACAGTCAGGAAGTTTTTCCTGATGTCCAGCCGGAATCTGGCTTCCTTTAACTTGAGCCCGTTATTCCGTGTCCTGCATTCTGGGAGGATCGAGAAGAGATCCTGGCCCTCCTCTGTGTGACAACCTTTTAAGTATTTGAAGAGTGCTATCATATCTCTCCTCAATCTTCTCTTCTACAGGCTAAACATGCCCAGTTCTTTCAGTCTCTCTTCATAGGACTTTGTTTCTAGACCTCTGATCATCCTGGTTGCCCTCTTCTGAACACGCTCCAGCTTGTCTGCGTCCTTCTTGAATTGTGGAGCCCAGAACTGGACGCAATACTGTAGATGAGGCCTAACCAGGGCCGAACAGAGAGGAACCAGTACCTCACGTGATTTGGAAGCTATACTTCTATTAATGCAGCCCAAAATAGCATTTGCCTTTCTTGCAGCCATATCGCACTGTTGGCTCATATTCAGCTTGTGATCTACAACAATTCCAAGATCTTTCTCGTTTGTAGTATTGCTGAGCCAAGTGTCCCCCATCTTGTAACTGTGCATTTGGTTTCTATTCCCTAAATGTAGAACTTGGCATTTATCCCTATTAAATTTCATTCTGTTGTTTTCAGCCCAGCACTCCTGCCTATCAAGATCACTTTGAAGTTTGTTTCTGTCTTCCAGGGTATTAGCTATCCCACCCAATTTTGTGTCATCTGCAAATTTGATCAGCGTTCCCTGCACCTCCTCGTCCAAATCATTAATAAAAATGTTGAAGAGCACTGGGCCCAGGACTGAGCCCTGCGGCACCCCACTCGTTGCCTCTCCCCAGTTTGAGAAGGTTCCATTGATAAGTACTCTTTGAGTCCGATTCTGTAGCCAACTGTGAATCCACCAAATAGTTGTTCCATCTAGCCCACTTTTAGCTAGTTTGTTAATCAGAATGTCATGTGGTACTTTGTCAAAAGCTTTGCTGAAGTCAAGATATATGACGTCCACAGCATTCCCACAGTCCACAAGGGAGGTTATCCTATCAAAAAATGTGATCAAATTAGTCTGACAGGATTTGTTCCTGACAAATCCATGTTGGCTTCTAGTAATCACTGCATTGATTTCAAGGTGTTTACAGATTGACTTCTTTATAATCTGCTCCAGAATTTTCCCAGGGATGGATGTCAGACTGACTGGTCTGTAGTTCCCAGGTTCCTCCTTTTTGCCCTTTTTGAAGATAGGGACAACGTTAGCCCTCCTCCAGTCATCCGGCACCTCTCCCGTCTTCCATGATTTTGCAAAGATAATAGACAAAGGTTCTGAGAGTTCTTCTGCTAGCTCCTTCATTACTCTAGGATGCAGTTCATCGGGCCCTGGAGATTTAAACTCATTCAAGGAAATTAGGTGTTCTTTGACCATTTGTTTATTAATCTCAAACTGCAATCCTGCCCCCTCAACTTCTGTTTCACTTTTTCCAAGGGGGTCATAGACCCGCTTTTGGGAGAAGACCGAGGCAAAGTAGGAATTGAGCACTTCAGCCTTTTCTTTGTCGTCTGTTATCAATTTGCCATCCTCATTAAGCAGTTGAACCACCATTTCTTTCCTCTGTCTTTTACTACTCACGTATCTGAAGAAAGCCTTTTTATTGCTTTTAGCATCCCTCGCTAATCTCAGCTCATTCACAGCTTTAGCCTTCCTGATGCCATTTTGGCACTTCTGCGCCACTTGTCTGTACTCTTCTTTTGTAGCCTGGCCTTCCTTCCACTTCCTATATGTATCCTTTTTTGTTTTCAGGTCATCTCTAAGCATTTTGTGGAGCTACATTGGTTTCCTCTGTTGTCTTCTATCTTTTCTCCTTGTTGGAATTGTTTGTAACTGTGCCTTTAAAATTTCCTTTTTTAAATACTCCCACCCATCCTGCACTCCTTTTCTCATTAGGCTCCCTTGCCACGGGACCTTACTTATCATAGTTCTGAGTTTATTAAAATCAGCTTTCCTAAAATCCAGAGTACGTGTATGGCTACACTCAACTTTTGTCTCCTTCATAATAATTTCCCATCCAGCTGTTGCCTTCCAGTGGAGCACCAATCAGATGGGGAAGACCTACATGATTACCTTTACAAATGCGGTGGAAGGACATCCACCCACATTTCCTAGTGCCACAGGACCACACCCCAGGGAAGCAGCTCCACACTATTTAAAGGTGTGTGTGAAGAAGACACAAATTTTGTGAATCGCCCAGAGAGCTTCAGCTATTGGGCGGTATAAAAATGTAATAAATAAATAAATAAATAAATTCAAAGTGGCCTAGCTAGCAGCCACCTTCTGCAGGCAGCGACTGCATTATTGAGAGCAATGTTGAAGTAACTTGCAGACCATGACCGAACAACCTGACAGAACACTTCCAACCCAATGGAACTTCTCTCTCAGCTCCACAGACTTGAATGAGACCTCCAAGTGGGCAAAATATATGACTGTGCAAGTGAGCCTCCTGGGAAGCCTGACACTGTGCATAATACGATTTCAAGAAAGGGAGGAAACAAAAAGTTCAAAAGAGGGTATTTTGAACATGGGCTCTTTTTTAAAGTTTCTACACATTTTTCTGTCTGCTTATTTTTAAAGAATACAGTGCCCCATGGTGCAAGGCCAGTGATGATCTGTTAGGATCCTTCAGGCATTTTGCATTTAAATGAAACAATGCATCATGTCATATCTTAAAGATGAACATGTTTAATGTTGCATAATCTTTTGCTACAATAAATCTGTTAGGCTTTTTTGATTGGTAGTGCTAGAAGCTGGAGCTTAACATAAAAATATAACTGGTGCTTAACATAAAAAAGGCCCTTAACATAAAAGGGATGGCAGGGCAGCTTTTAAACTGAACACTGGGGGAAAACTGACAGGAGCTGGAAAGCATCTGGCTTGGGTTAAAGACAAGGGATGAAGACAAAAATGTTTCTGATTGCCCAAATGGGGACAAGGAGGGAATTGGACAGGAGCATATGGTGAAACATGATAGCCAATCAAAGTACAGGGCAGATAGCGTAAGAGCCAAAACAGATGTACACACCAGCGACAAGTGGAGAGGGACGCCACGCTTAGGTGCCTCTACACAAATGCTAGAAGCCTCTGAGTGGATATGGGAGAGCAGGAATGCCTGGTTTTAAAGGAGAAGCTATATATAGGGTCTGTTCAGACGACATGCTAAGCTATGGTTAGGCCATTAGCCTTTTTGGAGTAAGTCCAACCTGGGAGAGTGGGCGTCCAAATGGCAGATGCAGTTCAATGTCAGCAAGTGTAAGGTGATGCACGCTGGGGCAAAAAAACTCCCAACTTCAAGTATAACCTAATAGGATCTGAGCTGGCGGTGACCAAACAAGAAAGAGATCTTGAGATTGTGGTGGACAGCTCGATGAAAATGTCCACCCAGTGTGCGGCCGCTGTAAAGAAGGCAAACTCCATGTTAGGCATTCTAAGAAAAGGAATTGAGAATAAAATGGCCAGTATCATACTGCCCTTATACAAATCTATGGTACGACCGCACTTAGAATATTGTGTACAGTTCTGGTTATCTCACCTAAAAAAGGATATTATGGAGCTGGGAAAAGTTCAGAAAAGGGCAACTAAAATGATTAAGGGGCTGGAGCATCTCCCCTATGAGGGAAGGTTACATCAACTGGGATTGTTTAGCTTGGGAAAAAGGAGGCTATGGGGAGACAGGATAGAGGTGAACAAAATTATGCATGGTATGGAGAATGTGGACAGGGAGACAATTTTCTCCCTCTCTCAAAATACTAGAACCCAGGGTCATCCCATGAAGCTGATTGATGGGAGATCCAGGAAAAATAAAAGGAAGTATTTCTTCACACAGCGCATAGTTAAATTATGGAACTCACTACCACAAGATGTAGTGATGGCCACCAATTTGGATGGCTTTAAAAGGGGGTTGGATAAATTCCTGGAGGCAAAGGCTATCAATGGCTACTAGCCCTGATGGTTGTGTGCTATCTCCAGTATTCGAGGCAGTAAGCCTGTGTGCATCAGTTGCTGGGGAACATGGGTGGGAGGGTGCTGTTGCAGTATGTCCTGCTTGTTCATCCCTGGCCGATGGCTGGTTGGCCACTGTGTGAACAGAGTGCTGGACTAGATGGACCCTTGGTCTGATCCATCAGGGCGCTTCTTATGTTCTTAAGTGGTTAATGAGTGTGTTTAAACTGTGGTTATGTGGCCACCACGGTTAGGAATGGTTTACTTGACACACTAAGCCATAATGTTTAGCTCAAAATGCTTAACCACCATGGCTTAGTGTGTTGTCTGAACAGGATCACTGTGGGCTTGACAGAAATGTGGTGGAATGGGAAAAAACCTGAAGGATATGGTACAAGCTAGACACAAACTCTATAACAATTTGCATCATAGAGGTGGTGTCACTCTTTATGTCAAAGGCAGCATAATGTCAAGCAGACTAGAAACTCTGGGGACATGCTATCATCCCCCAGATCAAAACACTCAGCGTGATAATGAGATGGAAAATGAAATCAGGGAAACATCCAAAAATGGAAATATTGTGGGTGACTTTAATTACCCCCACGTTGACTGGATAAATGCATGTTGTAATTGTGACAAAGAGGTTAGATTAGAAGAGTTGGTCATGGAACTGACGGGAGGTGACCCTGGATTTAATACTAAATACCATTTAGTATTTACTGTTTTACTCTGTACAGCACCATGTACATTGATGGTGCTATATAAATAAATAAATAAATAATAATAATAATAATAATAATAATAATAATAATAATAATAATAATAAATGGTGCCACCCAGGACCTAGTATGAGAAATGAATGTTGTTGAATCAATTGGAAACAGTGAGCACAGTGCTATCAGATTTGATATATATGGGGAAAATTGCCAAGGAAGTCCAACACAATTACATTTGACTTCCAAAAAGGAAAGTTCTCTAAAATGAGGAAACTGGTAAAAAAGGGGTCATCAAGAAGGTTAAATCCCTTCAAAATGCTTGTAGGTTACTCAAAACCACAATAATAGAAGCTCATCTTGAATGTATACCACAGGTTAGCACTAAGTCCAAGAGATCACCAGAATGGTTGACGAGCAGAATTAAGGAAACTGTTAAAGAAAAGAAAGCTCCCTTCAGAAAATGGAAGTCTTGCCCAAATGAGGAGAACAAAAAGGAACACAAACTTACAAGCAGTCAATAAGAGATGCAGGGGAAAAGGCCTTTTGACAAGCATATAGCAACATCAAGGCCAACAAGAAATAATTATTTAAATATATCAGAAGCAAGAAACCAGCAAGGGAAGGAGATGGACCATTGGATGACAATAAAGTTAAAGGAGTACGGAAGGAAGATAAAGAGATTTTGGAGAAGCTGAATGAATTCTTTGCATCGGTGTTCACTGCAGATGTACTAATGTTTTCAGGAAGGGAGTCTGAGGAACTGAGGCAAATAATGGTGAAAAAAGAGAAAGTTCTAAAAGAGGAAGTTAGAGCCTCGTGTGGAGCAGAGTGGTAAGCGGCAGTTACTGCAGCCGAAACTCTCCTCACGACCTGAGTTCGATCTCAGCGGAAGCTGGTTCTCAGGCAGCCGGCTCAGGTCGACTCAGCCTTCCATCCTTCCGAGGTCAGTAAAATGAGTACCTGGCTAGCTGGGGGAAAGGTAATCACAACTGGGAAGGCAATGGCAAACCACCCTACTGTAAAGTCTGCCAAGAAAACATCAGCGAAAGCAGGCATCCCTCTAGGAGTCAACAGTGACTCAAGTGCTTGCACGAGAGGTTCTTTTCTTTTCCTTCTCAACCTTACTGACAAAATGAAAATTAATACATCACCAGGCCCAGATGGTACCCATCCTAGAGTTCTGAAATAACTCAAATGTGAAATAGCTGATCTTCTAATAAAAATTTGTAACATGCTCCTGAGATCAACCTCAGTACCAAAAGAATGGAGACTAGCCAATGTAATCCCAATTTTTAAAAAGTCATCCGGGGGCGGGGGGGGGGGGGGCTCCAGAAATTACAGACCAGTTAGCTTAATGACTGTTCCGGGTCAATTGGTTGAAAGCATTAGTAAAGATAAAATGCTGCTGGGGGAAAAAAAAGAATGAACATGGTTTCTGCAAAGGCAAGTCATGCCTCACTAAGCTATTTTTTTTGAGGGTGACAATAAACGTGTGGACCCGGGTGACCCAATTTACACTGATGGACACAATGATGTTACAGGGTAGATTCCAAGGTATTCCATCGAAAGATAGACTATGTATATGTGGCAACCCTGAAATAGAAGATTTAGCCTACTATTTACTTGAATGTTGTTTATATTCAAAATGTAGAGAACATTATCTATCTATGTTTTTAATACGCATGAGAGACTGGACAGCCAAGGATAAATTGTCCTTTCTCTTACGTGTTTCTAACTATTTTGTGACCTAGAGGGTTGCTCTCTACGCTCTTAAAGCAACCAGCATAAGGAAAAAAGAATTAGAAAAAATGGATTAATTAATAAGTTTTTTATCAAATGTTGTAATATACGAGGGGTCTTATTAACTATCATACAAACTGTATATTGTTTTAAAAATTTAAATCATAAATTTTAAGTAATGTCTGTTTGTTCTTATTGATTATGTGATTTTTTGAAATGGTCAGAAGACTTATTCAATAAAGGTATTCATTCATACTTATACTTCCAAAAGGCCTTTGACAAAATGTAACAGTCATGGAATAAGAGGACAGGTCCTCTAACAGATCAGTAACTTGTTAAAGAACAGAAAGTGTGCAACAGAGTAGGAATAAATGGTAAATTCTCCCAATGAAGGATGTAAACAGTAGGGTCTCACAGAGATCTGCATTGGAACCAATGCTTTTCAACTTTTTTATACGTGGTCTGGAATTAGGAGGAAGCAGTGAGGTGGCCACATTTGCTGGTGACACAACATTATTTAGGGTAGTTAAAACAAAAAGGGACTGTGAAGAGCTCCAACAGGATCTCTCCAAACTGGGAGAACGGGCATAAAAATGGCAAATGCAGTTCAATGTATGCAAGTGTTAAATGTTGCACATTGGGGCAAAAAATAAATTTAAAAAATACCAACTTCAAGAATAAGCTGATGGGATCTGAGCTAGCAGTGACTGACCAAGAGAGAGACCTTGGGGTTGTGGTGGACAGTTTGATGAAACCCCACTGTGTGGCTGCTGTGAAAAGGGCAAATTCCATGTTAATAAGTAGAAAAGGAACTGAAAATATATCTGCCAATCTCATACTGCTGTTATACAACCCTTATGCAACATACAATGTTGCAACTACACTTTGGAATATTGTGTACAAATCTGGTAACCACACCTAAAAAAGAATACTGTAGAGTTGAGGAAAGGGTGAGTAAAATGATCAAGGGGCTAGACCAACTCTCCCATGAGGAACGGTTACAACACCTGGGACTGTTTAGCTTAGAAACTAGGCGAGTAAGGTGTACATGATAGAGGTGTACAAAAGTATGCATGGTGTGGAGAATATTTCTCCCTCTGTCATAATACTAGAACCCGGGGTCCTCCCATGAAGCTGATTGGTGGGAGATCCAGGACAAATAAAAGGAAGGACATCTTCACACAGTGCAGAGTTTAAACTATTGGGTTCAGTACTGCAAGATGTAGTGATGGCCACCAGTTTGCGGCACATCTATATGACTTGTTTTCCCTGACTTAAATGCACATAATCGCATTTTAGGTTACATGACTCAGCCGTCTATTCACCGTAGCACAGGGGTTTTAGTGCGATAATGCGCATATTCACATCCGCGATTTACTCCGACTTTTCAATCATGTCTGAGTTTGCACTGTGTTATGGCTATGTGTCGTAGGGGGAGTTAAATCGCATTTTGACAGATTGGTGGAGCTTTGAAAGTAGGATAACGTGATTGGCCGATTTCCCTCCTTCCCACCTATCGCAGCCAGAGGGAGGAGACGTCCACAGTCCCCTGCCTCTTCGATGCCGTTGTAAATGGGGGGCATCAGTGAGGTGTCCAAGGCAAGCGCCTATCCAAGGCAGGAGCAGCAGCAAATCACCCACTGGAAGGACAACACCTTGCCTTGCCAAAGTCATGGGAGTGGATCATAGGAACTGCTGCATCGTTCCTTCCGTGTCCCCCAGCCCCATGCCTCCTACCCAGCTCCCTCTTCCTCCTCCCTGCCTCCCCCCCTCTCTCCCCACAACCCACCCCCACCTGGCCTCAGTTCCCCAGCAGCAGCTTTGGGCATTCAAAGGAAGGAAAGCATCCTTTTGTGGTGTAGGGAGCTGAGACCAGCGACCTAAATTTAGGTTCCTTTCAACAAGAGAGGGGAAGGAGAGATAAATAATTGTTGCTGCTTCAGTGTGACGCGCTTGACTAGATTCGAATCTACTAAAAATAAGGATTAAAATTAAAAGAGAAGCAATCCTGCTAAACGCTCGGACGCCTTTAAAAAGGGATTGGACAAATTGCTGGAGGAGAAGGCTATCGATGGCTCCTAGTCCAGTATCAGAGACAGTATGCCTTTGTATGCCAGTTGTTGGAGAACATGGGTGGGAGGGTGTTGTTGCGCTCATGTCCTACTTGTGGGTTTCCTGTGGGCAGCTAGTTGACAACTGTGTAAACAGAATACTGGACTATATGGACTCTTGGTCTGATCCAGCACTGCTCTTCTTATGTTTTTATGTAATGCTGTCTGGAAGGATGCTTATTTTTTAAGAGTCAAGAAGATACTTAGGTTGCAATCCTACCATGGACATCACAGGAAAGGGCAATATGGGGCAATTGCCCCCGCCCCCACATAATCTCCAGATTTCCAGCTTTTCTTTTTTAAAAAAAGAAGCAAGTCTCTAGCCCTTGTAGAACCCGAGATATGAGGCAAAATGTGCAACCACTCTTTCCCCCATTCATTTTGTGAGCCCAGGAGTCCACATCACTATAAGCTTCACCCCGCGTACCTGCTTCCCTCGGATTATCTGGTTCCTGACTTGGAGATGAGCAGAAGCAAGGAAGAGCAGCTGGCCCAGCTCAAGTAGGAGCTATAAAAGTAAGCCAGATTCCCAGGGAGCGAGCGAACAGGAAGAGCAAACAGGAGTTTGACAGGGGGAGTGTAGGGGAAGAGGAGACCAAGGAAAGGGGAAGAAGAGACGCCTCAAGGAAACCCAGGAGGCTGCCAATTCAAAGAGGCCGTGCGCTTGCCATGTGCTCCTGAGTGCTGAGTGAAGAGGGTTGGTGTGGATAGTTGCTGCAGGAGCTGAAGAGGGAGTGGCCTGATTGTCAGTTGGACTCAGCAATCAGTGCCTAATTGCTGTTGATTGTTGTTGGCCTTTCAGTGACCTCATTCTGGTTCCTGACTTAAAGCTGAGCAGAAGCAGGGAAGAGCAGCTGGCCCAGCTCAAGTAGGAGCTATAAAAGTAAGCCAGATTCCCGGGGAGCGAGCGAACAGGAAGAGCAAACAGGAGTTTGACAGGGGGAGTTCAGCAGGGGAGGTCAAGGGGGAGTCCTCTAAAAAATAAATAAATAAATAAATAAAATAAAAAGAGGTGGGAAAACCAAAGAAAAACATAAAGAGAAAAAAACCCCACAAAACCACCACCAAAAAAAAAAAAAAGAAGATCTTACTTTCCCTTAAGACATCCTCATATAGTTGTGTACCTTCAGAGAGGACACAACAAAGCAAAGGCAATTCCACTATAATCAAAAAGGAAAAAAAACCAAAGCAGAAATCGACAATATGGATGGAAAGGAGTCCCTAGAGGTGGTGACCTGCAAAGGGTGTGCAATGTTCGTGTTTCTGCCTGAGCTCAACATGGCGTATACCTGCAACAAGTGCAAGCTGGTGGCACTTTTGGAAGAGAAAGTGAGAGGACTTGAGCAGCGAGTGTCCACCCTCCAAGGAATAAGAGAAGTCGAGGAGTTCTTAGACCGAACGGTGGAACTGCAACAGCAACAAGAAGCACATGAGATTGAAGAACAACAGCCAGCTGAAGCAGAAGTGGAGTTTGCTGAGGGGAGGGAAGCCAATGAAGAGGAAACTCCCTGGAAAAGAGTGACAGTTAGGAGCGGAGGAATTAGAGGGCGTTCTGCACCAGTGGAGCCATTGGAGTTAAGCAACCGCTTTCAGCTTCTGGAGAATGAGACTGAAGGACAGTTTGCAGAGGAGGAAGTACAGGAGACACCATGCAACAGTGACCAAGAGGCAGAAGGTAGGTCAACCAAGAAGAAGAGAAGAGTAGTCGTTGTGGGAGACTCCCTGCTGCGTGGGATTGAAACCCAAGTATGTCGTGAAGACCCATGGACTCGCCAGGTGTGCTGTCTCCCTGGAGCACAGATTAGAGATGTGACTGAAGGGTTACCGAAGCTCATAAAGCCCACGGACACATACTCCTTTCTTCTCATCCATGTGGGAACAAATGATGTCACCAAGCAGAGCTACGAAGAAATCATTTCAGACTTTGAAGCTCTGGGAAGGAAATTGAAGAACTTTGGGGCCCAGGTAGTTTTCTCATCCATCCTCCCGGTTCTTGGAAGAGGATTAGAAAGGGAAAGAAAAATACTCCGGATGAACGACTGGCTTCGAAGGTGGTGCCGTCGTGAGAGTTTTGGATTCTGGGACCACGGGCTACGCTACTTGGAACATGGCCTGCCGGCAAGGGATGGGTTGCACCTCACAAGGGCTGGAAAGAATGAGTTCGGCCACAGCATAAAGAACTTCATCAGGAGGGCTTTAAACTGAATCTTACGGGGGTGGGAGACGTAAATTTTGAGGCAACAATGGATGAAGGCCAATGCACCACTTTATTTATTTATTTATTTATTTAGAATATTTATATACCGCTCCTCATTGAAAAAATTTCGGAGCGGTGTACAAGGTAAAATGAAAATAAAAACAGAATAAAACAGTTAAAACAAAATTTAAAAAGAAGCAAAACAACAACAACACAGAAATCCAAGGCTGCATGTTAAAGAAAGGCTTCTTGGAATAAAGATGTTTTCAGGAGGCGCCGAAAGGAGTACAAGGTTGGAGCCTGTCTGACCTCCAGGGGCAGGGAATTCCACAGGAAGGGCGCCGCCACACTGAAGGCTCTTCCCCTGGTGGATTCCAATCGGAGGATGGATCTAGGTGGAACCACCAGGAGCAGGCCCTCGGATGACCTCAGTGACCGGGCAGGTTGGTAAGGGAGAAGGCGCTCTCTCAGGTATCCTGGTCCCAAGTTGTTTAGGGCTTTGTACACAAGTACAAGAACCTTAAACCTGGCCTGGTAGCGAATAGGCAGCCAGTGCAGTTCCCT
This sequence comes from Elgaria multicarinata webbii, assembly GCF_023053635.1. Classification (NCBI taxonomy): domain Eukaryota; kingdom Metazoa; phylum Chordata; class Lepidosauria; order Squamata; family Anguidae; genus Elgaria; species Elgaria multicarinata. The sequence continues at coordinate 113,400,895 of NC_086178.1, forward strand.
CAGCAGAGGAGTTACATGCTGGAAAGGGGCAGCTCCAGACAACAGCCGAGCTGCAGCATTCTGCACTAGCTCCAGCTTCCGGAGCAGCTTCAAGGGCAGCCCCACATAGAGCGCATTGCAGTAATCCAATCTTGAGGTTACCAATGCCTGTACCACCGTGGTCAAGCTATCCCTGTCCAGGAGAGGCCGTAGTTGGCGAACCAACCGAAGATGGTAAAAGGCACTCCGAGCCGTGGCAGCTACTTAAGCATCCAACGACAGAAATGGGTCTAAGAGTACCCCCAAACTACGAACCTGTTCTTTCAGAGGCAGAGCAACCCCATCCAGAACAGGCAATGAGCCTGTCTCCCGGACTCGGGAACCACTCACCCACAGGGCTTCCGTCTTGCCAAGATTTAGTCTCAGTTTATTGGCCCTCATCCAGCCCATTACTGAGTCTAGGCACTGGTCCAGGACTTGCACAGCCTCACCTGATTCAGTTGTCACAGGGAGATAGAGCTGCGTGTCATCAGCGTATTGATGGCATTTAGCTCCAAATCCCCTAATGACCGCTCCCAACGGCTTCATATAGATGTTAAATAACATTGGGGACAAGATGGTGCCCTGCGGCACTCCATAGCTCAATTGCCAGGAGGCCGAGGACTGGTCACCCAATGCTACTCTCTGAAAACGACCCCGTAGGTAGGACCGGAACCACTGTAAAACAGTGCCTCCGATGCCCATCCCACAGAGTCGATCCAGGAGGATACCATGGTCAATGGTATCAAAAGCCGCCGAGAGATCGAGCAGGATTAATAGGGTTGCATTCCCCCTGTCCCTCTCTCGTTAAAGGTCATCCATCAGGGCGACCAAGGCTGATTCAGTCCCGTAACCAGATCGGAACCCAGACTGGAATGGATCTAGATAATCAGTATCCTCCAAGAGTGCCTGCAGTTGCTCCGCCACAATTGATGGTGCTATATAAATAAATAAATAAATAAATAAATAATAATAATAATAATAATAATAATAATCTCAAGTGCCTTCCCTAAAAAAGGTTAGCAACTGGGCGGTAGTTGCCTAATACCATCGGGTCCAGGGTGGGCTTCTTCAGGAGTGGTCGCACTACTGCCTCCTTAAGGACAGCAGGGACCACCCCTTCCCGGAGAGAAGCATTTATCACCCCCTGGACCCACCCAGTCAGACCTCCTCGGCTTGCTTTTATAAGCCAGGAGGGACAGGGATCGAGAGGGCAAGTGGTCGGCCGCACTGCTGCAAGCACCTTGTCTACATCATCAGGCCGCAATAACTGGAACTGATCCCACAAAATTGGGCAGATGGTGGCATCGGACACCTCAACTGGAGCTGCACTAAAAACAACGTCAAGCTCGCTGCGGAGAGAAGCGATCTTGTCCTCAAAGTGTGATGCAAAAAGGTCACAGTGGGTCCTTGACGGAGCCAGGGCCCCATTTGCTGGGGAGGATGTTAGCAGTCCCCGGACCACCTGGAAGAGCTCCGCTGGACGGCTACTCGACGACGCAATGGAGTCAGCAAAATAAGCCTTCTTTGCTGCCCGCACTGCCACGCAATAGGCACGATTATGCGCTCTACAGCGTGCTCGGTCATCTTCGCTTCGAGTCTTGCGCCATTTGCGCTCCAGCCGACGTCCAGCCTGTTTCATTGACCGCAACTCCTTAGTATACCAAGGAGCAGACCGGGCTCTACAGGACCGGAGAGGACACTCAGGTGCGATCAAGTTGATGGCCCTCCGCATCTCACCATTCCACAGTGAGGCTAGGGCCTCAGCTGGATCACCAGCTCTCTCCACTGGAAAATCCCCAAGAGCATTCAGAAATCCATTGGATTCCATCAGTCTCCTGGGGCGGGCCATCCGAATGGGTACCTCACCCTTGCAGGAGGGTAGTAACGCCGTGAGTTCAAATCTCACCAAGAAATGGTCTGACCATGACAATGGGGTTACTTGGACCCCCCCAATCTTCAGACTACCCATCTCACAGCTTGGTGCAAAAACCAAATCAAGGGTATGCCCTGCTTTATGTGTTGGGCCAATGACAAACTGAGACAGCCCAATGGTTGTCATGGAGGCCATAAAGTCCCGAGCCGGAGCCCCAGAGACAGCCTCAGCATGAAAGTTGAAGTCGCCCAGAACCACACTCGAGAAAGGGAGGTGGAGTTGCACTATATGTTAAAAATACCTATCCCTGCACAGAAATACAGGCGGATGAGACTGGGAGCCCCGTCGAGAGCGTCTGGATTAAAATAAATGGGGCTAGGAATAAAAAGAATATGATAATCGGAGTCTACTACCGACCACCCAATCAAGGAGAAGACGAGGACGAAACTTTTGAGAAACAAATTGCCAGCGTTTCAAGGAAGTGTGATGTAGTAGTGATGGGGGACTTCAGTTACCCTGATATCTGTGTTACGGGAACTCTGGGGGAAAGTGACCACGTCATACTTGAATTCTTGATTATGAAGGAGACAAAAGTCGAGCGTAGCCATACACGTACTCTGGATTTTAGGAAAGCTGATTTTAATAAACTCAGAACTATAATAAGTAAGGTCCCGTGGCAAGGGAGCCTAATGAGAAAAGGAGTGCAGGATGGGTGGGAGTATTTAAAAAAGGAAATTTTAAAGGCACAGTTACAAACAATTCCAACAAGGAGAAAAGATAGAAGACAACAGAGGAAACCAATGTGGCTCCACAAAAAGCTTAGAGATGACCTGAAAACAAAAAGGGATACATATAGGAAGTGGAAGGAAGGCCAGGCTACAAAAGAAGAGTACAGACAAGTGGCGCAGAAGTGCCGAAATGGCGTCAGGAAGGCTAAAGCTGTGAATGAGCTGAGATTAGCGAGGGATGCTAAAAGCAATAAAAAGGCTTTCTTCAGATACGTGAGTAGTAAAAGACAGAGGAAAGAAATGGTGGTTCAACTGCTTAATGAGGATGGCAAATTGATAACAGATGACAAAGAAAAGGCTGAAGTGCTCAATTCCTACTTTGCCTCGGTCTTCTCCCAAAAGCGGGTCTATGACCCCCTTGGAAAAAGTGAAACAGAAGTTGAGGGGGCAGGATTGCAGTTTGAGATTAATAAACAAATGGTCAAAGAACACCTAATTTCCTTGAATGAGTTCAAATCTCCAGGGCCCGATGAACTGCATCCTAGAGTAATGAAGGAGCTAGCAGAAGAACTCTCAGAACCTTTGTCTATTATCATTGCAAAATCATGGAAGACGGGTGAGGTGCCGGACGACTGGAGGAGGGCTAACGTTGTCCCTATCTTCAAAAAGGGCAAAAAGGAGGAACCTGGGAACTACAGACCAGTCAGTCTGACATCCATCCCTGGGAAAATTCTGGAGCAGATTATAAAGAAGTCAATCTGTAAACACTTTGAAATCAATGCAGTGATTACTAGAAGCCAACATGGATTTGTCAGGAACAAATCCTGTCAGACTAATTTGATCTCATTTTTTGATAGGATAACCTCCCTTGTGGACTGTGGGAATGCTGTGAACGTCATATATCTTGACTTCAGCAAAGCTTTTGACAAAGTACCACATGACATTCTGATTAACAAACTAGCTAAAAGTGGGCTAGATGGAATAACTATTAGGTGGATTCACAGTTGGCTACAGAATCGGACTCAAAGAGTATTTATCAATGGAACCTTCTCAAACTGGGGAGAGGCAACGAGTGGGGTGCCGCAGGGCTCAGTCCTGGGCCAGTGCTCTTCAACATTTTTATTAATGATTTGGATGAGGAGGTGCCGGGAACGCTGATCAAATTTGCAGATGACACAAAATTGGGTGGGATAGTTAATACCCTGGAAGACAGAAACAAACTTCAAAGTGATCTTGATAGGCTGGAGTGCTGGGCTGAAAACAACAGAATGAAATTTAATAGGGATAAATGCCAAGTTCTACATTTAGGGAATAGAAACCAAATGCACAGTTACAAGATGGGGGACACTTGGCTCAGCAATACTACAAACGAGAAAGATCTTGGAATTGTTGTAGATTGCAAGCTGAATATGAGCCAACAGTGTGATATGGCTGCAAGAAAGGCAAATGCTATTTTGGGCTGCATTAATAGAAGTATAGCTTCCAAATCACGTGAGGTACTGGTTCCTCTCTATTCTGCCCTGGTTAGGCCTCATCTAGAGTATTGTGTCCAGTTCTGGGCTCCACAATTCAAGAAGGACGCAGACAAGCTGGAGTGTGTTCAGAAGAGGGCAACCAGGATGATCAGAGGTCTAGAAACAAAGCCCTATGAAGAGAGACTGAAAGAACTGGGCATGTTTAGCCTGGAGAAGAGAAGATTGAGGGGAGACATGATAGCACTCTTCAAATACTTAAAAGGTTGTCACACAGAGGAGGGCCAGGATCTCTTCTTGATCCTCCCAGAGTGCAGGACATGGAATAACGGGCTCAAGTTAAAGGAAGCCAGATTCCGGCTGGACATCAGGAAAAACTTCCTTACTGTTAGAGCAGTGCGACGGTGGAATCAGTTACCTAGGGAGGTTGTGGGCTCTCCCACACTAGAGGCATTCAAGAGGGAGTTGGACAAGCATCTGTCGGGGATGCTTTAGGGTGGATTCCTGCATTGAGCAGGGGGTTGGACTCGATGGCCTTGTAGGCCCCTTCCAACTCTGCTATTCTATGATTCTATGATTCTATCCCCATAGCGCTAAGCTTTCGTAGTTGTTGTTGTTTTTGCTACCGGGCAACAGCGATCCTTTGCATACCAGGAAGTGAGTTTAAGGGGGGAAATGTAAAAAATCATTAAAAAAATCAATGGATGACCCAATTCAATTCAAATTTGGTATGCTTAAAGGTCTCCCTAATATCTATTACTGTGCCAATTTTGGTGTCTTTATCTTTAAAGCTTACGCAGTTGTAAGCATTTCTTTAAAATCCTGCTCCTGTGCCCCAGCGGTGGCTTGGAATATACGCTCAAAAAGTAGGGGCTAAATATGGCGAGCACAATTAAGGCAGGATGCATGAGAGTACTTCACAATCAAAGCAGATTATAAAGTGGAAAACTTCTGAGTCCTTTGCATGCAATTCGCAGTGATTGCAAAGTATAACACTGGTGTGATAAAGCTCTACATCTCAGATTACTTCAGTCACTCTTGGGGACTGTCTTCAAGGCGCCGAGTTGCCGCGGCCTCCCTCCAAACCCCCGCAGTTTTATTCCCCTGCACTGGTTTCATGCAATCCCAATGCCGAGGAGAGAGTGTGAGGTTTCTGGCAGCCATCTGGGTACTGACGAATTGCCTGTCGCCTTCCACCAGGGACCACCCTGGATTGGCCCCAGAGCGATGGCAGATGGCAGAAGAGCTGTGCTGACCTCGCTCTCATTGTAAAAGTTAGGTTAAGTCCCCAACTTTTTCAATGTGCAGCTTTATGGGAAAGCCCTGCAGTGGCTTCAAAACGGTATCTGCATCATATAACCCCACGTACAGACAGCCCTCTGGAGAGGTGTTAAGCGATGGGGCCAGGAAGGGTCTGTATACTAAAAGAATCCCCGTTCTATCCCTAGTACCTAACGCCAGGTACAAACACTCAAACCTAGGACATGACCAGACAGGATCCCTGGAAAGAGATATAGTCTAGGAGAGATATGGGGATGGACGGACACTAAACGTGGGCAAAAGTATAACTAGGGGTGACCATATTTTGGAAACCAAAAAGGAGGACAAAATGGCTGCCCTCAGGAGGCGTGGCCACCCCAACATGCCCACCCCCAAGGCGGAGCCAACTCAACATGTCCGGTCCCCAAGGGTGTGTGTCCTCAGTCACGTTTATTTATTTATTACATTTTTATATTGCCCAATAGCTGAAGCTCTCTGGGTGGTTCACAAAAAGTAAATGATAGCAACCAATGAGTGCCAAAGGCACACAACTACTATAATAATATACTAAATACTAAAAAAAGAATTAACACTTATATAAATCCATTTCTTTATTTTTATAACATAATAAACAACCACAACCAGCAATCATCACCAGCAAGAGAAGGAGCATTATTAATATTAGAATCAGCATCCATTATCATCATCACCAGCAACTGAAGGAGCATTATTAATATTAGAATCAGCATCCATTATCATCATCACCAGCAACTGAAGGAGCATTATTAATATTAGAATCAGCATCCATTATCATCATCACGAGCAACTGAAGGAGCATTATTAATATTAGAATCAGCATCCATTATCATCATCACCAGCAACTGAAGGAGCATTATTAATATTAGAATCAGCATCCATTATCATCATCACCAGCAACTGAAGAAGCATTATTAATATTAGAATCAGCATCCATTATCATCATCACGAGCAACTGAAGGAGCATTATTAATATTAGAATCAGCATCCATTATCACCATCACCAGCAAAAGAAGGAGCATTATTAACAAATGAAGCAGAAAATTCATACTAACAAATGAAGCAGAAAAATCTAGTACAATAAAAAGAAAGCCATACTGTAAAATAACCATAATCTCAAAGACATAGGGCTCATCTACACCAAGCAGGATATAACACTATGAAAGTGGTGTGGAAGTGGTGTATAAAAGGCAGGAGCCACACTACTGCTTTATAGTGGTACTGAAGTGCACTGACAACTGTTGGGGCCCATGACACATCTATACCAAGCAAGATATTACATTATAAAAGCAGTTATGAAAGTAGTATATGGTACATGTCAATGGGCCCCAACAGTTGTCAGTGCACTTCAATACCACTATAAAGCAGTAGTGTAGATCCTGCATGTTATATACTGCTTTCATAGTGGAATATCCTGCTTGGTGTAGATGAGCCTTAAGTCAAAAATAAAAATTCATTCACACACACACTCAAGGTAAAATAACAACAGCAATACACACCTCACATATGCTCATCAAAGACAATAAAAATTAAAATCCACACACCCCTACACACTCACCCAGCATGGAAAAAACTCCACACCCTCCCCAAGACAATCTAAAAAAACCCAAAACTCCACACATACTTAACTGGGGGTGGGGGATAAATCCATCCCACACTCACCAAAGGCAAAATAATAAAAATCTACAGCAACACCCCCCAAGGCAAACAATAAAATAACATCAAAAATACAATACTTACTGACCCAAGGCATCATCATCATCATCATCATCATCATTATCATCATCATCATCATAGTGCGGTGTAGTGGCTAAAGTGTTGGACTGGCAGCTGGGAGAATCGGGTTCTAGTCCCCACTCAGCCATGGAATGACTTTAGGCCAGTCACACACTCCCCAACCCACCTCACAGGGTTGTTGTTGTTGTTGTTGTTGATGATGATGATGATGATGATTTACATTTATATACCGCCCCGTAGCCAAAACTCTCTGGGTGGTTTACAAAAGTTTAAAACAGTGAATGTTAAAAACAAATACACAAAATTTAAAACCATAAAAAGCAGGAGGGAGGAAGCAAGCCCACCACAGCCACGTACCTTGTTTCCTGATGAACTGAACCGGGCTGCTGCTTTGTCCACCTGGGCTCCGCTTGAAGCAGGGAGGGGAGGGGAGGGGAGGGGAGCTATCCTCAGAAGTCCCTGGGCCGATCTGAATCAAGCTCCCCACCCCACCCCATGCGTGGCTGCAGGCCCAGGCGCTGGGAGGAAGCCCGGGCCAGCCGAGGCGTGCCCCATGTGCGCCGGCTGCGGCTGCAGGCCCGGGTGCTAGGAGGCGGAGCTGGAGGACCCGTTCCCAGAAATCTAGAAACGAGGCCTCCAGCCCGCCCGGTGCCGGCCCAGCATCGCTGGGGGGAGGGAGCAGGCCTTCTCCTCTGTGCTGGCGTGCGTGCATCAGCACAGAGGAGAAGGGGAGGGCGTCGCTGGGGGACAGGGGCTGCGAGGCCCGTTCTCGGAGAATGGGTCTCCCAGCTCCTCCCCCCCAGTGACGCAGACCTCCTCCTCTGTGCTGGCGTGCGTGCATCAGCACAGAGGAGAAGGGGAGGGCGTCGCTGGGGGGCAGGGGCTGCGAGGCCCGTTCTCAGAGAACGGGTCTCCCAGCTCCTCCCCGCCAGCGACGCAGACCTCCTCCTCTGTGCTGGCGCGTGTGCGTCAGCACAGAGGAGAAGAGGAGGGCGTTGCTGGGTGGCGGGGGCTGCAAGACCCGTTCTCCGAGAATGGGTCTCCCAGCTCCTCCCCCCTCAGCGACGCAGGCCCCAGGACCACGATTTTCCCGGACATTTGGGGGGATTTTGAAATCTCCCCCGGATCCCGCTTGGGGGCGGGATTTCCAGACATGTCCGGGCAAATCCAGTCGTATGGTCACCCTACTTCTAGTAATCACTGCATTGTTTTCAAGGTGCTTACAGATCAACTTCTTTCCAATCTGCTCCAAACTTTTCCCAGGGGGTGGATGTCAGACTGACTGTTCTGTAGTTCCCAGGTTCCTCCTTTTTGCCCTGTTTGAAGAGAGGGACAACATTATCCCTCCTCCAGTCATCCAGCACTTTTGCAAAGATAATGGACCTCTGCCAGTTTCTTTATTACTCTATTGCATTGTAAAAACAAAATAATCATGAGTTACACATGCCTATTGCCCCCCCCCCCCCAGTATGCATGCTACCTTTCAGGTGTCTCCATTTCATGGTTTTGGCGCTATGGCACAGACAGTCACACATCCTCTTTGTTTATTATAGATATGTAATATGTATAATAAATGCAACACCATTTTCCTGGGCCTGCAGTGATTATTTCTGAGGCCTTTACAATTAATTATTACAAAACTGAAATAAAATTGAATAACAGAATTGAAATAAAATTGAAATAAAGAAGTTCAATGAAAAATCACACTTACCTGCAGTTTAGCACACCACTGCCCTTTTAAAGTGCAAAGTTTTGGGTGTTTCCAGGCTTTAATATTTTTTTTTCAGATTTGGGGTATGTTAATCAGCTATGATTTCTGACTAGAAAACACTTTCAAATGCTTCCGTTACAATTTTGTTCACATCAAGCCATATTTTCCCTAGGCTAACACGGGCTGCAGCAGGGATGGGCAACCTCAGGCCAACTGGCCAGCCCTCTGGGTGGTTTGCCAGGCAGCCCAAGGCCCTTTTCTCCCAACCACCAATCACTTGGTGGTTTCCCTGTTTTCATCCAGCTTTCCCCCTAGAACTTTAACCTACCATATGCTGGTATTTCATGTATTTGTGTCCCCTCTGCCCTTTTCCTTTGGCTCTGCCCACAACTGGAATACAGCCCCCAAGACCTTGCAGGAAATGGAGTTCAGTCCTCGGGCTGAAAGAGCCCTGACCTAGTCCACAGCCACATCATTTCCTGGCCTTCCAACCTACGTTGATGCGGCATCAAAAACCCAGGTAGACAAAGGCCATAGCTAGACCTAAGGGTTATCCCAGGATTGTCCTAGGGTCAAACCTGTTCATCTAAGTGCCACACAGGGCATCCAGCACTCAGGCAGGGACGAACCCGGGATGATCCTGGGATAAACCTTAGGTCTAGCTATGGCTAAAGCTGAGAGAGATCATCCCTTCCCAGATTTCTACCCAGATTTCATTCTGGGTGGTTCACAAAAAGATCTTGGTCATGAAGGCATTTTTGTAGCCTCTGGTTACAAAATAGGGGTTCAGATGGTAAGCAAACTCCTTAATGTTGGTTTTGAAAAACAGGTTTAGTAATTTCTGCGCTTTTGTTGTACTCCTGGAAGCTCCTCCTTTGCTTTTACCACCTTCCACTCGCAGGCATACCTCATCTATTCAAGCAGTGTTGCAGCTGGTGCACAGAGTGGCATAGAGGAGTGCAAGTTCCAGTTCGCTTGGGATCGCTGGAACTGTCCAGAGAGAGCTTTGCAACTTTCCAGCCATGGAGGCCTGAGAAGTGGTAAGAAAAGCTGTTGGCGTTGTTGCTATTGGTCATATACAATACAAGACGACTTTCACCAGCTAAATGAGGGGTTCTTTGGCACTGCCACCGGAGTGTGACTCTGGTTTTTAAAAAGCAGTGATGTCATCCTAGAAAAGATGTTTCTATGGTCCCACAACCATCGCAAATGTAATCAGGTTCCCTGGCAATGGATTCAATATATGTCTGAGATGGTGAAAAGAAAAGGTGACAGGTTTACCAGCAGCAATTTAGCTAAAGCTGAGATTATAGCCAAATATGGTACCTGCACTTACCCTTGGGCAATGTGAAGGTCACAACTAGAGTTGTGTGCAAATGGCCTTTCAAAATTCTCCACCCTGTTTGTGGGCAGAGAAACTGCATTTCACCCAATTTCTCCGGTGAAGGAGAAATTCTCAAAGGTTTCTCGCAAGTAGGGCTCACCGTTGGCAGGCTTGTAGCACTCGTCCTTTCTTTCGTTCTTTCTTTCTTTCTTTTTGTAGGGGCTTTGGGGTGCCGCCACTACAAGTGCAACAGCATCAACTGTACTGGCAAGCTGGCCCCCATTTTGCATTCACCACAATGCAGTGCTGTGTCCAGATCAAGGGAAGAGATAGAGCCAGTGCTATGCCTAAAACCTGCCCTCCAAATTCCTGAAAGTTTCTTCCCCCATGAAAGAGGCTTCCGTTGTTTTGCCTGATTCACAGGGTCTTTTATAATGAATAATAATAATAATAATAATAATAATAATAATAATAATAATAGTTACCCGCCTCTCCCTCCGGATTGAGGCAGGTTACAACATAATGCAAATGCCATAAAATACATATAATTAAAACATTTAAAACTAATACATTATTAAAAAGCAGCACTTTATTAAAAGGCATCTTAAAATTCAACTGGGTAGGCCTGCCAGAAGAAATCAGTCTTTATAGCTTTCTTAAAATCCAGAAGACTGTTAAGTTGATGAATCTCAACGAATCTCTCCTGGCAGGCCATTCCATAATCTGGGAGCGGCAGAGGAAAAGGTCCTCTGGGTAATAGTTGTCAGCCTTGTTTTAATTGACTGGAGTAAATTCTTCCCAGAGGACCTGAGTGATGTTTTTGAGCTTACCTAATCACCATGTAGTTTGTGTTCTTTCTATTACACGTCTCTCGGTTGCTCTGTAGCCTCCTGGGCTGCTTCCTGATCTTTAAAAGCCCTATGGGAGGAATTATCTCATGGTATTTTCCCTTGGGCCTTAATTGAAATGTAGGTAGGCAAGGAGGCTTCAGGTTGCTGGAGCGATAATTGTATGATTATCGCAATGGAAAATTTGTAATTTTGCATTGCTGCTGTTTTTATCTGATTGAGCTTTTATATTGTATTTTATAGTATGGTTTTATACTGTTGTTTTATACTTTGAATGATTTTAATTTTTGTGAACCACCCAGAGAGCTCCGGCTATTGGGCAGTATAGAAATGTAATAAATAAATAAATAAATAAATGATCAAACACACTTGCACACACTCCTCAGCCACCTCCTAAGTAAAGTACCAGCCAATAGCCCAAGAGCTTCGGCTACTGGGCGGTATAAAAATGTAATAAATAAATAAATAAATAAATAAATAATCACCAGAAATCCAAACACAACCAAGAGAATTTCTCTGAAATGTTCTTTTCTTTTGAATTTCTTTTTGAAGGCAATTTCTTTCCTATCAAATTGAATGAGAATGGTCAAAAAATGTGGGAGAATTTTTTGGCATAGCACTACTCACAACAGACCTCTAAATGTAACCTTCCGTCCTGATCTCATCCAAGAGAACATCAAGGACTTTGAGGAAAACACTCTGCTTGACATAGTTCCATGATAGTTTCCCATTATGGGCTATTCTTCCTTTATTTGCTGCATTTATCCCACTTTTCCTCCAAGGACCCCAAAGTGGCCTACATGAGACTCTTCCTCCTCTCAGTTTTATCTCCATTTTATCCTCACAACACCGCTGTGAGGTAGATTACTCTGAGATTCAGTAGCTGTGTTGGAGTGATCATAGGAATGAAAGAAGCCATTGTGGCTTCTGCCCCCCGCACATGCAATTTGCATAATTACCCATGATGCATTGTGGGTTGCCGTGTCACCTAAACCCAGCAAAGTGTGCGGTGGGGTGGCCTCTTCCCAATGCCACAATCCCTACTACAAGCCTTGCATTGTGGTGGGGTAAGAAGCTACCCTCACCATGCACCGTGCTGGGTTTGGATGACATGGCAACCAGTGCTGCATCATGGGTAATTATGCAAATTGTGGTTGCACATACGCAACATACAAGGGGGTAGGGGAAGAAGCCATCATGGCTTCCTTCTCCCCCGACATCAGCAGAACCTGATTGGCTTAAAATCACCCAGTGAGCTTCATGGCTGAGTGGGGACTCTAACTTGGGCCAGATCTACACCAGGCAGGATATAACACTTTGAAAATGGTATATTCAATGTGTCCTGGGCCCAAACAGTTGTCAATACTGTTATAAACTGTTGTAAAGCAGTAGTGTAGATCCTGCCTTGGGTCCCCCGAGGCCCAGTCCAATACTTTTATCACTAAACATCACTGACCATTTTGAGGTCTCTTCCGATTCTATGATACCTGGTGGCATTGTGGGGTTAGAGAATATCTTTTATTAATCTACTTTTAATTATTGTTAAGATTTATAGCCTGCTTCAAGTAGATTAATCCCACAGTTCTTCATTAGTCTTACTAATCAAATGTGCGCCGAATTACAGGAGCCGCTCTACCTTGCTGCTGCTTCAGCTATTTTCTTGTACCTTTGCTTGACAGCAAACCGAGAAACAGCCTTTGTCCATGCAATTAGCTCTGCTGGCGTCATGTACACATTGACACGCAATTGCAGCCTTGGGGACTTTGACAATTGTGGATGCGATGATTCCCGCAATGGACAGCATGGTAAGGAGCAACCTCAGCCAAAATAAATATAGAAATCCATTCCACATATCAGGATGGAGATGCCCGTGTTCTGCTTGTCCAGCCTCCCTAGAGAAATGGGCACGGGGACGGGCGATAGAAGGGGGCAGTCTAGCATCCACTTTTTTTTTTTTATCAAGGGTCACATTCGATTTTGGGGAAGATTTTTCGGCTGCATTTTAGTGGTGGGCGGGGCTGAAGGCAAAAGGAGTGGGCCCAAAATTTTCCCCAAACCAACATATCTTAGTTTAAAGCTCTACTGGCAGTAACTAAGCTTTAGAAGAGGCATCTCAATCCCTTAGAATGGGGGTGGGGGGGACTGTGTAAAAGCCAGGAAACCACTGCCTGGTCCATAGTCGGGGGGGGGGGAGTGTGTGGCATCTGGGGACCTCAGGTGAGCCAGATTTCTCCCAGAGGCCTGAGGCTCAGCATCCCTCCAATCTTGCAAAATGTGGGATATTTTCTAAGGTATGCAGAGCCATTAGATGCCTGAAGAGTGCAGTCACTCCTCCTCTTATTCCTGGAGTAATTGGATCTGAACCTATCCATATGTTCTTTGGTGACTGGGGGCTTTGCTAGACCTGCCGGTATAAGCCGGCAGGGAGGCGGGGCGGCAGTGCGCTGACGTTAGCGCGCGCCGCCCAGGGTTCCACACGCAGGACGCGCAGGGACGTCGGATCCCTGCAGCGTCCGCCATTTTTTTTGTTTTGTTTAAAGGGGCCGCGTGCGGCCTGAAGACTCTGGAGAAGGTAAGGTTTTTTTAAAAAATGGTGGGGGGGGGGAAGGATGGCAAGGGGGAATGGCAAGGGGGGAGGGTGGGTGAGAGAGCACTGCGTGCCGCCGCCCGAGCAAGCAGGCGAGTGGCGCTTGCCTGGGCAAGGCCTGGCATGGGGTGGCATTGCCCGGGCAAGCGCCGTTTGCCTGCTTGCTCGGGCAGCGGCGCACGGCGCTCTCTCACCTGCCCTCCCCCCTTGCCATCCCCCCTTGCCATCCTTCCCCCTGCCCCTCTCTTTCCCCCCGGGCCGATGGGCACAGCGCTCGTATGAGCACTGTGCCAGGTCCGCGGCTTTCTGCGGCTACTCGCGAGTAAGCGAATAGCCGCAAAAAGCCACGGAAGTAGCTAGACATTTCGCAGCTCCGGCCTGAGGCCGGGGCTGCAAAAAAAGCACGCCATAAGCAACTTAGCTTATGGCGCGTTAGAGGAGGCCTCAGTGCAGCCTGGGCCCAGATTCCCCTGTGCGTCATCTGGACGCACAGCAGGGAAACCGGGTCTCAAGGCGCGCTAAGGCCTCATCTAGCAAGGCCCTGGTTTGCTCTTGCTACGTTGCTGCCCTGGTGCTTTCATTTTGCTGTACGCAATCAAAGGTTTTCCTGATTGCAGCATCATTTTCCTGTTCCATACAAGTAAATGGGCAAAGGGAAGGGACTTCCACTCCATTCATTTGTATGAAATGGGCAAAAATATTTTTATTTATTATATTTATAACTAATGTTCAGCCAGGAAAACAGCCCCTGGAATTCTGCTACCTCTGACAGACACCTCTGTTTGTTTTTCTGTAACAGGGCTGTGCACCACCTTGGGCCAAATCTGGAGCAGTAGCGGGTTGACCTGAGATGCCCCAAGGCCAAAGCAGGTTGGCACCGAAGCCTCAGGGTGCCTTGGTGAATCAATTCAGGGTGGTGCAGGGCGGTTCCCCCATACCCACCTGCCCGGGTAAGCTAGCATAGCACCAGCCGTGAGTCCAGGTGAGTCCATTGGACTCACCAGACTCATTTCCCTCTTCCTCTCGATCCCAGCCTCACACTGCCACCAGTGGGACTTACCTCCAAATGTGTCCTCCTCCTGAGAGCTAGTGATTTCAAGTTATTGTGGGGGCTCTCCATTTTTAGTATATCTATGGCCCCAAACTACGGTGGCCATAAAGGGGAAATGGCCCTTTATGGCTGCTGTAGTTCTCAGCCTTAGATATACTAAAAGCAGAGAGCCCCCACGATTACTTTAAATTGTAGCCTGGCTCTTAGGAAGAGGACACATTTACAGGTAAGTCCCAGTGGCGGCAGCTCTGGGTTGGAGGTGGCAAGGGGATGACGTTGGGTGGTGTGGGGGCAGCAGTCCAATTGTAGAAAAGAGGGCTTCCTTTAGAAAATGGAATTCTTGCCCAAGTGAGGAAAATAAAAAAGAACACAAGCTGGCACAAAGGAGATACAAACAGACAATATGAGATGCAAAAAAGCATTTTGAAGAGTATATTGCTAACAATATCAAAATCAATATTGCTATTGATTTCAATTGCATCAATATTGCTAACAATATCAAAAGAATTATTTAAATATATCAGAAGCAGGAAACCAGCTAGGGAAGCAGTTGGACCGTTGCATGACAATGGCATTAAGGGAGTACTATAGGAGGACAGGCAGATTGCAGAGAAGCTGAATGAATTCTTTGCATCGGTGTTCAAAGCAGAAGAAACAGAACAGATGTCTGTGCCTGAAGTGATGTTTTCAGGAAGGGACTCTGAGGAACTGAGGCAAATAGAGGTGACAAAAGATGAAGTTCTCAACCTTATTGACAAACTGAAAGCAAATAAATCACCAGGCCTGGATGGTAACCACCATAGAGTTCTCAAAGAACTGAAATATGAAATTGTGGACCTTTAAACAAAAATAAGCAACATGTCCCTAAGCTCATCCTCTGTACCAGAGGATTGGAAGATGGCCAATGTAACACCAATTTTTAAAAAGGGGTCCAGAGGGGATCCGGGAAATTACAGGCCGGTTAGCTTGACATCAATTCCAGGTAAATTGGTTGAAAGCATTACTAAAGACAAAATTAGTAAGCATATAGAAGGGCAGGTCCTGCTGAAGAAGAATCAACATGGCTTCTCCAAAGACAAGTCCTGTCTCACTAATCTACTAGAACTCTTTGGGAGTATCAACAAACATGTAGACAGGAGTCATCTGGTGGACATTATTTACTTGGATTTCCAAAAGTCTTTTGATACAGTGCCTCACCCAAAGCTCCTGAACAAACATAGCAGTCATGAGATAAGAGGAGAGGTCCTCTTATAGATCAGTAACTGGTTAGAGAACAGAAAGAGAGTAGAAATAAATGGCAAGTTCTCCTGATGGAGGGAAGTAAATAGTGGGGTCCCACAGGGATTGGGATGGGACCAATTCTTTTCAAGTTGTTCATAAATGATCTGGAATTAGGGGTGAGCAGTGAAGTGGCCAAGTTTGGTGATGACACCAAATTATTTGAGGGATTGTGTTAAAACACAAAGGGATTGTGAAGAGCTCCAAAGGGATCTCTCCAAGATGGGATAGTGGGCATCAAAATGGCAGATGTGGTTCAATGTAAGCAAGTATAAGGTGATGCATGTTGGGGCAAAAAAACCCAACTTCAAGTATAACCTGATGGGATCTGAGCTGGCAGTAACCGAACAAGAAAGAGATCTTGGGGTTGTGGTGGAAAAGCTCGATGAAAATGTCCACCCAGTGTGCAGCAGCTGTAAAGAAGGCAAACTCCATGTTAGGCATTATGAGAAAAGGAATTGAGAATAAAACTGCCAGTTTCAAACTGCCTTTATATAAATCTATGGTGCGACCACACTTAGAATAATGTGTACAGTTCTGGTCACCACACCTAAAAAAAGATATAGACTAATCAACTAAAATGATTAAGGGGCTGGAGCATCTCTTCTATGAGGGAAGGTTACAACAACTGGGATTGTTTAACTTGGAAAAAAGGAGGCTAAGGGGAGACCTGACAGAGGTGGACAAAATTATGCATGGTGTGGAGAATGTGGATAGGGAGACATTTTTCTCTGGCTTTCAAAATATTAGAACTTGGGGTCATCCCATCAAGCTGATTGGTGGGAGAAGTACTTCTTCACACAGCGCATAGTTAAATTATGGAATTCACTACCACAAGATGTAGTGATGGCCAGCCATTTAGATGGCTTTAAAAGGGGGTTGGATTAATTCCTGGAGTGGAAGGCTATCAATGGCTATTAGGCCTGATGGTTATGTGCTACCTCCAGTATTCGAGGCAGGAAGCCTGTGTGCACCAGTTGCTGGGGAACATGGGTGGGAGGGTGCTGTTGCACCATGTCCTGCTTGTTCATCCCTGGCCGATGGCTGGTTGGCCACTGTGTGAACAGAGTGCTGGACTAGATGGACCCTTGGTCTGATCCAGCAGGGCGCTTCTTATGTTCTTATGACTCCTGGTCGACCTTGCTTCTGGCTTTCCTGGGTGCCAGCCTCATGGCCAGTACCCAGGAACCCACAAGACTGTCTCACTTCGGGGCAGGCACCTCCTGAACCACCTTGAATTGTATTGGGGCCATTTCGGAGTCTCCAAATGGCTTCTAAGGCAAGTTGGGGGTGGGGGGAGAGCTGTGCACAGCCCTAGGCCACAGCTAGACCTAAGGTTTATCCTGGGATCATCCAGGGTTCGCCCCTGCCTGAGCACTGGATCCCCTGTGTGTCACCTAGATGAACAGGTTTGACCCCTGGACGATCCAGGGATAAACCTTAGGTCTAGCTGTGGCCCTAGTCTGTAAATTAAAGTAGGCTTTATACTCCAATTGGATTCCTAGAGCAGTTACAACATTTCAGAACATAAAAAGATAAATTAATAACCAAAACAGAAATACACACAAAGCAGCAGAAACTATTAGAGTAGAATAAAAACATAAAATATACTTGCCAATATAAATAAAATCAAATTAAATTTAAAAGCCTGAGAAAAGCCTGATGTCATTTCCATTCTTTACATGGAAATGAGATCAAACTAAAGCAGCAAGCAAGCCTCTCTGGTAGGGAGTTCCATTACTGGGGTGCTGCCACAGAAAAGGCCCTGTCTCGTGCTCCCACTAATGGCCTCCAAAGCTGATCTCAACCCATGCGTAGGTTCATATCAGATCTTTCAGATATCCTGGCCCTATGCTTTTGGGGTAGCCAAGTACCAGCAACTTGAAGTGGTCCCAGAAAGGCACTGAAAGCCAGTGCATTTGAAATTAAACCAGTGTAATGTGTTCTAAAAAATTGAACACCTGAAAGCATTCTGCTGCATTTTGCACCGGTTCCTGAACACTTTTTAAGGGCATCTCCACACACAGCACACTGCAGTAATCTAATCAGGAGGTGACCAAGGTATGTATCACTGTGGCTAGATCTACCTTTTCCAGGAAGGGGCACATCTGGCAATATACAGGAGCACTCCCACACTGTGAACCTGACCCTTCAGAAGGAGAGCCATCCATTCAGAAAAGGCTGTACTCACAATCCCAGTTTAGCTTGTCTTCAACTTGTTTCTTCACATCCAATCTATCACTACATCCAGGCAATGATTCAGAACTTCCACAAGCTCTTTGACATTAGTTGGGGGGGGGGGGGAAGGGACTGGGTATCATGTCTGAAACAACTGACAGGGACACTCACTCCCTGCCTCAGCACAGGTCATCCACCAAGGTGTCCAAGGCTATTTCCATATCAAAACCCAGATTGGAAAGGATCCAAATACCCATAAGAGTGATTTCATCAACAAAATCATCAAAGTGGGTTGATCTTCAACATTCTAGGGCCTAAAATGTATCAGACCCTTCACCTCTTGAAATAATTCTGCTGGGTGACACTGATGCAATGATAGCAGAGAAGCAGAATTTCTCTGCTGCTGTCACCATTTTAGAGCTTTATTAAGCTCTAAAATGGGCTCTAACTCGTGTCCACTTGGTCTACTTGATGAAAGAGGATGCTTTCCCTGCCTCCTGTCTCATCTCCCCATTCCACATCTCTCCATTCCACAGATCAACCGGGGTTTTGACAGGATCACCAGACCTAGTGGAAGGAAAATCCCCCAAAGCATTCAGGAATACTTCTAGCTCCAGTAGTCTCTGAGGGCAGACCATTTTAATCGGTCCCCCACTCATGCAGAAGTTAGGAGTGCCAGCGAATCTACTCTCTGTCAGGTGGTTATCTGTCCATGACAAGAGAGTTCTTTCAGACTCCTCTAGCTACAGGTCACTTTTATCCTGACTGGCAATACCAGATTCAGAGTGTGCCCTGCCATAGGTGTGGAGCGAGATATTAATTGAATTCCAGAACTATAGTAATGAAGTCTAGACTATATACCCACACATACTCTTTGAATGCATGAATAGGGCTTAAGTAATCATTACACTTGGAATTAATTTTTGGAATGGATGTAATGGGTGTACTCTCTATCAAACATTTAAATTTTAAACCTGCATATGCAAATAGACATTTTAGAATCTATATGTTGAATTATGAAAATTTGCAGATTTCAAGAGATCTGAACATGGTCCTGGGGGAGTTGTTTCTGGGACAAGAACAAAACACCTTCTTATTGGGAATCCAACCATTTTCTTGCTGCTTACAATAATACTTTTCACACTTCCAGCTATATACCCACCACGAGGAGGAAGGGACTGGTAGGATGAGGTACCAACTCACCCACCTGCTGACTCCTTATAACTGCCTTCTGGCATGTCTTTCTCCACAGGAGGTCAAGGATGGCTGTGGGGAGGCTGCAGTGACAATGTGGGCTTTGGGGAAGCCATTTCCAAGCAGTTTGTGGATGCATTGGAGACAGGGCAGGATGCCAGAGCAGCCATGAACCTGCATAACAATGAGGCTGGCAGAAAGGTAACACATTTTCCATCTACAACAAATTAAAAAACTAATAGTGGTAGGAGAGGGGCCTCTTTGTTCTCCTACCTTAATGCAGCAGGCATTTCTGCAGCAGGGAACACAACTGAAGGGCTTGGGTCAGCGAAACTCATTTGGAAGATTCCAGATGGCATGGGATGGATGGTACTTCAGTTAATGAATTGGTTGATTTGTGAAATAAAGAGATGACTGAGGTGAGTCCTGTCAGACAAATTTGATCTCATTTTTTGATAAGGTAACCTCCCTTGTGGACCATGGGAACGCTGTGGATGTCATATATCTTGACTTCAGCAAAGCTTTTGACAAAGTACCACATGACATTCTGATTAACAAACTAGCTAAAAGTGGGCTAGATGGAACAACTATTAGGTGGATTCACAGTTGGCTACAGAATCGGACTCAAAGAGTACTTTGAGTCCGATGGACTCAATGGAATTTATAAGAGTACTTTGAGTCCGATGGAATCAATGGAAACTTCTCAAACTGGGGAGAGGCAACGAGTGGGGTACCTCAAGGCTCAGTCCTGGGCCCAGTGCTCTTCAACATTTTTATTAATGATTTGGATGAGGAGGTGCAGGGAACGCTGATCAAATCTGCAGATGACACAAAATTGGGTGGGATAGCTAATACTCTGGAAGACAGAAACAAACTTCAAAGTGATCTTGATAGGCTGGAGTGCTGGGCTGAAAACAACAGGATGAAATTTAATAGGGATAAATGCCAAGTTCTACACCTAGGAAAAAGAAACCAAAGGCACAGTTACAAGATGGGGGACACTTGGCTCAGCAATACTACAAACGAGAAAGATCTTGGAATTGTTGTAGATTGCAAGCTGAATATGAGCCAACAGTGCGATATGGCTGCAAGAAAAGCAAATGCTATTTTGGGCTGCATTAATAGAAGTATAGCTTCCAAATCACGTGAGGTACTGGTTCCTCTCTATTCGGCCCTGGTTAGGCCTCATCTAGAGTGTTGTGTCCAGTTCTGGGCTCCACAATTCAAGAAGGACGCAGACAAGCTGGAGTGTGTTCAGAGGAGGGCAACCAGGATGATCAGGGGTCTGGAAATAAAGCCCTATGAAGAGAGACTGAAAGAACTGGGCATGTTTAGCCTGGAGAAGAGAAGATTGAGGGGAGACATGATAGCACTCTTCAAATACTTAAAAGGTGGTCACACAGAGGAGGGCCAGGATCTCTTCTCGATCCTCCCAGAGTGCAGGACACGGAATAACGGGCTCAAGTTAAAGGAAGCCAGATTCTGACTGGACATCAGGAAAAACGTCCTGACTGTTAGAGCACTACGACAATGGAACCAATTCCCTAGGGAGGTTGTGGGCTCTCCCACACTAGAGGCCTTCAAGAGGCAGCTGGACAAGCATCTGTCGGGGATGCTTTAGGGTGGATTCCTGCACTGAGCGGGGGGTTGGACTCGATGGCCTTGTAGGCCCCTTCCAACTCTACTATTCTATGATTCTATGACTGACCATTGTTCCTAAGTACACTTTCCCAATTACAAGAGCCCTATAGGCCCCTTCAATGGCTTTATAGGCCCCTTCCAACTCTACTATTCTATGGGCTTTGCTAGACCTACCTGGGAATCCAATGTCCAATGCCCTCCTCACCCACCTGCCCACCCGCCAGCCATGTCTGATGCCCCCCTTGCTCAGCCACTTGCGATCTCCGATCCCCCATCGCCCCTGGGCCACGATTTCCCCTCCTGATGTCCCCTGGCTCCTCTCTTCCCCCCCATCTCTCCCAACGGGTCAGCTCTCCCCCCCCCTTGGCCCCCATCACTCTCCCCCTGCGATTCCCCCCCCTGGCCCGGATCTCCCTCCCCCCCCCGCAATTCTCCCCCTCCCTGGGAAGCGCAGCTTCTCCCGGCTACTCGCGAGTAAATGCGGTAGCCGGGGAAAACGGCAGAACAGGCTAGACCTTTCACAGCCCTGGGCCAAAAGCAGTGTCGGTTAGCCCGGGGCCAGGGCAGTTTGAGCCCTGCCTGAGCCTGGGATACCCTGTGCATCATCTGGATGCACAGGGACGAGGCTGGGCCTTACACCATGCTAATGCCTCGTCTAGCAAGGCCCTATGATTCTATGATCAGCATCCAGGAGGGAATCTACACGTCATACTGAAGGCGCTTCCATGCGCCCCCAGTACGCCTCCGACCCGGGTCGCTCTTACCCCGGCAGCAGGAGGCCGGCGGCGGCGGCGGCGGCGGCAAGGACGTGGCCAGATTCCCCAGCTGCCTCCTCCTCTGTCTCTTCTGGGCTGCAGGTAGGCAGGAATACACCATCATTTGGGGGGCGTACTGGGGGTGCATGGAAGCACCTTCAGTACGACGTGTAGATTCCCTCCAGGTTTACCAGAGAGCTGGGAGTGATGAAACAGATGTGACAATTGTGCAATGCAGGGATGGAAAACACAAGATGAATCTGACCAAACAAATTCATCTGGATGAATGTCCTGTTCTGTTGAAATGATGCTGGCAAAGTAGCAATGCTTCTATTGTTGTGTACTTCCAGTGCCATTCAGCAGAGCTCTTCCACATGGTTTACAATCTTCTCCAATTGGCCACCAGGGAGATACAAAAGGTCTCACAAGTTTCATAATCATTTTGTGGATAAAATAAAAAGAAATGTGTTCATCATCAAGTCATCAAGTCATAAGTTGTTGGGTGAATTTCATCATCAAAGTCCAACAATCTGGCCAATGAATTTGGAGGCACAGGCATGAACAGACATTTTCTCAGGAAGGGTGCAAGGCTGCACATTGGTGTGTGATTGCAACTCACATGTATAGCACGTGCTGCTACAACACACCTGTGCATTTTCCTTTTGTCTATGCAGATGCTTTGTTACTTAGAGACATTTCACATGACATTTAGAACCCTACTTGTTCCTGGGTGGCACTGTTTAGGAACTGGGAATTTAACACACCTAATGCATTAGAGTATTCTAGTTAAACTTCACACAAGAGTCATACATCAACATGAGACTCACAACGGAATCATATATCAACATGGGAGTTGGGAGTGCCTGTTTTTAAAGGAGAAGGAGAACCTAATTAAAGATATAATGGAACCCTGATAGAATGCAGAGTACCAGTGGAATACTGTCATTTCTCGATATAAACTCTACAGGAAGGACAGGAAAGGGCATAATGGAAGTGGAGTCAGCCCTGTATATTAAAAAGAGCATCGTGTCAAGCAGAATGGAAACCCCAAAGTGACAGCCTCATCATTAGAAGTCCCGTGGATGACAATAATTTAGTACTGGGGGTATGTTAGCATCCCCTGGACAAGAACACTTAGGATGATCTTGAGATGGAAAATGAAATCAGGGAGACATTCAAAGGAGGACGAATTGTAATAATGGGAGATTTCAATTGCTCCCATATTGACTGGATAAATGCATGTTCCAATCATAGCTATGAAGTTAAATGTCTTCATGCCGAGAGTGATCGTTGTCCTGGAACAGTTGGAAATGGAACCAACCAGAAGGGAGCTGTCTTTGGATTTAATCCTAAACCAGTGTTAGATTTGAGTGTTGTTGGAAACAGTGACCACAGTGTTATCAAATGTAACTTATATTTAAGAGGGAAATTGCCCAAACAATCACATTTTACTTCAAAAGAGGAAATTTCTCTAAAATGAGGGGACTGGTGAAAAGGAACTTGAAAGGGGAGTCAAGAACATTAAATTCCTCCATAAGGCTTGGTGATTACTTAAAACCATACTAATAGAAGCTCAGCTAAAATGTAAAATGTCAGTTATCACCAAGTCCAAAAGGGAAGAAGATTTCCTTTAGAAAATGGAAGTCTTGCCCAAATGGGGAGAACAAAAATGAACACAAACTTCTACAAAGGAAATGCAAGCAGATAATAAGAGATGCAAAAAAGGGGGAAGCATTTTGATGAGCACCTCAGGACCAACGCTAAATAATTCTATAAATATAAGAAGCATGAAACCAACAATGGAGATTGCAGAGAAGATGAATTAATGCTTTTCATCTATCTTCACTACAGAAGGTTGTGGGCTCTCCCACACTAGAGGCCTTCAAGAGGCAGCTGGACAACCATCTGTCAGGGATGCTTTAGGGTGGATTCCTGCATTGAGCAGAGGGTTGGACTCGCAGGCCTTGTAGGCCCCTTCCAACTCTGCTATTCTATGATTCTATGGAGGTTGTGGGCTCTCCCACACTAGAAGCCTTCAAGAGGCAGCTGGACAACCATCTGTCAGGGATGCTTTAGGGATTCCTGCCTTGAGCAGGGGGTTGGACTCAATGGCCTTGTAGGCCCCTTCTGACTCTGCTATTCTATGATTCTGTGAAGGACTTAGGGAAGTTATCTATGCCAAGGACATAGATAACTTAGGAAGGGAGTCAGAGAGCTCTGTCACACCTATGTTTTTTATCCAGTTTTCAACCATGGTTTCCCACTCTGTTTCCTTAGTGAGTTGAGTGCTGGGCACTTTCACGATTGTGCGTTGTTGTGCTCTTTCACCTTATGTATCTTTTCACCTGGGGCGCTACTATGCTGGAGAAATCTCCCACCCTGTTCCCTACATTTTCCTTTCTTCTGCAGTTAATTGTTTGTTTTTAAAAAAATCTTTATTTCTACCAAATACAATAGTACAGCAGCCTGAAACTGTTATGGTAAAACAGCACACTATAGTTCCCCTAAGACCATATTAAACAAACTCCAAGGAAGGGAGGCCTCTTGTAGGAAGCAGGAGGGAACACATGGACAGAGACTGTTGCTGCCCCTTGGCTTGGTAAAGGGTTACAGGGGAAGAGGAGTGAAGGTTTGTTTTGCTAATTTCAAAGGCTGGGCAGATGAACAATCATTTTAACTTATTTCTTTTGTAAAGGCGGTTAGGTCCCCTCCTTTGCTCCATGGTAACCAAAATGCTTACATTTGCTTAATTTTTAAAGATAAAGAGCTCGAACTTGGTATGGTGATAGCACTTAAGGAGTGCTTTAGGCATGCCAAGTTTGAATCAGATCGGTTCATCCCTTGATTTTAAGGAATTTAAAATCAAGCAGATCTGCACTTTATGAACTTGGAGATGCACAGCTTCACATGATCAATGAAAGGAAAAGTGATCCTTCACACTGGTGGATTATGGGGAAAAGGGTTTAAGGGGGGAAATTTAAAATTCCTAAAATATCAAGGGATAAACCAATGTATTTCAAACTTAGTACACTGAGAGTTCTACTTAAGAGCTATCACTGTGCCAATTTTGATCTCTTTGTCTTTAAAAATTACATAGAGGTAAGCATTTTTGTTAATTCCCATTTTAAAACATTAAAATCAAGGGATGAAGCAATCAGATTCAAATCTGGAGTGGTTAAAGCCCTCCATAAGAGCTATCACCATACCAATTTTGATCTCTTTAACTTTAAAAATGAGGAAGCTGCAGGGCTAGGGGTGTGTGCATTTTCCACATTTCTTTTAAGGTGGAAATGCCTACTCAAGAGTAAGAACATAGAGTTAAATGGGACCTCTCTCCCTCCCCCTTCATAGTTGAGCAGAGAACTGCCCCACCCCTCCTCTTTTGGTAGGGAGACCGCCCTTAGACACACACACACACACACACACACACACACACAACAAAGAACAGGATGATGGGATAGAATGCAACCACAGCAATACATGGTGTGAGCGGGGGGAGGAACGCATTTATTTCACAGGGAGGGAAAATAATCCAGACTTTCCCCAGTCTAAAAAGAGACAAAACATGGAGGTGAAGAGGTGAAATGAGTGCAGGATGTGGACAACATCGGCCCTCATCACACCTACCCATTTCCCCTTGAATTATCATTTCGTTCCTTTAGCGTATGAAAACTTGTTGTTGTTGTTGTCGGGGGCTGGGATCACACCAGATAGAAAATAAACGTGTCCTCAGCAGCTTCCCTCTCACATCCAAGGCAGCTGCTCACCTCCTCAGATGGGGGTCCAGGCTGCAGCCACTCTCGCGGGCTTCCTGAGGAGAATCAGAGCCACTCGGATTGGCTGAACAGAGAGATGGCAGGAGCAGCTGCAGGAGGAGGCGGCTGCAGGAGGAGCACGCACACTCTCACTCTCCCACCCCCACTTTTCTCTCAGCTTCGTGAAGGGTGGGCTTGTGTGCCGCCAAGGTGGAGCGCTCTGCCATGGAGGGGCTGAGCCGGAGCCTTTCAGTCCTGGCCGGGCGGTGGGGGGCTTACAATGCCTGCTCCTTGTCATGAGGCTCGTGCCTCCGCCGGCTCTGAAAGCCCCGCACCCCCAGTGGCTGCTCAGAGTCCCAGAAGAACCGGACTTTAAGTGGTTCTTCTGGGGGCGCTTCTTTGGCTGGAAAAAGTGCAATCAGGGCAGGACATGGGCGACGTCATTCGAGTCCTTCATCTCCATAGCAGACTATACAGTGGCCATCATGGGAGTCTTTTCTAAGGGTTGTGCCGTGAAAGCAGGCTATATAGTAGGTGGGATGAAGCTCATCATGTGGGTACTGGGCTGCAAAACCCCAAACCCAGCATGGCGAGTATGTGATAAATTGCTGGTGTGATGGAGCTCTGAGGCCAATGGTGATGACGAGAAATGAAGTTCTTGACCTTATTGACAAATTGAAAACTAACTGGGCTCCAAAGGTATCCATCCCAAAGTTCTTCAAGAACTCAAATGGGAAATTGCAGATCTTCTAATGAAAAATGTAACACGTCGCAGAGACTGGAGAATGGCCCAATGGAATGCATTTTTTTTAAAAAAAAAAGCGATCTAAGGGGGATCAGAGTTATTGCAGCATAGAGAGTCCAATACTCTAACTATTGAACAATGCTGACTCTTTTGAGGTTCTTTCCAGTTCTATAATTGCTGGTGGAATTTGGGGGCTATAGAATATCTTTTATTTATCTACTTTTTTTTTTTTTTAAAGATTTATGGCTTGCTTTTCAAGCCCAAGGGGCTTCAAGGTGGTTAATCCCACAATTCTCCAATTCTGTTTGTCTGTCCATCTTTTCTTCCCAAACTTCATTCCTGGCAAATGTGGGAAGGTTCCAACAGATTAAGAGTAAGATAAATAGGCTTTGTTTTGAAAATCTGAAAATTTTCATCATAGAATCATAGAATAGCAGAGTTGGAAGGGGCCTACAAGGCCATCGAGTCCAACCCCCTGCTCAATGCAGGAATCCACCCTAAAGCATCCCTGACAGATGGTTGTCCAGCTGCCTCTTGAAGGCCTCTAGTGTGGGAGAGCCCACAACCTCCCTAGGTAACTGATTCCACCGTCGCACTGCTCTAACAGTTAGGAAGTTTTTCCTGATGTCCAGCTGGAATCTGGCTTCCTTTAACTTGAGCCCGTTATTCTGTGTCCTGCACTCTGGGAGGATCGAGAACAGATCCTGGCCCTCCTCTGTGTGACAACCTTTCAAGTATTTGAAGAGTGCTCTCATGTCTCCCCTCAACCTTCTCTTCTCCAGGCTAAACATGCTCAGTTACACCATAAACCATGCTAACAATCCCTACTCCAATTTCAAACTGTTTGCATGCTAGTAAGAAAAGGAGCAAAGAATGCCATGTTTAAAACCTGGAACCAAAGGGACAATAATGAAAATATGTGCATCTAAAGGTGAACAAGAACCAGCATCACTTAGTGAGCACTTTGCTAATAAAAGGATATGGCTTCAACTGTAACTTACAGAATTTCTCTGGAAAATGTCATGGAAAATTTACAGAGCAGTCCTGTGATGGTCCTTATGAGAGCAGAGAATACACTGGGTTCCTCCAAGGTGGCAACAGTTCAGGGAGGCTGAATACTGGGCGGCGCATTGGGTTGGCATCCTTCGGACTCTCCATTGCTGTCTCCGCCCACCACCGTAAATTAGCTAGATGGGCTCAGAGCTAAATTTGGAGGGGAATGGAGGAGGAACGGGTGGTGACATTGTCTACGTTGTGCCAACAGCCCTGCCTGGCTCTTGCCAGCAGAGCTTTGGGTAGGTAGAGGGCTCTGAACTCTTATTGTTCAATAGTGACCTGAGGGTGGCAAGTAAATAGGCAAAACATGCTTGGAATCCAGGCATTCTAAAAAATAAAGACTGGGCAGGGGAAAAAGATGAATGACCTTATCTCATAAACTGGACTAGTGGGAATGGAATTAAATAAAGCAAACTCACACATTTGGGGACGGATAAGCATTTTTGTTGTCAGCTGTGGGCTCATCAGCCTGACAAGGCCTGCCTGG
Organism: Elgaria multicarinata webbii; assembly: GCF_023053635.1. Classification (NCBI taxonomy): domain Eukaryota; kingdom Metazoa; phylum Chordata; class Lepidosauria; order Squamata; family Anguidae; genus Elgaria; species Elgaria multicarinata. The sequence continues at coordinate 113,428,632 of NC_086178.1, forward strand.
CGTCGACATTGTCATCTTTTCAGCTCCAGGTCAAGGCTTTTCTCTTCTCCCAGGCATTTAGCAATATGTAACGAGCCTGGGTCTGTTTCTTAGTCTCATAGGTTTTTTTTAGTGATTATAGTGGTTTAAAATGTATGTGTATATTGTATGTTTTTTTTGGTTTTTAATTTTTGTATATTGTTTCTAAGTGTTTTTATCTTATGTGAACTGGCCAGAAAGCTTTGGCTATGGGGCGGTATACAAATGCAAATAATAATAATAATAATAATAATAATAATAATAATAATAATAATAATAATTTTACAGAGGAAGTAACAAATCTGGAGATCCTGGGCAAGCCTTTAAATGTTGGGGGTGGGGGTGGTAAAAAAATAGTAAACAATTATTGGATAATTGTTGGATAATTATTAGATAATTCTTGGAGAGGCATCTCTTACAATATTTTTTAAAGCTTTCATACAAAATTTCCCATGCTGTGGCCTGTTTGGTCACTCCTGTTCAGGAAGGAAGAATTCAAGCTGGAGTAGGAGCAAGAAGTAATAATGATTGCAGGAATAAAGAACCCCCTTTATGAGAAGAGATTAAAAGCTTAGACTGTTTAGCTTAGAAAGAAGGAGTCTGGCACCTGTTTCGTACATGATTCTGTAATAAGTGTTGTCAGTTGCTGCTGACCCCCCCTCCCCCCACTTCTGCATGGAGAAGCTCTACTACACGGCTGCTATATGATGCGTAAGAGCTCCATCACATCAGCGGTTTGCCTCACTCTCACTACGCCTGGTATCTGGTTTTGCAGCATGAGACTCACCTGATATTGGCCCTGTTCTACACCTGTTTTGCCTCTTTTCCTCTGTTTTGCATATTATTTTGGTGCAGGGAAAGTCTGGATTATTTTCCCCAAGCGGATTTAATGCGCCCTTAAGTCTCCGTGTAGTGCTGTCCCCTTGCTTTTCCCTTTGTTAGGGGTGTGTACTTTGAATGGAGTCTTGCTGACAAAAGGGGAGGGCGGGGTGGTTCTCCTCCTTCAGCACGCCATGTTGAAGGTTTAAATGAATGGACTTTTTACTGCTCCAACCCCACCCTCCTTGCCCGCAGCTCCCTCATTTTTAAAGATAAAGAGATGAAACTTGGGACCTTGAGAGCACTTAAGTAGAGCTTTCAACTTGCCAAGTTTGAATTGGATTGGTTCATCCCTTGATTTTTTAGAATTTTTTTTTTAAATCTCCCCTTAAACCATTTCCTTGATACTCCACCAATGCAAAAGTCCACCTATTTGTGAAGGATCCATTTTCCTTTACTCTGATAATGTGAAGTTGTGCAGCTCCAGTTCATAAAATACAGATCTGCTGGTTCCCTTCCTCAAGAGTAAATCCCATTGATTTCAGCGGCATTTACATCCAAGTCATACTAAAATCCCATGCATGCTTACCTTTGAGTAAACAGAAGTAAGACCTCAGAAGTACAAACAGGGTTGAAGAGGACTTCTTTCCAGTTTGCTGTTTTAGACTTTTTTAAAAAAGCTTCTGAGTGACCACACTTAATAAAGTCAACTCTACAGGTGTTTAGAACTTGGATGTAAATGCAGTTGAAATCAGTGGGATTTACTCTTGAGTAAGGGAAACAGCAGAGCTCTATTTTAGGAACTGGAGATGCACAGCTTCGCATTATCAAAGGAAAGAAAAATCTATCCTTCACAAATGCAAACAGGTGGAATTTCACATTGGTGGACTATCAAGGAAATGGTTTAAGCAGGGGATTAAAAAAAGTCTTAAAAATCAAGGGATTAATCAATCTGATTCAAACTTGGCATGCCGAAAGCTCTACTTAAGAGCTCTCAAGGTCCCAAGTTTCATCTCTTTATCTTGAAAAATTATGCGGATGTAAGCATTTTGGTTAATTCCCATAGGAGCTCCAATGAGTGAGAGGAGAAGGCTGCCACATCCATCACAATGTCCATCAGTAACAAGAACCAATGAACTGGAGAGGGAAGGAGGAGGGGTGGGGTGGGGCAAGGTGAGGCAGGTGCAATAGCAGCAGGAGAGCAAACAAGTGAAAAGGGAGTTCACCAGTACAGCAACGATCGTGAAAGGGAGGAGCGCTTGCAGCGCTTATGAAACAGAGGTCAAAAACGTGGAGGCAAATAAGGGAAAAAATATGTGTGATGTAGCCCTAAGTGTGTGACCACATGGGTTGGCCCTGCAATGTTAAAAAGCCTCCATACAAGTAGTGGTGGACTGGCAACAAGAAAGCTGCTATGTTGGATTGGAGACTTTCCACCCAGTTGCCCACTCCACATGTTAAACTGCTTAAATCCTTATGTCAACCCCACAAATAGTTTTTGGTGGCAACCACACCACTCACCTAATAAATGAAGTGGTTCTTAGGGGGTTATTATTGAAATCTACACATACAACACAAAGTTCGAGTACACCACAAAACATCAGGAAGGGTTAATGAGGAAGGGTTAAGGGTTAATCAGGAAGGGTTAATATTTAGGTTAATGAGATTGATGGCTCCAAGAATTAATCACTGCAAGGGCCACCCATAAAATTAAGTTGGAAATCAGAAAAGCATGTGTGACTTTTAACAGTGCAAAATTGTGAAATACTTTCCTAAAATAGTGGCAGAGCTCAAAAATAAGATGAGCTTCAGCTAGAAAATGAGATGGGTTTCAGCCAGAAAATATATTGGGTTTCAGATGAGGTCTCCTAGTTCTAGGTACTGAACTTTACAGAATAAAGAGGCGTCTTCCACCTCATTTTGCTGCTTAACTTTCATTCTGCCTTTTCCTTTCTCTCTAGGCAGTGAAAGGGACTATGAAAAGGACCTGCAAATGTCATGGTGTATCTGGCAGCTGCACTACCCAGACCTGCTGGTTGCAATTGCCTGAGTTTCGAGAAGTGGGGACATACTTGAAGGAAAAGTACCACAAAGGACTGAAAGTTGACTTGCTCCAAGGGGCAGGCAACAGCGCTGCTAGCCGGGGGGCAATCGCCGAAACCTTCAGCTCCATCTCCAAGAAGGAGCTCGTCCATCTGGAAGACTCACCTGACTATTGCCTGGAGAACAAGACCTTGGGTCTGTTGGGAACTGAGGGAAGGGAGTGCCTTAAGAGGGGCAAGGCCCTGAGCAAGTGGGAGAAGCGTAGCTGCCAGCGCTTGTGTGGGGACTGTGGGCTGACTGTGGAGGAACAGCGAGCTGACATGGTGTCCAGCTGCAACTGCAAGTTCCACTGGTGTTGCGCTGTTCGTTGTGAGCAGTGCCGCAAACGTGTCACCAAATATTACTGTGTCCGCAAAGAGAAGCGGGAGCGCAGCGGAAGTGGTACAGCTTCCCGCAAACTCAAAAGGAAGCAGCCCTAATGCCCTCGTCATCCCCTAACAACTTCCTGCTCCATCACCACCTCCCACAATTCACTTCTGCTTTATCTTCCATGTATAGCTAGACTTATGGATGGAAGTCTTTGCCTGTCTAGTATTTAACCCAGTTTGGGGCACCTATAGGGAAGAAACTCACAGAAGTTCTAGCAATGGTGAAGCTACCCCTAAATCGATAGACTGTTGTGGAATGAATTCAGTTTTAAACCCAGGAGTTTTCTTTCCCAAGCAAGGCAGCATGCTGTCCTTTTAGTTGAGACCTCAGAGGTCTCAGCTAAGTCCTGGGACCTCATAAGCTATGAAACTTCCATCCCTTTTAGGGATCCTCACCAGATTCGGAGGCTTGTTTATGCAGTTTGTGGAAACCAACATTCAGAGACAATTAACTCCCTATCTGCAGCCTTTGTTCACCTCGGCAGCAGGGAATGCAGGCATGCTTTAGCCTCTTCCAGTGTGCTTGGCATCAGCCTTGAACACCACATACTATTGCATGTCCAGGAGCAAGACCATGTTTGGGTTTACAGAGCCAAAGGTGACAAGAGCACCCCACCCTTTTCCTATCTGTGACATCTGTTTCAGCATCTGATTTGCCCTTTTATTGTGTGAGCAGATCAGTGACTGAAGTGAATTAGAGAGTTTTGTTTCAGGAAATCTGATTGTGTTAAGAGGATCCTTAGGAGAGTGCGTTGAGACGGCATCCTAGAACCAGAACGATCCTGGAACCGTCAGGACAAACTAGAACAGGAGCTGCCTGCCTCCATGCATATTAAAGGAGGAAATGGGAATCAGGAAGCATTTGCAACTGGAGCAGAACACAATTTTAAAGGAGGTGGATAGGGCAGGGGGCACAAGGAAACGTGAGGGTGGGAAAGGTTGGAGAACATTTACTTTGGGTACTCCCCATTGAATATATACTTCCATTACATTTACATTTGCTATATATTTTTGAGAAGAAAAAATACTTTTCTGGAAACATCATTCCATAAAATCAGACAAATTGTCTTGTACTTCTCAGAACCTTTTCGTATAATGGGTTTGTTTTGTTTGTTTGTTGCACAATAATTTCTCAATTATTACACATTTAGTCAGAAGATCAAGACATCTTCACCCAATGCCATTGCTCTGCAGTGTGGGATATCACATTTTCTTGGTATTCAAATTGCAATTCTTTCTTCAGTTGGAAAATGCAATTCTACCTCGGCACATTATTCCTTATTGCTTCCGTAGATGTTGTGGGAGCCAGATGTCATGCCGCTTAGTGCCAGTGATATCTGCAATGTCAAGTGAGGCAGGCACAAATAAATGGCTGGTGCCATTTTATGAACTTTTATTTGTTCCTTCTTTTCAATCATTGTTCTTAGACAGTCAGACCCCATGGAACACTATCATGCTGTACAGTGGTAATTGAGTATTATTATTATTTTAAGGAGTGAGGCTACTCCATTCTCTGAGCATTCGTTTCTTTCCTAGACGCATGTTTCCCAGCTCTACTCAGCCAGTCCGTTTCCAGGAAGGCAGGGGCTTTACTCCCTCACAAAAAAGGTTCCCCTGGCTGTTCATTATAATGTGGGGATGAGATAATTCATTATTAGTGCTGGATTTGAACTAGCAAAATTGTACGTCTGAGTAAAAAAATTCTTTTTATCATCTGGAAAGTCTCCAGTTGGCAGAAACTGACTTAGGAAGACAACCAGTTGTGCTTCTCCACAATGGAAAATATATATATAGGGGTGCACGGATGATCAGTGGAACATTCTGCCAATATATGGATTTTTGAAAGACCTAATCTTGTGATAAGAAAAGGTTTGATCCCAAAACTTTAACCAAATTGAAATCGTTGCTATTTTCAATCATTAGCTCATATTTGGGGTATATTATAGCAATAAGAAGTTCAAGGATTTTTCACTAAGCATTTCATCCCTTGGCTTGAGTACCTTCTGTGCTAGTCTTTGAGTGGAATCCTCTTCCTCTTTGATCATCTCTGCAGCTCTCAACAGTGCAGTGCAGTGTGAATAAGGGTTTTAGAGGCTCTGACTGGAAAATGTCAGGGCGCCATTTGACCTTCTTAATGAGCTGCTGTCACAAACATACTGATTTAGAGGTCCCATGACTCACTCTCTCATGCTTCTGCAAGACATCTGGAACATCCACCCTTGCTTTCGGTTGTGTATATTGGTTGTTCTAATGGTCCTCCACAACTCTCAGATTCTTCCCAGGAATATTATCCTCAGCATTATGTTGTAAGCATTATTTGCCAAGCATTAAGATGAATAACTTGAGATATGGTTAGGCCTTATACACACCTGAGACCTGTGGGTCTGAGAACCAATGACAGTTTGTCACAAGCTCTCTGCTATGCCGGTTGAGCAGCAGAGTGTGAAAAAATCACCACCCATCCTTGAGTTGAATCATTTAATATTTATCTTCCCATGAGTACATTTGGAGACACACATGGAGAGGAAGCCAGGTTCAATACAGACTTGTAATCACTACAGGGACTGTCTGAGTGAGTCCCCAACCTTTCAGCAGATATTAAATGGGGGAGAGGCACAGAAGTTGCTATCCTATGTCCAATCCAGGTATTTCAGTGCAGGATGAAACTTACATGAGTAAAACTCCCTTCTTATTCTCCTTAACGCTACTTACAAAATAATTCATTAGTAAGGTATTTAATTATGTTGCAAATACAAGAGTTAAGCACTTTGAAGTTTTATTTATTGAACATTGTCATAGAAATATAACCGTTTTCACTTTAGATTATATATCTTCATTAGGCTTAGTAAAAACTTTGTAACTGTGGATAGAAGCCCCCCCCCCTTTTTTTATTTTTTGCTCCTTGCTGCGCATGGGATATGCAACACAACCTTTGTCATGTTACATAGGGAATTCCCCATGGGATTTGACATACCGAAATGAGTAATCCCCAGGGCATTAATTTATCTATTTACTTCAGGTTTTGCTGTAATTTTTCAACATTAAAATGGTCTTAAGTCAATCTAGCTACCTGTAGACATCTATAGACATCTAGCATATAAACCAATAAATAAATTGAAAGCAAAGTGCTTTCTAAATATTAAGGTGTCTGAGCAATTTGTTTTATTTATTTATTTTAAATTACTACCCTAAAACAGAACTATAACCTTCTGGAAATGTCTGGATTTACACAAGGCAGACCATCTATGAAATTCTTTTATGGTTATTTGTTCTTATAGAAGTACTCTAGCATACTAAAACATGCTATGCAAAACCTTCCTTTAGAAAACTGACACTATCATTGTTTCACCAAACAATGACACATTTTTGGAGATACCACATGAATGTCTCACTGAATGTGAGAGTTTCCCCTAAAGCAAAATAATGTAAATCCATCATGGGATTTGGCTTCATCAATGCTTTAAGGGCGAGGAAGCTTTTTCTGGCTGGAGAAAGACTGAAGATCAGTTGAGGAATGGTGGTATTTCTCAGTTGACTTATTTATTACTATGTATTTGTGTCATTTGTATTAGGGCTGTGCACAGCCCCCCAATTTGCTTCAGAGGATGATTCAGAGCTTCTGATCAGCCCCGATTCGACTTGGGGTACTTTGGGCCCAAGCTTACCCACTTAAGATCTGAATCCAAAGTGAGTTCTGGAGATCGTGAAGTGGATCAGCCATTGTGGATTCCTGGGTGCCCACCATGCAGCTGCTCAGTGGATGTCCAGGAAAGCTGGGCATGAGGCCAACCAGGAGTCCATTGTATTCCCCCCTCCTCTTCCTCTTCCCCACTCACCTCCCAAACCCAGAGCTGCTGTCCCCACCGCCCACAGGTCTTACTTGAGCCATCCTGCAGCCACACGTCCTCCATGAGAGCTACCATTTTAAAGGAAGATGGGGGTTCTATGTTTCCTGCATCTAAGGCAGCCATAAAGGGTCATTTCCAAAGTTTCTGACCTTAGATGTAGGAAACTACAGAACCCCTATCCTCTTTTAAAATGGCTGTGCAGCTGCAGGGCAGTTCATGCATGTCCAGCAGGCAGGCAGGGGCAGCGTCTTACCATCGCCCCAAATCAGGCCAAAGCAGTCCGAGGCACTTCGGGCCTAGCCTGTTCTGGTGCTGATCCAGATTCAGACTGAAGCAGGATGAATTGGCCACATTAGTTTGAATTCAGGGTTCAGCCCCAAGGCAGTACACAGTACACAGCCCTATTTTTTATTCCACTATTTCAGCGGTTCACAATATTAAAATATGATGAGCAGGGGAAAGCTCTTATCTCCAACTAGCTGATTGGAGATAAGAGGTTTTCTGTGTGGAGAGAGGGGACAGGACCTGGGAAAGAAGCTGGTGGACTGGATGGAGAATCCCCATGGGCTGTAGCCAGCCTGTTGGCTAGAGATTCCCCATGCCTACAGTACAGCTTTGCCAGGTGGGCAGTCCCACCCTATTAGTGTGGACAGCACCATAGTAGAGTGACAAAAGGTATACTACAGATTAGTTACTACACTGAGAAAGCAGCAATATGGGCAAAGGAGGGAGGCCGCACTTGTGGCAGTGTCATGATTCCAAGCCCTCCCGCCAAGATGTGAGACAATAAAGAGGTCGACCATGCAATCCACAAATCTTTATTCAGTGAATAGACTTCGCTTCACACCCGAAGGGAGTGTGAATGCTAGGAACTATCCTCTAAGCATCATTAGCCTAACAAAGCAAGGCAGTTTCCTATCAACTAAATGGACAGTTTCATGTCATGCCCGACAGGCTTCTACGAAACCCCTCCTTCAGGGAGGGTCTTTAAGTTGTAACCTAGCCTAATGGACCACCTCCCACCTTCTCTCAATTCCACCCACTTGACACTGGGATCTATCAATCTGATGCTCCCTCCCCATCTGACAAATACCATGTCTACACCAGCCGTTTATTCCTGAATAATATCAAAGTTTTCCCTACCGGGCTACATGACACACAGCTGATCCCGCAATGATCTCGAGTCCACCACACAGTTATTCCAGGATTTCACTGACTGGAATTGTTGTGGTTTCCCCCCCCTCCTCTTTCACATGCGTTCACGACTCAACGAACAGCCAATCAGATGTGAGGGATGTGACCAGCAGTTTTGGAGGTGTGGGGGAGTGGATCTCAGCCACCATTTCCACCACATGTTTTGCTTTCCTATCTGCATGCTGCAGCAGCTGCACTTCACAGTGGCCAGGCTCTGCTCTGTGTGTCCTTCACCAGGCTCAGCACCACAGCCACATAGGTGGTCACTGAAGGGAGGAGAGTGGGGAGCGAGGCTCACCTCAACAGCCTGCTTCTCATGTTTGGGCAAGATGGCCCTGCTACTGGGGTTGTGAACGTGAGCACGGCAGTCTGTTGCCATTCTGGATAGGGAGTGTGCTTCTGCTGGGGCGAGCTGGTGTCCTGCACAACTTTGCGTCTAACTAAGCAGCAGGTGAAGGTGGTCGGCCATGTTCCCTCTCTCCTATGGCAGCTGGCGTAGTTCAGGGGAGTCAGTGCACTTCTCCGAGAGACCCTTTCCATGTGGGAGTGCTTTTTTGTACTCTGCGCTCCAGTCCCGAACTTTGTGTGTATGTGTGTGGGGGAGTTAGCTGCAGGGTGTGGGGCTGGGGGGGAGCAGCCAGCCTCCTCTCCTTGGGAAAGGTGGTCCTGCTCTTTCGGTCATGTGCAAAATCACAAACCTCTGTTTTCTTTGTGCTTTACCATGTGCACAGGTGTGAGTCATGGCTGCCTCATCGAAGGACAGGGTTGGACCTGTTGGACATATGGGGTGAGCAGAAGATCCAGGAGCTGGGGCTGTGTACCACCACCCCGGGACTGCTTCGGCGCCCGATTCGGAACATCCAGATTGGGCCTGAACTGCTTTGGGTCAATCCAACCCACCCCTGATCTGCTCCGGAACCAGATCCGGAGGGTTGGATTGAGATTCGGGCCCCATTTTGCCCCCCTTCCCCACTTACTTGCCTCCGCTCCTTCCCACTTACTGGGCCTCAGTTGAAGCTGCTGCTCAGACTGCGATGGATGCAGTCCTCCCCCCTGCCCCCTTACCTGGCTCTGCCACCATCACTGTATGGACTGCAATGGTGGCGCCACCACGTAAAGCCCCCTCCCCCCCACTTACCTGCATCCGAACCACTCCACGTCAATTTGGACCTCCCCTGATCCACTTCGGAACCGGGCTTCAGAGGTCCGGATTGTCCCGATCTGCTTCAGATTCGGGGATCCGAAATGGAGTGGAGCACAGCCCTACCAGGAGCAGCTGAAGGCTAGTCATTGAAATACTGACATGTTCAAGCAGATTGCTGAGGAAAGGGAGCCAGGTAAGTGGGGGAGGGGGAGGGGGGCTTACCTGGGTCCGCCGTCCACTGCCGCCGCGGTCTGTGCGGCGGTGGACAGCAGAGCCAGGAAAGGGGGGGAGGGGGGCTTATTCAGCCCCCATTTTGTCCCCCCTTCCCTACTTACCTGTCTCTGCCATCCCCTGTGGAGACAAGTAAGTGGGGAAGAGGGGGCAAAATGGGGGCTGAATATCTGGACCTCCGGATCTCGCTCTGGATCCTGTTCCGGAGTGAATTGGGGGAGGTCCAGATCGACCCGAAGTGGTTCGGGCCTGATCCAGAAGGTCCAGATTGGGATCTGAAGCGGTTTGGGTAGGAGGTGCATGGCCCTAGTATCTTGTTTTGTTTGTAACGAACAAAGTCTTGTAGTTTAAAGAATTTCTAGCCAAATTCTAAGGAGCAGTATTATTGTTTATTTTGTTTTTTATAGTTGTTAGTTTGTTTTTAGTTTTTTAGTTATACACATATACATTTGTATATGTCCATAGCAATGAATACATATGAAATGCATATATGTGAAAATACAACTTACTACCAATTATACATAGGCTTCACCAAATACAGACCATCATGATATCTAAATAAGTATTCATTTGAAGGTGGCATCTATATGCCACGCATTCAAATGTGTATTATCCATTATTCATCTATTGCATCTATTGCATTATAAGAGGTGAGCGTTTATCCTTCCAATGTTGTAATATCAATCTTTTAGTTGTAAAGAGGGTGCGTAGAATTCATTTATTATTTGTCATTTTATATCCCGCCTTTTTTCCTCCAAGGAACCCAAGGTGGCGTACATAATCCTCCTCCTCTCCATGTTATCCTCACAACAACAACCCTTTTACCCTGATCATTCATTAATTTACATGAAGCAAGTAAATAATTTAAAAGAACATGTACATCAGCAAATATTAAAGACTATTCCAGTATAAAATTTATCCATATAATAGCCTCCTCCTAAAAAGAAGCAAGTACTGGATATTGACAAAACATAACAAACAAACAAACAAACATTAGCTCTATTGCACCACCAGAAAGCTGAATTACGCAATCCCTTATTAAAGAGTTGTGGTGTCCAATAGACATGAAACGAGTTTTTGCTGAATAAGATTGATGTTACAGGTATTGACTGTAGGATTTTTTTATTTTTTCCACACAAAACCAATTACTATTTCTTCGATTCTAAGACACACTTTTTTCCTCATATAAACATCTCTAAAAATGGGGTGCGTCTTAGAATCGCGGGTGTTGTCCGAGGGGGAGTTGTCCCTACTTCAAATAACCAATAAATGGTAGGAGGAGGTACAAAGAAGATCTGGGGTGGGGTGGGGATAACAACACGTTTGAGTGAACCTCAGTGGATCTCCGCAACGCACTACAGCAGAGGTGTAAGTTTACAAGTTTTCATATGCTATGTAAGCACTATATAACCGAAATGGGGTAATTCGAAAGTAAACCAGAACAAACGTGTACGTGGGATGAACCTCAGAGTCAAGGTGGGCCAATTAGGCTTGCCTTGGCCTGAATATGAGGAGATATTGGGTTGGCCCAAGGCAGCTTCAGGTAAAGCAGATCAGTTCTGAAGGACCTGGGATGGCTTGGGGCGATTTGGGGTGTGTGGACTGCTCCCCCCATCTACCCACCTGGGAAAGCTGACGGGAGGCTGACTGTGAGTCCATTGGATTCACTGGACGCCTTCTTCCCTCATCTTCCTCCCTGCCCCCCCACCCCCCACCCCACCCTGCTGCTGCCACCTCCAGGACTTACTTTCTCCTGCATCCTCCTCCCTTAGAGCTGTGATATAAAGGCAAGAAGGGGGCCATCTCTTTTTTATAGATCTGTGTTCATGACCTAGGGAAATGGCCCTTTATGTAGTTTGCAGCCATAGTTTGTGGCCATAGATTTATGAAAAAGAGAAAGCCCCCTTCTTACATTGACATCGCGGGTCTAAGTGAGGAGGATGCACAAGAAGGTAGCAGTAGCTCCAGCTCTGAGTACAGGGGGGCGGAAGTGAGTCGAGCAGAGAGTCCAATGGACTACTGGTAGGCCTGGTGCCTGGTACCAAAGTAAGGTGGCAAAGCCCTTGAAGTGACCCGAGTCGAATTGGGGCTGTTTTGGAGGCTCTGAAACAGCCTCCATGGTGGGGGGCTGTGTGCAGCCCTACTCTTGGTGTCTGCTTCTGTAGCCTTCTCTGTACCTGAAGATCAAGCTGCCTACAGTCCTGTAGCAGTTAAAGGGGTCCTTAGCCTGAGTGCAGGCTAGCAGAGAGGAAGTTGGGATATAGAGAGAAAGCCAGCAACCAGCAGTACAAGGATTAACAGTCCCGTCCCCAAATTTGGGCTGCACCACCAGGGCAGGGCTTAGGAGCTCCTACAGCCTTGTGCCTCTTGTTCCTCTCCCGGTCTTTCCCAGCTCTCCCAATCTTGCGCCATCACCAGAAGCTGCTGGCAGCATATAATATTGCAGGGGACGTGCACGCTGTAGTAGCTAAGAGGCTTCAACGATTGGTTGATACATCAGATCATTACAAGCCACTACAAATGTATCCTCAGCCACTGATAGCCTATTAACATCAATAATGAAGCAATATCATTTGTAGCTAGTGACTGGAGTCGCCTGTAATTAACTGCTGCACTCGTAAAAGCAGGTAGAAATGGGGTGGAGGTTATGGGGGGTGCTGTTTGCCCTGGCCGTGCTGCTGCAGCCCAGCGGGGGCCAAGCGGTTCACTTGTTGTGGTGGTGCTGGGCCCTGGCTTTCCTCTCCCCGTCTGGCAGACATCCCAACTTCCTCTCTGCCAACCAGCACGCCAGCTGTTTCCCCCTTACTGCTGACAGTGGCACAGGGTAGGGAGTGGTGGAATCAATGGGAAGCGGGATATAGGGTGGAAGCTATGGGTGCCAGACTGTTAACCCCTGTACTGCTGGCTTTCTCTCAGTTTTTTTTCACGTGGGCGTGAGGGAGCAACTCTGACTTGGCAGGCATGATCTCTCACAGGTCCGAGCACGCAGGCTGTTGACTGAGCCTTGTGGTTCAACAGTCATGTGTGCATCGCAACGGGCTCCTGCCCTTTGTCACTTGGCACTCATGTGCTGGTCCCTGTGCCCATCGTGGTTTGAAAGGAGGCTGGCACGATGGTTGAAAAAACTATTTCCCAGCTTTTGTGTGTTCAGTTCAACTATAATTCATGAACCGCTGTAGCTTTTGCTACTGACAGAATCTTGCATCACTTTGGATTTTGACTATTTAATTGAATAACCTTTTAATAATGTGCTGCTTTTAATAATGTATTAGTTTTAAATGTTTTAATTAGTTATATGATGTTCACATTCATGTTGTACTCCACCTCAATCCAGAGGGAGAGGCGGGTAACAATTTTTTTTCATTATTATTATTATTAATATTATTATTATTATTATTTACCAAATGTATTCATCAGCTGCATCAATACTGATGCATAGACGAGTGGGGTCCAAAAATAAAAGATCATCATTTTTGTGAACTGCCCAGAGAGCTTCGGCTATTGGGCGGTATCATAGAATCATAGAATCATAGAATAGCAGAGTTGGAAGGGGCCTACAAGGCCATCGAGTCCAACCCCCTGCTCAATGCAGGAATCCACCCTAAAGCATCCCTAACAGATGGTTGTCCAGCTGCCTCTTGAATGCCTCTAGTGTGGGAGAGCCCACAACCTCCCTAGGTAACTGGTTCCATTGTCGTACTGCTCTAACAGTCAGGAAGTTTTTCCTGATGTCCAGCCGGAATCTGGCTTCCTTTAACTTGAGCCCGTTATTCCATGTCCTGCACTCTGGGGGGATCGAGAAGAGATCCTGGCCCTCCTCTGTGTGACAACCTTTTAAGTATTTGAAGAGTGCTCTCATGTCTCCCCTCAATCTTCTCTTCTCCAGGCTAAACATGCCCAATTCCTTCAGTCTCTCTTCATAGGTATAGAAATGCAATAAATATATAAATAATCAGTGTAAAGAATAATGTTAACTTCTAAACAATAATGCCCAAATCCATGAATACTACTATTCTATCTAATAACACAAGCCAGAGGTTCCAACCATAAAATAAATATCAAAGAAGTGGACATCCCTGTCTGGTTCCTCTCTCAAGTGGAAAAAAGCCGGAAAAAATTATAGTCCTAGGTCTTCGAAATGAATATAAAATTCTAACCCACTTTAAAAACTCTAAGCAAATGAAGGGCTTAATTACATGATGCTTTTATTGCACACTCCTGATTGGACACTCGCAAAAGTTTGTGAGTCCTTTACATGATGTTGTCAACCTACAGGACATCTCCTGCACTTATTGAGCTTTATTTTACATTCAAAAAGATCAGGGAAAACGGGATAAGAAGACTTCAACTCACAATTCTTTCCTGTGAAATTCTAGAGTTGTGCTATTACCACAGTGCCACCTAGTGGCTGTAAAATGAAATATATGGAAAGGTATTCCCAGAATCAAAGCACATGTCCGCCCATGTAAAGAAGCCAATTTTATTCCTGCAAAGAATCCAGAAGCAGAAGCCCCCATAAGATTGAGAGGTTTTACTCTTGTGTGGTGAAGCCCTCGGTCTTTAGTTTTCCAAACATTTTTGGGGAAAAGTTTTACATCATCCAGTTGGAAACCAATTTGGGGCTGGTGATTTCCTCCATACACAACCGAACCAAAATAAACTGATGTTGTAAAGAATCTAAACTAAGGAGATAAAGTAAAATCAATTCTGTCCTGGTCTCATTCCAATACTTCACTAGGTGTACTATAAGACTCCAAATAAAATTTTGAAAATTGAAAATGTGTATGTGTAGGAGAGGTGTATATATACTGTTACTCTCATCTTTTAGAGTAGAAATGCAATTTCTAAGCTTTTGCTGTTTGAAACAATGTGCCAGAATCTTTTCTGGACACTCTGCATTTTACCAATATACCTGCTGTAAACAAGTTAAAGCAAATTCTGCCTGTGGAGATAGAATATTATTTAGCTCATATTTAAAATGCTGAAAGTCCTGATAAAGTTGCATGGTGTGGTAAGCATCAAACTGGGATATAGGAATTCTCATCTTATTATTCAAATATATTTGTTGCATTGTTTTGGGGTTTCTTTTTGTATGAGACTCATAGGCAATTATTCAGCCGAAAATAATAGCTTTGAAGGCTTCCCACTGAAGGGTACAAGAAGTAGGAGGGGATCTACACTAGTCTAGTTAGAACGTGTCTTACCGGTTTTAAGTGTGCATTTCGTGGTATTACGCCACATGACGTCAGGTTTTGACGTTTTATTGAGGTCTTTTCTCCGGTTTTTATTTTGAACTTTTCTGAAATAGCTCGTTGTATTTGTTATGATGTGGCTGATTTCGCTGTATTAATTAGCTTTCCTTTCCTTCTTAATTAGCCAATCGCATTCCGGGGGGGGCATGATTATTTAATTTCTGCGCCCAAAGTTGGAGCTTTTTTTTTCTGTGAAGCCTTGGACTTCAATTCCCATCAGCCCTACCTAGCAGAGCCAATGGTGAGGAATGCTGGGAGTTGTGGTCCAAAAGATCAGGAAGGCAACAAGTTGGGGAAGGCTGGTCTAAAGTGAAAGTAATACAATCCCGCCCAAACTGTTTGAATTCTAAACGCAGGTGCATAATACGAAAGAGGAATTCCAATTGAATTCCAATTGAAGCAGAGAGAAGAGGAAGTGGGAGGAGAAATTTGCAGACGGGAAAGTAGAAGAAACAGATGTATTTTCTTAGTGTGGCCAAAAGGAATGCATTCCCACGGAAAGAGAAAAAGTAAGTAAACGTTTTAAAACCAGCTACGTTTTAAATCGTTCAAGAATAAAACATTCAATGCCTGTGAAAACAATGTTTCATATACTAGTGTAGATCCCCTCTAGCTATACTCTCATTGATTTCAAAGTACTCCAGTAGCTCAGCAGAGATCTGTGATTTAAACACCTCATCATCAAGAAGAGAAACATTAAGGTGTCAACGACTGGGGGTGGGGCGCTGGATGAATCCAACTATAGGGAAATTGGGTCGTGGTCTAAACCCATCAGAGAATCACTAGTGCAAGCATTCATATTTGACATAACAAAGCTGAAGAAACAAACAATAATAATCTAACCAAAAACAATTATGATGAACCAATGAAATAAAGGTTTAATCTCTTTCTTCAGAATGCAAAATATGCCTAGCATCAATCAAACCAAATTCAGACATATAGGCCTGTAGCTTAGATCTCACCATAATTTGCGTCTTGTAAGTAGGATGTCCTGTCCAACAAAGGTTCTAAAATATTACTAAAGTTCCCTCCCACAATAAAATAATTAAGTGTAATAACCAATTTACTAAGAGAACAATCCTATGCCCCCTAGACAGATTCTATGATTCATTCACCAGAATGTTGGACAGCCCAGGGCCTAGGAAAGAGCCTTGCTCTATGTTTCTAAAGCTTGCATCATCGGACCACCAGGGCTGGCCCAAGATATTTTGCCAGAACAAACCAAGAAAGAGGAATGTATATGTACCTTGACACCTCCCCTTCCATGTCACATATAGAAACTTATCAGACTGGCAGTTGAAACTTACTTCAGCATCTGTAATGGAAAATACATTCTTCTCCATACTTGAAAGCCACAGGCTATCTTGTGGCACACACAGCTTTGCCCTCTAACAGAGAGTATAGCCAGGGAAACTCAGGAGGAACAGCTGCGGGACTTCGGCCACTGCCCTCCCACCTCCCCAAGTATCTGCTGCCTGAGGCAGCTACCTCACTCTGCCCAATGGTAGGGCCAGCTCTGCTGATCACTTGGAGAGAGAGAGAGAGAGAGAGAGAGAGAATGATTGAGTGGCTAACAGTGGCAGAGAATCAAGCAGATTCCTGAGAAGAGGAAGTACTTAGCAGGCATTTGCTTGGACAGGATGACTCTAAAGGACTAGCAGTGTGGATGGGGTTAACTCCTGAAAGGGAAGTTCAGGGTATTCCAAAGGCAGCAGGTTTACTTTCAGGCACACCCGTTGCTCCACCAACTCAAGTGGCACCCTTGAAAAATGTGGCCTAACTTCACCCCAAACACTCAAAGGCTTGGCATGGCATTTGGGGAGTAGGATAGTAGTAGCCTTATTCCTGTGTAGACCAGATGCATGGATCAATGCTTCATACTGACCCTGATGGAGACCTGCCATCCGGGAATCCCTTGACTTTGAAAATGTGCTAAGGGCCTGCCATAACGGTAGACGCTGCCTCTGGTTTAAGGGCAAGGCTGCCTCTGGAAGCCTGATGCAATGCTATAGCACTGAAGTACAAGTGGAGGAGTAGGAGGTGGTCCCAGGTAGTACATAGGCTTGCACTAGAATATTTTGTTGACTGGGACCATGTCACTGGCACTGCTTTTGCTAATCTGTTTGCATTGGCACGGCTAGTCCCAGCATGCCTTGCTTGGGAAGCCTTCCATCTAGAAGGCCTCTTAGCCCTGTTCTCACATCCAAGCAGTGGTGCTCCAAGCTGTCTGGAAGCACATGTGAACGCACACTCTGCAGTACAGCGCCATCCCCACGTGGCCAAACACTGATGCCTGTCTCTGCAGAGCCAACTGTATATCTGAACGTGTCACTCTCACTCTAGAGGATAACGTGTCTGAAAGATAACACGGTGTATTAAGAATAGACTGGCGAGTATATGTTCGATGGAGGCAGAGGGGGCTGGATTGTTCAGCAGTATGGATTTATAAAGGCACTTGCTCTGAGCATAATACTTGCACAAATTGCTTTTGAGGGAACAGTGTGAGTCCCTGCAAAGTCCTTTCCCAAAGTGTCTTTGAAGCCAAGAACCCATTGAAAGGAAGAAAGCCCTGAAGAGGGGATTAGTTTGTTCAGCAGCTGTGAATTTCAGTGGGAGGTTGATGAACTCCTAAGTCTTTGTTTAATTTCTTCCCGCTTGTAAATGGCCCTGCTGGAGTGAGAGACCCACAGGACTAAACAAGGAGGAATCCAAGCAGCAGGGCGCTGTGTACCCGCCACAAGGACTTTTCCCAAACACTTTTGGTAAAGGTGTTGTGAAGAGAGCCATGGGGATTAGCATGTGAAATGGACTTTCCATTGACTCCATCGAGGGGAGGGCAAAGGCAGTTAGTTGTCTCAGTTATTAGACTTTTGTTCCCTCATTTCACCCTCTCCTCTCATAGCCGGTTAAAGAGGTTTTGATTGGGAGGCAGCTGGTTCTGTGTTGTCTTGTATGCGACTGACCACCTGGGAAGCCAAATGTAAATATTTCTCCTCACAGGAATGCACCTTCATTAACAAGAAATGAATACGTGGAAGCAACCAATATGGGAGCACAATGACCCGCTGCATTTGCCGCTGGGAAGCCTGTTGCTCCAGACGACCCGGGGCTGGCCCTGGCCTGCTGCGAGGGTCAGCGCGTTCCGCAGCTGTTGTGCAGGCGTTTGTGGCACAGAAAGGAGTGGGTGGAAGGGCCAGGGTTGCTGTCAGCGACGTTCCCGTCATGCCGCCTGTTCGGTATCGGCCCGGAGGGGGACGAAGGCTGCCCCTCACCAACAGGTGTCACTGAGCTGAATGGCCAAAGCCTCTGGGCAACAATGCTGTGGGGAATAATAAATACTGGCAGTGAAAGAAGGCACCCCATTGGCCGGAGGCTCAGTCTTTCTGCTTCCCAAAGGAGGCGAAGGGCAGTGTGGAGCCGCCTCAAAGGTCCGCATATGTCTCCCCCATACCCACCCGAGTAATTGGCGTCAAGGAAGGGAAAGGAAAACAAAGAGAGCTTCCCAAGAAGAAGAGGGAGGTGTCAAAGAGTGGCCCCGCTTTCATTGTACTTGGAGAAACACACAACCTCAGCTAGCTGTCTGAGGTGAAATGGGTGGGAGAGTAAAAAGTCAGTGCTGGAACATGAAACATGGGTCACAAAGTTAGAAAGTAGATCACACCTTGCTATCCTGCAATGATTCCTCAGCTATATTTTTGGCCTTCTTTCCTAGAAAATAAAAATACACCACTTTTACCCTTTCCTCCTCTTGCCAATTAAGATCTGGCCAGTCCATGAGAAATTCCAGGGGCAAGGAACATGGTGTGGCGGATCAAGGCCTTGCCCCTCTCATAGGCTGAACTCTCCAGTCCATAGGCAACCATCACCCTCTCCTAAACTTGATTTTTTTTTAAATAGTGCATTACACTTCAAATATTTCACTGTTTATTGCCAGTTCTTTTCTGCTGTCCTACACTTAACACATGGATATAGAATCATAGAATAGCAGAGTTGGAAGGGACCTACAAGGCCATCGAGCCCAACCCTCTGCTCAATGCAGGAATCCACCCTAAAGCATCCCTGACAGATGGTTGTCCAGCTGCCTCTTGAAGGCCTCTAGTGTGGGAGAGCCCATGACCTCCCTAGGTTACTGGTTCTATTGTTGTACTGCTCTAACAGTCAGGAAGTTTTTCCTGATATACAGCTGGAATCTGGCTTCCTTTAACTTGAGCCCGTTATTCTGTGTCCTGCATTCTGGGGGGTTCGAGAAGAGATCCTGGCCGTCCTCTGTATGACAACCTTTTTAAGTATTTGAAGAGTGCTCTCATGTCTCCCCTCAATCTTCTCTTCTCCAGGCTAAACATGCCCAGTTGTTTCAGTCTCTCTTCATAGGGCTTTGTTTCCAGACCCCTGATCATCCTGGTTGCCCTCCTCTGAACACGCTCCAGCTTGTCTGCGTCCTTCTTGAATTGTGGAACCCAGAACTGGACGCAATACTCTAGATGAGGCCCAACCAGGGCCGAATAGAGAGGAACCAGTACCTCACGTGATTTGAAAGCTATACTTCTATTAATGCAGCCCAAAATAGCATTTGCCTTTCTTGCAGCCATATCGCACTGTTGGCGCATATTCAGCTTTCTTTCTTTCTTTCTTTATTACACTTATATAATGCCCCCATAGACAGGGCTCTCTGGGCAGTTTGCAGAAATTCTAAAATTAAGATTAAAACGAGTATACAAAATTTAAAATTCTAAAACACAAAACATACACACATAAAGCATTAAAAACCGTTAAAAAAATATCTGTGAACTACAGATCATCTCTCCTTGTATAGAACTGTTGGACCAATATGACCAATTGCCTGGGGAGGCCTTGTTTTCCATGCCACGTGCTGAAGGACCCCACCTGGCAGCACTACGGCATGGGGCCGCCTCTTTGGTAGTGCTGTCCTCCTGGAATGCCCCATGATGTGGCAGGCACCAATAATCTTATCCTTTTGGCAATTATTATGGCTGTGCAGGGACCCCCCGATCTGCCTTGGAGGCCGATTCAAAGACCCTGAAGCAGCCCCAATCCGCCTTGGGGCTGCCTCGGGGGTTCCTGATCCGCTTTGGCCAGCACCGAGAAAACTCTCCTCACTTACTTGGTGGCAGAGGCACCAAGTAAGCCCCCCTTCCCCACTTACCTGTGTCCGCTGCCGCCGCCTTGCATCTGGAGGCTTCCACTCCAATGACACTGAAGCCCAGAAGTAGGCTGCTGGCTTGCATCTGGCAGCTTCAGTGTCATCGGAGTGGAAGCTGCTGGACACAAGCTGGTGGTGGCAGACCCAGGTAAGTGAGGAAGGGGGGAGGGAGCTTACCTGGGTCCGCCATCGCCTTGCATCTGGAGGCTTCCACTATGAGGACGCTGAAGCCAGGAAGTAGGCCGTGGCTTCCACTTCCTTGAGTGGAAGCTGCTGACAGCAAGCTGGCAGCAGCGTATTCAAGTAAGTGGGGAAGGAGGGGAGGGGGGCTTACGGTACCGCTGGAAATGAAAGGGAGTAGGCTGCGTGATCACATGGCCTACTCCCTTTCATTTCCGGCAGCGGCACTGGAAATGGCGGCGGTGACAGAGGCAGCAGGTAAGGCGGTGGAGGTGGCTCCGAAGCACTGAGGCAGCCCGAAGCTTCGGAGCCAATTGGCTTCAGCTTTGGGCCACCTTGGGCTTCGCCCAAACTACCTTGGATCCGGTTCAGAAGGGTCCGAACCACCCCAATCCGCTTTGGATTTGGGGTTCGGATCCGAGGCGGTGCACAGCCCTAACAATTATTAAGAACTTGCCTTGCTTATCTTGGCTTTTCCCAGCCATTAACTTGGGAATGTTGTTGTGCTTTTATAATGTTGTATTGTTTTATAATTTACTGTAAACCACTTCAGGATTTTTAAAATGGGAAGTAGTATATAAATATTCTAAAATAAACAAACAAACAAATAAATCCCCACACTATCTTTCTCCCCACTCTGGAAAGTTGTTTTCTGGACCTTATTATTATTATTATTATTATTATTATTATTATTATTATTATTATTATTATTAATAATATAATAATAATAATAATAATAATAATAATAATAATAATTTA
The DNA here is from genome assembly GCF_023053635.1 of Elgaria multicarinata webbii. Lineage (NCBI taxonomy): Eukaryota > Metazoa > Chordata > Lepidosauria > Squamata > Anguidae > Elgaria > Elgaria multicarinata. The sequence goes on from NC_086178.1 coordinate 113,449,709, forward strand.
TTTATTTATATAGCACCATCAATGTACATGGTGCTGTACAGAGTAAAACAGTAAATAGCAAGGCCCTGCCGCATAGGCTTACAATCTTTAATGCCCTAATTTGCCTAGTTTTGCATCCTGCAGTTCCCCTCAGCGCCATAAGCCCAACCCAGCTCTCTCTGGCCCGTCCAGCGTAGCCTCGGCACCACAGCTCTTGGTTTAGCCACCGAGAGAACTGGCAAGCTAATTTCCCCACCGTTCAAACTGGATGCCCTGCTCTCCGTTCTTTAATTATATTTAGCGGTTTGCTCTGCATGTTTTATTTGTAATCTGACAATATTTTGGAATCTCTGTAACAAACACTGAATCAACTAATTTTCCCAAGTAATGATTGTACATTCTAAATGCTTGGGTGCTTAATAATTTCCCCTGTGTTTTTTTGTGTTTTTTTTAAATGTGTCAGTCATGGAGGCTCCTCCTGCCAGGACATGCTACTGTCAAAATTAGCAGATTCCTTATGAGATATTTGTCTTGGATCAGGCACAAGTTTGTACACATACTGTAACTGGACAGCCTATTTGGCAATAGGGTGTCACCAGCATAGTAATCACATCTTGCTGCAAAGCTCCTAAATGTTCTTCCCTGTGGCTTCATATAGATATTAAGAAACATCAGGAATAAGATAGTACCCTGCAGCACCCCAGACCATAATAGCCAGGGAGCATCACCAGACGGGCGGATTTTCATGTCTCCCTACCATCGCTATGGCCGCCTGCTGCTTTCCCACAATAGTGATGATCTCTTTACACAGGGAGAAAAGAAGCTGCAGCAATGACCACATGGCTCATTCAGGGGCTGTTTTTATTGCAACGCTTTTCCTGCATACAGGAAGGAAATGGAGGCACATTCCATTTTTTTTTTAAAAAAAGAAGATGGATTGAAAGGGGTCTATTTTGCGACAGAAAAACGAGTGGAAGGAGCGGGAGGCAGGCAGCGTAATCTAAAGGACGCGTAAACATCTGTAATTGGGCAGTAGTGAGCGTGCAATAAAACGCTCATCTGATGACAACCCTCACATAACCTTAAACCATATTGTGGGTTATGCAAGGATTAACCCAAGCCAGTTGAGTTTGGATGACACAAGAAGCCACAGCTGTAGAGGGAGGGAGAGGGGGCAATCCTGGACTTACCTGCTTGTGGGATCGTTGCCGTGTTCACATGGCCACGTGACATCCTGGGTGTCACGCCCGTCGTGGCCGCCATGTTTTTTTTAAAAAAGAAAAAGAGGTGGAGCGCACTTGTGCTCCAGTGAAAATTAAGGTTAAAAAAAAAGCCCCCGCCCCGATGCCTCTTCATTCCTCCTGGCCCAGCTCCTTCCCTTTGCTAACCCCCGCTACTTGCCGGGAGGAGGGAAGAAGCCGGGATGGGCACCCACACATCCTGCAGTCTCGGGATGATCCCAAGACCGCAGGAAAAATCGGGTTTCCCCAGAGATTATTTATCCCTGGGAAAACCTGCGCTCGTCCTCCCCCCTGCCCCTGGGAGTCCCTGCGCGTTTGGATGCACAGGGACTTGGCTGGTGTAGGAACAGCCAAAGTTATACAGTGAATGCTCAGTTTTATTCTGAAGCTAGAATGATGAGCATGCACCAATGTTTTCACCGGAGAGCCTATGAACCTTTCTATACGAGGCATTTATTGTGTGCTCATGATTCCTAACTTATGGTAACTTTCGGGTGATTTACACGATGACATCCTCCTCCAGGGTCTCTCCCATTCTTTGCGACCGTTATAGTGTGGGTCTTGTTTGTTTTCGTACCAGGGAAGTCTGGTTTTTCCCTGAATGGCAGTATGAAAGTCTGCCTGGTGTATTTTCATAATTCCACTATACCACAGCACCACCTAGTGTCTGTGTAGCAGAACACATAAAAAAGCAGAGAAAGAAAATCCCCAGGAGAAAAAACCACCACCACCACCACGCGTGGAGGAGCCAATCTTAATCCCACAAAGAATCAGGAAGCAGAAGCCTTCATAAAATGGAGCGTTAAAAGCCTCACATAGAAAAGCCCTGTGTGGAATGCCTCTTCCTTTAGTTATGGAATGTGACTTCTCAGGATCAAACAACTATAGGGTGACCATATTTTGGAAACCAAAAAGGAGGACAACATGGTCGCCATGTTAAAATTATTTTAAAAAGTAATTTTAAAACCTCAAACTTTTTTAAAAAATCCTAAAACTCAGTGGATGGACAGATCTGTTTCAACCTTGGCATAGCTAAAGTCCTTGTTAAGAGCAGTTATGGTGCCAAGTTTCATCTCTTTATCTTTAAAAATAATATTTTTTTAAAAAAATTAAATCCTCAAATTTTTTAAAAATCCTAAAAATCAATGGATGAACAGACGTTTCAAATTTGGTATGGCTAAAGCTCTACCTAAAAGCTATCATGGTGCCAACTTTCATCTCTTTATCTTTAAAAATGACAATTTTAAAAATAATAGTTTTAAAACCTCAATTTTTAAAAAAATTCCTAAAAAATCAATGGATGAACAGATCTGTTTCAAATTTGGTATGACTAAATCCCTTCCTATGAGCTACCATTGTGCCAAGTTTCATGTCTTTATCTTAAAAAATGTCAGAGTTATAAGCATTGTTGTTAATTCCCATTAGAGCTGCTCTTTGAAAAAAAAATCCGGATTTCCCCTCCCCCTCTCAGATTTGTCATCAAAAACCCAGACAAATCCGGGCAAATCTGGTCATATGGTCACCCTAAAGAACTTGTTAATACATGGATTGGTAGCCGAGCATGGCAGGGGGAGGGGACTTTAAACCTGTGGTCCTGATCCAGATCGTGGACCCTGTGTCTGCATTTTACATTACCAAAACGCGATCCAGTTGTAATATGAATAGCACTAAATAAAATGCAGGGCCCCTGATATGGATAGGGGCCACAGCAGAGGTTGGGCAAGGTTAAAGCTCTCCCCCAATGCTTTTCTCCCAGTCTGTATCAGGTCCTGTGTTTACTTTTGAGCAAAGAAAAAGGACTAGCGACTAGCTCAATCTTTAAAGTATGAAGTAGTTTAAATGTCATGGATTTGTGGTGGGGGGGAGCATGGAATACACAGGTGTGTTTGTGTGTGTGTGTGTAACAAATCAGGGCCTTGGATTACATTTCTGAAAGTAGAAATGCAACACAAGGGACCTTTACTCTTCCTTTCTGTCTGGTGGGAAAAGGAAATGTGGGGCTTGGGGCTAGGGAAACCATGATGGAGGCCCTGCTTCAACACTAAACTCACATGACATTTGTGCGTGCGGACATGGACACAAAACTGGACTGATTTTTGCTCATTTTTGTTTTAAACTGAAGCTTGAGCAGTGTAGATGTGCAGAAAATTTTGAAACTTTGGAAACATTCAAAGCTTGGCTTTAATAGCAATTAATTTATTTCATGGCAGGCAAGCAGGCATCCCCTCCACCGGCAAGGTGATGGACAGCCCTGCCCTGCTAATCAGTGTGGTGCGAAGGCAGGCCCCGGCCCTGCTGTGGGGTTAGGCTGTGGCCCCCAGAGGGGAGGGGGAAGAGGATGCAGGCAGCCAATCCAGGCAAGCGAGGGGGGAGCACACCACGTTCAAATTTCAGAAGGAGGATTCACTATGCATGGACCAGATTTGCATTAATCATGAGCCCCTCTGTTGAAGGGACTGGGGGGGGGGGGGGGAAGCAGCAAAGGAGGACTACTGGTGCCTGTGGCGACATGGGCTTTACACTGGTAAAGTTAACAGTCTAATATGGATTTTGGAATTGATATTCTGTACAAGTCCCTATATGGGCCTTTTAGTGGGGAACTACCATTGGCTTAGAAACACACTGAAATATAAATAAAGCAATCCATTCATGTTCAAAACCCATACAATTCCCACTGCACATCAGTGTGTCTTAAAAATGTATATTGGTAGGTTTTCAAAGCTTGATTTGACGTTTTCATTGATGCAATGGTTGATGACATTTTCATCATGACTCCAGAGTGTTAAGAAACATGGTTACAAGAGCCACAACCCGAATCATGAGCAGCAAGCAGCACCACTTTCACCTCTGCTGCATCAGAACCCTCCCCACCACAAAAAGCTCTTTAACCTGTCCTGCCAGCTATCAATGTAAGCAACAAGCAAAACATCACAGGATTGTTCTATCAACACAGTAAGGCTCAGATCCAGCAGCCCCCTTTCCCCGGCCCCACTCCCCTTTCAAGCGTTTGGTTTCCCAGTTCTGCTGCTTTCCCCGTTCTAAAAGGTGTATAGGGCCATGGCTAGACCAGGCCTATATCCTGGGATCATCCCTGTGCATTCAAATGACACACAGGGGATACCGGGAGCAGGCAGGGACGACCCCTCCATTTACCTGGCATAATCCTTAGGTCTAGCTAAGGCCTAGGTCTCTAAGGCTTAGTTACTGGAGTAAGAGTGTTAAACTAAAGTAGGGTGGTATTTTGGCTCCACCTCTAAACCGAATGCAGCCCAACACCCCCCTCTCTGAAACAGAATTCAGTCGCTGGGCTGAAAGAGGCTTGACACTGCTGTATTAGATGACCAGGGCACCAATGGGCCATCTTTGCAAGTCCCAGGCACCTCATCCTCCTTGTAAGTTGTAAGCTCAATTTGTGACATCGTGCACAACATCTTCACTGATCATGGGGAATGTTTGTCAAGGCATCAGCCATAGCTTCCAGTTTCCTGGCTTTGTGGAGCTTCAGCATACCTGAGATAGCCTTAACGGTGGTCTTAAACTGGCAGTGTTTGTTTTAAAACAACAACATTGAATTGTAGTTAATTTGTGAAGCTGGATCTGACATTTCTTTTACACAGACACCTGACCTGCTTTTTAAAAGTTCATGTTCCAATTAGTGAGTGCCCTTTATTTCATCCCTGCCCTATATGTTAAAGTAACTCATACCATTGCATCAATTTCACAGGCAAGTTCCTTTAAATATGCCACCAAATCATGTGTCGCCTGTTACCGAAGTTTACGCTCCCTGAATTTCATGCTACATCTTTTATCATGAGGGCAGAGAATTACTCTTGCTTTCTAATTCAAAACATTTATTTATTTATTTATTCTGTCTTGAGGGGGTTTTACCCTTAAAGGCGGCCTAAAAGTAATTTAAAATATTTATTACTTGTATATACCATCTTGTCTGCTAAAAAGCCATCAAAGCAGCGTACAACAATTTAAAATAATAACAAGAACTTTTAAGAACAGAAAATTGAAACGTTACACTACTGCCTGCGACTATGAATTTTCTCATGCCGTTTAATTTATGACCTACCTGCATATTTTAACAACTAGGTCAAATAATCGGAATTCTAACCAATGCTTACTCTTTTGACTGCAATATTGTTCGTTGTTTGTGTTGTGTTGATTAACCTCTGGTTAATTTTAACTGGTGTGTTTTGCTCTGGGGTAATTCCAGCAAGTATGACCTCACTGCTTATTAACACCTTGGTTCTCTCAGATAGAAATGCTATCTGGTTTTATACTACGGTTTTAAACATTTTAATGTTTTATATTATGTTGTATCATATATTTCAAGGTTTTAACTATTGGGAACCACCCACACAGCCTTGGCTATTGGGTGGTATAGAAATGTAATAAATAAATAAAATAATCCTTTAGGGAAGTTTAGAGGGCATATTGGAAACTTATTACACCAGTTAGATCTCATCCCCCAAATACTTAAAGAGCAGTAAGACTCTTTAATCTTGTAGGCAGTAACAGCTATTTATTGTGCTGGATATTTTTCAGGTAGTTCTACTCTTAGTGGTAAAGGTGAAAGTACTAGACACCACTCTAATTTGGCCTACCTAGTGAACCCCCTTGGGCTAGTATGGACAGGACTCTCCAAAGGAACTCCAGGGGTCTGTCACCATTTCCTGCATTTCAAAACTAAACATAGGCTTCTCATTCACATGTACCTCATTATCCAGCAAGAACATGCTGGCCTAATTACACCTACTGAATAAGCTACACATTTGTCTGAATATTTGTGTTTATTTGCCTTTTCCTTACAACATTCAGGGTTGTTCTGTACCCATTGTATTTCATCGAATGATCTCATATGATCAGCAGGAAACAAGGCTACATATAAATAAAACTCTCCTTTCTGTCGATTTTGAAGGAATATGATAATTGTACACAACCAACTGTACAGCATACTCATACAATCAAGATATCAAAATAGAGCCTTTCATAGTTGTCTCTCCACCATCCCATCAGGATCTTTAGAACAGCAAGAGTTTGGGGCAGTATAGTTAGCTCCACAGATAACTCTGATTAGAGAGGATAAACAGGAGCGTTCCAGACTCTCTTAGATCTCATAGTTCTTCACTTCTGGTGGGGACTCTGTGGGATCCCCTCCTTGCTCCAGATACAGGTTGTTGTAGGGATATTGCTTTGGCCCCTACAGAGAAAAGGAGACATGAAACGGCAAGTCACATAATTTATTTAGAGTACAGATGCTCAGACCAGAAGGCCCAAACATGCCACAAACCTCAAAACCCACACCCTGACTGGGTTTGGATGTCACAATAACCCATGATGGGTTAAGTAAGCAATGGTCAAAACAGCTGCCGCCCTGTTCTTTGCTGGCTTTACTGCTTAGGAATATGTCAAAGTGACCGAGCCAGCAATGCGGAGGACGCAGGGCAGGAGGTTTGGTCCTTGATCCTGCAAACCCCCAAGACATTATATACATCTCCTGCTTTTTGGTGCATCTGGGATTTCTGCAGCTTTCAGTTAGGGCTGGGTGACTCCTTAGTAGAGGAGGGGGGGTATGAGGTTTGGTCCTGATCCTGCTAGCCCATTTCCCCTCTAAATGATAGTGGAATTTATCTTAAGAAAGCTTCCCTGTAACTAGTCAAATATCAATATATCTATACATTTATTTATCTACACACTGAAATATCTACACGGTGATATATCTAAACCATGATGTAATGAAATGGCTCAGATACTGGGAGTAACTACTTTGGAGGAAAGAATTGTGATTTAATGCTAAATCAAAGTAATGGCCCTCGGCAGTTGTTTTGAAATGCTGAACTGAGATCCAGTAAATCAGAGAAGAACATAGAAAACAACACACCTGTATTGATGGTGGATCGGGTACCTCACAACTAGGCGAGGTTGTGTGTAGAATATGGTCTGGATCCTGTAAACTCCCAAGGTTTTCTAACCACTTCCCCGTTTTGGTACACTCGGGATTTTCCCTCTTGGTGAGTTATCGTGCAATGGTGTAATGGCGGATTGGGTGCTTCGTAACGGTGGGGGATGCTTATATATGAAGTTTTGTCCCAATCCTGCAAACCTCCAGTGCTTCAGAAGTGAAACAGAGCCACTACTTGTGCGGAAGGACTGCAGCCGGACAGGGGTAGGGAGGGGAGTCAAATTACACACAGTAGCTTAATAAGTGACTCACAGTAGCTTATTAGCCTGCTCATGTGGCAAGGGGTGAGGGATCGTGAGCTATTTTTTTGTTTTTAAGAAAGCTACTGTGAGTAGCTTTACTTATTGTGGACTATCATGACATCCAAGCGTGGCTCCTGAATTTGACCTTGCCCCACAGTGCCACATGCATAGGCCATGGCAGCCAATTATGGTATCTTTCACCTAAGGAAGGGAAGTGTTGCCTGCTTAGGCACTTGATGTAGGAGGATACAACTTCATCCTTGTAGAATACCTGCAGCTTGCATAGGATGTTCATCAGGAGCAGGGTGAGCGTGGGGGAAGGTGGCTTTAACCTTGGCCCCTGCCTCAGGAATCTTAACATAGCCAAAATCACTATTTTTGTGCTAATCCTTGGCAGCACCAGGATACTTGAAGAGGCTGTGGGTGTGTGCATATGTGTAGGGTGTGTGTGTGTGTTCACTCCCACTCTTGGCTTTGGCCTTGCCCATCACTGGTAGTATGCGCTCTACAACCCCTTTCCCACATGAGAATAAGGCCATCAACCTGGAAAAAGTTGCCTACTCCTTCTATAGATGAAGGTGCTTTTAACAGAAGGGAGTGAGAATATTTTGGTTTTCACAACTATATGAGGTACTGAAGTGTAAACATAAACTTTGGAGAGTCAATGCAGCCATAGTGATTCATGATGCCTTGACTAACTGCCAACTCAGAAACTCACCACAGGCTGGTAGGATGGATATATCTCACCAAGACAAAACATGAAAAACATAAAGCCGATAGAGCCCCAGAGATATCTGCGCATCTTGTGCCAGGACAGAACTGTGGGTGAGGTATCAACGCGTGTCCGGATGAACATATCAAAATCCCAGTGCATCTGGTCAAAAAGACATCAAGAGGCATGGTCCCACTTAATATGATAGACAAGGTAAGGTTACATTTAGTTGGAGAAGACATCTGTGAGTGTTAAGACTATTGAGATTTCCAAATGATAATGGAACTGCATCTTAAAGACTTGTGTATCTTCTGCCAAATGAAGATACAATGTTCTCCAGGCTCAACACCAACTCTGCAGAGTTTAAAACTGTCTCATAGAGAACAGGCCAAGGTTCTGCAATTTTTGTTTCCAAACAAGATCCTGATAACTGCTTATTCTGCCTTTGGAATTTTCAGGCATCATACTCATGCAAAAACACATTGCATGAGGAACAGTACCATGAACCAAAAATATGTAATAAATACACGGACTCTGTGCAAAGAAAGCAGAAGTGGGGGTATGAATGGGCAAGGAAAGGGTGTATGGGTTGTAGATACGCAGAACACAGAAATTAGGGAATAGAAGCCACAGAGACACCATTAAGGAACTGTGCAATGCCTCAAAGACCAATCTGCTGCTCAAACGCATTTCCAAGCTTCTTTCTTCAGTCATTAAAAAAACCCCAGGTAAGGTACCATTCAGTTGGACAAGATTTTCTGTTGTTTTTTTAAAGCTAAAGTTTTTAAATGCTGAATTCCACAGAAATGGCAAATGAACCAAGTCTTGAATTAAAGCTTCACCCTTATAACACATCTGCTTACATACATTTGCTCCTTGATTATCAATGGGGCTTGTAAGACATCATTTCACTGGAGCCAAGCTAAAAGTGTTTCCCACAGGCCGTATATACTTGTCAGAGGCATGTGTTCACATTTAAAATGGTTGCACTGGCCATCAAACCACAGCTCTTGATTCCAGAAGCACTAGCACAATATTGTTCTAAGGTATTTTAACACCTAATGATGCAGGTAAACTGAAATAGCATTGTGAAAAAACATACAACATGGGCTGGTTCACACATACCATGGTTTATTGCCCCACCCAGGGTTTCTCCTGGCAAAAGTTAGAACAAACCATGATTAGTGTTCTTAATCCCTTGGTCGTTTGTCTCCGTCCTTCGCTTACTCCCTCCCTGTATCCCAAATGCCTGTATGGTGCTGTAGTGCTGGCATGTAGAGCAGCTGTGGTTTTTTGGGGGGTGAGGGGTTACTGGTCTTGCCCTGTAGCCTGGGTGCTATATTTTGGTAGAAAGGTGGGGTATAAATCAAATAAAAAATAATAAGTAAACAACCCAAGTACATCATTGTACTTTATTCATGATTTATACAGCCCAGAATTCACAACACAAGAAGAAACTATGGTTTCTCTTTCTGGGTTGTTCATGGTAAACAAACCATGGTGTACTAGCACAACCACATTCATACATCACAACAACCCAGAATTCAATAACTCATACCATGAGTTAGCATTCTGTGCAAACCAGGCCCATGAAAGTTAATGAACAGAAATTTTTATTTTGAAGCTTACAGCATATATGATAATATAATTTTAGTAGATAAGAACCAGCAGTTTTATTGCTGCCCAGAGCTTAATGATAAGCTAGTGTGTATTACACTGAAAAGCATTATAAACAAAGATGGCACTATATATACATATTTAAATCCTGTAATTCATGCTGCCAAGCATTTGCAAGGACAGCATCTATGTAATACACAAACAATGACCCTGTTCAGATGACATGACTGCTAAGCCATGGTTAGGCCGCTAACCCTTTTGCAGCAAATGGTTAGTGAGAGTGTTTAAACTGAGATTATGTAGCCACCATGGCTAGGGATGGTTCACACAACATACTAAACCCAAAACATTTATCTCAAAATGCTTAACCACTGTGGCTTAGCGTGTCGCCTGAACAGAGTCAATCTGTCAATTTCAGAATAAAATTGTGGATTTAAATGCTACTGTGTGGCACAGCAGGAAGGTTGAGGAACTAGGAGCAGAGTGCCCACATGAGTACTAAATCCGTGAGAAGTTTTTTTGAGCTTGTTACCATCGAAATTGTGATTCAGTAGAATGTCACAAATCCAATCATATTCATATTTTTATTACATATGCTTCTAGACTGCAAAATGAAATGACAGAAATGGAAAGTAAAAAATCAATCATCCTTACTGTCTCTCCATGGTTACGCCTCAGATCAGAATGGTCCCAATCATACCAAGGATCTCTTTCTTGTTGGGATCGGTCAGGGAGTTGAGGGTAGTCACCATAACTGTGGAAAGTATAAGGAATTCACCATAAAACTACTAGAAAGTAAACACCAAATACATTTGTTCCAACAGAAGAACAGAAGAGAAAGTAGTTAAAGTAACCTATCAAGATTTGAGTACTCTCTCAATGTATTAAATGTATTGAAATAAATGCAAATAACCATTTGACCCTTTTCTTGTCAAACTAGTTTACTTGTGTTTTAGGCTTTTCTGCCTTTCCCCCCTAGACTGCAAGTTCAGGAAGACATAGCTTTAAGGTTTTGCTTATGGCATTGTGGCAGCTAGGCCATATTGCACCATATAATAGTATTGTTGCAAACTGTTGCAAATGTAGACTAAGTCAGAAACCCTTCCATGAATTAGGCTAAAATTTCTTCACCAATGGGACCTTAAATGTTTCCTGCCAAAGAAAGGTTACATAAATAACTATTATTTATTTATGTTTAATACTTTTGACTTAATGTTGTAGTATTTGAACTCCTGCCTTCACTTAAATCTAAGTCCTCTTATCAGTCAGGGATACACAGGACAGTAACAGAACATAACAGTGCTAACACAAATTATGTTGTGATGTGTAAGGGACCTCTAGCACAACGTCAACAGTGTTAGCTGGTGCCACAGGTTTCCAGGGACTCCCATCATGCCAGCTAAGAGGTCCTTTATGCTAGGGTCCCTAATGCCAACGCAACGAAATTTACATTAGCACTCATGTCCAATTGGATACTGCCCTATAATTCTACATGAGATTGTATATGATATTTAAAATATATTGTAGTGATCACTGACCACTATTTGGGTATTATTAAGATTCGCAATGAACTTTGGATAGAGTGGAAATCTGCCATAATTCTTATCGTCTCCACCTCAAGAGCCTGACCTCATATTGCTAATATGTTCAATTTACTCCCGTAGAAACAGAAACAATAAGCAGGTTGATACAAGGGTGATCAAATCTCCCAAGTGCCCCACATTGTGGGAGACAATGTATATCTGAATATATTCTTAAAATTGTCTCATCTTTTCTTGTCGGTTTTGCAAAATCCCAGGTGTTCCTGAGATTACGGGATTCAGTTCTCATTGAACATCCATCATGAAAGGGGTGTGTGAGAGAGAGAAAGGGAGAGAGAGAGAGAAGCATGCTCACTGAAATATTAGCTGAACCGTTTCATTCCTACAACTACACCCAAAGACACATATGCTCTTCATAATCCCAACTATTACATCATTCTTTCCTTTCTCAGGCCTACAAGTATAACTCACCCACTGCCATTGTCTGGATACGGCTTGTAGTCCTCCACTGTCATGTTGTACTTTTTTGCAGCAGCTGCCCATTCCTCTGGAGTCTTGGGGTAAGGCCCAGGAAGCATGTGTTTGGGTATGTCTGAAGCTGAAAGCCGAAATATCATTAAGCCCAAGGAGCATACAGGGGAAAGAGATAAGACCACAAAACAAAACAATATAGTGCTGTGGAACAAAAGGCTAGATTCATTTTAGTCTGTATTAATAGAAGCTTGGAATTAATAATTTGAAATGTAATATTTTAGTAGTGTATTCATCTTTGAGCAAAACTAGATGTGTTGATTAAAATGAGTCACCACCATGTACATTGATGGTGCTATATAAATAATAATAATAATAATAATAATCAAGCTCTTCCCCTTTATCCTCTAAGATTTTATCAGGTCTATAGTGTGTTTCTCTACTTGCTTCAGCAACAACCAATGATGAAGAACATGGGTAGGCAATGTGGAGTCTATGAGCACTAATGTGCCCCCAGACACTCTTCTTGGTGTCTGCCAAGCTGCTGCTAACCTCATTTCCCATGAATGCCTCTGGGCTACATGATGGGGCTCAGGGACATTTTTAGGAAATAAAGATAACAGAGAGGATGGACAGATGCGTATGTGTGTGAGAAAGAATGCATCTATGGGTGATCCAGGGTGAGAGAGAACAATATGGGGAGAATGAGTTGGCTGGCAAAAGAGCAGGGAGAGAAAAACAATGAAACTGGTTCTGTGAAATAGACATCTGCTGGTACTGAAAATGGTGAGTTCAAAGTTCCTTAGGATGTGGTGGCTCAGAACCCCCTTTGCCTTGCACACAGTCATTTTGGCAGGTTACTTGTCCTTTGTGACTCTAACTATGCCTCTCATGGCAGCCGTTTTGTGGCGATGCTGACAACAGTTTATCAAATTGCCAAGTCTTAAGAGTTTATTATGGTTGCAGATCAGCAAAATCAACACCAAAACATGCAAAGGATAGATAAAAAGTGATATAAAAACAAAATACAGAGCAAATTGCTAAGTGTGCCCATGGGCCAAAAAGGCTGCCTACTCCTGACGTACAGCAAGTGCAGGAAAACCCACAATTGTTAAAGGTGCTGTGCTAGATTGTCTATTGTTTACATTGTAGCTACCTTAGTTTTAAATGGTTTTTAAAGGTTTTATTGGGTTCTAGACTGTAACTCCTGTAGAGTGTTTTAGACTGCTGTTTTAATTTCATAATCTTAACATTGATTTACTTTTAGTTATAATTTATGTTTTAACCTTGTATGTGAACCGCTTCTGAAGGGATGCTACCCTGAAAGGTGGCATAGAAATACTGATAACAAAATAAATACACTATGCTTGTCACATGGGAATGTCTGTTGAAACGTGAGAGCCGGGCTCAACGTGGTAGTTTTCAGCAGCAGTAGCAGCAGCCCTACCTATAAAGGTTTCATCTTCCATTCAATTCACTGCATTTGAAAAGAAATGAAACTTAAAGCTGGCAGAAACCTAGAAGCATATAATACCCCCTGCCCTTTTGAGCGGAAACAACGTTTCTACAGAAAAGCAAATAGCGCCCAGAAAGGCGTTAGAAACCTCCAGCTGAGAACCCCCTCCCTCCTGCTGCCAACTGTCAACACTGCTGAACTTTGCAACTAAGAATGTAGTGCCTGAATTTGCTTTGCTTTTCCCCTTCCTCCCTCCCAATCCCCTTTCCTTTAATAATAATAATAATAATAATAATAATAATAATAATAATAATTTTATTTCTTACCCGCCTCTCCCTTTGGATCGAGGCGGGGAACAACATTAGAACAGGAAACAATACATCTTAAAAATTCTTGATTTTACATTGATCTGGATAGGCCTGCCAGAAAAGGCTAGTCTTTAAAGCTGCCTTAAAATCACACAGAGAGTTAATTTTACAAATCTCCTCCAGCAGAACATTCCACAATCTGGGGGTGACAGAAGAAAAGGTCCTCTGGGAAACTGATGTCAGCCTAGTTTTAGCTGACTGAAGTAAGTTCACCCCAGAGGACCTGAGTGTGCAGAGCGGACTGTATGGGAGAAGGCGATCCCGCAAGTAACCTGGACCCAAACCATTTAGGGCTTTAAAGGTAATAATGACCAACACTTTGTACTGTGCCCGGAAACTAATCCGCAGCCAGTGGAGTGATTTTAATGTTGGGATAATATGCTCACCCCTAGATGTGCCAGTGACCAACCTGGCTGCCATATTTTGAACTAGTTGAAGTTTACGAACTAGGTACAATGGCAGCCCTATGTAGAGCGCATTGCAGAAGTCGAGCCTTGACGTTTGTGTCACGTCTTTTAGATTGTAAGCTTGTGGGCAGGGACTGTCAAGAATCATAGAATCATAGAATAGAGTTGGAAGGGGTCTACAAGGCCATCGAGTCCAATCCCTGCTCAATGCAGGAATCCACCCTAAAGCATCCCTGACAGGTGGTTGTCTAGCTGCCTCTTGAATGCCTCCAGTGTGGGAGAGCCCACCACCTCCCTAGGTAACTGATTCCATTGTTGTACTGCTCTAACAGTCAGGAAGTTTTTCCTGATATCCAGCTGGAATCTGGCTTCCTTTAACTTGAGCCCATTATTCCGTGTCCTGCACTCTGGGAGGATCGAGAAGAGATCCTGGCCCTCCTCTGAGTGACAACCTTTTAAGTATTTGAAGAGTGCTCTCATGTCTCCCCTCCATCTTCTCTTCTCCAGGCTAAACATGCCCAGTTCTTTAAGTCTCTCTTCATAGGGCTTTGTTTCCAGACCCCTGATCATCCTGGTTGCCCTCCCCTTGTCTGCGTCCTTATTTATTTATTACATTTTTATACCGCCCAATAGCCGAAGCTCTCTGGGTGGTTCACCTTCTTGAATTGTGGAGCCCGGAACTTGTAGGCCCCTTCCAACTCTGCTATTCTATGATTCTACGGATGCAATACTCGAGATGAGGCCTAACTAGGGCTGAATAGAGAGGAACCAGTACCTCACGCGATTTGGAAGCTATACTTCTATTAATGCAGCCCAAAATAGCATTTGCTTTCGTAAGCTGCCGTGAGAGCCTATTTTGGCTGAATGGCAGGATAAAAATGCTTAAATAAATAAATAAAATAGAAACCCTCAACAAGAAAAAGACCTGGAGTGGGGAAGGGGAAGGGGGGATCACCTCTTAGCAGTAAAGGAAATGGGGGGGGGGGAGGAGGAGGGGGGTGTCTGTGCGCCCACGGCCCTTTGGAACAAGTATTGATTCAATCTCTCGTATTGATTTAAATGTCCCTAAAACGCTCAGCGCCCCCGGCCTGCCTCGGTGGCCCCCAATGACCTCTGCGCGCAGGAAGGTCAGGCTGAGGAATGCCCGCAGCCCCGCTCCCACTCAGGTCTCCTCGTGTGCAAGGGGGGGCGTTACACGAGGGCCTCCTCCCCCTCCTCCCCCCCGTTTACTTCCCACTCCGCCCTCGTCAACCGTGGGGGGGGGTGAGGGGGAAGCCTGAGGGGTAGGTGGGGATGGGCGCAACGACCCTCCTCGTCGCAGGGAGGGGGGCCCGACTCACGAACCAGCACGGACGCCGCTTGGAGCCGCCGCCCTCCGCAGCCAGGCCAAGGGCCGCAGCCGACTCCCAGCTCCGCTAAGCGCCATCACAGCCCTCCCGGAAGGGCCTCCGCCGGGGCTACGGCAAGGCGGGAGGGGCAAGCGCGGAGTCCACGCAGGCGCGAGAGGAGGCCGTGGCGTCGAGCGCCCTCTGCCGGCCCGCTCGGAGGCCCGCATTAGGGGCAGCAGGTGTCGTCCGCGGGCAGGGGCCACCCTGGGGGGCCGGCGGGGGTGGAGGAGAGGAGGGGAGGGGACCCAGGAGTCCGGCCATGGCAGGGCCACGGAAATCACCGCTACAGCAAGGCAGCGTTTCCTGAGCCCCCTTTTTCTCCCAGATCAGTTTGTTAGCACAGAGCTGGGGGGTGGGGTGAGAGAGGACCATCACTGCACCAACCCAAATTCTGAAGTGGGCCGTTGAGGATTCTCTGCTATTCAGCACAACCCACCCGGGCCTGACATAGCGATGCAGTTGCTGTTGGGACATACTATATAGGGTGACCCTATGAAAAGGAGGACAGGGCTGCTGTATCTTTAACAGTTGCATAGAAGAGGGGATTTCAGCAGGTGTCATTTGTATATATGGAGAACCTGGTGAAATTCCCTCTTCATCACACCAGTTAAAGCTGCAGGAGCCATACTAGAGTGACCAGATTTAAAAGAGGGCAGCTTTAACTGTGGTGATGAAAAGGAAATTTCACCAGGTTCCCCATATATACAAATGACACCTGCTAAAATTCCCTTTTCAATACAACTGTTAAAGATACAGGAGCCCTGTCCTCCTTTTCATAGGGTCACCCTACCCCTGTATCTTTAACCACTGATTTGAAAAGGGAATTTCAGCAGGTGTCATTTGTATGCATGCAACACCTGGTGAAATTCCCTCTTCTTCACAGCAGTGAAAGCTGCAGGAGCCCTGCCCTCTTTTGTATCTGATCACTTTAGTATACCTCCTGCAGCTTCAAATGTTATGATGAAGACAGAGTTTCACCAGGTTCCACATATATACAAATGACACCTGCTGAAATTCCCTTTTCTATGCAACTGTTAAAGATACAGGAGCCCTGTCCTCCTTTTCATAGGGTCACCCTAGACATACTAAAACAAATGACAGTACTTGCCCATAGGGAAACCATACTTGCCCATAGGGATCCATTGGAAAGCACTTGCCCATAGGGATCCAAAGGACTGCACCCGTCCTTAGGGAAACCATACTTGCCCATAGGGATCCATAGGCCATAAGGATCTATAGACAACACTGCCCAATAAGGATCCATGGGAAAGCTCTTATCCATAGAGAAACATAGGACATTAGTTTTATGTATTTTATTTTGCTTTTAATTGCGTTGTACCATGCCTCGATCCAGAGGGAGAGGCGGGTAACAAAAAAATATTATTTTTATTATTATTATTACAGAACTTACCCATAGTTCTTACTCGTCTAAGGGCGGTCTTGCTAACCAAAGAGGAGGGTGGTGCGATTCTCCATTCAACTGTGAAGGGGGAGGGAGAGAGGTCCCATTTAACTCTATGTTCTTACTCCTGAGTAGGCATTAAAAGAAATTTGGAAAATGCACCCTCCTTGCCCACAGCTCCCTTATTTTTAAAGATAAAGAGATTGTAAGCCTATGCGGCAGGGCCTTGCTATTTACTGTTGTACTCTGTACAGCACCATGTACATTGATGGTGCTATATAAATAAATAATAATAATAATAATAATAGAGAGGGAGGAAGCAGCAGCCAGGCACCTCTCCACCGTGCCTGGGTCCAGCTCCAGCTGAGAGCCCCCTCCCTCCTGCTACCAACTGTCTCTGCAGAGGCCACCAGTGAGGGAGGAAGCAGCAGCCAGGCACCTCTCCACCGTGCCTGGGTCCAGCTCCAGCTCAGAGCCCCCTCCCTCCTGCTACCAACTGTCTCTGCTGAACTTTCCAACTAAGATTGTAGTGCCTGAGTTTGCTTTCCTTTCCCCCCTCCTCCTCCTCCTCCTCCCTCCCAATCCCCTTTCCTTTTGTGTCATGTCTTTTAGATTGTAAGCCTGTGGGCAGGGACTGTCAAGAAATACTTTTGTAAGCCGCCGTGAGAGCCTTTTTTGGCTGAATGGCGGCATAAAAATCCTTAAATAAATAAATAAATAAATAAATAATAATAATAATAAAATAGGCACAGTGATAGCTCTTAAGTAGAGTTTTCAGCATGCCAAGTTTGAATGAGATCAGTCCATCCCTTGATTTTTTAGGATTTTTTTTAAAACAACAACCCAAAAAAACTTTTCCTTGTAGTTTGCAAGTGCAAAGGATTGATGCTTTGATCATGTTAAGCTGTGCATTTCCAAGTTCATAAACTACAGATCTGCTGGTTCCCTTTCTCAAGAGTAAATCCCACTGATTTCAACTGCATTTACATCCAATTCATACTAAAATCCCATGCTTGCTTTCCTTTGAGTAAACCCCATTTTAGTAAGTCTGTTTCTGTTCAGTGAGGTTTACTCAAAGGTAAGCATGCATGGGATTTTAGTATGAATTGGATGTAGATGCAGTTGAAATCAATGGGATTTACACAATTCTGCAACCCTCTCCAGGGCGAGGTGTCTAACCAATGAACTTTAGGGGTAGGTACAAAGGAGATCTGAGAGTGCATTTCAATGGAACAATAGCAATAGGCTCGTGTGCAGGAGAGGTGTAAAGATGAATGGCGCAAAGGTGTAAGTGATCAGGCTTTCACACGCTGTGGAAACAAAGGCGGATAATTTGAGGACAAAAGTGTAGGTGTGATGGAGCCCTCAATCTGAAAGCACACTTAGAGCATAACCCTATAGACTGTGCCCTCACTTAAAGGAAGCCCCCCAAACTTGGAGGCTTCTGAGATTCCGCTGCCTTGTGGGCTGAAGCTAGCAGGGTAGGAGGAGCGGCGAAGGTGACCTTTGCCTCTTCATCCTCCAACCTTTCTTTTCTTTCACTAGACAGGCTTTTCAGCCCACCTAGCGAGGGCACTTTGGAGAGTGGAGATGGCTCCAGATAAATCATATCCTGGCATCTTTGGTTTCCTTGCCGCCCAACAGAACGCTCCTGTTTCCTCCTTCCACATGTCAGTTTTCTTACCTTGCAGAGGCAACTGGCCTGGCACACCCCTGCGCATGCTGTAAGAGGTCGGGAGTTGGATCTCTGACTCTTCCATTCAAGGTCAGAGCACTGGCTCAGACCCCGTAAGTTTTTTTTTTAGCCATCCTGGGGTCCCTGGGATGCTCATCCAGTGACCATCGGAGTGTTTTCTCCAGGAGGGGATCTACACTAGTCAAGTTAGAACGTGTCTTACCGTTTTTAAGTGTGCATTTGAATCATAGAATCATAGAATAGCAGAGTTGGAAGGGGCCTACAAGGCCATCGAGTCCAACCCCCTGCTCAAAGCAGAAATCCACCCTAAAGCATCCCTGACAGATAGTTGTCCAGCTGCCTCTTGAATGCCTCTAGTGTGGGAGAGCCCACAACCTCCCTAGGTAGCTGATTCCATTGTCGCACTGCTCTAACAGTCAGGAAGTTTTTCCTGATGTCCAGCCGGAATCTGGCTTCCTTTAACTTGAGCCCGTTATTCCGTGTCCTGCACTCTGGGAGGATCGAGAAGAGATCCTGGCCCTCCTCTGTGTGACAACCTTTTAAGTATTTGAAGAGTGCTATCATGTCTCCCCTCAATCTTCTCTTCTCCAGGCTAAACATGCCCAGTTCTTTCAGTCTCTCTTCATAGGGCTTTGTTTCTAGACCTCTGATCATCCTGGTTCCTCTTCTGAACACGCTCCAGCTTGTCTGCGTCCTTCTTGAATTGTGGAGCCCAGAACTGGACACAATACTCTAGATGAGGCCTAACCAGGGCCTAATAGAGAGGAACCAGTACCTCACGTGATTTGGAAGCTATACTTCTATTAATGCAGCCCAAAATAGCATTTGCCTTTCTTGCAGCCATATCGCACTGTTGGCTCATATTCAGCTTGTGATCTACAACAATTCCAAGATCCTTCTCGTTTGTAGTACTGCTGAGCCAAGTGTCCCCCATCTTGTAACTGTGCATTTGGTTTCTATTCCCTAAATGTAGAACTTGGCATTTATCCCTATTAAATTTCATTCTGTTGTTTTCAGCCCAGCACTCCAGCCTATCAAGATCACTTTGAAGTTTGTTTCTGTCTTCCAGGGTATTAGCTATCCCACCCAATTTTGTGTCATCTGCAAATTTGATCAGCGTTCCCTGCACCTCCTCGTCCAAATCATTAATAAAAATGTTGAAGAGCACTGGGCCCAGGACTGAGCCCTGCGGTACCCCACTCGTTGCCTCTCCCCAGTTTGAGAAGGTTCCATTGATAAGTACTCTTTGAGTCTGATTCTGTAGCCAACTGT
Source organism: Elgaria multicarinata webbii (assembly GCF_023053635.1). Taxonomy (NCBI): domain Eukaryota; kingdom Metazoa; phylum Chordata; class Lepidosauria; order Squamata; family Anguidae; genus Elgaria; species Elgaria multicarinata. Next base: position 113,469,472 of record NC_086178.1, read on the forward strand.
GGATCCACCTAATAGTTGTTCCATCTAGCCCACTTTTAGCTAGTTTGTTAATCAGAATGTCATGTGGTACTTTGTCAAAAGCTTTGCTGAAGTCAAGATATATGACGTCCACAGCATTCCCACAGTCCACAAGGGAGGTTATCCTATCTAAAAATGAGATCAAATTAGTCTGAGAGGATTTGTTCCTGACAAATCCATGTTGGCTTCTAGTAATCACTGCATTGATTTCAAGGTGTTTACAGATTGACTTCTTTATAATCTGCTCCAGAATTTTCCCAGGGATGGATGTCAGACTGACTGGTCTGTAGTTCCCAGGTTCCTCCTTTTTGCCCTTTTTGAAGATAGGGACAACGTTAGCCCTCCTCCAGTCATCCGGCACCTCACCCGTCTTCCATGATTTTGCAAAGATAATAGACAAAGGTTCTGAGAGTTCTTCCGCTAGCTCCTTCATTACTCTTGGATGCAGTTCATCGGGCCCTGGAGATTTGAACTCATTCAAGGAAATTAGGTGTTCTTTGACCATTTGTTTATCAATCTCAAACTGCAATCCTGCCCCCTCAACTTCTGCTTCACTTTTTCCAGGGGGGTCATAGACCCGCTTTTGGGAGAAGACCGAGGCAAAGTAGGAATTGAGCACTTCAGCCTTTCCTTTGTCATCTGTTATCAATTTGCCATCCTCATTAAGCAGTTGAACCACCATTTCTTTCCTCTGTCTTTTACTACTCACGTATCTGAAGAAAGCCTTTTTATTGCTTTTAGCATCCCTCGCTAATCTCAGCTCATTCACAGCTTTAGCCTTCCTGACGCCATTTCGGCACTTCTGCGCCACTTGTCTGTACTCTTCTTTTGTACCCTGGCCTTCCTTCCACTTCCTATATGTATCCCTTTTTGTTTTCAGTTCATCAATAAGCTTTTTGTGGAGCCACATTGGTTTCCTCTGTTGTCTTCTATCTTTTCTCCTTGTTGGAATTGTTTGTAACTGTGCCTTTAAAATTTCATTTTTTAGATACTCCCACCCATCCTGCACTCCTTTTCTCTTTAGGCTCCCTTGCCACGGGACCTTACTTATTATAGTTCTGAGTTTATTAAAATCAGCTTTCCTAAAATCCAGAGTACGTGTATGGCTACGCTCGACTTTTGTCTCCTTCATAATCAAGAATTCAAGTATGACGTGGTCACTTTCCCCCAGAGTTCCCGTAACTGCCACTTTATCCACTAAGTCATCCCTATTGGTCAATAACAAGTCAAGGATTGCCGATCCTCTAGTTCCTTCCACCACTTTCTGTAGGAGAAAGTTATCACCCATACATGTCAGGAATTTCTTGGAAGGGCCGCTTTTGGCAGTAATGGTCTCCCAACAGATATCAGGGTAATTGAAGTCCCCCATCACTACTATATCACACTTCCTTGAAACACTGGTAATTTGTTTCTCAAAAGTTTCGTCCTCGTCTTCTCCTTGATTGGGTGGTCGGTAGTAGACTCCGATTATCATATTCTTTTTATTCCTAGCCCCATTTATTTTAATCCAGACGCTCTCGACGGGGCTCCCAATCTCATCCGCCTGTATTTCTGTGCAGGGATAGGTATTTTTAACATATAGTGCAACTCCACCTCCCTTTCTATTTCTTCTGTTCTTTTTGAACAAGTTATATCCTTCAATTGCTATATTCCAGTCATGGGAGTCATCCCACCAAGTTTCAGTTATACCTATCAAGTCGTATTTGCCTTCATGTAATAAGAGTTCAAGTTCATTCTGTTTGTTTCCCATGCTCTGGGCATTAGTATAGAGACATCGAAGACCATGTGTTTTATAGTCTGGCTTTGTTCCTACCTTGTTGCAGACACTATTTTGGGACACTGTTGGAGCTGTTCTCTGTACTGTGGTGCATTGGCCTTCATCCATTGTTGCCTCAAAATTTACGTCTCCCACCCCCGTAAGATTCAGTTTAAAGCCCTCCTGATGAAGTTCTTCATGCTGTGGCCGAACTCATTCTTTCCAGCCCTTGTGAGGTGCAACCCATCTCTTGCCAGCAGTCCATGTTCCAAGTAGCGTAGCCCGTGGTCCCAGAATCCAAAACTCTCACGACGGCACCACCTTCGAAGCCAGTCGTTCATCCGGAGTATTTTTCTTTCCCTTTCTAATCCTCTTCCAAGAACCGGGAGGATGGATGAGAAAACTACCTGGGCCCCAAAGTTCTTCAGTTTCCTTCCCAGAACTTCAAAGTCTGAAATGATTTCTTCGTAGCTCTGCTTGGCGACATCATTTGTTCCCACATGGATGAGAAGAAAGGGGTATGTGTCCGTTGTCTTTATGAGCTTCGGTAACCTTTCAGTCACATCTCTAATCTGTGCTCCAGGGAGACAGCACACCTGGCGAGTCCATGGGTCTTCACGACATACTTGGGTTTCAATCCCACGCAGCAGGGAGTCTCCCACAACGACTACTCTTCTCTTCTTCTTGGTTGACCTACCTTCTGTCCCTTGGTCACTGTTGCATGGTGTCTCCTGTACTTCCTCCTCTGCAAACTGTCCTTCAGTCTCATTCTCCAGAAGCTGAAAGCGGTTGCTTAACTCCAATGGCCCCACCGGTGCAGAATGCCCTCTAATTCCTCCTCTCCTAACTGTCACTCTTTTCCAAGGAGTTTCCTCTTCATTGGCTTTCCTCCCCTCAGCATACTCCACTTCGGCTTCAGCTGGCTGTTGTTCTTCAATCTCATGTGCTTCTTGTTGCTGTTGCAGTTCCACCGTTCGGTCTAAGAACTCCTCGACTTCTCTTATTCCTTGGAGGGTGGACACTCGCTGCTCAAGTCCCCTCACTTTTTCTTCCAAAAGTGCCACCAGCTTGCACTTGTTGCAGGTATACGCCATGTTGAGCTCAGGCAGAAACACGAACATTGCACACCCTTTGCAGGTCACCACCTCTAGGGACTCCTTTCCATCCATATTGTCGATTTCTGCTTTGGTTTTTTTCCTTTTTGATTATAGTAGAATTGCCTTTGCTTTGTTGTGTCCTCTCTGAAGGTACACAACTATATGAGGATGTCTTAAGGGAAAGTAAGATCTTTTGGTTGGTTTTTTTGCTTTTGTTTGGTGGTGGTTTTGTGGGGTTTTTTTCTCTTTATGTTTTTCTTTTTTTTTCCCCCCACCTCTTTTTTATTTTTATTTTTTATTATTTTTTTATTATTTTATTTATTTTTTAAGAGGCCTCCCCCGCCGAACTCCCCCTGTCAAACTCCTGTTTGCTCTTCCTGTTCGCTCGCTCCCTGGGAATCTGGCTTACTTTTATAGCTCCTACTTGAGCTGGGCCAGCTGCTCTTCCCTGCTTCTGCTTAGCTCCAAGTCAGGAACCAGAACCATACTACCAACAATTTGATAGTATTTCGCAACATGATGTTCAGTTTGTGACGTTTTATTTTATTGTTGTCTGTTCTCCAGTTTTTATTTTGAACTTCTCTGAAATAAGTCATTCTATTTGGTATGATGTGGCCGATTTCATTGTATTAAATAGTTTTCCTGTAGTTCTTAATTAGCCAATCGCATTCCTGAGGGGCATGTTTATGTAATTTCCATGCCCAAAGTTGGAGCCGTTTTTTTTCCTTTCAAGCGTCTTTTTTGCAGACATTTTTAGTTTCACTTTTGGGAGGCTGCTGGCTGGATCATTTGTAAGTGGAGGTTTCTTGGAGAGAAGAGGAAGTGGGAGGGGAAATTGGCAGACGGGGTGGGGGAAAAAGAACAAACGGATGTCTTGTCTTAGTGCGGCCAAAAGGAATGCATTCCCACAGAAAGAGAAAAATAAGTAAACGTTTTAAAAACTGCGACGTTTTAAATCATTCAAAAACAAAACGTTCAATGACTGTAAAAACAACGTTTCATATACTAGTGTAGAGCCCCTCCAGGATTAAAAGAAAGTTGATTTAAAAAAACCAAAACATTTCATGCTGAAAATATGCTGCAGTTAGATGTAGCTATACCTGGTTATCATTGTCTTCACGGAAGTGGGATGTCTCTAATGTTATTAAAGAAAATATGTTTAATGAAAAATAATCAGGAGTGGTTTTTTTATTATTTGCAGAAGTTTAAAACTGAGATTGTTCCAGAGACAACCCCCATTACGGCTGAAGTGAATAACAGGAGGAAAAATGGGAATCGCTACTCCAGAGTTTATGTAATGAAGTGAAATATAGAATTCATTAATGTTAATATTGATCTTATCCAAGATAATGCATCAGTGGTGCTAATAAAAAAAATCTGATAATAAGCATGTTGTTTTAGCCGTTTATATTTCCACAGCTCTACCAAGACAAGACAATTAGATCTGGATATTAACTTTATTAATATTGATACCATTCCAAAAAAGGTAATTTGCATAATTGATCTTATTTGGAATTGATCCTTCTATCCTATAAAACTCTGGCCTGAAAATTCTCATTAACTTTCCTAGTATTTGCCACATGGAGTGAAATATTACACCAGTGGCTATTTCAAGTTTTTAAGTCAATATTATTATAACCATGGCTGATTAAATCAGATACATTTTAGTGTGGGGGTGAGGAGAGAGAAAGAGATGGCACATGCCAAGAAGGAGCGTCTATTTCTTGCAACAAAAATGTAAAATGTATAAAATACACAATGCATACTAGTAGAAATAGTGACCTTCATGGTCTCATAAGATACACAAGTGCAGTAGTGCTTAAGACAAGTAGGTCAAGCTGCATCCAACCATTATAAAGCCTGAACTTTCTATTATATTATACTATAAAATCAAAACTATTGACCCTGTTTTGACAACATGCTAAGCATGGTTGTTAAGCAATTTCAGCTAAACATTACGGCTTAGGTGTGTCATGTGAACCAAGACTAGCGTGTCATGTAAACCATTCCTAACCATGGTGGCTATATAACCATGGTTTAAACACACTTATTAATCATTTTCTGCGAAAGAGTTAGTGACCTAACTATGGCTTAGTGTGTTGTCTGAACAGGCCCACTGTGGACTACAACTCCTATAATCCCTGACCATTGGCCATGCTGGTTGGGGTTTATGGGAAATGTAGTCCAAAACATCTCGAGGGCACCAGATTGCCTGCCCCTGGAATAGCGTATGCCAATAGCAACACACTGGCCTGGTTCAGACAACACGCTAAACTATGCTGCTTAACCACAAAATGGTTAAGGGAATTCCCTTAACCATTTTGTGATTAAGCAGCATGGTTTAGCGTGCTGTCTGAACCAGGCCTCCATATCTTGGTGGAAGGGCAAGCTTCACAGAGAATGTAAAGCATGACACAAGAATGACAGCAGAATGGGCTATCATCATGAGATAAATCCAGCACTTTTGAGTAAATTTATATAGGATTAGCCTTTGCAACAGGTTGGCTATGTTTTAAATGAATGAAATGTTTAGAACTTACGAGCAGAGCTAATCTGGTTATCTGATGTTCTGATAATATTTGAATAATTACTTTGCTCATATTCCTTCTGGTTTGACAGGCACAATATTGTGTTTTGTGTGGATGATGATGATTTATTGCATTTGTATACCGCCCCGTAGCCAAAGTTCTCTGGACGGTTTACATAAGATTAAAGCACTAAAAAACAATATACATAAATTAAAAACCACAAAAACATACAATATACACACACGTTTAAAACCGCTATAACAACTTAAAAAAAACTATGAGCCTGAAAAAACAGACCCAGGCTATTGACATATTGCTAAATGCCTGGCAGAAGAGAAAAGTCTTGACTTGGTGCTGAAAAGATAACCATGTTGGCGCCAGGCAGGCATCGTCAAGGAGATTGTTCCATAGCTGGGGGCGAGGAAGAGCATATAAAGTATACAAGAGATGGATTGGCAGAATTAAGAGATTAGAATGTAAAATTTATATCTTATAAAAGGCTGATACACCACTGACCAGCTGCACTGCTGCCCCCAACCTGCAAAGGAAGAGAGTGGGGGCTGAAAGACCAAGGGAAAGTGCCTGGAGGTTAAGTTGTAAATGAACACAATATCTGAGACTGTAGAACAGAGCTTTCCAAACTTTTCATGTTGGTGACACACTTTTTAGATATGCATCATTTTGCGACACAGTAATTCAGTTTTACTAGCAAACCGAAGGTTAAACTAACCCCTTATAAGAGATACGGACACGTACATAAATTGTAATAATGAAATGTATGGGGACACAACATATTTCATGAAAACCTTTCATTTATATTTAAAAAAATCTATGATTTGCAAGATAATAACATACATTTCCAAGACTTTTCACATTGAACCAATTTTGTCGAGCTGCGATCGAGCGGCGGTTGAGACAGTGTTCTATGAAAAAACTGGACCTGTGGAATTTCTCGAATGCGTCACTTCAGGTGCAGCCGCGTCACCAGAAGTGACGCGGAATCAGCTGTTTCGACCAGATTATGCACACTGTGCATGCACAGTACCTGTATGATCCCTCGACTGTGGTGTGCATACACAGATACGATGGAAGGGGAATATACTAGTGCACCATACTAATCGGCACCTTTGCTGTGTAAAAATGCATGCAAGTTGGTATTGCTTATTTCACATAAACTCAGAGGTTTCTCGTTACGTTCGTGCGACACACCTACACACTGCAGCCGACACACTAACGTGTCGTGACACACAGTTTGGAAAGCTCTGCTGCAGAACATGCTTACTGCTTACATGGCACAGATATTAAGATCAAGTGCCTCATTTTTGTAAACCGCCCAGAGAGCTTCAGCTATGTTGTAGGAACAACATGTAAAGAGCCCCCCCTTGCCTCTGCCAGGGGGACTCGGAGTAGCCCACCCTTGAAATCATAGGCCCATGTCCACTGCCACCCCCACCCACCCCTGAACCGCAGCAGCAAACGGAAAGCCAAAGGTGTCCTCAGGGCCGGTGCCAGACTATTTTGCGCCCTAGGCAAGGTGAGCTACTTTCACACACACCCCAAAAGGCCAACTTTGATTTTTAAGAACATATGTTTCCTGGAAAAAATAAGCACAAAACTTGAAACTGCTAAATTTATTTTAAAGTGCAAGAAATATGTCATGCCAATTATAGCAAACAAATTGGAAAGGAACGTCTGTGGGTCTAAAATTCATTATTTAATAGGAATATCACCTCCAAATCATCCCCCAACTCACACACGCGCGTGCACACGCACACTCAGCATCACTCACTCCAAACAAACACGCATGAACACATGCATTCACTCAAAAGACACCATGCACCCAATTCACCCATACATTCTCTGTCTCTCTCTTCCGGGCACGTTCCGGAAGTCCAAACGTGGAGCTGCCCCACTCCCACTCCAGCGCCCGTGGCTTTGCTTCAGCTGGGCGGGTGCGGGGTGCCATCTCGCCTGCCCAGGCTCAGCTGAATCCTCGGGCTGGGTCGGCTCACAGCCAACGCACATGAGTGCTGTACTGCGCCGGGTGCCCCTCTTAGCTTGGCGCTTTAGGCGGCCACCTGAGTGGCCTCTATGGTAGCACCGGCCCTGGGTGTCCCTGTCTGCCTGCCTCGTGAATGGCTCACCTGCACTGCGCTGAAGTCTTGGGCGGGGGGGGGGGGGGTTAGTGGCGAAGAGCTGGCAGGCCGAAAGGCCCGCAAGCCACGCAGAACCCGGGCACTGCGGAGGCATCCCCACGTGCACAGCAGTGCGGGCAAAGGCACACGTGAGCAGCACGGGCTTGTTCATGTGGCAGAGCTGGGGCCGCAATGGTTGGGGACGTCGGCGGTGTTCCGGAGCCCGAGGAAAGGCCTGTGAGGGCGCCGGGGCACATTCAGGAGCTGCTCAAAGTGGGCGGGTCAGGGCGACGCTGTTTCTGCGACGCCCTACGCTCCTGGGGCTGATCTACACCAAGTATAAAAGATATACTACTTTTAAAATGGTATGAACACGGTATATGTAATGTGTCCTGGGTCTGAACAGTTGTCATAACCCTTATAAACCGTTATAAGCAGTAGTGTAGATCCTGTAAGGGATCTTATAAGGGTTATGACAACTGTTTATAAGGTTTATAAGGATTATGACAACTGTTCAGACCCAGTACACATTACATATACTGTTTTAAAAGTGTTATATCCCGCTTGGTGTAGAATAGATCCTGCCCTGGTGACTCCGCTTTCCAAGGCACAGCCTCCAGGGGGCGCCATCGCCGCCGCCCGGACCAAAAGCCGCTCTAGCTGCCCCGGTTGCTGCTCTTCTTCCTTCGACGACAACAACAAGCGCCGCCTTTTCTGGGGAGGAAGTTCCTGGCCCGTAGTTTCCGGTTGCGGGAGGCGGCGGCGGCGGTGGCGCGTCCAGGCCCGGGCTCCGCAACAGCTCCGGCAGCGATGTCGGAAGCTTCCACGTCCTGCACCGGAGCGGGCGGCTCCGGCTCCGCCCCTCTGTCTCCACGGGCCCCGGGGGGTGAGGAGGAGGAGGAGGAGGAGGAGGGCGGTCGCCGATGGAGCGGAGCCCAGTTCCGGCGCTATAGCTTCGAGACACGGCCCATCCCCAGGCTCCGCCACGGAGACCCGCGCGCCGAGGAGCTCATCGAGAACGAGGTGACGGGCGGAGCCTGATCTCTCTCCCCGGGTACAGCGTAGGGGATCCGGGCGGCGGCCTCGACCCGACCTTCGCCCCCCGCCGTGACGAGCAGGGTCACCAGATCCTCTGACTGACCAGGCCTAGAGACCCGGGAGGCAAATCTGTGGGGTTAAGGGGTGGACACGGGTGGGGGCAGGGGGCGGGATGTGGGGCGGGGAGAGAGAGAGGTTTTTGTGTTTGTTTTCTGCGAGGTCGGGAGGGAGGGAGGCTCGTTTTTTGCCAAGAGGTCAGCACGGAATAACGGGCCCAACTTAAAGGAAGCCAGATTCCGGCTGGACATCATGAAAAACTACCTGACTGTTAGAGCACTACGACAATGGAACCAGTTCCCTAGGGAGGTTGTGGGCTCTCCCACACTTGAGGCCTCCAAGAGGCAGCTGGACAAGCATCTGTCAGGGATGCTTTAGGGTGGATTCCTGCATTGAGCAAGGATGGCCTTGTAGGTCCCTTCCAACTCTGCTGTTCTATGATTCTATGAAAAGGCGAGCCTGCTTGCCTCCTCTCTCTCTCTCACACACACACACCCCCCCCATACTAGTAATGTGTGAGATGGAGCGGCTGAAAGTCATGAAAGAGACCTTATTAATTTATTTACTTTATTTATTTAAAGCATTTTTATAGCGCTGCCTCACCATTTCTGGCATCGAGGCACTTTACAATAACATATAAGACAATTCCATTAAAAACCACACCCTCAAACCATTAAAAGACCTTGCCTTGTCCCTAGGAGACTATTTCTACTCAGCATAAAGGTGCTTAGCTAGTTGCTATTTACAAGCCTACATGCAGGTTCTGAACGTTGTTCCTAGTCAAAGGTTACCCAAAAACTGCTGGCTTCAGAGATCTCCTGGCCAGGTGTTCAAAAATGCAAGTGGATGGGGTGGGAGAGAGAGAGAAAAAAAATTACTGATTTTAATCTTGAAGCCTGCACAGCCAGAGTCTTAAAACAGAACGTGACAAGAGGATGCAGACATTCAGATTAGGCTTTACCGGGTGCTGCGATGATTTCAGGTCGGACATGGGGCTGTCATTAGGACTGTTGGGATGGAGAACACACACACACACACAGTGCTTGATCCCTCACCTTTGAAAATATAAAATGCGACTGTTACTTGGAAATGTCTCCATCCTTAGGTGAAATACAAAGGTTGTTTGGAAGGTAGAAAACAGTAACAAACTAGACAGTTCTTATTTAAACAAAGCTAGAGATGATTTTAGGTGCTGCATGAGGTTTAAAAAATCAATACAAACCAAATTGGGTAGCTTTACCTAGTAGTTGGAGGGGATGAATGCTCAGAGAATAAAGTACCACCTTCAGGGGCTATAAAATCCTGTAGTTCAGCACCTGGAGGGCACTACTTTGGGGAGGGGAAGACGGTTAAAAGGCTGGGCTGTCTATTCATCACAGTATCATTGCAGGAAGGGAGGTAGGAGCAGGCAAGAAGACCAGGTGGTGGGCACCATCTTTCCTCAAATAAGTATGTGTAAGTCTGATGTATTCTCATTGTGAATGCCTTTCCTGCTTTTATTGCCCAGTTCCTTTTCAAGTAATTCCAAGTTCTTTACCTTATTGTGGAAAAATGATGAATTTAGAGACAAATCTGTGTTGTTCTGTTCTAATCTCTGAATATCCTTGCTGTAGAATTGGGGATTCTACAGCAAAAAATGTATATTTATTTGTTACATTTCTATGCTGCCCAATAGCCAAAGCTCTCCAGATGGTTCACAACAATTGAAATCACAAAATGCAGCACACAATATAAACTTTAAAAGTTTGAAACTGTAGCATAAAAGTAAAACCAGAATAAAACCTAGCAGCTATGCAGAGTTTTAAAATGCAATAACAGATTTAAAACAACTGAACTAAGAAACTGAAATGCCTGGGGAAATAAAAAAGGTCTTCACCAGGCACTGGAAAGAGCACAGTTTAAGTGCCATGCAGGCCTCTCTGGGAAGCTCATTCCATTACTGGGCTGTTACAACAGAAAAGGTTGTCACCCCTCTCACTTCCTTTGGCAGAGGCTCGCAGAAAAGGACTGCTGAAGATGATCTTAGGGTCTGCGAAGGTAAACCTCCCAGAGAGCTTCGGCTATTGGGCAGAATAAAAATGTAATAAATAAATATATGGAAAGGTACAATCCTTCAGATAACTTAGATCCAAGCTATTTATGCTTTGGCCGTAGCTAGACCTAAGGTTTATCCCAGGATCATCCAGGGTTCGTCCCTGCCTGAGTGCTGGATGCCCTGTGTGGCACTTAGATGAACAGGTTTGACCCCAGGACAATCCTGGGATAAACCTTAGGTCTAGCTACGGCCTTTGAATGTTAATACAAGCACTTTGAATCGGGCCTCGGCATGGACTGGCAGCCAGCGCAGATGGAAAAGTACTGCCATAATATGATAATGTTGGCCAGTCTTTTAACAGTCTCGTTGCGCTATTATGAACCAGCGGAAGTTTCCGGAACGTTTTCAAAAGCAGCCCCACATATCCATTGCAGTAATCTCCTCCAGAACAGGTTGAACATCACCTAACTGGACAGATCACCCATTAGCAGCACCTCCACCTTCTCTGGATTGAATTACAATATCTTGGCCCTCACCCTGTCTATTACTGTGCTCAGGTGCTGATTCAGCCACTGTCTCACCTGGATTTGATGAAAAGGAGAGAGAGAGCTGGGTACCATCTGCATATTGATGACACCTCTGGGTAAACTCCCCTAGCTGTTCCATGTAGATATTGAACAGCATGGGAGGTAAAATAGAGCTCTGTGGAACCCCATAGCATGGCTACAAGGGCACAGAGCAGTAGGCCCCCAGCACCACTTTCTGGAATCGACCGTCCAAAGAGGATCGGAACCACTGCAGTGCAGTGCCTCCAAATCCCAGCCCAGATAACCAAAAGCTGGTTATCCCTCTGCTGGCAAAGGTCATCCCACAGGGTGACCAAGGCAGTTTCCATTCCAAAACCAGGCCTGAAGCCTGATTGAAATGGTTTTGGATAATCCATTTCATTCAAGAGTGCCTGGAGTTGTCTGACAAATACCTGCAAAAACACTTTGCCCAGGAAGGGAATTTTGGCTACCAGTGAATAGTAGTTAGAATCATATGTGTCCAAATTGGGCTGCTTCAAAAGTGGCCTAATTACCACTGCTTTTAAAGAGGCCAGCGTCACTCCATCTCGAGGAATTTACAAGGTGGATATCCCCTCTTTATTAGATGTAATAAGCCCTGAAGGGAAAGGGGCAAGCAGACTGGTGATTGACTGGACTTGGCTAAGCACCTTGTCCTCATCCTTGGGCCTCAATATCTGAAATTCATGGGAAAAAACTGGGCCAGGCAGTGTTCTGGGCATTTCTACTAATGGAATGGCATTAATTGTGATGTTCAGTTCATTATGAATTTAAGTGACTTTATTTTCAAAGTACAATGCAAACACATCACAGCATGCTACTGATAGTTGCAGCATTTTATTCCCTCCCTCATGAACCACTTCGAAAAGCTGTGCTGGATGACAGTGGCAAGATGCAGTGGTGGTGGAAAAGAATACCGTCTTTGCCACCCTCACTGCCACAGAGTAGGCTCGATCGTGAGCTCTAAACTGTGTTTGGTTGGACTTGGCATGTCTTTTCCTCCACCTGCATTCTAGCTGTCTTTCCTTTTACTTCATTGCCCTCAGCTGAGGTGTATACCGAGGAGCTGGCCAGGCTCTGCTAAGAGTGAGATGGCACTTGGGTGCGATCATGTCAACTGCCTGAGTCATCTCTGCATTCCACAGAGAAGGACAAAGTGATTTAAGCAGTATGTCACTTCCATTGTTATGCTTTTTGTTTTGGCCTTCTAATGTTCTGCAGATTTCTACTGCCTTGTAGAGTGAATTCACTGAATAGTCGTGGCTACTTCTTTGGAGAAGCCTGTTTAGGTCTTTCTACCTGATCATCTTCCTGATCTCTTTCCATTACAAGTTTTAACTTCTAAAATAAATCTACATATTTGTTGTGTCTCAAGAATGTAAGAAGACCATGCTGGATCTACCATAGGTCCATTTAGTCCAGCACTCTGTTCACATGGTGGCCAACCAGCTGTTGACCAGGAATCCGCAAGCAGGACATGGGTGCAACAGCACCCTCTTGCCAATGTTCCACACCAATTTACTGCCTCTGATACTGGAGGTAGCACATAGCCATCAGAACCAGAAGCCATTGATAGCCTTCTACAGGAATGTATCCAACCCCCTTTTAAAGCCATCCAAATTGGTTGCCATCACTATATCTTGGGGCAGCTAATTTCATAGTTTAACTATGTACTGTGTGAAGAAGTACTTCCTTTTATCTGTACTGAATCTGTCTTATCCATCTCCTTCCTATTTCTCAGGAGCTTGCATTGATATTTGTATTTTCTTTCCAGGAACCAGTGGTGCTGACAGATACGAACTTGGTATATCCTGCCCTAAAATGGGACCTGGACTATCTCCAAGAGAACATTGGGAGTGGGGACTTTTCGGTATACAGAGCCAGGACCCACAAGTTTTTGTATTATGATGAGAAAAAAATGACAAATGTTAAGAACTTCAAACCCAAATCAAGCAGGGAAGAGATGAAATTCAGTGACTTTGTTGAGCAGCTCCAGGAAATCCAGCAGCAGGACAACGGAGAAAGGTAATAGCTGAGGATTGGCCCTACTCCTTCGTCCTGTTGTGTGCAATAGACTTGATGATGGAGAGCAAACAGGCTTGTGTTGAAACTTTGCTTTAGTTTTCTTCCGGTTCAGTGTTGCCTTTAACAGTCTGTTGTAGTCTTTCCTTTCCTTGGTTGCTTTGAAAGGGCACAATCTTATATCCAGAAAGACCCTTGCATTTTAGTTTTGATACTCGGTTCATTTTTAGCAAAACATACAAAAAGCTTAAAGCTCCATCTGCTTTAAATTGTGTGTAGTTACTTATTCACTATAATAACTGAAGTATTTTATATTTATCCTTTTGTGAGCTTACTCTTACTACTGGGGCTGTTGCCTTGAAGAGAGTTTTCCCTTTTACTATGCACAAGCTTCTTTCTGAAGCAGCAGAATTAGATGTATTAGTATTGTTGTGGTAGATTCAGGGTCGAAGGGGAAGATTAAAGGTTTTTTTTAATCTCCCTAGAGCTCAGAATGCACTTAAGTCTAAGCTATAACTATTTTTATCTATTTAGAAGTGTACAAAAATGATAAAATCAATTTTAAAAACCATCAGCCTTAAAATGGTAAAATAAAAATAATAAAAAGTGGTAAAAAGCAATAAAATAATTCCATTTTAGCACATCCTAAGAGGTTCTCTCATCAGACATCCTTAGGTGTTTTCCCTTGAGCAGCACTCAGAATGATTGGGAAAAGGAGTATTATTCTGGTCTGTACTGGATTGTTTTGGAAAGAATTCAATTAAAATCTAAGGAGAAAGGTCTGGACAGAGTGGGGGAAGGTAGAGGAGTCTCTGTGCTTCCCATTTTTTCTTGATGGGGGGAATCAGAAAGTCTCTCAAGCATCACTTGACTGCTGCCTTACATAAGGATAGAAAAGAAAATGGTCTGGATACAGAATGGGATCTGTCCTGTTAAATCCATTGAGTAACTTATCCCATTGGTTTCAATTTGATGAAATATGACTAACCTAGTCTAAATCTGAATACTGTTTAAAACATTTGGCTCCTTCCAATCCAGGTCTCAAAGCAGTTTTCACCCTCCCCCTTAAAAACAATATAGTACAGTTTAAAGTAACAGTATCATGGAATATTAGAATTGGAAGGGGCCTATAGAATCATAGAATCATAGAATAGCAGAGTTGGAAGGGGCCTACAAGGCCATCGAGTCCAACCCCCTGCTCAATGCAGGAATCCAACCTAAAGCATCCCTGACAGATGGTTGTCCAGCTGCCTCTTGAATGCCTCTAGTGTGGGAGAGCCCACAACCTCCCTAGGTAACTGATTCCACCGTCGCACTGCTCTAACAGTCAGGAAGTTTTTCCTGATATCCAGCCGGAATCTGGCTTCCTTTAACTTGAGCCCGTTATTCCGTGTCCTGCACTCTGGGAGGATCGAGAAGAGATCCTGGCCCTCCTCTGTGTGACAACCTTTTAAGTATTTGAAGTGTGCTATCATGTCTCCCCTCAACCTTCTCTTCTTCAGGCTAAACATGCCCAGTTCTTTCAGTCTCTCGTCATAGGGCTTTGTTTCTAGACCTCTGATCATCCTGGTTGCCCTCTTCTGAACACGCTCCAGCTTGTCTGCATCCTTCTTGAATTGTGGAGCCCAGAACTGGACACAATACTTTAGATGAGGCCTAACCAGGGCCAAATAGAGAGGAACCAGTACCTGACGTGATTTGGAAGCTATACTTCTATTAATGCAGCCCAAAATAGCATTTGCCTTTCTTGCAGCCATATCACACTGTTGGCTCATATTCAGCTTGTGATCTACAACAATTCCAAAATCTTTCTCGTTTGTAGTATTGCTGAGCCAAGTGTCCCCCATCTTGTAACTGTGCATTTGGTTTCTATTCCCTAAATGTAGAACTTGGCTTTTATCCCTGTTAAATTTCATTCTGTTGTTTTCAGCCCAGCACTCCAGCCTATCAAGATCACTTTGAAATTTGTTTCTGTCTTCCAGGGTATTAGCTATCCCACCCAATTTTGTGTCATCTGCAAATTTGATCAGCGTTCCCTGCACCTCCTCGTCCAAATCATTAATAAAAATGTTGAAGAGCACTGGGCCCAGGACTGAGCCCTGCGGTACCCCACTCGTTGCCTCTCCCCAGTTTGAGAAGGTTCCATTGATAAGTACTCTTTGAGTCCGATTCTGTAGCCAACTGTGGATCGACCTAATAGTTGTTCCATCTAGCCCACTTTTAGCTAGTTTGTTAATCAGAATGTCATGTGGTACTTTGTCAAAAGCTCTGCTGAAGTCAAGATATATGACGTCCACAGCATTCCCACAGTCCACAAGGGAGGTTATCTTATCAAAAAATGAGATCAAATTAGTCTGACAGGATTTGTTCCTGACAAATCCATGTTGGCTTCTAGTAATCACTGCATTGATTTCAAGGTGTTTACAGATTGACTTCTTTATAATCTGCTCCAGAATTTTCCCAGGGATGGATGTCAGACTGACTGGTCTGTAGTTCCCAGGTTCCTCCTTTTTGCCCTTTTTGAAGATAGGGACAACGTTAGCCCTTCTCCAGTCGTCCGGCACCTCACCCGTCTTCCATGATTTTGCAAAGATAATAGACAAAGGTTCTGAGAGTTCTTCTGCTAGCTCCTTCATTACTCTAGGATGCAGTTCATCGGGCCCTGGAGATTTAAACTCATTCAAGGAAATTAGGTGTTCTTTGACCATTTGTTTATCAATCTCAAATTGCAATCCTGCCCCCTCAACTTCTGCTTCACTTTTTCCAGGGGGGTCATAGACCCGCTTTTGGGAGAAGACTGAGGCAAAGTAGGAATTGAGCATTTCAGCCTTTTCTTTGTCGTCTGTTATCAATTTGCCATCCTCATTAAGCAGTTGAACCACCATTTCTTTCCTCTGTCTTTTACTACTCACGTATCTGAAGAAAGCCTTTTTATTGCTTTTAGCATCCCTCGCTAATCTCAGCTCATTCACAGCTTTAACCTTCCTGACGCCATTTCGGCACTTCTGCGCCACTTGTCTGTACTCTTCTTTTGTAGCCTGGCCTTCCTTCCACTTCCTATATGTATCCCTTTTTGTTTTCAGTTCATCTCTAAACTTTTTGTGGAGCCACATTGGTTTTCTCTGTTGTCTTCTATCTTTTCTCCTTGTTGGAATTGTTTGTAACTGTGCCTTTAAAATTTCATTTTTTAAATACTCCCACCCATCCTGCACTCCTTTTCTCTTTAGGCTCCCTTGCCACGGGACCTTACTTATTATAGTTCTGAGTTTATTAAAATCAGCTTTCCTAAAATCCAGAGTACGTGTATGGCTATGCTCGACTTTTGTCTCCTTCATAATCAAGAATTCAAGTATGACGTGGTTACTTTCCCCCAGAGTTCCCGTAACTGCCACTTTATCCACTAAGTCATCCCTATTGGTCAATAACAAGTCAAGGGTTGCCGATCCTCTAGTTCCTTCCTCCACTTTCTGTAGGAGAAAGTTATCACCCATACATGTCAGGAATTTCTTGGAAGGGCCGCTTTTGGCAGTAATGGTCTCCCAACAGATATCAGGGTAATTGAAGTCCCCCATCACTACTACATCACACTTCCTTGAAACACTGGCAATTTGTTTCTCAAAAGTTTCGTCCTCGTCTTCTCCTTGATTGGGTGGTCGGTAGTAGACTCCGATTATCATATTCTTTTTATTCCTAGCCCCATTTATTTTAATCCAGATGCTCTCGACGTCTGGATTAAATATACAGCCACCGAGTCCCAACTCCCTGCTCATAATCATAAATGTAATAAATAAAATAAACAGCCCAGAGTAGTATATTCTACTGTAGCATTAACACATGACCATATTGCTAGTCAACAGCTGTAGGCCTTTTGGAGGAAGTAATTTTGCATTGTGTTTGAAAAGCTGCAAGAACAGAACAGCTTCAAAACTCATTGGAAGTCATCCTGTTGTCATAGAGATGCTGCTGAACCCCAAATCGTTGGTGTGCTCATTTGTCATATTCATGTAGATGTTAAAACCTCAGTCCCAGGAGCCAAATTCAGCCCTTCCGGGGTCTCTAGATAGCAATGCCCCCTTTCCCTGGCTCCAGCCCTATCCCCCAAACACAGGTTGTTTGGTGGTCTGCTGACCTTGGTGCATTTCCCCCCTATTCTAAAGTGTTGAAATGCCTCCCCTAAGGCTTACTTACTGGTAGTAAGAGCTTTAAGCTACAATATCCTGGTATTTAGTGTATTTCTGGCTTACCACTTTTGCCTTTGGCTCTGCTCCTTTGCCCCTACTCGCCACTAGAATGTGGCCTCCAAGAGCTTCTCTGAAATTGAATACAGCATCGGGCTGAAGCAGCTTCCCCTCCCCTGTGTTAAAAGGATGGGGGATGAAATAGAGCCCTGCAGCACACCATAGCATAATTGCCCTGGGGACAATGCAATAGCCCCCCCCCCCCATGGACCACCTTCTGGAACCAATCATCCATGTCAGAATGGAACCTACCTGGATGCAAAGCCCACACCTCAACTTCATATAGCTGTTCCAGAAGATTACCACAGTCTATTAAAAGCCAGTGAGATGTCCAGGAGAATTGGCACTCCCCTGTCCTTTTCTGGCATGGCGTGATCAAGCTGGTTCAGTACCAAAATGAGACCAGAAACTAGATTAAAATCAATCCAGGTAACTTATGTTATCTCAGAATGACTGGTTTGAACAGTCACCCAGTAATGTAATGTGAGGTTTTCCTCCCCCTTATTTCCAAAGGCCGCTGGCTAGTTCATTCTGACAGTCTTTAAGGGAACAATCCTATGCTCCCCCAGACAGCATCTGGTGGGGGCATAGGACAGTGCGGTTTCCTGGCTTAGACCTCGGAGTCAGGAAACCCTGCTGCCCTCCCCTTCGTAGCTGGCACAGAGAGAACCGCGCCAGCTACCTCTCTGCATTTATCAAATGGAGCATGGAGATGGGGAAAATGGGACATTCCTGGGGAGAGGAGGCTGTGCCATCACCTAGGCTAGGGCTACCCCAGCCTCCTTCCCTCCCCCTCTGAGGTGCTGGTCAAGACAGGCAAAATCCCCTGTCCAGCAGAAATGCCGGGTGGCTGGAGCGCAGAGGCGAAGATGGCCTCCACTGCTCTCCCGCCCTGCATTGGATCATCTGCAGCCTCCAGGTTTGGAAGTTGCTGGGTATCCACAGAGGATTATGCCCTCAGACAGCCTTTTCCTCTGCTGTGTAAAATGGAGCTGGGCTCTATTTTTGAAAGATTTTACTCATGCAAATTAGTCTCTATTTATCAGGCAACTTTAAGAGTTGATGCAGAGTTTGAAGGGCAATAAAAGAGATGACAAATGAGATCTTCCTTTCCGTTCACATACACTTAAATTTCTCTCCCTTGTTTTCTGGGGTATACAGGTTGTATCTGCAGCAGACCTTGAATGACACAGTTGGGAAGAAAATTGTAGTGGATTTCCTGGGCTTTAATTGGAATTGGATTAACAGGCAGCAGGCAAAACGAGGCTGGGGTCAGCTGACATCCAACTTGCTATTGATTGGCATGGAAGGTAACAACCCTACCCTTGGCCTAAATGTGGATGAAGGCCTTTGGCCAATTTATAGTTGCTTGTTTTGATACCCGTTTAGAGCTAGTGCTATAGGGGGCATCTAGAGTGTATCTTTTGAGCACAATTTTTACAAGGGACACTGAATCCTTGATGTAACTGCATTTACTGTCGAGGTTTCCTCTAACTGACCTTGATTTGCTCTAGCATTGCCGATGAAGTGTGCACTTTTTGTAAAGTGGAAATAATAATACTCACCTCTCACAATAATGTTAAAAACACTCTCCCATGGTTGATTGAGCTCTCTGAATGACTTATCACAGGTATGGGGTGAGCGAAATAGAGCCCATAAGGTTCTCCACCCAGCCCAGCATATGCTTCCGCAGCTCTGCCCCATTCCTAGCAAGAAAAGTTCTCATTTGCAGCTTGTTGGAGAAGGGAGCTTTGTCTGCTGGGGAGAAGGGGCAGAGTCTGGGGAGGAAGCAGCGGAGTGATTCAGTCCTGCTTACTTCTGAACAGGCTGAAAATGGGTAAGAGCAACATTTTGGCCCTGTCCATTTTCCCTTTTGCCAAGCCTTTAGAAGGAATCTGGCCTCCAAGACCTTTCCTGGTTTGGAGTTTTGCCCTTGGACCAAAAAGGGTTCTCCAGTCCTGGATTGTAATTAATCAGGGCACATCTCCACTGCAGCCTTCAAGCTGTCTTTGTATTTGTTTAATGGCAATGGCTCCCCTTAAGGAATGGAACTGCTTTGTAAATCTGCTTTGTGCGGATGCTGAGAATTTGGTTCGTTTCCTGACATACTCTCAGAACTTTCGGTTCCTTGTTGTTTGCTTATGGTATAGGCAGGCCCTCAATATTAATGTTTTGGTGAGAATCATTAATATTGATTCTATATCAATAGAATCAATGGGGATTCTATTGGGGAATCCAATAGAATCTTTGGGGGAGAATCTTTTCAAAAGTCAGGGCAAAGATGTTTGTTTTACAGTGACTGTTTCAGCCTTTTCTTATGTAGGGAATGTGACTCCTGCGCATTATGATGAGCAGCAGAATTTCTTTGCTCAGATTAAGGGATACAAGCGGTGTATCCTGTTTTCCCCTGACCAGTTTGAGTGCCTCTATCCCTATCCTGTGCATCACCCGTGTGACCGGCAGAGCCAGGTGAGGTGACATCTGTGCCAAATGTCCTCCATTGCATGAGGGTGTGGAGGATAAAATCTCTGTGATGGTCAGATGGAAGATTCCCACAGGCTTTCATGATCTCTCTAACAATGACCAACTATTCGACTGAGTGAAAGTCACAAACAAAGCATGAACTGCCGTATTCTTCAAAGAATCATAGAATAGTAGAGTTGGAAGGGGCCTACAAGGCCATCGAGTCCAACCCCCTGCTCAATGCAGGAATCCACCCTAAAACATCCCTGACATATGGTTGTCCAGCTGCCTCTTGAAGGCCTCTAGTGTGGGAGAGCCCACAACCTCACCAGGCAACTGATTCCATTGTCGTACTGCTCTAACAGTCAGGAAGTTTTTCCTGATGTCCAGCTGGAATCTGGCTTCCTTTAACTTGAGCCCGTTATTCCGTGTCCTGCACTCTGGGAGGATCGAGAAGAGATCCTGGCCCTCCTCTGTGTGACAACCTTTCAAGTATTTGAAGAGTGCTGTCATATCTCCCCTCAATCTTCTCTTCTCCAGGCTAAACATGCCCAGTTCTTTCAGTCTCTCTTCATAGGGCGTTGTTTCCAGACCCCTGATCATCCTGGTTGCCCCCCTGAACACGCTCCAGCTTGACTGCGTCCTTCTTGAATTGTGGAGCCCAGAACTGGACGCAATACTCTAGATGAGGCCTAACCAGGGCCAAATAGAGAGGAACCAGTACCTCACGTGATTTGGAAGTTATACTTCTATTAATGCAGCCCAAAATAGCATTTGCCTTTCTTGCAGCCATATTGCACTGTTGTCTCATATTCAGCTTATGATCTACAACAATTCCAAGACCCTTCTCCTCTTTCCTGTTGTAATTGTCTCCTAGAAGTGTGCAGTATCAATTTTTACAAGCGTTTATAGTCTTGGCCAGGGACAGCTTATGAGTGTGATAGAATTTGCCTTCCTTACAGTACTTACCAGCATGGGTCCACAAATTACGTCCAAACTTAGTTAGCCACAAATTAATGCTGCTTAAAAATATGCAATATAAAAAGGGCCTCTGAACACATGCAGAGTTCCTTTCCTCCCACCCCCGCCCACCCGCCGAGCAAGTGGCAGCCTGACTCTCATATGATTTAAGAAGAAGGGCTAACAGCGGTGATGACATTGTTCTGCCCATAGGGCAGCGTCCAGCTGTGCCATTCTGCGAGTTTCCGAACAGTGTGCAAGAGGAGAATCCAACTAAAGTTATAGTTGTGCAAGTGTGGTTTCACAACCAGTTGTGCGTTATTCTTGTGTAAGCATAATGCACAACTGCTTGTGCAGCAGAAGGGTTTGGAAGAACTCTGCTAGTGTATTTGAACTTGTGGGATGACACCACTGGATTCTGCCCATGGGGCAGTCTGAAAAACTAAAAGTTGCCCCCCCCCACTTCCCTGGCAAGCCACAGCACAGCAAACACCTATTGTTAAAACCAGGTTTAAAAAAGCTAGGAGCTAGTCTTTCCCTCTGTTCCAATGAAATCCACTTCAGATTTTCATAGAAAATTCTTTTGAAGGCCCTCAAAATGTCAAGGCTGCTCTTGTACCAGTCTCCCTGTGGATATCATTCTGCAGTTAGGCAGAATCATAGAGTTGGAAGGGGCCTCTAAGGCCATCGAGTCCAAAGCCCTGCTCAATGCAGGAATCCACCCTAAAGCATCCCCGACAGATGGTTGTCCAGCTGCCTCTTGAAGGCCTCTAGTGTGGGAGAGTCCACAACCTCCCTAGGTAACTGATTCTATTGTCGCACTGCTCTAACAGTCAGGAGGTTTTTCCTGATGTCCAGCTGGAATCTGGCTTCCTTTAACTTGAGCCTGTTATTCTGTGTCCTGCACTCTTTCCTTCCTTCACTACCATAGGAGTTCCCCTCTGCTTTCTCCCATCCTGTCAGTCAATTTATAAAGCAAACCATCCTGCTTAAAATACCTTCCTGCAATTGGAATGAAGTGGCAGGAGCCTGTTGACTGGGAGGGAAAGGATATATGGTGAAGATGAGGGCTGGAGCTACAAAGGGTCTTTGGCAGCTGCTGAGTTCCAAGAAGGTGGTGTTTGAGGAAGGAAGCAAAGGGAGATGAGTGGGGAAAGCAGCTATACTTGCCTGGGGAGCAGGGTGCGGGTGGGGGAGGTGGCCAGAGTGGTGAAAAAAGGAATTAAAACAATACTGAGCAGCACCGGATGGAGATTGGGAATGGCATGGCCAAGGACCCACCTGCCCCGCACTGGCTGACCTGTCAGATCTGAAGTATTCCCAGAAAAAGAAGGGAAAGGCCTTCAAGAGGCAGCTGGACAACCATCTGTCAGGGATGCTTTAGGGTGGATTCCTGCATTGAGCAGGGGGTTGGACTCGATGGCCTTGTAGGCCCCTTCCAACTCTGCTATTCTATGATTCTAGGGAAGAAACCCTTGCCTGAAGCTATTTAGATGTTATTTGGGACAGAGAAGAACCTCCTCTCCCCCCAAAACCTATTGCGGGTTTCTTGGGAATCATCATTTAGCGACTGTAATGCAACCCCCCCTCCCTGAGAATTCTTGCTTACCAATATCAAATACTTTCTTACCATTGGACATTTGGGGAGTAGATCTGTTGAAGTCTGCCTACCAGATTTTTGGATTTATGAACTTTATTTATTAAAGCAGTTTCTAGCTCTTATGATTGGAACTTTGCCTGAACTCTTTTTGTTTTGCTGGTTTGTTAAAAATATTTTTATACTGCCCTTCATCTTACAATACTGGAGCAGTACACAAAACGTAGTAAAAAGTCCTAATACTTTATGCAGTAATAAAACGTCAACTGCAGCAACAAAAGGCAGGAAATAAAATACAAAGCTCAAATAAACCAATTAAGATATTAACGACTGTGATAGTTACCAAAATCACCTGGGGACAAAGAGGCTTTCTTTAGGAGTGGTAACACAGTCAACTATTTCAAGGATGCTAGTACGAACCATGCTCTCTAGTAAAATAGCATTAACTACCCACTCAATGTGTGCCAGCTAATTAATGAGATGGATAAGGATCAAGAAATGCAGGCTGTTGGCCACACCCCCGCTATGCACTTTGTGCACATTCTCAAACATCTGAAATTCACCCCGCACGAACAGACTAGGCAGTTCTCTCAGCAACTCCTTTGGAACTGCATCGATGAGAGGGTCTGGTTCAAAATAAATCTGAGCAACTTTATTCTCGAAGTGCATGGCACATTTGTCACTGCAGGCCTCTGAGGTCCCCACCAGATCACCCACCTAGGTCTGGTTTTAACTCCTTTGGGAAAACTACTGGATAGGTATTCGTGGGTAAAATGTAGGTGGAGAATTAAGACCACTTCACTGCCAGCACAGCTGGAAGTAGGCTAAATAATATGTTATTACTTGTACTCAATCATATTTGCTGCAAGATTTCTGCTATCTATGTTCTAATTATCATGTTGCCTGTTGCATAGCCCATAGTTCCCCAGTAAGCCAGGGAGGTGGTTGGGCCTGCAGCGCAGGAGGATGTGCTTGGGAGTGATTGTGTCAATAGCTCTTTCCATCTCACCATACCATAGTGAGACCATAGCCTTGATAGGAACACCAGCCATATTGACTGGAAACTCCCCAGAAGCATTCAGGAATCCCTTGTATTCCATAAGTCTCCTGGGCCGGGCCATCTTAAACAGTGCCCCCACACCCCGTGGAGGGGAATGCCACTTTCATCAGTAAGTGGTGTGACTTTAACAATAGGGTTTACTGCCTGCCTAATGGTACAGATTTATGGTGCTTTCTATTATTGTACTGATACACAATTAAGACAAACGCAACCTATTACCCACTTTTGTTGGTGTTCAAAAGAAGTGGTATCTAACAAATCAAGTATGACCTATTTGGTTTATTAGATCAGTCACTAAAGAACAAATTGTATTGTCGTTTTAGACTATAGAGAAGTGGGCAATATGTGGGCTGCCTGAATACCTTCCTCCAGCTGCAAATGCCCCCCCCCCCTGCATTTGCCACGGAAATGCAGTGGGTTTCCTTTTAAAACAAGGCGCGTGCTCCACACGCACCTAAGTTTTAAAGGGAATTCAGCGTTTTCTTTCTGCAGTGTTGCCAAATTTTGGCAGGAGATTTAGCAGTGGGGATTGGCCCCTGGGAGTTGCCCACCCCTGCTATAGAATTAGACTTTCCTAGCTTAATTTTGTGCATTATACGCAGCAAATTTTGGTCTCTGCTCCTCTGCAGCTTGTGCAGCTGTTCCATTTCCTTCAGGGAGTCTGGGGATAGGAATGAGCATACTGTGGCGAAGTCCCTACATGTCTCCTGTGACTTTGGCCTCTTCAGTGATACATTCTTCTCTTTTGTTTTGCTAGGTTGACTTCGACAATCCTGACTTTGAGAGGTTTCCCAATTTCCAGAACGTAGTTGGCTATGAGACAGTGGTGGGCCCAGGCGATGTGCTTTATATTCCCATGTACTGGTAATGAGCCATAGATAGAGAATGGGTTGGGGTGTGGGAATGGCTGGCGACGAGAGCAGAATCCAGGGCCAGATTCAGAATGAAACTTTGGGGACGCTGGGGCTTTACCTGTGCCTATTTGGCTTCAGTTAAACGGGAGCCTGATGGTATTTCCACCTTTCTGTGTATTCTGTCACCTTTAAAAAGGAAGAGAATGGTTCCCTTTTCACAGGATACGGTAGATAAATATTTTGTTACGTATATTTTATTTATTTATTTATTACATTTTTATACCGCCCAATAGCTGAAGCTCTCTGGGCGGTTCACAAAAATTTAAACCATAATCAAACAACCAACAGGTTAAAAACACAAATACAAAATACAGTATCAAAAGCACAACCAGGATAAAACCATGCAGCAAAATTGATATAAGATTAAAATACAGAGTTAGAACAGTAAAATTTAAATTTAAGTTAAAATTAAGGGTTAAAATACTGAGAGAATAAAGAGGTCTTCAGCTGGCGACGAAAAGAGTACAGTGTAGGCGCCAGGCGGATAAGGAGAGATAAAAAATATCTCTGACATTTGCTTTTAGACATGGAAATTTGAGTACAAGTTGCATAGTCTCCTACTTTGGGGTTTTGAATTCCGGGCATTTACTTTTGCACCTCATGTACACACACTAGTTGACTGGACAGTAATCTGTGGCCACCCTGGGAATATTGGCTAGTGTAAGAGAAATGAAATATTTCCAAGGTGATATTTTTGTCTGCTTGAGTAGGAACAGAGGCTAGTCCTGTGCCCCGTTGGTTCTGTTTTGCCAACAACTATAAGTTGACAGTGATCTCATGGGGAGGATTTCTCTTTAGTGTGGGTAGAATCCCATGGCATCCTTCCAGTTGGTCTCAGGATCTATTGATCTGCCCACACACCTGCTTTTATGAAATTTAAATGGGAAATGGACTGGGCAGAAGCTGAACGTAGAAGTTGAAACTGGGAAGAATGTAGCCTCCTTTCAGTTTCCTATAGCAGTTTCAACATAGAGCATAGCTGAACAGATTTTAAACAAACTGGTGCTTAGAGAGAGAAGCTTGCTTTGTATTCTCTGACAGAGAATATGCATGTAAGTGTGTGTTCACCCTTGGAGTGTGAGCCATTGGGTAACTGAAAACTGCCCCCCCCCAAAGATGTCATGGATAATCATAGTATATTTCTGAGCATGGGGCACATAGGTCTGAAGCCAGGGGAATAATAGCAGTAAGCTTAGTCTCAGCTGAGCTATATGTGTTGATACTGTTGATAATCCTGAAATTTACTGTGCAAATAAAATTGCGAATGTAAACAGTTCTGTTCTTTCTATGACTCCATCTAGGTGGCATCACATTGAGTCTTTGTTGAATGGGGGAACTACCATCACTGTGAACTTCTGGTACAAGGTAAGCATGTTTCTAGCTTATGACAGAAGAAAGCTTTGTGCATGAACTGAATGGAAGCTAAGACATGCTGCTTCAGATGTCATATATTCTGTGGGGCAATGTGCTATCTGGTGCTGCTTTATTTATTTATCTATTTTATTCCATTTACACCCTGCCTACATACAGAATATCCCAGGCTGTATACAAGGTTAAAACAATTTAAACAAGATAAAAACAGTCAATAAAATTCAATAGGTAGCATAAAATGTTTAATAATAATAATATATTTATTTATTTGTTACCCGCCTCTCCCTCTGGATCGAGGCAGGGTACAACACAATTAAAAACAACATAAAATATGTAAAACTAATTCAAACATTTAAAACCAGTGCATCATTAAAAACAGCACACCATTAAAAAAGGCATCTTAAAATTCAGTTGGGTAATTCTGCTGGAAGAGATCAGTCTTTATGGCTTTCTTAAATTCTGGAAGACTGTTAAGTTGACGAATCTCTCCCAGCAAGCCATTCCACAAACTGGGAGCGGCAGAAGAAAAGGTCCTCTGGGTAATAGTTGTCAGCCTTGTTTTTGTTGGCTGGAGTAAATTCTTCCCAGAGGACCTGAGGGTGCGGGGCGGATTGTACGGGAGAAGGCGATCCCGCAGGTAGCCTGGACCCAAATAATTAAAAAAGGTAAAGCAATCAATAAAACCGTACGGCATAAAAACAATATCTAACAATATATCACAGTCAGTAGTACGATTCTAAAAGGGAAGGTCTGCTGGAATAAGAGAGTCTTTAATGCCTGCTTAAAGACGTTCAAAGAAGTCAGCAGCCACATTTCAATGGGTTTCAATTCCACAGCTGCGGGGAGTGGGGGGAGGCAAAGGAAAAGGTCCTCTGGTGTGTGACTGCAATGTCACCTTAGGCAGTCACAGCAGGTGTTCCTGATAGCACTCTTCAAATACTTAAAAGGTTGTCACACAGAGGAGGGCCAGGATCTTTTCTCGATCCCCCCAGAGTGCAGGACATGGAATAACGGGCTCAAGTTAAAGGAAGCCAGATTCCAGCTGGACATCAGGAAAAACGTCCTGACTGTTAGAGCAGTACGACAATGGAACCAGTTACCTAGGGAGGTTGTGGGCCCTCCCACACTAGAGACCTTCAAGAGGCAGCTGGACAACCATCTGTCAGGGATGCTTTAGGGTGGATTCCTGCATTGAGCAGGGGGTTGGACTCGATGGCCTCGTAGGTCCCTTCCAACTCTGCTATTTTATGATTCTATGATAGGGGAGGAGGTGCTCCCTAAGTTAGGACCTCGAAAGTCTCTACATGCACTCACCTCTGAATGCTGTTTAAGGTACTCTAGAGCCACATTAACTCTACCAATCCTAACCTGGATTCTTAACTCAGTTTCTTAAATACGTTGTATGATCAGAGATATTACTTCAGTCTGGTGTTTAGTTCTTTAGGGTAAAATAGTGAACTATTATCCCTGGTTGCCTGAGGGTAATGGTTTCCCAGATCAGCAGTTGTGCCTTGCCAACTTGCCTAAGCAACTCTTTCTCCTACCACATGTGCTGTTTAACAGCCAATAGAATACCTGCATTTCCCATATTCCAGTCTCTGATTAGCTTTTGGTTCTAGTGATGGGGATGTGTTAGTCTTTCAAACAACATAAAGTGCTGCAAGCCTTTGTGGACCTGATTTTTGCATTTGGTCTTCCTGTTGCCCTTGGACCAGGGAACTAAGTGAACACTACCAGCTGATGTCAGTCTTTCTAGGAGCTGCTTTATTTTTCAGGTTTGGAAGCTTTCCAGTTGGAGAAACCCCTGCTTGAGATATTATCATGTATTTTTTGGAAGAATGTTAATGTGTTGTTCTTTTGCAGGGTGCCCCGACCCCCAAAAGAATTGAGTATCCACTAAAGGCTCATCAGAAAGTGGCTATAATGAGGAACATAGAGAAAATGCTGGGCGAGGCCCTTGGGAACCCACAAGAGGTACAGCACAAATCTGGAAGCTATTCCCAAGAGTTAAATGGCTGAGCTTGCACAGGAGGTCAGCCTTCAGATGGGGCCCTACGATGATCAAAACACAGAGGACCTGATTCTGAAGGTCCTTTGCAATTTGTCAGCAGTGTAGGAAGGGAGGGGGCAGGGGGAGGAGGAAAGGGACTGCAAATTATGCCGCAAAGTGCAGAATGTAGCTTTTGATATAGTATAGTATTGGGTATATCTTTGGTGATTTGCCCAAACCTGGTTTAACTTTTACGTCTAGCATTTTCTTTGTAATTTGATCTCTCAAATGTTAAGATAGAACGACAAAACATGGTGTTTACTTCAGGAGATATTTCTACATTTCAAGTTTGGATAATAGCCTGACCTACCAATTTTTTAAGGGGGTGAAATTTTTTAGAAGGTCATAGGCTTGAGGCAGGAAACCTTTTTGGGTCCAGGGGCCAGATTGCTTCACTGCTGACTGAATGGCATGAGGCCCCCCATGACATCAAGGATGGGCCCACATCCAGTGATGTCATTGGTTTCCCAGGTGAAGCTTTCTCTAGCTGGCACCTGATTGGAGACCTGGCTTCTCTTTGCCTGGACTTTCCATGGCTAAGGAAAGGGTGGACGGAACGGAGTCCTCTGAGGCTCCAGCTTTGCTCCTCCTTTACATGGGGAATGCAGGGGAGGAGCAAAGCAGATGTATTTGGCGTTGCTCCTCCATCAAAGGGAGGGACGGCAGTGGTTCTCCCGCCTCTTCTCCTTTCTGAGGGGCAGGGGCCCCCACAAGCTGGCTGGGCTGGCTGTGTGGGACAGATTTAGCCTACGGGCTGGAGGTTTCCCATCGCTGTCCCAAGTAATTCAACTGCTATGTTAGTGCTAAAAATTTTTTTAGGAACTATTATACCACTTGTATTAATATAGCAATAAGAAGTGATGGTGATCTGAAGGGTTGCTCTTCTAATTGGGGAGAGGGGGAAATTGGCAAGAATTCTGAAAGTTGTTTTCCTTTATCAAGAATCGGTGAGGTTATATATGTTTCGTTCTTTCCAGCTGAGTTTACAGTTCCGTAGCTTGGCAAAACTTCTGATTAGTCCAGTCAGCATTTCTGTAGATAACAATGGTTATGTGTTTTTTGCTCTGAACAGGTGGGTCCCTTATTGAATATGATGATTAAAGGGCGATACGAATAATCCTTGGCCAATGCAGTGATGGATGTTTGAGCTGCTTCACAGACTTCTGGAGGATACCGACCGCTAGTATGGCACGCAGCACTTAAAAGACTAAGGGGCTTCTAGCCCAACTCTGCCCTACCCTGCACCAATTTAGGGGATGACTGGCATTATCAAACCTTTCCATTCATCCCTCTTTCAACTCCAGTGAACCTTCCAGAAGAATTCAAAGGAAGATCCCATCACCAGTAACTCTTTGTTCCCTGCCTGCCAAGATGTAGAGCTTGGCACCTGGTACTTGACTTAAAGCATTACAAAGCGTGTTTGGAAGGAAGTAGAGTTTGGGATGGTCTTATCAGTCTTTTGGGTTCATTCCACAAGCTGGGTGTTTGATGTGACATGAGGGGTGGACAGGCTAAGTCCAGGTTTCGGACTGAGAGTCCCTCAAAGTGTTGGAGAGGGAGAGGTGATCCTTAGACCATGAATAACTCATCTGCTTTATTTTGTCTGGGAAGTAGAAACAAGGGCAGGATGGCATCTGTGTAGTTTTCTTGTAGGTGAGAAGAAACTAGTCATTTTGATCTTCCCTCTGCAGCTCAGCATTAGAAATCTACCTAGAAAACGTTCACCTCCAAGTCATCTCAGTTTTGCTGTTTAGTATCCATATTTTGTTAAAGGCAGCATTTTTATTGAAGGCATAACTGAATTTAAAGCACATTTATGGTTACAAATGGATGAAGGGCAGGTAGGGATGGAGATGAGTCTGCTATGTAGCATTAACATCAAAAACAATATTCGAGAGGACCTGACCTCTGATTCTGCTAGAAAAAACAGGCCAAAATTCCCTTATATTCCACTTGGAATATTGGTTCTTCGGATAACCCACAGTGAGTGTCATTTTTTCAGGAAAACTCCTTTGTGTTGTATTTTATCCTTAGCGTTGCATGGAAATGTTCATTCCATTCCATCAGCCTTCTTCACCCCATACCAAGTGATGGATGAATAGCTGGAGAAGGGAGAGCAGCAAATGTTCAGTAGCATCCCCCACCCCGCCCGGTGGCTTTTTCATCAGAGACCTTTGGGTACAATGAAATTCTGTACTCCATTCCATGCTGGTTTTCCCCAAACTGGAGGGGAATGTGAATGCCATTGGTTTTATTTCATCAAGATGAGAGTGCGGAATTTATATCCCAGATGACTAAGGAAGAGTTGCTTCCCTGACATAACATCTATTGCTTTGCCCCTTTGCCACAGGGGAGACTGAAAAAGCTTAGCTTTTCCCAGTGAGAGAGGACACGGCTAGCTTGCTGGCATTGCACTTGGGCATAGCTACTATTTCTCTGGGACAGGTCACTTTCCTACCGGTTACTGTGAATTCTGTATACAGCAGCTGAAGTAGTATTGAAGAAAACGGGCGTGTTTCAGATTGGTAAGTGTCTCCAGTGGGGCCTTGAAGAGCTGTGGAGCTGTTTCAAGCAAGGCCTATTTTTTTGATTTAGCTGTACAAGCCACAGGGAGGCAATGGAAGACCAGCGTACGTGACATCGTGTAGTATTAGATCAGGGAAGGGTGGGGGGCTTCTAAAGAGCAAGATTGGGCTTGGTGAATGGCAGTGCCAGTAAAAACATTCTGCCTTTGTCTAGAAGTAAAATCCCCACGCTTACTCAAGTGTGTCCTGGATGTGCAAAAGTATGAGCCAGAATGCTACCCAAGACCGGAGCTGTTTGTGAAATTTTGTTAATGTAGTAGAGCATGAAGAAAGAGCCAGGTGCCTCGCTGGAAGGAAGAAGACAGGACTTAATGCAACCTTCGGATCTCTCTCTCTCTCTTTTTGCCAAAGGTGTAACTTTTGAAAGTTTCTAAATAGTTGGGGTATTTTATTTTTTTTAAAAAAATGTTGCACTTGACGTGTGTGAAAGCTCAGTTTGCAATGCACTGACGGACTGATTTAGTTACTGTCTCTTTCTTTTTTTTAATCCTGTGCTTTTTGATGCCCTGCTATGGTATTGGGGGAAACTGTGTGTTCTGTGATGTGTGAGAACACGTGGGAAAGGCGTAACACCTTCTGAAGTGTAGTTCTTAAAATACAGCTATTGTTGAACGATACAAGTGTGGGCTTTTTATTTGTTCTACAAAACTTATATTCCTCCTTCTTAGAGAATTCAACCAGAAGTGGGAAAGGAAACCCCTATGGAGGTTCTGGAACAAGCTTGCTCTGCTGTGCTCAAACTCAATCCTGATATTGTTGCCAGAACCTTGTGTTTGCTTCTATCTGGATTTACACTTTTAGCCTGTACCAGTGGGAGAACATTGATCTAGATACGTCTGCCAAGGTGGCAAAGAAAACTCACTGGAAGGCTTAAAACCTATTCAGTTATGCTCCGGGAAGCCATGTGCAATGATCTTCCTCTGAAAGGATAGAGTGACCAAGATTTAAAAGAGGGCAGGGCACCTGCAGCTTTAACTGTTACGATGAAGAGGGAATTTCACCAGGTTCCCCATATATACAAACGACACCTGCTGAAATTCCCTTCTCTATGCAACTGTTAAAGATGCAGGAGCCCTGTCCTCCTTTTCATAGGGTCACCCTAGTTAATAGTGATATAATATTGAAAGGGTTTTAGTCCTAAAATACCATACTCAAGTGTTTCTAACACATGCCACTGTTTGGGGTGTTGTTGTTTTAATATAAAGGGGTCATTCTGGCCCATTCTGTTCCATTCCAGGTTTTACACCATCCGCTTTATACAGGATATTTTGGTTCACTTTAGTGTTAAGTGTGGAGAAACTTGTAGTCCCTATTGTGTAATTCATTGCCCAGTCTTGGTTGGACACCATGTGATTCATTGCCCCTGCATGACAGATGGAGGAATAAATGCTGAAGCTCTGATCTCTCCATGACAAACACTGAAACGTAAGCTCTAATTACTGCCTCACAAAGTCAAATATTTGTTGCAGGCAGAAGATTAATTGACAGGGGAGGGAGGAGCAGTAGAGACTTTCAGAGAATAACAGGAACAGATGCTGGTATGCCTTGGGGAAACTCGGCTTTCTTGCACAAAGCGGAGCTTTAAATTACGAGGCTTTTACAAATGCCAACAGTTGTGGGAAGTTGTCTGCTCTCATTTGCATAATGACTTCTGCCACTGCTGATTAGATAGAGGATGAAAGAAAAGAAAGTTGACAATTAGCAATGAATGATAATCAATCAGAAACTTGGTTAGGGGAAGGGGAAATAACATCCCACAGACAACAGGGAACCACCCCCTTTCTCCTTCTCAGCAATGGGCATCCACACTCAACCAACTACAGAAGAGGGTGCCCTAAACATTCTGTATTGTTTGTTCTCCAACTCATTCTAGTTTGACCCAGAGAATTCTTCAGGCTAAGATGATTTCAGAGAGTTACTTGCCAGCATTTGAAAACCAAAGTGAACATTGATTGAGGCTGTAATCCTAGACACACCTAGATTCAGAAGGTGCCGTGCCCACCATCTGGCCCAGCCCTCGCTGTTCAGTGCAGGAAATTGGGAGGCAGGGCATCCCCAACAGAAGGCATGAAGGCATGAAGGCCTCTAGCAAGGACAAACCCAAAGGAATTGGTTCCATTGGCAAACTCTTAGGCCCCATTCAAACATGCACAGAGGAGGGACGGGTAGGGCCACTGCAGAGAGGGGAAGGATAACAGAACCACAACAAGCGGGCCCAACACAGGAATGGGAACCATGTCATATCCCTTCCCACCCACTCTCTAGGTGTTTTTTTTTAAAATCCCCTTTTTATTGTGAATGTTAACAAAAAAGAACAAAAAATAAGTCATGAAAAAGAAAAAAAACAGAAACATTGCATACATAGTCATATGCATGTCTATGCATATATGCATATATATATATATATGTATGCATATATACATATGCATACATTGCATACATAGTAGAGTTGGAAAGAGCCTATAAGGCCATCAAGTCCGACCCCCTGCTCAATGCAGGAACCCACCTTAAAGCATATCTGAGAGATGGGTGTCCAGCTGCAACTTGAAGGCTTCTAGGCTGGGAGAGTCCATGACGTCCCCAGATAATTGGTTCCATTGTCGTAGTGCTCTAACAGGAAGTTTTTTCCTGATGTCCAGCTGGAATCTGGCTTCCTGTAACCTGAGTCCATTATTCCGTGTACAGCACTTTGGGATGACCGAGAAGAAATCCTGGCCTTCCTATGTGTGACAACCTTTCAAGTATTTGAAGAGTGCTATCATGTCTCCCCTCAGTCTTCTCAAAGCTAAACATGCCCAGTTCTTTCAGTTTCTCCTCATAGGACTTTGTTTCCAGACCCCTGATCATCCTCATTGCCCTCCTCTGAACATGCTCCAGCTTGTCTACATCCTTCTTGAAGTGTGGTGCCAAGAACTAGACCCGATACTCAACATGAGGCCTAACCAGTGCTGAATAGAGGGGAACCAGTACCTCACGTGATTTGGAAGCTATAGTTCTATTAATGTATCCCAAAATAGCATTTGCTCTTTTTGCAGCCACATCACACCATTGGCTCATATTCAGCTTGTGATCTACAACAATTCCAAGATCCTTCTTGCTCGTAGTATTGTTGAGCCACGTATCCCCATCTTGTAACTATGCATTTGGTTTCTTTTTCCTATGTGTAGAACTTGGCATTTATCCCTATTAAATTTCATTCTGTTTTCAGCCCGGCGTTCCAGCCTATCAAAATCACTTTGAAGTTTGCTTCCATCTTCCAGGGTATTAGCTATCCCACCCAATTTTGTGTCATCTGCAGATTTGATAAGCATTCCTTGCACCTCCTTGTCCAAGTCAATAATAAAAATATTGAAGTGCACTGGGCCCAGGACTGAGCCCTGAGGTACCCCACCTGTCACCTCTCCCCAGTTTGAGAAGGTTCCGTTGATAAGTACTCTTTAAGTCTTATTCTGTAGCCATCTGTGGATCCACCTAATACCCGTTTCATCTAGCTCACTTTTAGCTAATTTGCTGCTCAGAATTTCATGAGGTTCTTTGCCAAAAGCTTTGCTGAAGTCAAGATATATTATGTCCACAGCATTCCCACACTCCACAAGGGAGGTTACCTTGTGGTATCATCATTTCCCCCCCATCAGATATACTATTCATAAAATAAGCGGGGATGGGAGAGAGTTATGCATAGGTTTCAAGAAAAGCAGACCAAATATCCACATACTTATCCACTTGCAAGTAGTGCCTATATGCCAGTCCGCAGTCCATTGCATTATCCAGTCCAGCAGGAGCAGGCAGAAGTAACATCGGGGCCTGCTCCTGCTGGACTCTTCCCCCCTCCCCACAGGGCAAACTGCCATCTTGGCCCTGTGGGGAGGAAGAAGGACCGAGGGGACAGGAGCAGGCAGAAGTAACATCGGGGCATGCTCCTGCAGGACTCTCTCTCTCTTTCTCTCTCCTCCCTCCCTCCCTCCTTGACTCCTTTTCCTTGTGTGTCATGTCTTTATTAGATTGTAAGCCTGAGGGCAGGGACTGTCTTTTTTGCCAAGTGTAAGCTGCTCCGAGAGCCTTTTTTGGCTGAGGAGCGGGGTATAAGTATGATAAATAAATAAAAATAAAAAATTATCAGAGGTGAGCATTTATTCTTCCAATGTGATAGTATAAGACTTTTAGCTGTCATAAGGGCTCTGAAAATCCATTTGCGCTGACCATGTTGTTAACTTCCAAGAAGCTGGTAGGTAGTTTAGGAGGAAATGCACACCTTTCCAAATTAAAGATTATTTCAGTACAAAGTTTATTGTTATTCTAACCTCCTCCCAAAAGGAAGCAATGACTGGGAATTGCAAAAACATGTGAATTAAAGAAGCGTTTGTTGCTTTACACCTCCAACAATTATGCAGGTTAGACAAATGCTTATTGAAAAGGTGTTGTGGAGTCGAAAAATCTTGAAACAAAAATTTTGCTGAATAAGACATGGCCTAAGATCCATAGAAGCTTCAGCTACAGACTCTAAAAGCTCCATCACACCAGGGGGAAACACGCTCGCAATTGTCGCTTCTCCACCTGTGTTTTCGTTCCTCAAGTTGCTTCGTCTTTCAAAAGAGGAAGTACCCAACAAGCACGAGGCCCACTGAGTCCACTGTTCTAATGGCGCTGCTTCTCCTGCAGACTGCAGGAGAGAGCAGCAATTCCGTGTTTAAAAATACAACGGAATTAACCAGGGTTTTGTTCTTTTGAAAGGAAGGCCAGAAGGGTTGGAAGGCACGCGGGAGGCAGACGATGTCATGTGAGGGACCTGAGCAAACTCCGTGTCTGTTCAGCTGCTATTTCTAATAATAATGGAGGCTCTGAAGCTGTGAAAGCAGCTGGACCTGCCATTCAGCCATAGTTAGGTGGTTATTATTATTATTATTATTATTATTATTATTATTATTATTATTATTATTATTTTATTTCTTACCTGCCTTTCCATTTTGATTGAGGCAGGGAACAACAGTAAATGGTAAAATGCAAAAAACTGAATTAAAACATAATACATATTGTGTTTTTGTGTGTGTGTTTTTTAATATAATTTTATTTTTTAAAACATCCAAAACAATACAATATAAAACAATACCCCATAATACACAATAATAAAAAGTAAACAATTTAATAAACATAAATTCTAACTTAATTCCGTTTAACATAATCATAATTAACAAAAGTGTGCTCCCCCAACCACGGGATCTTATTCATATTTCCAAAATCTCATTACTTCCTCTGGAGGTGCTTTCCCTCTCCCCTTTAATAATACAAATTCCAAGAACTGTTTCCATATTCCTTCAAAATCATTCGTTTTTATCAATCCTCTTCTAATTTTCATGTTACATGTTAATTTATCATTAATAGCAATATCCCATATTTCTTTATACCAATCTTCTATATGATAATCCTCTTGAATCTTCCAGTTCCTAGGTATCATTAGTCTTGCTGCTGTCAATAAATTCGTTAACAATTCTTTTGTCTCTTGATTACATTTCAGTTCTCCATAAACTGATAATAATGCCACAATAGGTGTCTCTTCAATCTCCATTCCTAAAATTTCTTTTATCTCTTTAAACACCATTTTCCATAATTTTTGTACATATTCACATTCCCACCACATATATAAATACGTTCCTTTGTCTTGACAGCCTCTCCAACATATTGCTGAATTCATCATAATATACATTGTTAAAACATCCTAAAAACATTCTAAAAACATCTTAAAATTCAACTGGATAGGCCTGCTGGAAGACATCAGTCTTTATAGCTTTCTTTAACACATAAATCAGAAAATGACAAAAACTCATCATCTGGACCTGATCCAAAGTAAAAATCATCTTATATTTCTTTCCAATTTTTAAATCTGGATTTCCCCATAAAGACAATTTTGCATGAGAAAATGGATCAAAATACAATTAGCATGATACTATACACCACACCTCTCTAGCAGCCAAGATTGTAGGAGGGGGGTTAGTTATTCTAGTATGTTGAGAACCAAGTGCCATCCATTTGGGAAGAGGATTCCAGAACTGACCAGGGGGCAAATCTAAGTGAACTGGAAAAGACCGAAACTTAGTACAGGCCAAAAAATAGGCCTGATGGTACAAAGCAAGGTCTGGAAAACCAAACCCACCTTCTTTAATTGGAAGCTGCATCCATTGCAAGGATATTCGAGGTGGGGAAGAACCCCAGAAGAATTTACAAAAAAAAGGCATTAAGTTGTTGAAAGTACTTGCCAGGTAAAAGTAAAGGAATCCCATGCATAACATAGACAATTTGAGGTATAATATTCATCTTAAGTGTGTTGACTTTACCCCACAGACTCATCTTTAATGGTGCTCATCTGTCTATACCTCATGCAATCTCACTAATAAGCTAATTCAAATTTATTTTTTTAATCAATTGAGAGATCTCTGTGGGACCTAATCTACACCAAGCAGGATATTGCAATGTGAAAGTGGTATATAAAAGGCAGGAGCCACACTACTACTTTATAGCAGTATTGAAGTGCACTGACAACTGTTGAGGCCCATTGACACATACCATATACCGCTTTCATACCACTTTTATACAGTTATATCCTGCTTGGTGTGGCTCCTGCCTTTTATATATCACTTCCATAGCGCTTTCATAGTGCAATATACTGCTTGGTGTAGATTAGGCCTGGAATAAGTATTCCTAGATAGGTAATAAAATCAGGGCACCATTGAAATTGACCATTAGCTAACACACTAGGAAATATGCTGTCTCCAGTCCGCATCAATTCAGACTTTGACCAAGTAATTGAATAACTGGACAGATCACCAAAAGTATTAATCAAATTTATCAAAGCAGGAAGAGATGCCTAGAGTTTAGAAATAAACAATAAAAGATCATAAATAAAAGAATAATTTAAAATTCTAAGTCAGCATGCACAAACCCATAAGTACTAATAACCTGTCGTAATGGCACAAGCCAGGGGGTTCCAAACATAAATCAAATATCAATGGGGAAAGTGGACATCCTTGCCTAGTACTTCGCCCAAGCATGAAGGAAGCTGACAACCAGCCATTCATCATAACTCTTGCTCTTGGGGTCGAACATAACATTCTAACCCACTTCAAAAAATTCCATCGGAAAACCAAAGTTACTCAATGTAGCAAGCATAAACTTCCAATGAATTTGCCGAAGGCCTGCCTATATGTTTCCGAGCCCAATTCAAGGTGCTGGTTTTGACCTATAAAGCCTTACACGGCTTGGGACCACAATACCTGATGGAACGCCTCTCTCGACGTGAATATACCCGGTCACTACGTTCAACATCTAAGGTCTGAGAGGCTCGGAGTGTGGCAATGAGAGACAGTGCCTTTTCAGTGGTGGAACGATGTCCCTGATGAGGCTCGCCTGGCGCCAATGCTGCTATCTTTCCGGCGCCAGGTTAAGACTTCCCTCTTTGCCCAGGCATATGGCAGCACATCTTAATCACCCACGTGTTTATTTTTAACAGTTTTAATATTTTATGTGTGTACGTTCTGCATTTTAGAATTTTAAATTTTGTATACTTGTTTTTATCTTAATTTTAGAATTTCTGTAAACCGCCCAGAGAGCTCTTGCTAAGGGGGCGGTATATAAATGTAATCAATCAATCAATCAATCCAAGGAGACAATGGCTACCTGATCAGCTCTTTTTCTATTTAAAGCTATCAGATCCACAACTAATCTCAAATTATCAGCCCCCTGCTTGTTTTTAATAAATCCCACTTGATCTGGTCTGACCAATGTTTCAATCTATTGCAGTCTATTAACTAAAATTGCCATCAATACTTTAATAGCAACGTTTATTAGCGAGATTGGTCAATAATTAGCACAATTAGTATTGTCCTTACCAGGTTTAGGGATGACTGTAATATAAACATCATTTAGTGATGAAGAAAGTGAACCCATTTCAAATATATATTTGTAAAGTTGATAAAGTTTTGGAGCTAGAAAATTATTATTATTATTATTATTATTATTATTTATTTATTTATTTATTTATTTATTTATATAGCACCATCAGTGTACATGGTGCTGTACAGAGTAAAGCAGTAAATAGCAAGACCCTGCCGCATAGGCTTACAATCTAATAAAATCATAGTGAAACAATAAGGAGGGGAAGAGAATGCAAACAGGTACAGGGTAGGGTAAGCAGGCACAGGGTAGGGTAAAACTAACAGTAGAAAGTAACAGTAGAAGTCTGCACAACATCAAGTTTTAAAAGCTTTAGGAAAAAGAAAAGTTTTTAGTTGATCTTTAAAAGCTGCGGTTGAACTTGTAGTTCTCAAATGTTCTGGAAGAGCGTTCCAGGCGTAAGGGGCAGCAAAAGAGAATGGACGAAGCCGAGCAAGGGAAGTAGAGGCCCTTGGGCAGGCGAGAAACATGGCATCAGAGGAGCGAAGAGCACGAGCGGGGCAATAGTGTGAGATGAGAGAGGAGAGATAGGAAGGAGCTAGACCGTGAAAAGCTTTGAAGGTCAGCAGGAGAAGTTTATATTGGATTCTGAAGTGAATTGGAAGCCAATGAAGAGATTTCAGAAGCGGAGTAACATGGTCGGAGCGGCGAGCCAAGAAGATGATCTTTGCGGCAGAGTGGTGAACAGAAACCAACGGACTGATGTGAGAAGAAGGAAGGCCAGAGAGAAGAAGGTTGCAGTAGTCCAACCGTGAAATAACCAGTGCATGAACAAGCGTTTTGGCAGAAGAGACAGACAAAAATGATCGAATCCTGGCAATATTATACAGGAAAAATCGACAAGATTTAGCTACTGCCTCAATATGAAGAATAAAGGAGAGCGAGGAGTCGAATATAAAGCCAAGGCTACGAGCTTCCTTGACCGGAGTAAGCGTAACATCATTGACAGTAAGAGAGAATGAGAGATGAGGAGAAGGTTTAGGAGGAAAAACAAGCAATTCAGTCTTTGCCATGTTAAGTTTCAAGCGACGATGAAGCAGCCAGGCTGAGATATCTGAAAGACGTGCCGAGATACGATCGTGAACATCAGGAGAAAGTTCCGGAGATGACAGATATAGTTGTGTATCATCGGCGTACAGATGATATTGGAGGCCATGAGATTGAATAAGCTTGCCCAAGGGCAACATGTATAAGGAAAACAACAACGGGCCAAGCACTGAGCCTTGCGGAACCCCTACTGAAAGGGGAAAGGAGGAAGACGAGCTGCCATTAGTCAACACGCTGAAAGAGCGACCCGCTAGATAGGAGGCAAACCAGTTATAGACAGAGCCACAAAATCCAAGGTAGAAAATCCAAAATCCAAAGTAGAAAATGTTTTATAACACCCAATTGGAACACATCTGGACCTGAGGATTTCCCATTGTTCATACTCATAATTACTTTTGTAATATCTTATAGTCTTATAGGAGCCATAAAGTGTTGCCTTTGTAAGAAATCTGAGCAAAGGAGCTTAATCTGAGTTAAAAAAAATATTCATATCCTGGTCCAATATCTCAGTACCCTTACTATACAACACTGTATAAAATCTTTAAAATTGTAAATTTATATCTGTGGGAGATGTATGTATCATACTATTCTCACCTTTAATAGTGGAAATGACATTTCAATGCTTTTTATGTTTAAGATAGTGTGCTAAAATTTTATTGGGACGTTCCCCATTTTCCCAGTATGCCTGTCGCAAGCAAGTTAAGGCAAATTTTGCCTGCTGAGAAAGAATATTATTTAGCTCACATTTAACTTTTTGCAACTCCTGATACAGTTGTGTTGATGGGGAACTGTCAAACTGTGTTATGAGAAATTTCAGTTTTTTGTTTAAAAGCACCTGTTGAGCTATTCTAATATATATATTTTATGTGAAGCATAGGTATTCGACCCCTAATAAAGACTTTG
Organism: Elgaria multicarinata webbii; assembly: GCF_023053635.1. Taxonomy (NCBI): domain Eukaryota; kingdom Metazoa; phylum Chordata; class Lepidosauria; order Squamata; family Anguidae; genus Elgaria; species Elgaria multicarinata. The sequence goes on from NC_086178.1 coordinate 113,509,856, forward strand.
CTGGCTTCTCATTCCATGGCGCCAGAACCCATGGTACCCTCGTTGATATTAAAATATTCAGACAATTCAGCAGACATCTGGGATTTAAACATCTCATCATTTCAAAAAGGAACAGTAAAACACCAAAGATCCTAAGGCCTTGGCAAGTGTGAGAACTCTTAACTCCAAGCATACGGGGGCATGGTCTGAAAATACCAATGTGTCAATCCTGCAAGCCTTTATTTGCTGCAATAAAGAGATGGAAACCAAGAAATAATCTAATTGAAACCAGATGTGATGTACTAGTGAAATAAAGGTGTACTCTCTATCCTCAGGGTGCAATATTCTCCAAACATCAATCAAACTAAGTTCAAGCACGTAGGCCTGAAGCGTCTGTCTCACCATTGTTTGGGTCTTAGGGGCGGGTGTATTTCTATCCAAAGAGGGATCTAAGATATTATTAAAATCCCAAGGGTGCCTTGGCGCCTCGAGCCCCCAAACCCTACACTTGCACTTCTTCAGGTTGTCCCCACCTAAGGAGAGAGCGTGGGGTTTGCATGGGACGAGGAGGCGTGGCCGACCCATGCACCACTGCCCGTGCACCGGGGTGCCTGCACCTCCTCATGTCCCTCCAGTTTTTTTTGTTTTAAAACTTTTTTCCGGGGGCCAAGCATCCTTCTCCCCATGCATGGAGGCATTCCAGCAGCCATTCGGCTCACTGCCCCTCCTCCCCGTCTGGGTAGTTGGCGATCAGTCAGGGGCCGTCATCTGCCCAGACATACCTCTGACGCAACTCTTGAGCAGGGGGGTTGGACTCGATGGCCCTTCCAATTCTACTATTCTATGATTCTGATTCTTTGAGTAAGGCAACAGACCGCAGATGCTGTCATCACCTCGCTGCAAGAGATAAAAGTCCAAGTAAGTCCCCAACTTTTTTATTTCGGAGCTTCAGGGGAAAACCCAGGGATGGCTCCGCAATGGCTGCTTCATCATATGAATGACCTCACGCCACTGTGGAGTCAACCTGGGGCTTCCCCCTCGTCAAGACAAGGCCCTTATCATTTGGCCTTGAGCCATAACCAATTAAAGCTCCCCTGCTCCCCTGAAATTTTGTGCAGCTACAGAAGAGTTGTAAGGCTGAATGTAATTGCATGGGTGAAGGCTAGAGTTTTCTTCTTCTGACCGAGCACTGTCACTGGTCCTCTCGCCTGTCCCTCCTACTTGGAGCCTAGGGCATGGGAGGCCTGCTTAGCAGCCATAACAACTGAGCTGTGTAGGTCTTTGGGCTGCATCTGTCTGAGCTGCTGTGGGTGTTATGGATGGGTTGCCTCTTTTGCAGAATGGCTCAAAGTGGTTGTGGTAAAATGTAATCAAGTGGAAAATTGCAGTGCATATAAACACATATGGCACTCAATGACTGGGCATTAGGCACAGTGACTGCAGGCAGAAAAAAATTTATAAACATTTCCCAGCAAGTCACAAAATCTTGAAAAACAAAACAATAAGATATTAGCAATGTAATAGGGTGATTCAGGGAGGCCACAGTGGGCCTTGCTTTGGAATGGGGATTCATGCAGCTTCACTGACAGGATTGCTCAGCCACTCTCAAGGCTGGACTTTCTCTGCCTGGCATCTGTCAGAGGTTTCTATCATGCCAGAAGACACCTGTGGTGAAAGCCGGGAGATGGCAGGAAGCCATTTGTGTTTTAAACCAGCTTTGTCTAGCAAGTAGAAGGTTGGGCTTTATTATCTGTGTGTACAGCTGAGCCTAGACCTCAGTGGCCAGTCGCAAAGAGGAACCTGGTTGTTAGGGACCAAGGTTTGGACAATTAGGGCTGATAGCCTGTATGGCCTTGGCTCCAAAGGAATAACTCTTTCGTCCAACAACACACAGTGATTGCTTAGGAGCTTGACTGCACTTTTGAGCGGCTCTGTTAACTTGGAACCCCCCAACCTAGAATCTTTTCCAAACATATGCCAAAGTTTTGTGCTAGTTTTGTGCCGCAAACCCCGAGTTCTTTTTCGTGGTCTCTGTGCATCACACTTAATGGGACTTTGCGCCTGCGCGGAGCCTCAGTCGGACTTCTAATAGCTGAGAATCTTTTTTGGGCGGGAACTCCTCTCCCGCCGTCATGTGGTATATATGCAATGTTCCCGCCCACTCCCTCAGTTCCTCTTCGACCGCCGATGCTACTGCCTCGTCATGACTTGAGTTATATACTCACTTTTTGCTGAGACCGTCATCATCTTTCTTCATTTTTTCTTCTTCTATTCTTACTTCCCTTTTTACTATCCTTCGTTTTCCTAAAAATAAATAAAAATAAAATAAAATTCAATTCTATTAGATGAGTGAGAAGAAAAGAACATTAGCGTTTTCTTTGCCATGTGCCCTCCAGGCGCATGGCCTCCAAGGCCCCTTTTACAAAATGCATCCAATGTGGCAGTAAATTGCCACCCTCCGACGGACACAAACTCTACCTGTTGTGCCTCGGAGAAGGCCACGTAATTGAGACTTGCAGACATTGCACGTATTTTTCTAGACAGGCTAGAAAAAACAGAGCCGATAGACTAAAAGCTCTTCTCTGGCAAAACGCCCTCCTTGCGGTCGACTCTAACCGACCACCTAATATGGCGTCCATGGAAGATCCTTCGGCGTCTACTTCACTAAATCCGCCCACGAACCCTCCTACCTCGGGCATTTCTATGGCGCAAACTGCAGCTAGAAAGCTCACGAAAAGAGCAAAAAAGTCCAAACCATCTACCGAAACCCAACCAAAGAGGAAAAAGGACAAAACTAAACATCGGAGCCCTTTAAGGATTACTCCACCACCACCGCCACCTTTACTCGATTCTCCAATTCGAATACTGGTGCGGTCACCATTACCGTCCTTGGTCATTGAACCTATTTCAACAGCGTCGGAGGGAGAAATTAGGGAGCTCTCGCCCCAGAGGCAACCTCCCATTTCAAGAGATCGGTCCCGTGAAACATCTACCGATCGACCGATTCCGCCGAATCAGGCTGTTGACACCGTATCACCTCGGCACCGACGGTCGGCATCTCCATCTCGAATCAGACCACAGAGCCGATCCCCTTTGCATCCCTCGGGATAGGGGAAGACATCATTATTCAGACCATAGTCGATACCGTACCCGCTCTCGATCACCACACGGAGACTGGGACCGTTCCTTCGATTACTACCGACCTCCAAGCCATCAATACTATGAATACTGGAGGGTTCCTGACTTGGAGCTGAGCAGGAGCAGGGAAGAGCAGCTGGCCCAGCTCAAGTAGGAGCTATAAAAGTAAGCCAGATTCTGAGGTAGTGAGCAAACAGGGAGCGAGCTAACAGGAAGAGCAAACAGGAGTTTAACAGGGGAGTTCGGCAGGGGAGGCCTCTAAAAATAATAATAATAATAATTAAAAAAGAGGTGGGAAAACCAAAGAAAAACAAAGAGAAAAAACACCCACAAAACCACCACCAAAATAATAATAATAATAATAAAAAAGATCTTACTTTCCCTTAAGACATACTCATATAGTGGTGTACCTTCAGAGAGGACACAACAAAGCAAAGGCAATTCCACTATAATCAAAAAGGAATAAAAAACAAAGCAGAAATCGACAATATGGATGGAAAGGAGTCCCTAGAGGTGGTGACCTGCAAAGGGTGTGCAATGTTCATGTTTCTGCCTGAGCTCAACATGGCGTATACCTGCAACAAGTGCAAGCTGGTGGCACTTTTGGAAGAGAAAGTGAGAGGACTTGAGCAGCGAGTGTCCACCCTCCAAGGAATAAGAGAAGTCGAGGAGTTCTTAGACCGAACGGTGGAACTGCAACAGCAACAAGAAGCACATGAGATTGAAGAACAACAGCCAGCTGAAGCAGAAGTGGAGTTTGCTGAGGGGAGGGAAGCCAATGAAGAGGAAACTCCCTGGAAAAGAGTGACAGTTAGGAGCGGAGGAATTAGAGGGCGTTCTGCACCAGTGGAGCCATTGGAGTTAAGCAACCGCTTTCAGCTTCTGGAGAATGAGACTGAAGGACAGTTTGCAGAGGAGGAAGTACAGGAGACACCATGCAACAGTGACCAAGAGGCAGAAGGTAGGTCAACCAAGAAGAAGAGAAGAGTAGTCGTTGTGGGAGACTCCCTGCTGTGTGGGATTGAAACCCAAGTATGTCGTGAAGACCCATGGACTCACCAGGTGTGCTGCCTCCCTGGAGCACAGATTAGAGATGTGACTGAAGGGTTACCGAAGCTCATAAAGCCCACGGACACATACCCCTTTCTTCTCATCCATGTGGGAACAAATGATGTCGCCAAGCAGAGCTACGAAGAAATCATTTCAGACTTTGAAGCTCTGGGAAGGAAACTGAAGAACTTTGGGGCCCAGGTAGTTTTCTCATCCATCCTCCCGGTTCTTGGAAGAGGATTAGAAAGGGAAAGAAAAATACTCCGGATGAACGACTGGCTTTGAAGGTGGTGCCATCGTGAGCATTTTGGATTCTGGGACCACGGGCTACGCTACTTGGAACATGGACTGCTGGCAAGGGATGGGTTGCACCTCACAAGGGCTGGAAAGAATGAGTTCGGCCACAGCATGAAGAACTTGATCAGGAGGGCTTTAAACTGAATCTTACGGGGGCGGGAGACGTAAATTTCGAGGCAACAATGGATGAAGGCCAATGCACCACAGTACAGAGAACAGCTCCAATAGTGTCCCAAAATGGTGTCCGCAACAATGTAGGAACAAAGCCAGACTATAAAAAACATGGTCTTCGATGTCTATATACTAATGCTCAGAGCATGGGAAACAAACAGAATGAACTTGAACTCTTATTACATGAAGGCAAATACGACTTGATAGGTATAACTGAAACTTGGTGGGATGACTCCCATGACTGGAATATAGCAATTGAAGGATATAACTTGTTCAAAAAGAACAGAAGAAATAGAAAGGGAGGTGGAGTTGCACTATATGTTAAAAATACCTATCCCTGCACAGAAATACAGGCGGATGAGACTGGGAGCCCCATTGAGAGCGTCTGGATTAAAATAAATGGGGCTAGGAATAAAAAGAATATGATAATAGGAGCCTACTACCGACCACCCAATCAAGGAGAAGACGAGGACGAAACTTTTGAGAAACAAATTGACAGTGTTTCAAGGAAGTGTGATGTAGTAGTGATGGGGGACTTCAATTACCCTGATATCTGTTGGGAGACCATTACTGCCAAAAGCGGCCCTTCCAAGAAATTCCTGACATGTATCGTTGATAACTTTCTCCTACAGAAAGTGGAGGAAGGAACTAGAGGATCAGCAATCCTTGACTTGTTATTGACCAATAGGGATGACTTAGTGGATAAAGTGGCAGTTACGGGAACTCTGGGGGAAAGTGACCACGTCATACTTGAATTCTTGATTATGAAGGAGACAAAAGTCGAGCGTAGCCATACACGTACTCTGGATTTTAGGAAAGCTGATTTTAATAAACTCAGAACTATAATAAGTAAGGTCCCTTGGCAAGGGAGCCTAATGAGAAAAGGAGTGCAGGATGGGTGGGAGTATTTAAAAAAGGAAATTTTAAAGGCACAGTTACAAACAATTCCAACAAGGACAAAAGATAGAAGACAACAGAGGAAACCAATGTGGCTCCACAAAAAGCTTAGAGATGACCTGAAAACAAAAAGGGATACATATAGGAAGTGGAAGGAAGGCCAGGCTACAAAAGAAGAGTACAGACAAGTGGCGCAGAAGTGCCGAAATGGCGTCAGGAAGGCTAAAGCTGAGAATGAGCTGAGATTAGCAAGGGATGCTAAAAGCAATAAAAAGGCTTTCTTCAGATACGTGAGTAGTAAAAGACAGAGGAAAGAAATGGTGGTTCAACTGCTTAATGAGGATGGCAAATTGATAACAGATGACAAAGAAAAGGCTGAAGTGCTCAATTCCTACTTTGCCTCGGTCTTCTCCCAAAAGCGGGTCTATGACCCCCCTGGAAAAAGTGAAGCAGAAGTTGAGGGGGCAGGATTACAGTTTGAGATTGATAAACAAATGGTCAAAGAACACCTAATTTCCTTGAACGAGTTTAAATCTCCAGGGCCCGATGAACTGCATCCTAGAGTAATGAAGGAGCTAGCAGAAGAACTCTCAGAACCTTTGTCTATTATCTTTGCAAAATCATGGAAGACGGGTGAGGTGCTGGACGACTGGAGGATGGCTAACGTTGTCCCTATCTTCAAAAAAGGCAAAAAGGAGGAACCTGGGAACTACAGACCAGTCAGTCTGATATCCATCCCTGGGAAAATTCTGGAGCAGATTATAAAGAAGTCAATCTGTAAACACCTTGAAATCAATGCAGTGATTACTAGAAGCCAACATGGATTTGTCAGGAACAAATCCTGTCAGACTAATTTGATCTCATTTTTTGATAAGATAACCTCCCTTGTGGACTGTGGGAATGCTGTGGACGTCATACATCTTGACTTCAGCAGAGCTTTTGACAAAGTGCCACATGACATTCTGATTAACAAACTAGCTAAAAGTGGGCTAGATGGAACAACTATTCGGTGGATTCACAGTTGGCTACAGAATCAGACTCAAAGAGTACTTATCAATGGAACCTTCTCAAACTGGGGAGAGGCAACGAGTGGGGTGCCGCAGGGCTCAGTCCTGGGCCCAGTGCTCTTCAACATTTTTATTAATGATTTGGACGAGGAGGTGCAGGGAACGCTGATCAAATTTGCAGATGACACAAAATTGGGTGGGATAGCTAATACCCTGGAAGACAGAAACAAACTTCAAAGTTATTTTTATTATTATTTATTTATTTATTTATTTATTTATATAGCACCATCAATGTACATGGTGCTGTACAGAGTAAAACAGTAAATAGCAAGACCTGGCCGCATAGGGTTACATTCTAATAAAACCATAATAAAACAATAAGGAGGGGAAGAGAAAGCAAACAGGCACAGGGTAGGGTAAACAGGCACTGGGTAGGGTAAAACTAACAGTATAAAGTCAGAACAAAATCAAGTTTTAAAAGCTTTAGGAAAAAGAAAAGTTTTTAGCTGAGCTTTAAAAGTTGTGGTTTAACTTGTAGTTCTCAAATGTTCTGGTAGAGCGTTCCAGGCATAAGGGGCAGCAGAAGAAAATGGACGAAGCCGAGCAAGGAAAGTAGAGACCCTTGGGCAAAACTGCAAAACAGCCTGCAAAACAGCCTGCCTGATTCAGATGTAAAAGCTTACTCACTCAGCCCAGCAGCACTTTCACACTGTGGCTGACTTGTATGAGTTCAAGAAGAAACACGCAACCAGATTGTGTAGATCATTCTCACTCTGTCTCTCACTCTCCTTACTTTGCAAACAAACGCCCCCTAATCTCACTAATTGGCATTCCCTCTCCAAAACACTGTGATTGGAGGAGAAGAGAACAGGGAGGGAGAGTGCTGTGGCAATTCCTAATTGGTTAGCCACAGATGTCAATATCAATGATCAAAACTGCCCCATCCCATCACCCCATGTTCCTTATTGGGAGGTTTTCAGTTAGACACACCATGCACACAAAACATTAGCCCAGAGTAGAGAAGACTGAGGGGAGACATGATAGCACTCTTCAAATACTTGAAAGGTTGTCACATAGAGGAGGGCCAGGATCTCTTCTCGATCCTCCCAGAGTGCAGGACACGGAATAAAGGCTCAAGTTAAAGGAAGCCAGATTCCAGCTGGACATCAGGAAAAACTTTCTGACTGTTAGAGCAGTACAACAATGGAACCAATGACCTAGGGAGGTTGCGGTCTCTCCCTCACTAGAGGCATTCAAGAGGCAGCAGGGCAACCACCTTTCAGGTATGCTTTGAGGTGGATTCCTGCACTGAGCAGGGGGTTGGACTCAATGGCCCCTTCCAGCTCTACTATTTTATGATTCTAGGATAATTTTGGAGACGTTAGGAGCTCTGATTGGGCACATCTCTGCTCTGATATTAATCGATGGGTTTAGAAGTGGCCGATCTATGCTCTGGGAGATCAAATGCTCCACGGATGTTCGCGGTTACCAGATAATTTTGGGTTGGAGAGCACACCCCTAATTTCTTCTCTTTTTCTTCTTATTTTATATCAAATTTAAATAAACAGTAAAAGCACCTACTACTACTACAACTATTACTACCAAAACTATTACATTGCTTTCAGTTTCACTTGCCTAAGAAAAACCCTTTACAGTTTCAACACTCTCTGTCCTGATGAACTTCACCTCAAGTTCTGGAAGATTTAGCAGCTGGGCAGGTCTTCTAATAACTGTCTGGCGAATTTGTGCATTGATGCTGGTATCCATGGATATTGCTGATCCAGATCAAACTTAGCCTTTTGTACTCTTCCCTTATGGTTGTCTAGGAAGACATTCAGCTCAGCTAATTTTGAATCTCACTTTATAGGTGTCCCAGACATCAACTGTTTCATTTCTAATGCAAAGGTTTCTAGTTGTGTTCTTCCTATTCTGTCTTTTGGCATCAAAAATGTAATTAACAGTCAGTGGACCTTTATGTTTGCCCATTGAAGTCTGGAGGTTGTGCACAAAACTCTGTGACCAAGCAAACCATCACTTGTAGTAAGTGGCTTAACTTATTTATTTAGTTTCATCTCCAGTGTTGCTACTTTCTCAGTATTGCAGGTAGCTTGTACAACAAGTGTTGGTTTCAAGTTCAGAGTTCATTCAACCCTGCCTTTAAAGGTGTGGTATAGCCATACTCTTCTGACTGAAGCAGCCAACTGGGACCCTTCCACTAAAAGCTTCATCACATCTAGTCAAATGCACAGGTCCAGTTGCTTCTTCTGTCGCAGCTCCCATGTCACGTCCTGAAAACAGGAAGTAATAAGTAGGGCTGTGCACACACACCCCGAATCACTTCGTTTCCCCCCCCCCCCCAGTTTAATAATTTTATTTTTCTACAATACTTAAACATACACATTACATCCTCTCATAAAGAAAACAACAACAACATACTACATAATATTGAAACGTTGAATACATAATATCTTATCTAAATACATAATCAAATTAACATAGAAGTGCACCCCCCACCTCGGGATCTCATTCCTGATTCCAGAATCTCATACTTTCTTCTGCTGGTGGTTTCCCACTTCCCTTAAAAAACACAAATATTAGGAACTGTTTCCAAATTCCTTCAAAATCATTTGATTTAGCTAAACCTCTTCTCCATTTAATATTACATGTCAATTTATCATTAATAGCTATATCCCATACTTCTTTATACCATTCTTCAATAGAATATTCCCCTTGAATCTTCCAGTTCCTAGCTACAATCAATCTTGCTGCAGTCAGCAAATTCGTTATCAATTCCTTGATTTCCTTTTTACATTTAAAATCTTCAAATAATGCAACTTTTGGTGTTCGTTCTATCTTCATTTCCACAATTTCTTCAATCTCCAAAAACACCATCTTCCAAAATTTTTGAACATAGTTACATTCCCACCACATATGTAAATACGTTCCTTCACCCCCACATCCTCTCCAACAGTTTGCTGACTGCTGATTATTTATCTTATTCAATCTAACCGGAGTTAGGTACCACCTCCATATAATTTTAAAATAATTCTCTTTTATTCTTACTGACATATTTCTCAACGCTCTTTGTTTCCATAGTCCCTCCCAGCCCTGTTGTCCTATTTGTACATTCAAATCTGTCTCCCAAACCATTTTACCTGAATTATTCATCAACCCTTTCTCCACCAATATTCTATATATTTCACTCATCAACCGTTTTGACACTGTTCTTTTCTCCCTATCATTTTCTTTCTTAACTATTAATTCCTCAAACTTCGTCAATTCTCTACAATCTCTGTTATCTCTTACCCACTTTTTAGTCCACTGTTCTAATTGCCAATAATTTAACCAAGTTAATTTTTTATCTTTAAGGACCTCTTCCATATCCTCTCTTGTATTCATTCCTCTTAACCATTCCCTTAATTTCATTTTATTTTTTTCTATTAAAACTTTACTTAATCTGCTCTTTAATTCCTCCGGGAAATTCTTTAACATTATTACCGGTGCCAAAGGGGAGCTGCTCGAAATTTCCCAGTGAGACCTCAAAAGCGGGTTGTCTATACTTTCTACCCATTTTTTTTTCCTTCCCTAAAAAATACATTTTCCAGATTAATCTCTATATTACTTGTAGTTTTATCCTCCATCCAATCTAATTCTCCTATTCCTGTAATTGCCTCCACAATATGTCTTAATCTGTTAGCTACATAATATAGTTTAATATTTGGGAGACCAAATCCTCCCTTTTTTTGACTTAAATACCATTTACTTTTATTTACCCTCGCTTTCTTATCACCATTACAATAATTATTTATAATACTTTGCCAACTTTTTATCTCTAATTCTGAAATTTTTATTGGTAGCATCCTAAACACAAAATTAATCTTTGCTAAAATCTTCATTTTTATTAATGCTATTCTTCCAAACCGGGATAAGTTTAATCTTTTATATTTTTCCAATTTTGCTAAAATCTCTTTTTTTAACACATTTAAATTCTCTTTCTCTAAACTCTCTAACTTCTGCGTAATTTTTATTCCCAAATATCTAATCTGATTCCTAACTCTCATTTCTCTTCCCTTTCCTTCCCAATCCTTCTCTTCCTTTTTAGTATAGTTAAACAACATCATTTCTGATTTGGACCAATTTATTCTTAACCCAGTAACATCCTCAAATTCTCTCAGTTGCTGTTTAATTCTCCCCATCTTTTCTATTGGATTTTTAATAGTCAGCAACATGTCATCTGCAAACATATTCAGTTAAAATTTCTTTCATACTACCTATTCCCTCAATCTCCTCATCTTCTCGTATTGCATTCGCCAATAATTCCATTACCATTACAAATAGAACCGGCGAGAGTGGACATCCTTGCCTAGTCCCTCTGGCTAGTCGTATCTTATCCGTCACACCATCATTCACTACCACTACGGCTGTATTTTGAGAGTACAACTGTTCTATTATAGCTTTAAATTTATTTCCGAATCCCATTTTATTTAAAACCATCTTTAGAGCTTGCCAGCTCAAACAGTCAAAAGCCTTGAAAATATCCAATGCCAGAATTCCCGCTTTAACCCTAGACTTATTTATCAACTGTATTACATTTAGAACCCTTCCCACTAAATTAGGCATCTGTCTACCTGCTACAAATCCACATTGATCCTCCTCTATATATTCCTCTATAAATTTATTCAACCGCCTTGCTAAAATAGTTGAAAAAATCTTAGCATCTTGGTTTATTAATGAAATAGGTCTGTATGAATCAGGGACAGTCAAATCTTTATCTGGTTTTGGTATTAAAATTATTAATGAATGTTCCCATGATTCTGGTGTTCTTTCTCCTTCCAATATGGAGTTATACAACTTCAATAATTTTGGTACTAATTTTTTTAAAAAAACCTTATAATATTCTGAGCCTAGACCATCTACCCCCGGTGATTTACCCACTTTCAGATTCTCAATTACTTCTTCTACTTCTCTTTGAGTTATTACCTTTTCCATTATCTCTTTATGTTCTATTTTTATTCCCTTCTTTATATACTTTTCTATATAAGCTTCCAACTTCTGTTTTTGAGTATCCTTTCCCTTATACAATTCTTGATAAAATTCTTGATTTTTTTTTATTTTACCCTTCACTGTATGACAATAATTCCCTTGTTTATCCTTCAATATTCCTATCCCATTCCTGGCTTTTTCCTTTTGTGTGAGCCTGGCAAGCAATCTAGAATTCCTATTGCTATTTTCAAAATACTCCCTTTTCATATATATTAAATTTTTCTGAACTTCCTCTAAATTTAAATTTTCTAATTGTTTTTTCTTTGCTTGTATTTCTATTAATTTATATTTATTTTTAAATTGCCAATAATCTTTCTCCAATTTCTTAATCTCTTCCTCCAATTGTTCCTGCTCTGCTATTTGTTGCCTCCTTAAATTACACATTTCTCTAATACATATCCCTCTTGTTACTGCCTTCATGGTATCCCAAACTACTGCCCTTGACGTTCCTCCCTTCTCATTAATTGTTGGAATCCTGGATCAGGGTTCTGGTTATGTTTCTATGGATTTACTAATTGCTGAGGAGCTGGAGGAATCAGAAGACTCAGCAGAAAACTTAAAGGTCAACGTTGCACCTGGACATTGATGTCATGATTGAATAATTGGTAACTTGATTGTTTCAATTAAGGGATTGCAAGCAGTTGCATCACTGTACAGTTCGCCTATAAAAAGGAATGTATTCCCATGTACATGTATCAGTAATGATCTATCAGTAATGATCACTCTATCAGAGATCACTCCACTCACTCAGATATCAGAAATCAGAGATGTATCAGAGCTGTATTGACTGACCGTATGTAAGTATTTGTATTTGTGATTGCCATAACTAAATTATATTTTTATATGCCAGTAAAGGTTTGTTTAAACCTATTGAAAGTCTCAGTCTTAATCTGTGTCTGTGCTGACTTTGCTGGAAACCGTTGCAAAAACTCTGCTATAAGGTTATTGGCCAGAAGCCCAGTCTGGCAATAACTAAATAAGGTTGTAAATATAAACCAACATATCCCAATAGGTTATGGGCCCAGTTTCCAAAACAACCAGCAAGTAGAGTGGTTACAGCAAATACAGTAAGACTGAAGAATTAAGCCGTAGTTGATTAAATTCCTGAGCGTCTTTGTTGAAAGTCATAGGAACAGACAGCCAGTGAGCTATTTCGTATAGCTGGTGTCTGAAAAATCACACGGAGAGAACTGGCAAGAGTGGTTTTGAATTTAAGGGGGCGCTGAGGAAGCTGAAACTGTACAGCTGGTCAGGCCCTAAAAGAAATTAAACCACTGAAGGGGTTGTATATCAGAAACAACCTGTTAAATTGAAAGTATGGCACTAAACGTTGGGAACACTGTCCCTATGGAATTACTTACAGACGAAAATTACATGTCATGGTCATTTAAAGTAGAAATGAGCCTGAGAAATCTTGGTCTGTGGGAGGTTGTAACAGATGCCCCAGCAGAAGATTTGAATGCAGCAGATTTACAGGAGTGGAGACGTCGCGCTGAGTGGGCGAAAGCCCACATTGTTTTGTCCATGACGAATGACCAACTGTCGTATATAAGCAGAGAAGATGATGTTATCTGGACTAAACTGAGAGCTGTTTATGTTAGAGATACCGCAGGAGCTAGAATAAGTTTAACCAGAAAGCTCTACCGTACACTTATGAAAGAGGGAGAAGATGTAAAAGCCCATTTGCAGAAATTAAGAGACTGTTTTGAAAGTCTAAATGCAGCAGGCTTACCTCTGAGTGACGAAATGAAAACGTATGTGGTTCTGTCGAGCTTACCACCGTCTTAGGACGTGCTGGTGACAACTTTAGAAGCAATGCAGATCCAAGACATGACTTTAAATTTGATATCGGGCAGATTGATAGAAGAATGTCAAAAGAGGACTTTGAGAAAGTCAGCCCAAAGCAGTTCAGGCGACAAACCAGACGCGTTTGCAAAATGGTCTGGGTATGAAGGGGTTAAGGCTTTAGTGAAGAAGGAGGAAAATGAGTCAGCGTTTTCAACTTCGAGAAAGCCCAAACCTAAGAAACCTCTACGGTGCTTCAGGTGCCAGAAATTGGGGCATATTCAAAAAGATTGTAGAGTTAAATTACAATCAGAGCCCAACAAAGAAGACAAAGAGAAGAATAAATCAGTACAGCTAGTGACGGCAGAAGCAAGGAGTCAACTTTGCAAGCAAGCAGAAAGAAAGAGCTTCCAGTGGCTCATAGACTCTGGTTCTTCTACGGTGATTTTGAATAGACCTGAGTTCTTCTGGGACTTCAGGGACTCTTCTGAAAAATCTATCAGGCTGGCTGATGGCAAAAAAGTTCAAGTATCTGGCGAAGGCTCGTGCAGACTACCTTTTTTGAAGGAATGCTTTGATAATGCATTGTTTGTTCCCAGTTTAAGTTATTCCCTTCTAGGAGTGTCAAGTTTAACAGAAAAAGGTTTCTGTGTGTCTTTTGAAAAAGACAAATGCTTTATTCGGAAGCATAGACTCCTAAGAGGAACTGCAAAGCTGCAGAATGGATTGTATTTTATACAGGACAATCCAAATGAAGAAGAAATTTCACAGAGACGTACTTTTTCTCCGAAGAGAATTACGTTGAGATTCGTAGGTTATGATCACAACAACTAGACGTTCCTGTGCGAAGGGAGAAGGATAGTAGTCTCTACGTCAGCTAACTTTAGTGAAGTGAATTGGAAAAAAGTGTACGACAACCCGGAAGTGCTGGTAGAACTAGAAAGCAGGCAGGAGCCTGATTTATTAGTTAACCGTCAGAGTATAGAGGCTCAAGAGTTAGAAAAAGAAGAGCAGCAAGAAGAAGCTCCTAGATGCAGTCAAAGAATTAATAAAGGCGTACCACCAAAACGGTACGGTTTTGAAGCTTGCTGTGTGAATTATGAGCCTAATTCTTACTCTAAAGTAAAGAAGTTGAATTCTTTAGAGAGGCAACAGTGAGAAAATGCCATGCAGAGAGAGTTAGACAGTCTCAGAGAAAACAGAGTGTTTGAAGAGACAAGTTTGCCAGCAGGGCAAAAATCTCTAACTTGCAGATGAATATTTAAACTCAAGCAGCTAGAAACAAAAGAGCAGAGATTTAAGGCTAGACTAGTCGCCCGTGAGTTCAACCAAGTTAAGGAGGTCGACTATGACCAAACTTTCACCCCCACAGCCAAATCAGAGACTTTGCGTTTGTTTTTGACTATTGCAGCCAAAGAAAACCTTAAAGTGAAGCAATATGATTTTCAAACTGCCTATCTCAACGCACCAATCGTTGAGAAAATTTATTTAAGGAAGCCTGAAAGTTTAGAAACAGATGACAACACCGTGTGGTTTCTAAAGAAGGCGATTTATGGGCTCAGGCAAAGTGCTAAGTGCTAGAATTCTTTACTAAACAATACTCTGGTGAGTGAAATAGGATTTATAAGACGCCTAGCTGACCCTTGTCTTTATACAAAAAGAAAAGGTAAAGCCTACAAGGCTATTTTGATTTATGTTGATGATTTGATAATATCTTGTCCTAGTGTCCTAGTGACGCTGAAATCAACAAAGTAGCTGAGCAGCTGAGTAGCAAGTACAATTTAAAATCCCTAAGTGTTGTAAAGAATTATCTAAGAGTTGAAATCAACAGAGCAGAAGATAGAAGTTTTTTGCTAAATCAAAAGCAAAAAATTCTGAGTTTGCTAGAACAGTATAGAATATCTGAATGCAAACCAGCAAAAAGCCCTATGAAATTGAAAGCCCTAAAGAATCTACAAAGAGAAGACTTTAACAATCCAGGCTTGTATCATTCAGTAGTGAGAATGTTGATATATTTAGTGAACTGGTCAAGGCCAGATTTGTCTGCTTCTGTCAACATTTTAAGCAAGTTTGTTGCTAAACCAACTGTGCCTGCTTGGCAAGCAGTGAAAAGGATTTTAAAGTATTTGAAAGAGACCTTAAATCATAGCTTGAAGTTATCTGCTGATGCAGACAAGAAGCTGTTATGCTATGTAGATTCAGACTGGAGTGGCTGTGTCGAAGACTGCAAATCTACGTCTGGATACGTTTTGACATTTGGAAATACTAGAAGTCCAAGAAGCAAGCGTTTGTTTCTATATCGTCTTGCGAAGCTGAGTATAGTGCTCTATCTGAACTATGTGGTGAAGTTACTTGGCTAATTCAGTTAATAAAAGACTTTTAAGGCCCCGGTAGAGAAGCCAATAACTGTTTACTGTGATTCACAAGCATGCATAGGCTTGGCCAACACAGAAATGTTCAAATCCAAATCCAAACATATAGCTATAAAGTATCAAAACGTGAAGGAACACATAGCAAGTAGAAATTTAAAGTTAGTTTATTGTGAGTCTAAAAAAAACCTTGCTGACATGTTCACAAAACCACTAGGTCCCACCAAACACAGAGAAGTTTATAAAACTTTAGGTTTCAGAGAAAACAAATGTAAATAACTGTACAATGTGTTGTTAAATCCTATGTAAACATAAGAAAAAGTGTTGGAATCCTGGATCAGGGTTCTGGTTATGTTTCCATGGATTTACTAATTGCTGAGGAGCTAGAGGAATCAGAAGACTCAGCAGAAAACTTAAAAGTCAACGTTGCACCTAGACATTAATGTCATGATTGAATAATTAGTAACTTGATTGTTTCAATTAAGAGATTGCAAGCAGTTGCATCACTGTACAGTTAGCCTATAAAAAGGAATGTATTCCCATGTACATGTATCAGTAATGATCTATCAATAATGATCACTCTATCAGAGATCACTCCACTCACTCAGATATCAGAAATCAGAGATGTATCAGAGCTGTATTGACTGACCGTATATAAGTATTTGTATTTGTGATTGCCATAACTAAATTATATTTTTATATGCCAGTAAAGGTTTGTTTAAACCTATTGAAAGTCTCAGTCTTAATCTGTGTCTGTGCTGACTTTGCTGGAAACCGTTGCAAAAACTCTGCTATAAGGTTATTGGCCAGAAGCCCAGTCTGGCAATAACTAAATAAAATTGTAAATATAAACCAACATATCCCAATAAGTCTCTGTCAGTTCTCTTTGCATTTTTCTACCACTTTATTGTACTTCAAAAGTTTTGTGTTTAATTTCCACCTAAACACTTCTTTATAATTCTTTCTAACTGTAAACTCTAAACTTAGCAATGCATGGTCTGTTACTTTTATTACCTCCATTTCCATTTTACATACCTTATTTGCAAACTCTTTTGAAACCAATATATAATCTATTCTAGAGTATGTATGATGAACTGAAGAGTAGTAAGAGAAGCCCGGGTTCGACCCATTCAGTAAACGCCAACAATCTACATAATCTTTTTCTTTTACTAACTTATTCAATATAGTAATATTATTTCTCTTTTCCACATTAGTTGGGTTTGATCTATCCACTCTATTATCCATTACCATATTAAAGTCCCCAGCTAAAATAAGATGCCCCTCCCTAAACTCCTCTATTTCTTTAAATAATTCCATAAAAAACTCTCTATGTCTCTCATTGGGGGCATAAACATTGACTAATGTATATTGTTCACTTTCAGTTTGTCCCTTTATCATAAGATATCTACCATTATCATCCTTTTTTTATAGTTTTCAATATAAATCCACTTTTTTTAAAAATTTAAATTGCCACTCCATTTTGTTTGATGTCCCCAGTGACTTTTCATAATAAACTGACCACTTTGTCCGTATTTCATTTACGCTGTCAAGTTTTTGGTGTGTTTCTTGCATCATAATTATATCAGATCTTTCTTTATTTAACATTTGTTCTATTCTCCTCCTTTTCACGACTGCCCCCAGTCCTTTAACATTAAGCGTTGATACTTTAATTTTTTTATTCATATTTACCCTTTTGATTTTTCTTCTGATCCCGTGTGCTCTGCAACTCATAAACATACACAACAAAAAACACAAATCCTAATCTCCCTTCAACTCCCTCCCTCCCACCCTATTCACCCCCCCAATCTCCCATCCCCCCCACTACCTTCCCCCCACATATCCCCGTGAGTCTACCACTCCAGCCATTAACTACCTTAAGGGAAGGGGGGGAGGCGGAGCTCCGCCTGAGCGGCAAGATCTCTATACTTAACAGCTTTTATGTATTATTATCTCATAACCATTCAACATTTTACCCCATCCCAGACGCCCCCCGCTTCAGCTCCGTTTCCAGCTTCAGCTCCAAGACTTGCTTCCTTAGATAAACCCAGACTCTTCAGCAACTCCTTGCCTTGATCCAAAGAGGTTACTCTGTATTGACTCCCACCATATGAAAACTTTAAAAAAACAGGGTAACCCCAAGCATATTTTACTGCGTTTCTTGTTAGCGTTTCAGTTATTTGCTTAACGCTGCGTCTCCATTGGAGTGTTTGCTGACAAAGATCGTTGAATCCTTGCACTGCTTTGCCTTTATATTTTATCATAGCCATGGACCTCAATTTCTTCATCACTTGCTCCTTTTTATAATAACTGCCAAATTTCACAAGAATGTCCTTGATTCCTCTGTAATTTGCTTCTCCCACTCTATGGATCCTTTCCAGGTCACAGTCTTTTATATCCAGATCAGGCATCATATCATTGAACCATTTCAGTATTTTTCTCAAGTCCTCTGCTGGTTCTTCAACAAAGTGTTTAATTCGTAGGTTGGAACATCGGTCCTGATCTTGCAATTTAATCAGCTCTAATTCTTGTTCCTGGAACTTCACCTCACAGCCTTTTTCAAAGACATCCTGCCTTTTCTCCACTAATTTTACTTCAGCATCTAGCATCTTTATAGCTCTATCATTCTGAGCGATCTTGCCTGCGAGCACCCCCATCCTCTTATCCGCCTTCTTATCATTTTCATCCATCTTCTTACTCAGTGTTGCTGTACTGTCCAAAATCAGCCTCTTCAGATCTTCCATTGTAGTTGAAGTTGGCACCGTGCCAGATTTCTCTGCCATCTTGACAGATCCGCTACTTTCACTCCCGCTGCTTTGTGAAACTTATTCTGTAACCACTTTCTCAAGACGGGCCCAATTATGATTAGAAGGCCGTACTCTTTGCCAGGCAGCCTTCCCAGGTTTTTTTTTTTTTTTTAATTTTCTAACGTTCGACATGGATCTATTTAAAACTCTCACTCAATGTCCCGTTTACAGTCCGCACTGTCTCTTTCCTACGCAGATAAACACTTATTTCTTCGATGCTTTTTAAAGGGTGAATTAACTGCCAATTAGTCCTTTTCCTCAGATAAGGAATATAAATCACTGTGCTTTATCAGACTAGGAGGCGGAAGAGCTCTAACATTCCAAAGCCAGTTTCATTTTCATCGCTCCCCCCTCCGTTCCATCTGATTAATTTACAGCCAGAAACCGGGCTGCTTTTCACAATCCTTATGCTGATTCTGCTTCCAAAAACCGAATTTTCACCCTCTCTTAGCAATCATAATCATTTTCCTTCATTTTCATTAACAACCCATGCCTTTTAAATGAGATAATTAAGTTTCATTTCCCCCACCGAATGGGAGTCTCTCAAGAGAAAATCTTACCCCTCATGGCGTCCAGCTCCGCCCCCCCCGAACCACTTCGTGGCCCAATCTGAAACTTTCAGATCGGGCCCAAACTGCTTTGGGTCAATCCAACCCTCTCCCGACCCAGAACTGGATCCGGAGTGAGATCCAAAGGGTCAGATCGAGATTCACCCCCTATTTTGGCCCCCTTCCCCACTTACTTGCCTCCACGGTGGGCGGTGGAGGCAGGTAAGTGGGGAAGGGGGGAAATGGGGGTGAATAAGCCCCCTCCCCCCACTTACCTGTGTCTGTTGAAGTTCGGTGGCAGTTTCAACTAAGGCCCAGGCCTCAAGCTGGAAGCAGACTGTGGCCTGCTTCTCCTTTGAGGCCTGGGCCTCAGTTGAAGCTGCCACTGGACTGTGATGGATGCAGGCAAGCCCCCTCCCCCTCCCCTGGCTCTGCCGTTGTTGCTGCATGAACTGCAGCGGCGGTAGCGGAGCCAGGTAAGCCCCCCCCTTACCTGCGTTCAGAGCACTGGATCGAGGTGAAGCGATCTGCAGCGGAGCGATCCACTTCGCCTTGATCTGCAGCTCCCCCGACCAAATTTCGATCCACCCTTAGCAGATGTGGATTGGGTTGCTCTGCTCCCAACTCGGGGATCTGAATCAGAGCGGAGCACAGCCCTAGTAATTAGCCCCATTCAGGAGAGAGCAGCAACCAGACTTAATGAGGGATTTTTTGCGGAACAATAATGGCCAGAAGGGGCAGAAGACAGGCTAGAGGCAGACAACGTCATGTGAGTAATTCACGAGTGCCCAATAATGAGCATGCAGTAAAACACTCGTCGGATGGAGCTCATTAGCTGGCCATTTTTCAGGTACCAATTGCCCTCCAACTGGAAGATCAGCTGGACTGCCATCTCCTGTACAGTGTGACCAACTTAAGGAACTTGTCTAGTTTTGGATTTCATTTATTCTGTCAACCACAAAGGGTTTCCACTGTTCGGCAGTGCTGTGGATACAGTAAAAGACGATAATAGAGTCAGTCCATATATAAATATCAGCCTCTTTTACTTTGAGCAGCCTCTCTCACATACTTCAACAATCATGCTCCAATTAGTACTCCCATCCACACAAGTCATGGAAGCATCGTTCTCTTTAGTGGAGTTACTTTGGATTTTGAAGACACTCACTTCTCCTTTATCAGTGACATACTAAAGATAAAGCACTGTGCCACAAGCCTTTGCACTGGCATCACAAAGTGCATGTACTTGTTGCTTTAGTGGTTGTCCCATTGCTGTACTCAGAAAATGCCACTTTGGTATGCTCAATTCCTGCAGTTTTGGTATTTCCAGGGACCAATGACTTTTGTCAATCACAGGACTGGCCCAAGGCAGGTCACCACCTGAAGTGCCTCACAACCCCCTCCCCTCTTCCCACTGCCCTGATCCTCTCCCCTCACAGCCTCCTTTGCCAACAGTGAGGTGCCAGTCAAGAGAGAGGCTCGTATCTTTGTGGATGTCCTGTTGCTGTGGATATTGGAACCTGTTAGAGTTTTTCTCTAACAATGGCCCTTCAACACTCATGATGTGGAACTCTGAGAAAAAGGCCTCTGGCCCATTCTGTTTTCCCCTGTGGGCTGCTTTGACTGACCTCTCCTTTCCCACATTTTGATCTGTGGACACCTCACCTCTGCTGAACTCCAGGTGCCTGACTGCCCACCAAATCTGCAACAGAAAAGGTGCCCTCCTTACCCAGCACTTCTTAGCTAAAACCTGGATATCCCCTTTATGCCAAGGGCTGAAACTGCTCAAGCTGCAAGACCTCAAAGAGGAGGTTTGACAACCTGAGTTTGAAGAATATGGCTCCAGCAGTTTTTTAAAAAAATTAATTTTAAAACCTTGAACTTTTTAAAAAATCCTAAAAATCAACAGATGAACAGATCTGCTTCAAACAACACATGCCTAACACCCTCCTAAAGAGCTATCAAGGTGCCAAGTTTTTTCTCTTTATCTTTAAAAACGCTGGTTTTCAAAAATAATTTTAAAACCTCAAACTTTTAGAAAATCCTAAAACTCAACAGATGAACAGATCTGATTCAAACCTGGCATGCCTAAATCCCTCCTAAATAGATATCATGATGCTGAGTTTTATCTCTTTACCTTTAAAAATGATGGATTTTAAAAAAAAATTTTTTTAAAAATCTCAAACTTTATTTTTTCCCTAAAAGTCAATGGATGAATGGATCTGTTTCAAACTTGGCATGACTAAAACCCTTCATAAGAGCTATCATAGTACCAAGTTTCATTTCTTTATCTTTAAAAATGGTGGAGCTGTAAGCATTTTTGTTAATTCCCATTAAAGTAGAGCTGCTATTTGGGTGGGGAGGTTGGGAAAAATTGGGATTTTCCTTCAAATTTCATAACCCCCTGCCCTTCCTAGATTTGTTACCAAAAATCCTAATAAATCCAGATTTTTCCTGTCATATGGTCACCTTACTCAGTGTCGTGTTTATAGTTACAGAGTCTTATCAGGTCTGTCTGGGAAGCCAGCCAGCACCAAAGCTCCTAGTTGCCAGGAGTAATCAGGCAGAGACAAGCAAATCCTAGCAGCAGGGATGCAGCGTCAAAGTCCAAAATCTGTGGTTGACACAGTCCAAATAGCAGAGAGAGACAGGGGAGTTCCACAGTCCAGTCTAGGGTCAAAGTCAACAAGATTCTAAGTCATGTAGCAAGCAGCAGAACTAGCAACTTCATGAGGGTTGTTGCCAGTGCCAAATGGCTCCCTTCATTTCCCTTTTATTGTGTGGTCCTGCCTGGCCCCTCCCATCTCCTTCCGTCTCAGCCAGCCATTTAAGCACTGTGTTCACAGAGTCCTGTTTCTGCAACCGCAGAGTTCTTCTTCCTGGCTGGACCTGCGCTGCACGTCTCAATCTCCTTTTCTCCTGAGGGCTGGGTGGATGACTCCCTTCAGGCTCAGAATCTGCTTCGCTGGAGACAGGAGGTGGAGGAGTATAGCCTTCACGGAGCTCCTCCGAGGGGCCTGCGTCCTTCTCGGCTGTACGGCCCCTTTCTCCCTGCAACGTCGCCTCTGGCATGTCCTCGGAGGAAGGAGAGTCTACAGCCTCTGGTAAGTCAGTTTCCTCCTCAGACGAAGATTCTTCAGGAGGGACCATGACGCTCAGAAGTAAGTTCCATTCAGTGCAACGAGTCTCACTCCCATGCACTTAGCTTGAAGGGATGTGTGGATTTTGTTGTAAGTTCTTTCTGGAAGCTCTGTGCATTTAGAAGCCATGGCTTTTTGTGAGAAAATGGTTTAAGCTCCCTCTTCACCCCTTTCTTTGTCCCCACATCCCCCCTCCCCTTGGTTGAATTTTTTTAAAAAAACCTTCATTGATTACAATGGATCTCTGATTGCTTTTTGCCTGGTTAGACCCACTGTATTCAATAATGCTTACTCTCTTGTAAGTCTGCTTCAAATCACAGCCTTAATTTGCCTTTACTAGGTTGTAATTTCTAGGGCAATTCTTTGGGCAGATGATTGTGCTACAAATAAATATGATTCCCAGCCTGTGGTTATCCCACTCAAGTAGGTTTCATTAGTAATTCATTGGTAGCTCCCAGTGACTTCAAATTTGGGATTTACTCCCAGGTAAAGCTTTGTTGTCCCTTCCCAACTACACACACACACACACACACACACACACACACACACACATCTGCTGTACTCCTCTTGATCTATTTTGGTTTTAACTGTTTTTACTGCTTTTAAATCATGTAAAACAATTATATATTGTTCTAACTTGGATCATGGTTTAATTTGTTTTTAACTGTGCATATTTATTGTTTTATACTGTATGCTTTTATCTGTACGCCACCCTTAGATCATAATGATATAGGGCAGGATACAAATGTTTTAAATAAAATAAATAAATAAATTCAGTTCAAGAAGGACGCAGACAAGCTGGAGCATGTTCAGAAGAGGGCAACCAGGATGATCAGGGGTCTGGAAACAAAGCCCTATGAAGAGAGACTGAAACAACTGGGCATGTTTAGCCTGGAGAAGAGAAGATTGAGGGGAGACATGATAGCACTCTTCAAATACTTAAAAGGTTGTCACACAGAGGAGGGCCAGGATGTCTTCTCGATCCTCCCAGAGTGCAGGACACGGAATAATGGGCAATAGAGCGTCTGTGGCTAAGTAAGGTGATTCTTACTCAAGAAACTTACAGCACTCAAGGGGATAACTCCACAATGGCACATTTATTGAGGTTGAAACAAATACAAAGGCACAAGCTAGTTTTGGGGAAATTAGCTGAGCAAGTAGAGGCTTAGAAGCAGGTTCAAGACTGAAAAATAGACTTTTTGAGACTTAAGAGCATACACACAGAGACAGCAGGGGAAAGAGTAGAGGGAATCTTTAAAGGCAATATACCTTTCCTTGGGCTGCAGCCCTTTCCTGTAGAGCAGAACTGGGGAGCATTGCAACTTTTGGTCTTAGGTGAAGAGGCCAAGAATACAGAGAGGCAAAGCACTCACTCATGGCAGCTTGCACTCGCAAGCTGGAATGTGTAGTATGCTCTGTGTTTCTGATTTAAGAGACAGAGAGAGCTAGCCTTCCTCTTCCCCCAAATTTGAGGGTTTTTTTGTATGATTTTATCTAAAGATCTACTTGCTATGGGAACAAAAGAGGGTGATTTGGGCTGATGGCTGTACTTGATGCAGCCTGAAGTTCAGCAACAGGGCTACATTAGCATGTGTATGACCAGGTAAAACTCTTGCCATCCAGCATTCATATTCTGCTTAGTTTTACCCCTACCTTTGTCTCTGGGGAATGCATTTGAAGAAGTCTATCAGGAAATGGTTACTTGACCTAGGCCTTCTGTGAATGCTCTCAGTCTGTAGGTGGGGTTTTGGGTCACTTCAAAATGGAGTCAGTACTGCTCACAGAAGCTACCTTGTAACAACTCAAAGGGAATTTCATCCGGTGTCATTTGTATGCATGCACCTGGGCCGGATCTACACTAGTATTATAACGTTGCTAGTGTCCCTTTCTAACGTGGTTCTCTGTATCGGTTCTCTGTAGCTGTAACGTTACTGCAGGGCACATTGTTAAATCCTTTCGTTGTTCTCCCTCCCTCTTCTCTGAGAGCTGCTGGGTTTGCTCCTGCCTGCCTCATTCCTAGCCAGCAGTGCAGGGCAATAGTCATAAGCACACACAAACCTCCTCCCAAAACATCTTAACACAAGTCCCAGGGAATTGCCTGAAGGCATAGGAGCCAGCCACTTTGCTGAAGCTAAGCAGGGTTGGGTCTGGTCAGGGTTGGGATGGGAAGGGAGACGAAATTGAAAAGTTTTAGCAGCAGCCGCATTTAAGCCCTGCTGGTCATGAGTTTTGGACTTTGGACCCTTGTTAATTTTTCTGCACGGAGCTACAGTGATCCTTTGAGTGCTCCTCAGCTCCTTTGCAAAGGGGGGAAATGTTAAAAAATAAAAATAAAAAATCAACCGATGACCCAATTTGATTCAAATTTTAAGACAGGATGCATGGGAGTACTTCACAATAAAAGCAGATTCTAAGGTGGAAAACTTCTGAGTCCTTTGAATGCAATTGTCAGTGATTGCACAGTATAAGGCTGGTGTGATTTATCTGCTGTAGCAGATAAGATAGCAAACGGGGCGAAGGAAGGAGAACAGGAAGTGGGCGGAGCAAACCCAGCAGCTCTGAGAAATGGAGAGGAAAATTACCAGTAGGACGAGGCACATGAATCTGTAGTCACGCTGGAACTCAGAAATAGAACCTGTAAGTACGACTCATTTACAACGTTGGAGACCTAGGATCACGTGACGCTATGCGTCACAGTAACCCATTCAAAACATTAGAATAACACCAGTGTAGATTCCCACCAGGTGAAATTCCCTCTTCAGCACAACAGTTCAAGCTGCAGGAGTATAACTAGAGTGAGCAGATACAAAAGAGGGCAGGGCTCCTGCAGCTTTAACTATTGTGATGTTCTGGTGTTCTGGAGGATGCTGTCTTGTCCCCAATTTTGAAGTAAGATTCAACTGCCAGCATAGTTGGCTTTTGTACATGGATGTTGAAGGGTTGCCATCTTGATATTCTCCTTAGGCTATAAAATGTCTCAGGCCTGCCCTGGGCTTTCACATCCACAAAAGTATTTCAGGAGATCAAACTGCTTTTGTGTGGCTTTCAGTACGATTATTGGCACATGCAGATGGCTTCCACAGACTAGTGATTCTGAAGACAACTCCCTACCCAATGCATTTGGTATAGGGGAGATACTCCCTCGATGTACACGTTTAAGGAGGCTTATCTTTTTTCTTTTTATGGCAACCACAGAGTACCTCTTCAAAAAAAAAAGTCTTATAAAAATACCAGTGTGCTGCAATTTGCCAGGAAATCAGCAGACTTGTTCCCCTTCCAGACTCCTGCCCCTCTCCTGCTTGGAGCCAGTGGTGCAGTTAAATACTTTCAGGATCCTGGATTTATGATCTTTAGCTTCCTTCCCTTAGACTTCTTGGTCTGGAGGGGGGGCTTTGAGATTCTAATATATTTTGCTTCACTTCCATCAAAATGCAGTGAGACAGTTCTGTTGCATTTTGGGATAACATGTTCGTTCTGTTGAGTGTATCCCTGGCTTTCTGCAACCAAGTCCTGTCCTGGAACATGTAATATGGCGATGGCAGAATTCTTCACCATTCATAACAGTACCTTGACTAACAAATGTCACAGATCCACAACGGAGCACCGCTTGTTCTACCTTCTCATCTCCCAGATTCATGCTTTTGGTTGGAATTTCATAGTGTGATTGGTGTACAGAAGGAGTTGAGTTTACCATCAGAAGTCCCCTTCTTCTGATTGCCTATATTCAGCCATGTTTACTGTTGGGAGAAGATGCCTGTGATTTGGGACAGAGAGGTGTAGGATCCTATGAATGGTTTGGTGCTTAGATCCCCACCCCATGCCCCTTATAGCAGGAGTGGATTACAGAGACAGAGAGACGTATGTTAGGGGTTTCATATTTATGTTAGGGGTTTCATATTTACAGAAGGACTTCAATCCTACATACCATTTGTGCACACACTGGGAGCCTACACATATGCAAATGAGTCCTGAGGGCTTGTACACAGAGGTAATATCCACCCCACATAAGAATCCACTCATGAAGTGGGAGAGCCATCACCAAGCTGGTCACCTCCATATCTGTGGGCATTTTGAAGCCCTTTCTGCCCTTGCCTCACTGGTCCAGCATGGACTGCCTCTGTTGCCTCCCAGAGGTTGGGGAAGTGCTGGCACCACAGATGTAGTAGTAAGGGGTATTTTGGAGATGCCAGGAACCTCTGTATCAGCCTTCTTCTTCTCCTGTCCCTCAGAAGGACCACCACCACCAGCAGCAGTGCAGCAGCAGCAGCAGGGAAAAGGCTGTGCCTAATTTTGGTGGTGATTTCCTACCATTGCTTCTCCCCCTCCCACTTCTGTCACATAATACTTCCTCTTTCTCATGGAGAAGAAAGAGGAAGTAAACAAAGTCCATGTGGCCCATTTAGTGGCCATTTTTATTGCACCGCTTTTCCTGCGCACAGCAGGTGATTGTGGCAAGTTTTTCTTCTAAAAATAAGCCGGCCTTACCAGGGTCTTATTTTATGACAGGAAGAAAGCCAGAAGGAGCGGGAGAGGCATGGAAGGTGGATGGTGTCATCGGAAGGACCCATGAAAAACCATGAGTAGGCAGTAAGGAGTGTGCAATAAAATGCTTGCCTGACAATGCTCTATGTACCTGCCCAGGTATGAAGATCTGCAGAAGAGCCCCTTCTGAGGGTGTCATTATTCACAGGGGCTCATTTGTTGGGCATCTGTGAAAAGGGGGTTCTCCTGTATTGTGCCCAAACTATAGCATTTGCTCCCGCAAGAACTACAATTGGCTCCCACATGCTTGGGCCTTTGCTAGACCTACCTGGTAATCCGTGTGGGAGGAGGGTCGAGCCCGCGGTGCAGCTACTATTATTATTATTATTATTATTTATTTATATAGCACCATCAATGTACATGGTGCTGTACAGATAACACAGTAAATAGCAGGACCCTGCCGCGTAGGCTTACAATCTAATAAGTTGTAGTAAACAATAAAGAGGGAGGAGAATGCGAACAGGCACAGGGAAGTGTAAACAGGCACTGGGTAGGGTGAAGCTAAACAGTATAGAGTCAGAACAAACTCAATATTTGAAGGCTATAGGGAAAAGAAAAGTTTTTAGCTGAGTTTTAAAAGCAGTGATTGAGTTTGTAGTTCTCAAGTGTTCTGGAAGAGCGTTCCAGGCGTAAGGGGCAGCAGAAGAAAAAGGACGAAGCTGAGTAAGGGAAGTGGAGGTCCTTGGGCAGGCGAGAAGCATGGCATCAGAGGAGCGGAGAGCACGAGCGGGGCGATAGTGTGAGATGAGAGAGGAGAGATAGGCAGGAGCTAGACCGTGAAGAGCTTTGAAGTTCAGCAGGAGAAGTTTATATTGGATTCTGGAGTGAGTTGAAAGCCAATGAAGAGATTTCAGAAGTGGAGTGACATGGTCAGAGCGGCGGGCCAAGAAGATGATCTTAGCGGCAGAGTGGTGGACAGAGACCAGCGGACTGATGTGAGACGAAGGAAGGCCAGAGAGAAGAAGGTTGCAGTAGTCCAACCGAGAGATAACCAGTGCGTGAACGAGAGTCTTGGCAGAAGAGACAGACAAAAATGGTCGAATCCTGGCAATATTATACAGGAAGAAACGACAGGATTTAGCTACTGCCTCGATGTGAGGAGTAAAGGAGAGTCAAATATAAAGCCAAGACTACGAGCTTCCGTGACCGGAGTAAGCGTGACATCGTTGACAGTAAGAGAGAATGAGAGGTGAGGAGAAGGTTTAGGAGGAAAAACAAGCAATTCAGTCTTTGCCATGTTAAGTTTCAAACGACGATGAAGCAGCCAGGCTGAGATATCTGAAAGACATGCCGAGATACGATCGTGAACATCAGGAGAAAGTTTCAGAGATGAGAGATATAATTGTGTATCGTCGGCATACAGGTGATATTGGAGGCCGTGAGATTGGATAAGCTTACCCAAGGGCAGCATGTATAGAGAGAACAACAACGGGCCAAGCACCGAGCCTTGCGGAACCCCAACTGAAAGGGGAAAAGAGGAGGACGAGCTGCCGTTAGCCGACACGCTGAAAGAGCGACCCTCTAGATAGGAGGCGAACCAGTTATAGACAGAGCCACAGAGTCCAAGGTCATGGAGGGAATCTAAGAGAAGATTGTGATCAACCGTGTCAAAGGCTGCAGTTAGATCAAGGAGAATAAGAACGGAATAATGGCCTTTAGACTTGGCAGTAAGAAGATCATTGGTGATCTTGGTAAGGGCTGTTTCAGTGGAATGCAAAGGACAGAAGCCAGATTGAAAGGGATCCAGAGCAGAGTTATTAGAGAGAAAGTCAAGACAACGAGAGTAGACCAGACGTTCCAGGATCTTTGAGACAAAGGGCAAGAGAGAGACAGGTCGGTAGTTAGACAGGGATAGTCGATCAAGAGTGGGTTTTTTGAGAATGGGAGAGACTGTAGCATGTTTAAAAGCAGAAGGAAATGAACCAGAGGACAGAGAAGAATTAATGATGTGAAGCAAGGATGGGAGGATAGCGGGGATAAGATTAATAAAGACGCGAGAGGGAATCGGATCACGGGAACAAGTGGAAGGCTTCGACGAGCGCAGTATTTTAGACAGTTCATCAGCTGAGACCGAAGGGAACGCCGAGAGAGTTGCAGGAGGAACTGACAGGTGAGGGACAGGAGCTGGAAGCGGAGCAGAGCTGGCTAGATCGGAGCGAATAGTTTGGATTTTAGCATTGAAGAAAGAGGCAAAGTCATTGGCAGACAGAGAGGCGGGGAGAGATGGCGGATTAGGCTTCAGAAGAGAATTGAAGGACGCGAAGAGCCGCTGAGGGTGCTTAGCATTTGACTGGATCAACGTTGAGTAGTGCTGCTGTTTGGCCAGTGAAATGGCAGAAGAGAAAGAGGAGAGAACAAATTTGTAGTGGACAAAGTCCGCCCAGTCCTTGGTTTTACGCCACAGGCGTTCGGCTGCCCGGGAACAAGAGCGAAGGTAGCGGAGGAAAGAGGTGAGCCACGGTTGGGGTTGAGAGGGGCGAACTATCTGAGTTGTAGATGGAGCAAGATTATCAAGAGTTGAAGATAAGGAGGAGTTAAAGGAGGAGACGGCTGAGTCCAAAGAGACGGCTGTGTAGACAGAAGGAAGAGAGGAGGCTAAAGACTGAGAAAAAGCCTCATAGTTGATAGAATGCAGGTCACGACAAGGGCGTGAAGTGGGACGTGAAGGAGGGGGATTGTGAGTAATATTGAAAGAGACTAGATGATGATCTGACAGAGGAAAGTCAACAATAGAAAAGTCCAGGACAGAGCAGTTCCGAGTGAGGACAAGATCCAGACAGTGTCCAAGGGTATGTGTGGGTACTTCAGACCAGAGCTTAAGATCGTAAGAGGAAGATAAGGAGCGAAATCGTAGAGCTGCAGCATCGTGAGGGTCATCTACATGGATATTGAAGTCACCCAAGATCAGAGTAGGAGAGTTGTCAGAGAGGAGAAAGGACAGCCATGAGTCGAGATCAGAGAGAAATTTAGAGGATGAGCCAGGGGGGCGGTACAGAACTGCAACCCGCAGTTGCAGCGGAGTGAAGAGTCTCACCACATGTGCCTCAAAGTAGGAGAAACAGTGTGAAGGAGGAATGGAAAGAGGCTGGAACTGGCACAAACTCGATAATAAAAGACCCACACCACCACCTCAACCCTCTGGGCGACTCGAGTGAGAGAAAGAGAGTCCTCCAAGAGAGAGGGCAGCAGAGATGGCGGTATCATGGGCAGGAAGCCAGGTTTCAGTAAGAGCAAGGAGGTGGAGAGATCTAGAGAAGAACAAGTCCTGGATGACAGGGGTCTTGGAAGCAATAGAGCGACAGTTCCATAAGGAGCACGAGAAAGGCAGCTGGGAGCGGGGGAGACACCAAATAGGAACTAAGTTGGGAGAGATGAAGTTGGAGCGAGCCATAGGGAACAGATATGGGGAGAAAGGAATTAAGAGAAGAAATGATGAGAGAGATAGCAAGTAGGCAGGGAAGTAAGACAGGCGCGGGACGGGATTAACCAGAACTAGCCTGGCCAAGACCAGTAGCAGCAAGCAAGAAGGTAGGCACAGAGAAGTGCAGACAGATAGGGTATGTTAAGGCAGTCACATTGCCAAAATAATAACCCGACAGTGCAGGAGATCATGTCCTGAAGCAGAGGTAGTGAAGACCGGTCCGGGGCTGGGGTTCTTCCTCTGAGGTAAGAGTTCTGCTTGACGGCTTCGCGCCAAAGGCTCGCGCCTCCAGCCCCCAGAGTCCTTAGTACCTGTAAGGGGCGGGGCAGACCAACACTGAGCTTCTAGCTTGATTGAAGCAGCCAGTTCAAATTCCCTGCAGCCTCCACCCCCAGCAGCCTCCAGCCCCCAGAGTCCTTAGTACCTGTAAGGGGCGGGGCAGACCAATGGACTGTTGCTCCAATCCACACATCAGACGTGATGGGCTAAAGGAAAGCCCTGTTTCATCCACCATTTTTTTCAATTAAAGGGCCAGATGTGCACGAACGCTCATGCGCTTAGGTATTTTTTTTTAAAAAAATGTTCTCCCCGATCTCCCCACCCGCCCCAATCTCCCCACCCTTCCCTGATGGCCACAGCGCTCCTGCGAAGTGCTGCGCCCCTTTGAAGCGCTGCGCCCCGTCCACCACTTTTCCTGGCTACTCGTGAGTAATTGCGGTAGCCGGGAAAAGCAGCGAAACAGGCTACATGCTCGCTGTCTCAGGCTCAGCCCAAGACCGCGGGAAATACCAGGCCAAAAGTGGTGTTCATTATCCTGGGGCCAGGGAGGGTTGACCCCTGCCTGAGCCTGGGATCCCCTGTGCATCATCTGGATGCGTAGGGGCGAGCCCAGGGTTCACCCCGGGCTAACCCGTGGTCTAGCAAAGGCCTTGGTTTTTAAAAAGGGCATAAAGATGCATCTTTTCAACTTTGACTTTTAAAATGTGTAGTTTAACATTTTATCATTTTTAATGTTTTACGGGGTTATTGTTTTAAATGGCTGTAGATCACCTTGATGACATTTTAGCAGATGAGGCTGTCTATAAATGCAAATAAATAAATAAATAAATAAATACTTTGTAGACACTGGTAGCCTTTCTTCACTTTGGGTACGGTGACTTTGTGCAGTACTCTATGCCTGTTTTCTTTCAGAGCTGAGTAGCTTCAGATCAGAGGGGAGAGTGGGGGTGGGGGGGTTGCCTATCCCCTCTGATGGTAGCAGCTGCACACCTGTCAGAAATGTTGCCTGTCAGCTGCAGAGCGGCTGTGCCATTATTGCCTGACACCACTAGAGTTGTGTATGTTTGTACGGTGATTATTACCTGTCCCTTCTGCAGTGGCTGCATCGCTTTACGGTTATTGCCTGTCACCCCGGAGGAGCTGTACGGCTGTCAGGTCATTGGCTGATCATGCCTGCAGCTGCTGCCTGGTTACGGCATGGTGGTGCGGCTGTGTAGCTATTGCCTCCTGGCTACTCTCAAGGCTCTCTGCCTTTCATCCTGATGTGGGGGTTATTATCTGTCACCATGTGAACAACCTGTCAGGATTGTCCTACCGACTATGAAGCAAAGTATTGGTCTTCCCACCTTTCTACTTTTTAGTCATTACCTTTGCTCAGGTCTGATCCTTTGAAGCCACAATAGTTCAGGCTTTATAAGCACTGAGATGCTCTTGTGCCTGGTTCACAGTAAACTTTTATAAGAAGTTTCTTTTATGGCAGGTCCCAGAGCTGTGCAATGTGTTAAGAAGGAAGTTGCCCTGGGGCAAATAAGATGCCCACCTCAAATGGCCTTGCCTTCCCCTCAGGTGGTAGAATATTACACAAATACACAATATGGGCAGCATCCAATTCGGCACTGGCGCTTACATAAATTATGTTGCGCTAGCGTAAGTGACCTCTGGCATAATGCTAAAAGCATTTGCTGGCACAATGAGTTTCCTTGGGAAACTAGTTATGCCAGCAAATGCTATTGAGATTGTTCTAGAGGTCACTTGCAAAAGGCAATATAATATATATTATCACTAGTGCTGAACTGGATATTGCAATCAATCCATATCTATATTTGAATCTATATATTGCTTTTATAGCTGTATTTAATAGAACAATGCTTTATAGTTAACAGAACCAAAATTGAAAATAGTCAATTAAATATGCTAAAGCTTAGTTCTTGCATTGCTATATCTTCCAGATCAGCCCTGATAGGATGAGTATCCTTATTGTAGGTTATGTTAAAAGTAAGTAAATGCAAATGTAAAAATGTTGGGGCATGCTTGCCCATCTGCGTAGGCTAGAAATGGCATCCACATTGGAAGGAAACATTTAGAGTTAACATGGCCAATTATTCCCACACTCTGTAAAAACATTGATTGATTTAACTAATGTAATTATATATAAATAAATGTCTGTTATAAAATTCCATAGGTTTTTTTTAATGCACAACATTTTGAAAAGTTTCCTCTAACTGAGCAATGCTCCCAGAGAAGGCTTTTGTCATGCAATCACCTTGCCTGATTCATAGACTCTTAGGGGTCATCAAGATAATAGAATCATAGAATAGCAGAGTCAGAAGGGGCCTACAAGGCCATCGAGTCCAACCCCCTGCTCAATGCAGGAATCCACCTCAAAGCATCCCTGACAGATGGTTGTCCAGCTGCCTCTTGAAGTCCTAAAGTGTGGGAGAGCCAACAACCTCCCTAGGTAACTGATTCCATTGTCATACTGCTCTAACAGTCAGGAAGCTTTTCCTGATGTCCAGCTGGAATCTGGCTTCCTTTAACTTGAGCCCGTTATTCCGTGTCCTGAACTCTGGGAGGATCGAGAAGACATCCTGGCCCTCCTCTGTGTGACAACCTTTTAAGTATTGGAAGAGTGCTATCATGTCTCCCCTCAATCTTCTATTCTCCAGGCTAAACATGCCCAGTTCGTTCAGTCTCTCAGTCTGATGTAACAGTCCTACATTTATTACGCTTTGTATGTTTTCCCACTGCTTCTTCCATCTTTTTTCTTTCCACAGAAAATCTATCAAGGCAAAAAGATGGAATAGTGTACAATGCCTTCTCATTGCTAATGCCAGGAGCCTTCCAGCTGGAAGCACACTCATATTGTTTGTTTGTTTACCAATTAAATTAAACACTTCTTACAATTGCTTGTTATCACACTTAATTACCTCCCTTTTCCAGGCTCCCCAGGCTTACAGCTAGTTCCTTAATGGAGGTGCTAGCCTCTCTGCCCAGCCTTCCAGCCTAAAAGAAAGAAAAGGGAAAAGTCTGGAGGTGGAAAAAAAGAAAGTGCCAAAGGATAATTAGTAAGTTACTATGAGCTTTTCTACACAAGGTTGTTAATCCACTGTATCTACTTCATTTTTTGTTGCAGAATTGAGATCTGAGTACTGCACGAGGAGTGTTTCCTTTCCTGATTTCCTGTTACACTGTGGTATACTGGAATAGCACAAATACACAAGAGGAAACCCCACTTCCGTATGCTTTCACAATGAAATGCTGCATTTTCCTTGCTCTAAAAAAATCTCGCCAAAAGTGCTGGTTAGGGCTCATCTACACCAAGCAGGATATTCCACTATGAAAGCAGTATATAAAAGGCAGAAGCCACACTACTGCTTTATAGTGGTATTGAAATGCACTGAGAACTGTTGGGGCCCATTGGCACATACCATATACTACTTTCATACCACTTTCATTGTTATATCCTGCTTGGTGTAAATGTGTCAATGGGCCCCAACAGTTCTCAGTGCACTTCAGTACCACTATAAAGCAGTAGTGTGGCTCCCGCATTTATATATACCGCTTTCATACCACTTTCATAGTGGAATATCCTGCTTGGTGTAGATGAGCCCTCTGACACAGAAGCAAAACTGGAGGGTCACAACATCATCTAGAGAACCAATAAACTGCGATAAATGTGTCATGTAGAAAAGTCCTAAGGCTAAGAAAAACAAAATAAATCTGTTCTCCCAAACCCTCATTATTTTTAAACTCTCCATTTTAATAAAGTATATTATTCATGTATATTACCTTTAAAATCTGGGGCAACTCAAAATGCTTAAAAAAAACTTGAGAAGATTCACTGTGATGAAATTGGAGAAGCATTTTCCACATTTTCTTGCCCCAGTTTTTCTTTTTAAGTTGGGGCAGGTGTCTGCAACTGAGGTTGAGGAAGCAGACTTCCTTGGCCCTCTTTCGTACAGCAGCCCTCCAGCCCCATGAAAATGCTACACACAGGGTTGTGGAGTTGCTGAATGGGGTGAGCTGTGACTTGGTGGGAGGGGAGAATACCCAAAATTAGGCAGAGGAAAACACACACACCCCGAATCACAGGGCCTTGCTAGACCAGGCCGGCAGCCGGCCTGGAGGCAGGGCGACGGTGCGCTAACTTTAGAGTGCGCCGCCCCGCCTCCTAGACGGCCGACGCGCAGGGACTCCGGAAGCCCTGCAGCGTCGGCCATTTTTGTTTTGTTAAAGGGGCCACGTGCGCCCCGAAGACTCCAGAGAAGGTAAGAGCCTTTTTTTAAAAATTAAGCCCCCCACCCTTTTTAAAATTAAGCCCCCTGCCCCCTGCCCACTCTTTCCCCGCCCTCCCTCCCCGTCCCGTCCCCTGTGTCGCCCTCTGCCATCTTCCTCCCCGTCATCCTGTGCCACCCTGCGCCCACCCTCCCTCCCCGTCGTCCTGTGCCACCCTGCGCCCTCCCCCCTCCCCGTCGTCCCGTGTCGCCCTGCGCCATCCCCCGTCGTCCTGTGTCGCCCTGCGCCATCCCCCTCTCCTGCCGGTCTGGGAGAAGCCACAAAAAGCCACAGAAGTCGCTAGACTCAAGCTGGGGCTGTGGAAAAGGCGTGCCATAAGCGACTTCGCTTATGGCGCGTTAAGGGAGGCTTTAGTGCAGCCTGGGGCTGGATTCCCCTGTGCATCATGTGGTTCACGGGCTTCATCAGAACTGCACCATTCTGAAGACAACCTATATTTTTCAAGTGCACACTTTCATCTAAGATGTAT
This sequence comes from Elgaria multicarinata webbii, assembly GCF_023053635.1. Taxonomy (NCBI): domain Eukaryota; kingdom Metazoa; phylum Chordata; class Lepidosauria; order Squamata; family Anguidae; genus Elgaria; species Elgaria multicarinata. Next base: position 113,545,088 of record NC_086178.1, read on the forward strand.
GTTTCCTCAGAACTCCATCTCAACTCCCAAGATTATTTTCCAGAGCATTTGCCCTGAGTGTTGCCCCTCTGGCAACTTGCTGCACAGTTCTGCTTCATGCCCAGATCTCTGCCATTTATATATTTATTAAATTTATATACCGCCCCATAGCCGAAGCTCTCTGGGCGGTTTACATAGCAGAGCACCCCTGGTACTAGAATGCTGGCCCCGCTATTTTGCCAACTCCATCAGGATGAGAGAGAATTAAGCACCCTGTGTTGGTTAGAAACCTTAGCAGGGTTTTGTCTTCTGAAATCTTCATGCGTTTAACCATCGACAAAATACACGGGCTCCCCACATACCTGTTTTTGCCATTTCCTTCCCATAGGTTTCAATCTACCGTCAGCAGATGGTGCTGTTTTATAACATGTTTCCCAGTTATTACAGCATTTTCAATGTTTATAAAATGATGGATTCCCACTTGGAAACATCATGTGAGGTCGACGACATTCATGAGGTTGACGACATCATGAAAACGACCCACAAACCTATGTATAAAAAAAGAAATGGAGTATTATGCACCTTGGTTAAGAACCGAATGGTTGGATCCTATTCTGGGTTCAAATGTATCGCAGAGCGGCACACTTTGGTGGACTGCGCACTTCATGTGGCTGGAGTTTAAGCGAGTGCATCAGACAACGTCCATTGGACAACCTCCAATGTAAATGGAGCAAACAGTAGATGGCAGGTTCCAGGGAGGTCTTGGGTTTGGCAGTTATGGACCCTCCACTTTCCACAGCCAGAGCCACACTAGGGCCACAGCTAGACCTGAGGTTTGCCCTGGGATCATCCAGGGTTCGCCCCTGCCTGAGCACTGGATGCCCTGTGCGTCACCTAGATGAACAGGTTTGACCCCTGGACGATCCAGGGGTAAACCTTAGGTCTAGCTATGGCCTAGGTTTCAACTGTGCTGCACAGAAGGCTCACCGTGTTTAGCCCCAGTTCAATCACACTGTATCTCATCCCATAGCCAAGGCCTGAACCTCTGCTGCCTCTTTTCAGTATTCAAAGCGGGTGCCATATGTCACTTGCTGGGAAAGTACTTGCTGCTTGTAAGACAGAAGGTTATGCTAATCTGAATAAGAGGAAGAGCAGAAGGACGTTTTCAAGGAAGTCATAAGACTGAGAAAGCTGATTAGTGACAATATGGTCATTCAGGAGAGTAGGTTCTACCTGTGCATGCTTATAATTCTTTTAGTAGTGGATTACACAGATGAAATATTGGTCTCTGGCCACAAGGTGATGCTTTTGCTCTACATGGCAGCATTTGTGTGGAGAGCAGAAACTGACTGAGCTTGAAGAAACTCAATTTCAAAAAGCTCGTTGAACTCTCTGTATTTCCTAGGGTGACCATATGAAAAGGAGGGTAGGGTTTCTGCAGCTTTAACAGTTGCATAGAGAAGGGAATATCAGCAGCATTTAGTGAAAATTGTATGCATGCAGCATCTGGTGAAATTCTCTCTTCGTCACAACAGTTAAAGCTGCAGGAGCCTTGCCCTCTTTTGTATCTGGTTGGGATGTAACAGTTGTAACTGTTGGGATGAAAAGGGAATTTCACCAGGTGCTGCATGCATATGAATGACACCTGCTGAAATTCTCTTTTCTATCCAATTGTTAAAGATACAGGAGCCCTGTCCTCCTTTCCATATGGTCACCCTACGCCTTCTATAATTCAGAATCTTCTGTAGAATTTAAAGTTTTATAGAATGTGCAATTTTGTGTCAAGAAACAGTACAGTATTTATTTATCTATTTATTTATTTCATTTCTATACCGCCCAATAGCCGAAGCTCTCTGGGCAGTTCACAAAAATTAAAACCATGAAGAGCATAATAAAACAACCAACAATTTAAAAACACAAATACAAAATACAATATATTTTAAGGTATTACTGTAGTGATGTGAATTTTTATTGTAATTTGTAGTTTTTTGTGGCAGGTCATTTTAGACGTTTAGTAACATTTATCGAGATAAATATTCCAATCATTTTATTTCATAAATAAAACAAAAATTTTAAAGGCCCAGTGGCCATCTACGGAGTTGCCATCCCCAGTAGCAAGCCAAAAGATCAGGAAAAGTAGAAGACAGGGGTTATACCAGTGTGGGATATAAAACTCAAGAGTATGAGGAAAAGGCTCTGCTGGACCCAGAAATTCTCAAAATTCTTGACCTTCCCTTTTGCTGCTGCTGCTGCAAGCACAGCCTGGACACACTGGCACAAATGTTTGGCCAAAATAATAATAATACTGTTTTGTTTATATTTTGCTTATTTTGTAGTTAGAACGGTCCTTCCTTTTTTTATCCCATTAATAGAAACTAGAAATGTGCACCAACCCCCAGCTTCAACTCTGACTGCAATTCCACACTTGGGAAAACAGCCTGCTTCAGCTTGGCCAGCCGGCTTCAGTACAGTATTGAACTTGAGTCAAGATTTGGAAGTTTGAGGCTTTGCGCTTCCCTCTTGCCTTTGATGGGATTTTATTTTTAAAAATGGCTGTAACATTTTTAACCTTGCTGAGGATCAGATGATGAAATTTTTCTCAGAAGTGCAGGCACAATAGGAGGGGATGATGCTTGCCAAATATCAGAAAAATGGGTGCAGTGGTTTTTTGTGCTGTGCAGCCTTATGTTCTGATTTTTTTTTTTAAAAAAAGAGAACTGTTGTTAACTTTGCTATTTCTTGGTGGAATTGGATGAAAGTTGCCGGGATTTGGGCACTGATGAATGCTGGGGGCATTATTCCCCTCCCCCAATTCCGCACTTAAATTTATCAGATTGGAACTGTTTGAGACCACCCAGCAAAACACACTGAAAGCACAGTGTGGAGGAGCATTTTAAAAAGCAAAATCCATGTTAAGGATTATTAGGGAAGGCCTCAAAATAAAACTGTAGCCAGATAAGGAATACTAACTCTGGTTCTGGTTGCCCCACCTCAAAAGATATCACAGCACTGGAAAATGTGCAGAAATATGGGCAATTATATGATTAATAGGGCGAGTTTCCTCCTTATGCAGAAAGTTGAAAGTGTTTTGTGAAAGCTTAGAAAGATGATGCACTCCCATGATCCCTAGGAGAGCACCTGAGGCACATAGGATGTTTCAGGTTCACCCTCCTGAAGCCATAGACTCTGCTATGACTTCAGAAGGGGGACTTCAAGATCTGATCCCCATCCCAACACCTACAGCAGCCCAGAAGGAACCCTGGTGTCTGATTTTGATGACCTTGCAGAGGTCGAAAGGGGCGTGTTCTGGTAGGAGGGGAGAGGAAAGGTTGGGATCCACAACACCCTGTGGCCTCTCCAGTCCCGCTGCTTCCCCCAGTGACAAAACTACTATGGACGGACTCCGAGGCCTATCTAGGGGGTGGGGAATGAAAAGGAGGATGCATTTCTTTTGTTGCTCCTCCCACTCGACCAGCAGCAGGGCAGGGGAATCTCAGAAGCTTCCAAGATTGGAGACTTCTATCTAGCAGGTGGAAAACTGACTGAGTTGTGTCCTAAGGGTAGGCACGGTTAAGATAGAAGTTTATACAGTTCTGATTGATGTGAATGGATTTTATCCCTCTTTTTAATACTAGAATTCTAGGTCACCCAATGAAATGGATTGGCAATAGGTTCAGGTCAGGAAGAAGGAAGTAACTGCATAATTAACATACGGATTTCACTGTGGCAGGATGTCCATTAGTTTGAAGAGGCATTAGACAAATTTATGAATAGGTCTGTTGGCTATGAATGGAATTTCAGTGTTCAGAGGCTGCAGCTGTAGAAACTCAATTACGGGGGTAGAGCGAGTGTGTGTGTGTGTGTGTGTGTGGACAGGGAAATTACCATTCTGAACAGAAAATTGTTTCAATCAACTTTTAATAAAAAGCCCTTTAATGTGTCAAAGGGCTTTTTATTTAGGCACTATGGCACAGTTACTTTAAGTACCTTTTTAAAAAAGTAGGTTAAAAGTTGTTTTAGCACTAATTAAATAATAGGCACATACACACAAAAGTTATCACACTGCTCAACGGTGTGGGAGGGGGGTGTAGATCAGTGGTAGTGCTCCTGTGCTGTGTGCAGAGGGCCCCAATCTCAAACTCTTAGAGGCTAGGTGCAGCAAACTTTGGACCTAATGGAAAGAATCCTGCCTGAATACTTGGAGAGCCGTTGCTGCCAGTCAGAGTCAACAATACTGAGTGAAATAGACCAATGGTCTGACTCAGTATAAGGCAGATTCCTGTGTTCCAAAAGCTGCATATTTTAATTAATTTTTAAAATTGCACTGAAACACTTTTTCATTTAAATGCTGTTGAACAAATATTTCAATAACCATTTTAAAAAAATAGACACTTTTTTTTTTTTACCACAAATTAAAAGTGTGATTAAAATATGTGGCTTTAATGGAGCTGACTCAAAAAACCATAGTGGAGTTGGGCCAATCTCTGTATGTATGTTGATAGACTCACCCCACTGATGTGTCAAACCATGTCTCATAAAAAAGATGGAAAGGTCATGCTAAGGTGATCTACATCTGTGGAGATTGTAGTATTGCTCCATCATTTCCCAAAAAGTTAGATTTTCTGAGGTCTGAAAAGAGACAGAAACACACAAACACACACACACACACACCACAGAGGGAGGGAGGGAGGGAGGGAGAGAGAGAGAGAGAGAGAGAACTATGTATGGGTATTCCAGAATACACAGTATGGAAGCACCCAGTGTCTGAAGCACTCTCCTGCAAAGCCCCCTACTTGAAGATCTGCCCTTCTCTCTTTTACAGCCATGTACGGCTGGTGCTTTTGGTAGAGAACTACTCTGTGCTACAGGGTTTATGAGAATTCCATTTTTGCTTGAAAAACTTGTGAGGATGCCCCATTAAACAGTCTAAATGCGAGCACTTGGGTGAGCACCTCTCTACCAAATTTATTCATTAATTGTCAAACTCAGGCCTTAGCTAGACCTACCTGATAGTCTGTGATGGAAGAGGGAAGATCTCACATTGTGATTAACGTGAAAGCCCTCCTCCATTTACACATGAGGCGCGACAACCTCAGGAAGAGAGGCGACGCACCCGCCATTTTTTATTTTTAAAGTAAGAGGAGCGCATGAACGCTCGTGCACTAAAGGTAGGTGCTTTTTAAAAAATAATAATTTCATTTCCCTGCTGCCCCCACCCTACACCTGATGGCAATGGGCCACACGTTCCGTGGTCTTGGGCTCAGCCCGAGACCGTGGAAAAAGTGGGCCCAAAGTGGAGGGCTCTATTCCGGGGCAAGGGATCCTGATCCCAGGATCTCCTGTGCATCATGTGGACACACAGGGATGATCCCGGGGTTTGCCCCGTGATAAAGCCCGGTCTAGCTAAGGGCGTACTCACATTCGTCTCATTCCCAATTCGATTTGTGTAAATTTCTGAATTTGCACAAGTTTTCTTTGTAGAATGAATCAGCCCCACTTTAGTGTATAGAGGAAATTTGTGCTAATTGGGAGATTTGGGGAAATTTGATTAGTGATCGATTTGCGCAAGTTTCCTATTCACACAGCGTGAGCAGCAATCATGAACACGAATGGGAAACAGGCACGAGACAAGCAGTGAGCCAATGTTCAGAGAATCCCAGACTGGAGCATCCAGCTTCTGGATCTTTCAAACCCTGTGGCCATCCAGGCCTAGGGCTGGAGCAGGTATACTGTACCCACGTCTCTCATCAAAGACTTAATTCTCAGTGTGCAGTAGGTGTCTCGTTTTGCAAAGGACAGCTAATGGGCATCAAGTTGCTGTTCTTTTAGAACAAAACACTTTCTTTCTTTCTTTCTTTCTTTCTTTCTTTCTTTCTTTCTTTCTTTCTTTCTTTCTTTTCTCTTGCTGCAGAAAGTCCAAACAAAACGTATTTACTTTTCTGGGTGTTGCTGCTATTCTTCCATAAGGCCAAAGGAGGCAGCAAAACACTGTGATAAAGAGTTGCCTCTTGCTCAGAAAATCTGCTGGCCTGATTTACACAACAACTGAGCATAGGGTGGAAATTGGTTTTGGTGTGTGCGGTAAGCTCTCAGCCTGTGACAAAGTGGTAGTTTGATTGCCTTACCACATGCCTTGCTCCTGGTAAGGGGGTGGGAAGGATGACGGGGCCAGTGGGTCATATGAAACACTCTTTTCTGTATCCATCTTCTGAAGACAAATGTGAGGTTGGTAACCACAAAAAGCTTCAAATGTACAATTTTAGATTTCTCTTTTTGGCCTAATCTACACCTACAGTCCTTTCGCAAGGGAGAAGGGGTGGTTGTGAGTTTTCCCACTTCTGGGATTGACACTCATGGGGCACACGTGAGCAAAGTTTTCCACATTTTCAGGAGTGCCAGTGCGGTAGGGTGTGTGTGTGTGTGTGCCCCATGAGTGGATCTGTAGGTGGATCAGGAGAAGTGGGCGGGGGCTAGGCAGATGATGTGGCTACGGGGATGGTTTTTTTAATGACTTGTCAGAGATGCGCACGAACGCAAACCCACAGCTACACATGGGTTGGAGAGGGAGTCCATTGAATGTGTGATGCTGTGCAGAGATATGTTTGTGTTAAAGAAAAATACACACTCTCACTGTCACAACATGCTGATACACATCAAAAACATGTGGCGAAAATGGTGACCGCGTCCGCTCCCACACACCTCCGAAATGCCTGTACATGCCCCTGACACCAGGTTGGCTGTTCGCTGAGCCAGGAACTTGTGCCGAACAGCAACAGGTTCGTGAAGGGGGGGCACACCAGCCACGGACTTCGGAATTGTACCAAGACAGCCGGAAAAAATGTGACAAAACCAGCCAGCTATATTCCTGAACAATTGAGGGGTCAACCCGAGATCACCGTGGAAGGAGCTGCACGTCATGTGGGATGACTTTGATATTATTCTGGTATAAACGGTTGGTGCAGCCAAGGCCTTTGTCTGCACAGTGCTTTGCATTTCAGTGAAGCACATGTCCAAAGTTGAATAGCACAACACATAGTTGCAAAATGTATGCAACCCTTCCTATGAGAAATGTGCAATTGAGGTCCTGGTAGCTCATTTCAGACTTTTATCTAAAACTCTCCAAATATAAGACTTACAACGTAGTTACCTGAGCTTCCGGTTTGTTTGTTTGCTTGTGTTTAATTGCAAGCATCAAACAGAAGGGATAGAATTAAGTCTGCTTTGGTTCTCCTTGAAACTTGAAACCTTTTAAGGCACTACCAGATGTCCTATTCAATTAAAAACCACCCCCACCACCCCCACCTAAGACCAAGGGCTTCATACATTACACATTGAAAACCCAATAATTAAACTACATCAGGCTCTTGAGTCTGATTGAAGCCCAATTTTGTAGAATTTTAGCACCATGATTAATCTGATCTTGAATCTGTGTGGAACAATGAGGTGCATGTAGGAAATTAATGCAGAATACTCAGGTTGGAATACAGGCTTCCCAAGGGTCATGGTATCACTTCTCCCTCTGGAATATTGAAATAACAAACCAACCAACTGTAAACTCTAGTTCTGAAGTAAAATACGAAGAATTTATTAGTTGCTTTCCAACTAGTTAGATGAAGATTTGCTTGGTTTTATTTTTTATTTTATTTTATGAACAGCATGGGGAACAGATACAAGACCGCCCCAAAGCCCTGCCTATCAGCCTCCACCAGCACCCTTCTCTTGTCCCTTTGCTTATTTGGCAAGTGGTGTGGGTGGTGTGGGCCTGGTGGGGGGTGGAGAACAGGAGAACAGCTTGTCACTTTCTTCCTGCCATGCTGGGAAATAGTGCACTGGGGTGCAAAGCCTACGGTTCTCCTGAGGGCTGCTGCAATTGCATGATCTTTGTGGCCAGGATGCTGTCCATCAGGGCGACAGAGGAAGAAGGCCAGGTAATAAACTCCTTCCTCTTCTCTGCTGCTGTTTTGGCCACAATTGTTGGTTGGGGTGGGGAGGCTGTAGTGGGCTGGCAGGGGGGTGCTTTGGGGATGGGAGGAAAAATGACTTGTTAGAGAGCTATTATGTGTAGTTTATAATATAGGTTCTCATTAGGGCTCGGAGGCCGGTTTGGAGCCCCCGAAGCAGCCCCGGTTTGGCCCGAGGGTGCTTTGGGGGTTGCCTGACCTGCTCAGCGCTGAAGCCAAGGTGAGATTTGGGCTCTCCGAGGCAACTCGGACTTTTCTGGGTGCCAGCTGCGCAGCCAGTCTCCCCTTCCCCACTTGCCTGGTGCTTCCACTGTCTGCCGTCACCAGACACAAAGACGGTGGCGGTGGATGGCGGGGACAGCAGGTAAGCCCGCTCCCCCTTCCCCACTTACCTGCTGCCTCCACCGTCCACCGCCACCTTCCTTGCATCCGGCGGTTTACACTACCGCCGAAGCATAAGCCTGGAAGTAGGCTGTGCTTACCTCCCGCCTTCCCCCCTTCCCTGACTCCACCGCCCACCACCCTTGCGTCTGGGGGCTTCCACTGCCCCCGACACATAATCCTGGAAGTAGGCCTTGCGGCCTACTTCCCGTCTTATGTGTTGGCGGCAATGGAAGCCACCAGAACCAAGATGGCCCAGCCTACCTCACAGGGTTGTTGTTGTGAGGATATAAATGCAATAAAACAAACAAACAAACAAATAAATGGCCACTGCAAATGGATTTTTTTTTAGCCCTTATCATAGAATCATAGAATAGCAGAGTTGGAAGGGTCCTACAAGGCCATCGAGTCCAACCCCCTGCTCAATGCAGGAATCCACCTTAGAGATCCCTGACAGATGGTTTTCCAGCTGCCTCTTGAAGGCCTCTAGTGTGGGAGAGCCCACAACCTCCCTAGGGAACTGATTCCATTGTCGTACTGCTCTAACAGTCAGGAAGTTTTTCCTGATGTCCAGCTGGAATCTGGCTTCCTTTAACTTGAGCCCGTTATTCCGTGTCCTGCACTCTGGGAGGATCGAGAAGAGATCCTGGCCCTCCTCTGTGTGACAACCTTTTAAGTATTTGAAGAGTGCTATCATGTCTCCCCTCAATCTTCTCTTCTCCAGGCTAAACATGCCCAGTTCTTTCAGTCTCTCTTCGTAGGGCTTTGTTTCCAGACCCCTGATCATCCTGGTTGCCCTCCTCTGAACACACTCCAGCTTGTCTGCGTCCTTCTTGAATTGTGGAGCCCAGAACTGGACGCAATTCTCTAGATGAGGCCTAACCAGGGCCGAATAGAGAGGAACCAGTACCTCACGTGATTTGGAAGCTATACTTCTATTAATGCAGCCCAAAATAGCATTTGCCTTTCTTGCAGCCATATTCATTGTTGGCTCATATTCAGCTTGCGATCTACAACAATTCCAAGATCCTTCTCGTTTGCAGTATTGCTGAGCCAAGTGTCCCCCAAATGACAGCGAGAAGACTGATATTACTACACTGGAAAGATAAATGTTCACCTTCCATAATGCAATGGACTGAGGACCTAATGACACTATCAACATTTGAATGGGTGACTTATAGGTGCCGCTCATGAGTGGATAAATTTCTGGATATTCGGTCTTCTTTTCTTGAAACTTATGCATAATCTTCCCCCTTTTTTCCTTAAAGAAAGAATGTTGAACTTGATGAAATTTTTCTATTTAAATGCATGCAATGCATTTAAATAGAAGGTGTTCCACCTTCATGCTGACTCAAGCATCACTATTGATTCAGTGTCTGCTGAGGTGTCCAGTGCATCACCTTATCCCATTTTGTGAGGTCGTTTTCAGTTTTTGGAGCCTGAGGATGTGGACAAGACACTAGCATCTGTTTGATCCACCACATGTTCTCTTGACCCTTGCCCACCATGGCTTATTTGAGCTAGCCATGGGGTGCTGACCAGATGGATCAGGGGAGTGGTGATGAACTTCATGAAACCTTGGTCACCCTGAAGGATGACCTTCTTTGGGAAAGAGAGAGAGGGATTCTGTTACTTCTTCTTGGTCTCTCAGTGGCTTTTGATACCATTAACTACGGTACTCTCCTGGATTGCCTTCATGAGTTGGGAGCTGAAGGCACTGTTCCACACTGGTTTGACTCCTACTTGTAGGGTCAGTTCCAGAGAATGACATTGGGTGACTGCACTTTAGCCCTATGGCAGCTGAACTGTGGCATTCCACAGGCCACCATCTTGTCCCCAATGTTATTCAATATCTATATGAAGCTGTTGGGAGCGGTCATCAGGAGATTTGGGGCAAGGTGTCACCAGTATGCTGATGACACCCAGCTCTACTTTCTCTGTAACATCTGAATTGGGAGAGGCCGTGCATGTTCTGACCCAGTACCTGGATAGAGTTATGGATTGGATGAGGGCTAATAAACTGAGGCTGAATCCTGAAAAGACAGAGACCCTGTGGGGTGGTGATTCCCAGCGCCTGGAATTGGGATGTTTGCTTGTTCTAGATGGGGTTGCACTCCCTCTGAAGGACCAGGTCCATATTTTGGGGGTGCTCCTGGATCCATCTTTGTCACGGAAGACCCAGGTGGCCTCGGTGGCACAGAACGCCCAATATCAACTTCAGTTGGTATGCCAGCTACACCCATTCCTGGATAGGGATAGCCTAGTCATGGTCATTCATGCACTGGTAACCTCACAATTAGACTACTGTAACACGCTCTATGTGGGTCTACTCTTCCATGTGGTTTGGAAGCTGCAGCTTGTGCAAAATGCAGCAGCTGGGTGCTCACGGGGGACACCTACCTATGTTCATATAAAACCTATGTTAAAAGAACTGCACTGGCTGCCTGTTAGCTACCAAGCCACGTACAAGGTTATGTTATTATTTTATAAAGCCCTAAACAACTTGGGACCAGGGTACCTGGAAGACTGCTTTCCCTTATATACACCCAGATGACATTTACAATTTTCAGAGGAGGTCCTGCTCATCATTTCAAGATGAACAGGCTGTCATCACAAAGAACCTTGAAGGCGGTCCTTAAAAAGGCACTGGCATAATCTAGAATTGAATCCTCTGCTTGGCAGAGATGCCAAATATGGCAATTGGCTGATTTGTTCTTCTTGATTAAATTCAGTAGGGCTGTGCACCGCCTCGGAACCGACCCCCGAATCCAAAGTGGATCGGGGTGGTTCGGACCCTTCCGAACTGGATATGAGGTGGTTCGGGTGAAGGCCAAGGTGGCTCAAAGCTGAAGCCAATTGGCTCCGAGGCTTTGGGCCACCTTGGCACTTCGGAGCTGCCCTCCCCCATCCCTCACACCCCATCCCCCCACCAGTCTCCTTACCTGCTGCCTCCATCGCCACCACCATCTTTCTTCTGGTGGCTTCCGGTGCTGCTGCCAGAAATGAAAGGGAGTAGGCCACACGATTTTAAGTTATTTACTCCCTTTCTTTTCCGGCGGCACCGGAAGCCGTCAGAAGCAGGGCCGGTGCCAGACTATTTTGTGCCCTAGGCAAGTGAGCTGCTTTCACCCACCCACCCACCCCAGTGTACCTGGGCATGTGGTGCCATCTCGCCCACCCAGCCGAAGCAAAGCCAGGACACTGGGGTGGGGTGGGGGGCCAGCGGGCGGCTTTGGAACGGCGCGCCTGGCCAGAAGCCGCTCTGGGAGAGCGACTTCTGGGCACGCTGTTCCAAAGCCGCCCGCCCCCCTACCCCAGCGTTCTGGCTTCGCTTCGGCACCCACCCAGCTGAAGTGAAGCCAGGACGCTGGAGTGGGGGGGTTAGGTGTGGCTTTGCTTTGGCTGGGTGGGCGCCCAGCCGAAGCCAGGACGCTGGGGCGGGCGGGCGGCTTCAGAACGGCGCGCCCAGAAGCCGCCCTCTCAGAGCTGCTGTGGGAGAGCGGCTTCCAGGTGTGGCATTCAGCGCCCCCCTTACCTTGGCACTCTAGACGGCCACCTGAGTGGCCTCTATGGTAGCACCGGCCCTGGCCAGAAGAAAGATGGCGGTGGCGATGGAGGCAGCTGGTAAGCCCCTCTCCCCCCCTTCCCCACTAACTTGCATCTGCTGTCTGCCATCCGCTGCCGGCAGTGGCTTGCGTCTGGCAGCTTCCACTCCAACAAAGCTGAAGCTCAGAAGTAGGCCGCAGCCTACTTCCGGGCTTCAGCGTTGTCGAAGTGGAAGCTGCCGGACGCAAGCTGGCTGCGGCGGTGGACCAGGTAAGCCCCCTTCCCCACTTACCTGGGTCTGGCGCCGCCAGCTTTTGTCTGGCGGCTTCCACTCCGATGACGCTGAAGCCAGGCTTCAGCGTCATCGGAATGGAAGCCACTGGATGTAAGCCAGCGGTGGCAGGTAAGTGGAGAAGGGGGGAGGGGGGCTTAACTGGTTCCTCCACCGTCCGCAGTGGCACCAGGTAAGTGGGGAGAGTTTTCTGAGTGCTGGCTGCACTGTCGTGTTTCTCAGAAAACTCCTGCTTTCGATGGGAGGCAAATGACGAGGCTTGCTAAGTAAACTACAAAGCTTTTATTAAGAAATAAACATCTCTTCTACCTGAAGGGAGCCTAATCTCTTGGAAATTTTCCTCTAGGCAAACTATGTAAACTAAGCAAGACAATTGTCCACTCAAGAAGGAATAGGAAGCCCTTTCCCAAATGCCCCTAACTTCAGAGAGCCTGATGTGGAGGCAGGTTCTCGGACAATCTTTGTCGGACTGACCTTCTCACACCTTCATTCCACTCTGTGAGTTTTAGCTTTCTGTGGAACCTAGCATCAGCTCAGGGCCAGGCAAAGCTGGTAATTGGCTCAGGCCAGATAGAAAATGTAGGCCCCATTTCAAACTGCTCATCAAGTATTTTTTAATCAGTTCTAAATACATATGAACTAGAACAATGTATAAAAAAGGTAATGGCAAGCACTTTTATTCAAGATGTATATAAGACATCACTCCTTTACATTCAGAAACACTTTACATGCTTTTCTTTGGGCAAATTCATCATCAACAATAGAAAAATCAAGCAACTTTGCCCAGGGGGACTCAGAGTAGGTCCCCTCCAAATCATAGGCCCATGCCAACTGGCCCCCACTCTGCCCAGGCCTGCATCAGCTAGCTTGTCGGGATGCTCTCCCCCGGAAGAAAGCTCACTTCCCACCGAGTCTGTGGAATTTGGCCTTGAGGAGGCCTCTGGAGAGGAGGCCTCTGGAGAGGGCTGAGTCCTAGCTGGGGCATCACCCATGAGAGCTTCCTCCCGCACTGGTACAGGCTGGCTGGTGTCTGGCAACTGCCTCTTCTATTTCTGAATCTGATTCTGATTGATTACCTGAAACACCTTCTCCCAAAACAGAGGCCCGAATTTTGCCTCGGCCTCGAGGCGGCTTGGGAGCCCTCAAGGCAGCCTTGAGGTGGATCGGGGCTGCTTCAGGGGCACCGTATCGGCCTCTGAGGTGGATCAGGGTGGGTGGGTCCCTGCACAGCCCTATAATTCAGTGAGAAAGAATGCAAGTCGTTCAAGGGAGGGCTAGACCTTGAAAAAATGGTGTAGAGCACTTGGCGACAGTGACTTTCAGAGGCAAATCTTCAGGCCTCAGGTCCATGTAGAACTGACATTGTGCCAGGAAACTGGAGAATAAACATGGGTCTCCACCGAATTTTTCAGGAAGGCCAACTGGACATCTTTTCTGGAAGGGGATGGAAGAGGGCCAGCAGCTACAGCCTGGGCAGTGTGTAGTTTATCCTGAAGTGTTATATTACAGCTGAAAGCGGAGCCAGTTCTGCTGTCAAAACCTGATCGTCAGCCATTAGAGGCTGAAGTGTTTTTCAGTTGCCTTGCTGGGCGGAGACATGTGGATCAAAGGAATGTGGATCAAAGAAGGAAGAAAGCAGCGCTGCTAGCTGGAACTCAGCAAGTATTGAGAGCCCACTGAAGCCCGATATAGGCTGGCATGACCTGGCTGGAGTACGGTCATTTGCATTCCTCCTAGGGGAGCTGACTGGATTTTGTAGCCTGAGACTTCTGTATGGCCGGGGGAGGTGAAGGTTCTGCCAGTAACTCAACCTCTGAGCCAGAGAATGATGGCAGGGCTGTGTCCTATGGCCAGTAACACACTGACCGTCCTATCCCTAAGGAAGCGGCCTGTGTCTTGTCCTTTGGAAGGCTGAGAGCTCAGGGTCATGACAATGAATTCCTCCTGGACATCACTCCCAGTGCAAGCCCCATTCTATAGATGGCAGATAGGATTTTCCAGCAGATTGGCAGAGGTGGGATGGATCCATAACGGCTGCATCTCTTTGCTGCCCAAGACACCACTGTAGAACACACAGTGCTTTCACTGGCGAGTCATAGGGTGACTAGATTTGTCACCATCAGGAACATGGCCTTTTCGGTATCAGCTCCTTCGCTCTGGAACTGTCCTTCAAGGGAGGACCACACAGACTCCTCTTTGCTGCCTTTCCAAAAATGTTTTAAAACCTTCTTTTTACATAGAGCTTTTCAGAACTGCTGGTTTACTAATGCTGTGCCCTAACCCCTGGATTCCCTGGTTGTTGTTTTTATTGTGCTGTTTAATCATTAATGGTTGTTCTGGTTTTAGTTTATATTGTATTATTTATGCTTGATTTTGTTGGATTTTTTTATGCCATTATGGCATTTTGAATGAACAGCAAAACAGAGATATTTTAGAATAATAATAAAACAGAGTTGTTATTTTTGGCAAATTAATTATGTCCATGCTGTTCCAGATTGAAACTATGCAAGCAACTTTTCTGTTGTGTGGAATCAGGTATATCTAGGAGGCTGCAATTTCAATGTTGCTGTTAATGAAGCCATAATTACTTCCATATCTCTCAAATGTACTTTCCCCTTTAAATATCCTAGTCATATGATTGGTAGGTCAAAGGAAAAGCCTATCCAGTAGCTTTTTGTAATTGTGAGCACTTTCTTTCAAAAGAACTTGACCTTATTACCATCCTGCTGCATATATAATAGAATTTGCATTAACCATATTACACTCCCAGCAAGAGACTAGATACATCTTATTCACTCCTTCTGAAATTGTGCCATTGCCTTAAAAAAAATCAAACCCGTACTTATAGATAAAGTACATCTAAATTTTCAGATGCTTATCTGTACACTATTGGGCAGCGATTTATCAAGATTACCTTCCCACTTGGTCATACATTTGATTGTATTGGACAATTGTACATGCAACAGCTCACTTTAGATATTTTTTTTACCAGGGAGTAAAGTGAAGACTTTGATCTTTTCACATTCACATATCAGTTTTTGCTATAAATTGGTGAACACAACTGTCCTCTTCCAATGCAGTGGAATACTGTATGTTTAAAAAAACCATGCAGACTACAATTTCTTTATATCATAGAATCATAGAATAATAGAGTTGGAAGGGGCCTACAAGGCCATCGAGTCCAACCCCCTGCTCATTGCAGGAATCCAGCCTAAAGCATCCCTGACAGATGGTTGTCCAGCTGCCTCTTGAAGGCCTCTAGTGTGGGAGAGCCCACAACCTCACCAGGCAACTGATTCCATTGTCGTACTGCTCTAACAGTCACAAAGTTTTTCCTGATGTCCAGCTGGAATCTAGCTTCTTTTAACTTGAGCCCATTATTCCGTGTCCTGCACTCTGGGAGGATCGAGAAGAGATCCTGGCCCTCCTCTGTGTGACAACCTTTTAAGTATTTAAAGAGTGCTCTCATGTCTCCCCTCAATCTTCTCTTCTCCAGGCTAAACATGCCCAGTTCTTTCAGTCTCTCTTCATAGGGCTTTGTTTCCAGACCCCTGATCATCCTGGTTGCCCTCCTCTGAACTCGCTCCAGCTTGTCTGCATCCTTCTTGAATTGTGGAGCCCAGAACTGGATGCAATACTCTAGATGAGGCCTAACCAGGGCCGAATAGAGAGGAACCAGTACCTCACGTGATTTGGAAGCTATACTTCTATTAATGCAGCCCAAAATAGCATTTGCCTTTCTTGCAGCTATATCGCACTGTTGGCTCATATTCAGTTTGTGATCTATAACAATTCCAAGATCCTTCTCTTTTGTAGTATTGCTGAGCCAAGTATCCCCCACCTTGTAACTGTGCATTTGGTTTCTATTTCCTAAATGTAGAACTTGGCATTTATCCCTGTTAAATTTCATTCTGTTGTTTTCAGCCCAGCACTCCAGCCTATCAAGATCACTTTGAAGTTTGTTTCTGTCTTCCAGGGTATTAGCTATCCTGCCCAATTTTGTGTCATCTGCAAATTTGATAAGTATTCCCTGCACCTCCTTGTCTAAATCATTAATAAAAATGTTGAAGAGCCCTGGGCCCAGGACTGAGCCCTGCGGCACCCCACTCGTTGCCTCTCCCCAGTTTGAGAAGGTTCCATTGATAAGTACTCTTTCAGTCCGATTCTGTAGCCAACTGTGAATCCACCTAATAGTTGTTCCGTCTAGCCCACTTTTAGCTAGTGTGTTAATCAGAATGTCATGTGGTACTTTGTCAAAAGCTTTGCTGGAAGTCAAGATATATGACGTCCACAACATTCCCATACTCCGCAAGGGAGGTTACCCTATAAAAACATCAGATCAAATTAGTCTGACAGGATTTGTTCCTGACAAATCCATGTTGGCTTCTAGTAATCACTGCATTGATTTCAAGGTATTTACAGATTGACTTTTTTATAATCTGCTCCAGAATTTTCCCAGGGATGGATATCAGACTGACTGGTCTGTAGTTCCAGGTTCCTCCTTTTTGCCCTTTTTGAAGATAGGGACAACGTTAGCCCTCCTCCAGTCATCTGGCACCTCACCTGTCTTCCATGATTTTGCAAAGATAATAGACAGTGGTTCAAAGAGCTCTTCCGCTAGCTCCTTCATTACTCTAGGATGCAGTTCAAATTGATTTCCATCCTTTCAATAATTGCCATTACCACTATAAGATCTGTCATTTGTCTTGACTGTTCTTCCATTTCTATCCAGAGAAGACCTTTTAAAGGTGTTCCTAAAATATTTGGTTCCTATGTTAACAAAAAATTAAAATTAAAATGTTTTCCTGATTGAAACCCAAAGAAAATTGCAACTAGCTGAACAAACTGATAGTAAAAAATTGTATTGTGGGTCATTCAATTGAATATTGAATACTTTCCTTGGGAACATAAAATGTCATTTTTCCTCACAATGCTCCAGAACTTCTGGGACATTCTGGGGAGAGAAATGTCAGCCAGCAAGAGAACTTTCATTGCCACCTGCTACCTGTGTGGTTCACCTTCCCACACACATTTTCACACTTACCTATCCTGCAAAAATACATAGAACGGCACCTCAGCCCCCCTGAACCCTCCCCGGCCCGTAATTTGATCCAAACATGCTTCATGCCTATGAATGTAATGACATTTGTTCACAGTAACCCCTCCCTCCCATGGTCAAAATTCAGATTTATTTATTTATTTATTGCATTTCTATACTGCCCAACAGCCCAAGCTCTCTGGTTATAGGTCCTTGCCTCAAGGATTTTTGCTTTCTTCTGAAATTGTGTAAAACTTCCCATAAACTGATGGCACTGTAACAGCAGCACAGCAGCAGCAGCAACATTATTAACAATACATATTCTTCTCCTGTCCAAGTGCTCCTGTTCTGTTTTTCCTGCTGCGATCCCCGCTCTCAGCATCTCTCTTCTAGAAAGACAGCTGTTTCCAGCTCCACTTTCCTTCTTTAACAGTTTTCATCTTATGTTTTATGTGCTTTGAAAATGAATGTTCATGTCGGGCGAAGAGAGCAATTATCTCAACGAAGAAATATCCAACTGGCTCTTTAAAGAGAAATACATTTATTTCATTTATCATTCATTTCATTTATTATATTTCTATATAGCCCCATAACCAAAGCTCTCTGGGCAGTTAACAAATAATAATAATAATAATAATAATAATAATAATAATAATAATAATAATTTAGATCTTATCTAATTAATGAATTTCCCTCTGAATCACAAAAGAATCTAAAACTTTCCACTGGAAGAGGTGAAAAGTAGCTTGAAGCTTCCACCCACCTCCAATTCACACATAATGCTTTAAAAATATTTATACGGATAGCTTACTTGTGAAGCTGTGAGCCCACAGTTAGACAAACAGCACATTCCAGAAGCTTCCTGTGGTGGTGAGCGAGAGAAATCTAGGGATGTGTCCCCACTTAATATCTTTTCTTAACATCGTTATATCAGATTCTGTTCCCACCACAAACATATCTTTATTGCTTTTCTTTCTTCTGGGCACCTGTTGGAATGGAATCTTGGCAACCATATTTGCTCCAGTAATGGGAGAAAAATTTGAAGCAGGAGAAATAGAGCTTTATCACACCAGCATTATACTGTGCAATCACTACGAAGTTTTCCAGTTTATAATCTGCTTTTATTGTGAAGTACTCTGAAGTTTTCCAGTTTATAATCTGCTTTGACTGTGAAGTACTCCCATGCATCCTGCTTTAATTGTGCTATAAAGGGAAAAGAATCGAGGTATTTAGCTACTAGTTTCCGAGTGTGTTTTCTAAGTGGCCACTGGGGCGCAGGAGCAGGATTTTATATGAATTAAATTCTTACATCTGAGTGAGCTTTAAAGGTAAAGACTTCAAAATTGGCACAGTAATAGATATTAAGCTTCATCCCATGTACCTGCTTCCTTCAGATTATCCCCGTAGTGCTAAGCTTTCGCGGTTGTTGGTGTTTTTGCTACTGGGCGACAGCGATCCTTTGCATACCAGGAAGTGAGTTTAAGGGGGGAAATATAAAAAATCAATGGATGACCCAATTCAATTCAAATTTGGTATGCTTAAAGCTCTTCCTAATATCTATTGCTGTGCCAATTTTGGTGTCTTTATCTTTAAAGCTTACGCAGGCGTAAGCATTTCTTTAAAATCCTGCTCCTGCGCCCCAGCGGCGGCTCGGAAGATACACTCAAAAAGTAGGGGCTAAATACGGCGAATCTTTTGGCTTTATAGCACAATTAAGGCAGGATGCATGGGAGTACTTCACAATCAAAGCAGATTATAAGGTGGAAAACTTCTGAGTCCTTTGCATGCAATTTGCAGTGATTGCACGGTATAACGCTGGTGTGATAAAACTCATTAAGGAGAGCTTTAAGCATACCAAATTTGAATTGGATTGGGTCATCCATTAATTTTTTATGATTTTTTTACATTTCCCCCCTTAAACCCTTTGCAAAGGATCTTAAGAGCGCTGCCGCCCCGGGGGTGATTTAGCAACAACAACAACGGCGACAGCTTAGCGCTGTAGGGGATAATTCTAGGGAAACAGGTATGTGGGATGAAGCTTATAGTCTCTCAGGAAGAGGAACTGATCACTGTTTGCACATTCTGATCACTGTTGGGGTCTGTCTACACATGATGCGGTGGCTCAGGATCAATTATATGATGCAGAAGCATCCCGGGGCTTTCCCCTGAAGCTCTGAGGCAAAAAAGTTGGGGATTTACCCCAACTTCTTTTGTCTGGAGCTCGGTGAGGAAGGCACATCACTGTCTGTCGCCACTACTCTGGGGTTGCATCAGAGGCGTGTCCAGGCGTATGGTGACCCCTGATTGGTCGCCGTCCACCCAGGCAGGAGGGAGGAGGCAAGCTGAATGGCTGCTGGAATGCCCCTGCGCTGCCTCCATAAGGAGAAGAGTCTCCCTTTTGCTGGGGGAAAGGTTCTCCTTTCCCCTGGCTTTAATCCCTGGGAAAAAGCCAGGGAGGGACAGCAGTGGTGGCAGCAGCAGCGGCAGCAGCTCCCCCATCCCATGATCTATATAAACCCTGCACTCGCTCCTTTGCATGAGGATAATGGGGGCAGCCCCACAGGAGTGAAAGAGTGGGGTTTGGGGAGGATGCAGTACCAATTCGGCACTGTGAAGATACACTGTGAAGACAGTGGGGATCACCACTGTTCCCATATGGCTTGTGTGTATTGGGCATATTGATCCTGCATATGCAACCTCTTTCGTGCAAGCACTGAGTCATTACTGACTCTTGGAGGGACGCCAGCTTTTGCTGACGTTTTCTTGGCAGGCCTTATAGTGGGGTGGTTTGCTGTTGCCTTCCCCGGCCGTTATTACCTTTCCCCCAGCTAACTGGGTACTCATTTTACCAACCTCGGGAGGATGGAAGGCTGAGTCGACCCGAGCCAGCTGCCTGAAACCAGCTTCCACTGGGATCGAACTCAGGCCGTGGGGAGGGTGATAAATAATTTTTTAAAAAACCCTGTCTGAAGGACCTAAAGATGGGGTGCACAATCCTTCTGGCCCCAAGGGCTGCAAGTGATGCTGGCTTAGGGGTTGAGGGCCACATGCACGTGCTAGAGGTGTACAAAATTATGCATGATGTGGAGAATGTGGATAGGGAGACATTTTTCTTCCTCTCCCATAATACTGGCGAGTTCCAGTCATCCCACGTCGCTGATGGGGTGGGACAGATAAAAGGAAATACTTCTTCACACAGTGCATAGTTAAACTATGGAATTCACTACCCCAAGGTATAGAGATTCATCACACCAGCGTTTTAACACACTCTCAACATGCCTGGTTTTGCAGCGCGGCACTCACAGGACATCGTGCTGATCCTGCAGTGATCTCACTGTGATCACGCCGTTTCACCCTCCTCTTCCATCTTATTTTTGTATTTATTTATTATTTATTTATTGCATTTTTATACCACCCAATAGCGGAAGATCTCTGGGCAGTTCACAAAAATTAAAACCCTTCAAAATATAAAACAACCAGTATAAAAGCATGATATACAATACAATATACAGCTGCAGGTAGGTGGCTTTATGATGTTAGACCTGAAACACCATGTGGCCTCTGGAGACCATAGAAATGTGCCTAAAATGACCCATATTTGGAATTCTGGATGGGGGTGGGGGGGAAGCAAGAAAAACAGCAAGTTTGATCTAGGCCATGCCCGGGGGAGGGGAGGGGAGGGGGGCAGAGACCCATTCAAATCAATGGGACACGTTAATCTTGACTAACTTAATTTGCATTGATTTCCATGGGTATGCTCTAAGCATGATTAAATCTGGATTCAAAAAAGAAGAAGCTACCAGCCATGATACATTCACAAGTTACCACGCTTTGTTTAGGGACTAGTGAATAACTAGTGAACAATGAATTCTTAATATGTTTTATGCCATTGCTGTATTTTAGGTTTTGGTGTTTTGTTTTTAAATTAGACTGTTTCTGTTCATTTTAAGAGCTCAAGCAACCCTCTGCTTTCATGGATTTAGCTGGAAAAGTGGCCTTCAGCAGGCCTTGTAAGAAGCCAATGGGGAGGAGGGATCCTTAAGATGAGGAGGGATCTCCGAGTTTTTACCTAAACACACAGGGATGGATTAAGATCTGCTGCTTCCCATGATGTCAAAGATATATGCCATATAATTTTATCGTTTGCTGTCCTATAATGTAAGGTACAGCAACACTGGCCTGACTCATCCTACCTAACGATAGGTGCATATTCACACAAAGTAGGCTCACAAGCCCACGTTTTCTTATACAGTGCATCAGGCTGGCCATTGCATTCAATTGCAAATTTGCCAGTGATTTTCCTTAGCAGCTTTAGCAAGTAGATAGGCATTTGTGAAGCAAATTTATTTGCGTTGACCATTAAGTCTGGCCCTTTTCTCAGTTCTTGCTTGACAATCCCCTTGTTCAATGCGTTCTTATTTCTTTAACACGCCCCATCGTTAATAGTTGCATTTGTTTGACCTTTGTAGGAACTTTTGGGTTTCAGAAAACAGCTCTCAAATATTAACTTTTATTTTAAATGTCTCCTTCGCCACCCTGACCTGTAAATTCTGCCCCTAATGCTCTGAGAAGCAGTTAACTGTTACGATGAATCCCAGCTTGCAGGTCCTTCTTGTGTTTTTCTGTGTGTGTGCTTATAAGACTCGGGATAAATTGGACCAAGTCACAAATTACTGCTCTCTTCCCCCAGCATTGTAAATTGTCAGAGTTTGTCTCCATTTTTAAACCTTTATTTCAACTAAGTGAGATAATTCATGTAGGGAGGGAAAGACCATATACAGTACATGTGCCCTTCTGCCTTGATGTCTGGCAGAGTAAGTTCAAGGTGGTGGCAGGAATGAGGCCCTTGAATTTCAAGCCATGGGATGGCCAGGCAAGGGAGCATTTTTGCTCTTGCTTACAGTGGGAGCTGGAGTGGTAATATGGGTTGTGACCCTATTTAATAAAAGACTGAGAAAGAGAAGGCTCTGATGGGAGAGAGAAGGCTGAGGAGACACTGTTGACCCCTGTCTGTTGCAAGATGAAAGTGTTCCTCCCTCCTTAAGCTGTCAGCACTTTTTAATGTCAACTCTGTGAAAGATTATCAGCTGGCCTGGCAGGTATCTGTCTAAATTTTCCCAGGCCTCTGGTTTGGGGGACTTGGTACTTGCACAGGGTGGCACAGTTTGTCTTGTGTCTTGTCAAGTTTCTGGATGCTGATGTGCCTGATTTTTCATAGGCTTTCCTATATACAAGAGGCTACAAGGACAGTGCTAAGCTGTGTGTGTGTGTGTGCAGGGTTTGTTGGTAGCAGAACAACTACAAAAAGATGGAAGCGGATGACTCCTAACATTCCTATTGAGATTGCAGCGAGAATGGCCACTTTTCCAAATGATCAACCAACCTGAATCCCAGTCACATTTTATCTCTGCAATACTACTGCTAGTTGCAAATTATGTGATATTTAGTCCACATACTATCCATAGGGAAGGGCTCCTTTTATTAACTTACTGCTGGATGAGTGCTCCCCTACTAGAGCTACATAGAGCACTCATCCAGCAAAGAAGAAAAGTTGACAAAATGGCTCAGGTAATGAGTGTATTTTTAGTGTGCGTGTTTGCATGTGTGCTACAGACATTATAAGCCATAATATGGATTCCATTCTTACATTTGCCCAACCACAGCCCAACCAATAATAGCTACATTAAACATAGCTAAATTTTCTGCTGGGACTACCCAGATTACTATCTGCATATTACCCTCGAAGAACAGTTAACATAATATACAGTTGAATAGAAAATCTGGCTCTCTATTATGTTAACTGTTCTTTGAGGGTAATCTGACTAGGCGGAGAGGGTGGCAGCGCTCCTAAATTGAGGCAGAGAATCACCTCTACAGAGCTCCAGAGCAGATTTCGATGCAGAAAACACCCACCTTGCACACCCCTAATGCCATGCATTTTGGCTGTGCCTGAGTGGCTGAATGCCGTGTCTTTCATTTGCCAAACCTCTTTATTGGGTGTGTTTGCTCTGTGCATCAAGTCTGCGATGGCGTGTGGTCTTCTGTTGGGTTAGAGCATGTGGCTCTGGTGGCTCTTCGCTACGCCTGACTGATGCTTAATCATGTCTGAGGGCAGAAGGTATCTCATTCTTTTTCTTCTGTTTTGCTTGATGTTGGGAGTGGGATTGTTCCTTTCTTAACCATATTTCCAACATTTGGCCACAGCTCATAGAATTCTTTACCAAATTGTCTTTATTTTTTTTCTAAGTGTGTGTGTGTGTGTGTGTGTGTGCGTGCACATGTGTCTGAGAGAGAGAGATGGGGGAGAAGCCTTGGAGCCCCTTCTCTGTTTATTTTTCTCCCCAAAGGTGCTTTATCTGCCTGGTTGTGAAGTTTTTACGGAACTCAGCATTTCTTTTTCATCCCAGCCCTAGCATGAAGAGAGCTAGTTAACGGCTCATTAAACATATTCAGAGAGTACTTCAGCAGCTATGTGGGGAAACAAAAAGGAAAACATCAAGCAATGGGAGAACTTTTAGGGGAAGAAAATCCTCAAGATATACATACCAATGGCTTCCTGTAAATATGGCAATAGGGATACAAGATCCTCCTGTTTCTGTGGGAACACTTACAATGGATAGAAAATGGACCAGCAGGGGGTGGTGGTGATCTGCACTACTGCTTTAAAGCGCTTTATAACAGTTTTGACAACTGTTGGGGCCCAGGACACACTGCATATACAGGTTTCAAAACGTTTTCAAAGTGCTTTAAAGCGCTTTAAAAGCAATAGTGTAGATCCCCCCCACCAGGAAAGGGTGAAATGCATGGCTCTAATCCTGCCATGGATTCTCTGTGTGATTTTTAGTAAGTGGGCTTGAGGACTCATGATGTTTTGCAGGCATTAATCTTGGGCGTAGCAATGTAATTCAATTCTCAGCTTATGGTGGTTGGAGGACATTGGACAGGATATTGATTAACAATGCAATCCTATCCCTTGTGCTGGCAAATCCTGAAGAATTCCTGGCATTAGTATCTAAGCCACCGGAGACCACAGTTACACTGGCACAATGTTATGCTGGCTTAACTGTAATACTGGCAAAACCCTGAAGGCATAGGGACCCAAAATAGGTGGTGTTTGTTGTGTGATCAATGCATAGTCCCAACCCATGGCACCTACAGCTCTCCTTCTCCTTCCAGCAATATCTTATTCTCCGAGTTCTCAGTTTTCCTAGGCAGCTTCCTTTTGTTCTCCTCCTCCTTCTAAAATCTCTTTTTGGACTCCATTTTTATGTGTTAAAACTAGCCTGAGCTCTTGTAACTCTGGCCAATCAGGAAGGCCCACCTCTACCCTCAATTCCTTTTTGCAGAGTCTTTAAGCTGAAAGTTCTTCTAAATTGGAAGCTTTTTTTCCCCCCCAAAGCAGACTTTCTGGCTCCAAAGAGCTGAACAAGGCTCCTGACCTGTAGCTGAACCTTCTGTACACTCCCTTGCTCTGTAGACTTACTGGCAACTGCATGAAGAACTAAACTTCTGGTTTTAGCAAACACAGCAAAAGGAAATTACATACAAAAAAGCTACATATAAGAAAACATATTTATTTAAGAAATTTCTTACTTGCTTTTTATTATGAAATGACCCCAAAGTAGGGTATAAGCAATATAACATAATAAAATTATACAAAATTAAGCAAACAACAACAAAACCCATAATCGAAATCAAACAGGAGAGAACAGTCAAAAGGTAAATAACTGTTTACACAATGCAAAAAAAGAAAAGAGAGGAAAATGTATTGAAAAGCCTGGGTATAGAAACAGAAGACAGTCCTGCTCCTTCACAATGTGAAAACCTCTAAAGTCGCTCAAAAATGCCCCCTACACCAACACATCCTGTGCTTTGTTTCTGGATATGCATAGAACATTAAGCTCATTCACACAATGCTTTGTCCCATTGAAACTGGCCAACTCTGTTACAGTTCAAGGGTAGGGTTGTTAAGAGGGTGGCTCTGATTTGCTGGCTAGACCAGTGACATCAGAAATGGAGGCTATCACACTGTCGGACACACAACAGTCTCCAGTAAGGGGGGGTCGGGCTGCACTTGAACCAAAATGGAGCCAGACTGCGAGCCCTAAACATAAAAAGGGTGGCAGAATAGCTTTCAAACTGCACTCCGGGGGAAAGTCAACAGGGTCTGGGAAGCATCCAGTTAGGGTTGAAATCAGCCTAAGCATCTGCTGAGCAGCCGCTGCACCTTCCTCCTTCCCAGGTGCAAAAGGGCCAAGGCTGCTCTCTGCATGTGCCTCGGCATCACACAAAGAGTGAGGTTAAGCACACACCTAATTGTTGCATTTTGAGTCGTGCAGAGGAGCACACACTGGACCCACCCTGTCACCTTCCTGGATACTTACAACCAGCTCAAAACAGCAACCAGCAGCAACTTTGCAGAAGCAGAACGCAGCAGCTTGAAGAACAAGAATAAATGTGGATTTTCATCTGCTCCTTTTTGGCTGTTCTTTAATGTTATTTTATATCTCTTTTATAATTTTGTATCATTTTACAATTTGGAATTTTTAATATGTGCCTGAAGAACTTAGGGGGGCAAAGGGGTGCCCTCATAACTGTGGTCACCATTAGGGAGAGGTATGGTGTTGGGGTATTAGCAGGCCAGATGAGGAGAAGAGGGGCTGGATTCCTTACAGCTTTCCCATTTTCTGGTTCTTCTTCCAACCGTTTGTATCCTGGGGGTGGATCTACACTACTGCTTTAAAGCGCTTTATAACAGTTTTGACAACTGTTGGGGCCCAGGACACACTGCATATACAGGTTTCAAAACATTTTCAAAGCGCTTTAAAGCGCTTTAAAAGCAGTAGTGTAGATCCCCCCCCTGGTGGCCGTACTGGCTATGGTCGTACTGTTGCTGAATGCCAGGTCACAGTCCAAAACAAAACCTCCCTCATCCATGATTTGATTGTGGATGAGGGGTCCAACCTAGTATGTATGACTGAGACTTGAGTGGGTGAACTGGGAACTCTTTCCCAGCTCTGCCCTCCTGGGTACTCGGTGAAGCACCAACACCGACTCAAAGACCGGGGAGAGGGGTGGTTTTGCAGTGGTCTATAGAAATATAGCCTTCCTGTTCATTCAAGTGAGGGTCTTGAGTATCTCTACTTTGTGTTGGATACCTGGGACAGAGAAGGGATTCTGCTGGTGTACCGTCCACCCTGCTACCCATCAGACTCCCTGCCTGAGGTGATGGAGGTTGTCTCAGATTTGGTGTTGAGGGCCCCCGGGATGATTGTTCTGGGGAATCTCAACTTCCATGCTGAGGCTGCTGAATCCGGGGTGGCTCAGGATTTCATGGCTGTTGTGACAACCGTGAGGCTGTTCAACATGTCATCGGCCCAATGAATGTAAAAGGTCATACACTTGATTTAGTTTTCTCAGCTGGGCAGGATGATGGCGATCTGAAAGGGGGAATTAATATTTATCCACTTGTCCTTGTCAGATCACTTTCAGTTGAGATTTAGACTCTTGGCAGCCTTTCCCCACTGCAAGGGGTGTATTAAAATGGTCAGCCCCAGAGGCTAATGGACTCCAATGGATTCCAGAGGGGTCTGGGGGTGGGGATTTTCCAGCTGGTATGCCTGGTGCTCCTGTTGAAGCCCAGGTTGCTCCTTGGAATGCAGAGATGTCTTGGGTGGTTGACAAGATCGTGCCCTCTTCCTCTGCCTTCCCTCTGACAATGAATCTAGAATGCAGGTGGACTCATGCTGAGTCTGACTGAACAGAGGTTAGAGCTCATTATTGAGCCTACTCTGTAGCAGTGAGGGTGGCAAAGAGACTGTTCTTTTCCACCTCACAGCTCCCTCAGTTTTAAAGATATGAAAATTGGCACTTTTAAAGAGGGCTTTAGGCATACCAAGAGCCTCGTGTGGCACAGAGCGGTAAAGCAGTAGTTTCTGCAGCTGAAACTCTCCCCATGGCCTGAGTTCGATCCCAGCGGAAAGTGGTTTCAGGCAGCCGGCTTGGGTCGACTCAGCCTTCCATCCTACTGAGGTTGGTAAAATGAGTATCCAGGGGGGATCCGCACGTCGCTCCCAGAGCGCTTCTATGCAATCCCAGTGCACCCCGAAAACGATAGTCTGACTTCCCTGTAAAAGAAACGAGGAAGAGCCGTCCATGCTGCTGCCGCCGCCGCCACTGCCGCCGCCGAGGAGAGCTCTCCGCCGGCGAGGAGAGCTCAGCAAAAGAAGGAGGGGTGAAGAGCGGAAGAAGCTCTCCACCCCTCCTTCTTTTGCTGAGCTCTCCTCCGGGGGACAGCTCTCCTCTGCGGCGTCAGCGGTATGGACAGCTCTTCCTCGTTTCTTTTACAGGGAAGTCAGACTATCGTTTTCGGGGTGCACTGGGATCGCATAGAAGCGCTCTGGGAGTGACGTGCGGATCCCCCCCAGTTAGCTGGGGGAAAGGTAATAACGGCCGGGGAAGGCAACGGCAAACCACTCCTCTATAAGGCCTGCCAAGAAAACGTCAGCGAAAGCTGGCATCCCTCCAAGAGTCAGTAATGACTCAGTGCTTGCACGAGAGGTTTCTTTCCTCCCTTAGGCGCAGATCCCTGCATGCAGTGATTTATAGGGAATTTTTAAATCCAAACTCAAATGTCCTCTCAGGCACCTCTCGTGCGTTGATCTGTATGGTGATGGGAAGGGAAACAAAGCAGCGGGATAAGCGCTTAGCACAATAATAATTACATATGCCAGAACAGCAGCACACAACTTGCACATCCTCAGAGACAACAGGAGATTAGGGGGTGTTTGTTTGCAGGAGGAGGAGGAGGCACCGCAAGTCGAAGTCATGGCAAAAACAGCTTCCCTGTAGGAGGCTACGTGTGGCTTGGAGGAGGATGACATCAAGGACACCCCCCCCCCCCGCGCACTGGAAGCCCAGCTAGCCAATAGGAGTAATAGTTTAACTGAAAAACAGCCTGCCTGATTCAGATTTAGAAGCTTACTCACTCAGCCCAGCAGCACTTCCACACTGTGGCTGACTTGTATGAGTCTGAGCAGAAACACGCAACCAGATCATGTAGATCACTCTCAATCTGTCTCTCACTCTCCTTACTTTGCAAACAAACGGCCCCTAATCTCACTAATTGGCATTCCCTCTCCAAAACACTGTGATTGGAGGAGAACAGAACAGGGAGGAAGAGCGTTGTGGCAATTCCTAATTGGTTAGCCACAGATGTCAATATCAGTGATCAAAACTGTCCCATCCCATCACCCCATGTTCCTTATTGGGAGGTTTTCAATTAGACACACCACGCACACAAAATGGTAGGATAATTCCTGAGATGTTAGAAGCTCCATTTGGGCACGTCTCCGCTCTGAAATTATTTGATGGGTTTAGAAGTGGCCAGTTTCCACTCTGGAAGATCAAATGCTCTGCGGATGTTTGTGGTTACCAGATAATTCCAGGGTGGAGAGCACACTCCTAATACCTTTCATTGGGCTTTAATTTAAGCCAGGGAAGCTGAGGAGGCTAGAGGCTGCCAGAGAGATGCTTGCACAATGAAATGCAGGGTGTTGTGTACACTCCTTGGCCTCCTCATAAGTAAGGTAGGCACAAGAACGCTGAACCCATCCCATGAAATTTTCTCTGAAATTTTCTTCTCCTTTGAATTTCTTTTCAAAAGCAGTTTCTTTTCTATCAAATTAAATGAGAATGGAAAAATGTGGATTTTTTTTTGATACAGCACTAGTTAGGGTATGAGGATAGGCTTCCAGGTGTAGACTCTGCATTGAGCAAAGAGTTGGACTCGATGGCCTTACAGGTCCCTTCCAACTCTGCTATATTATGATACTATTCCATTCCACAGCTTCCTTCTAAGACCTCTGAGCTCCATCCGATGAGCGTTTTATTTCACGCTCATTACTGGACACTCACGGATTTCTCGGAGATCCCTCCCATGACGTTGTCTGCCTCCTGCGCTCCTTCTGGCCTTCCTTGCACTGCAAGAAAAACCAGACAAAGTCTGGTTGCTGCTCCCTCCTGCTGTGTGTGGGAGAAGCAGCGTGATTACCACACCCGACTGAATGGGCCTCGTGCTCCTTGTTTACTTCCTGGTTTTAAACAGGAAGTAACTGAGCGACAACGGAGAAGCAACAGTAGCCAGTGTTTCTTCCTAGGTGTGATGGAGCTTTCTGTTCCCAACACTTAAACCCCCAAAGGGACCTGAGTAACAGTATCCTCTGCCCTAGAGCATCAGTCTGCCTCTCCTTACTTCCTTTAGTTTGACTCTACTTCCATGCCTTGGTTACTTTACAAGAATTTGATGAGGATCTAAATGGGTGTTTTTTGGGGGGTGGGTGGGTTATTTTTTCTTAATTGGAGGGAAAATAACTTGGTTTGCAAAGCCAATTTCAAATTGAACTCAATTGAGCCTAAGCATTTGTCCATCATTATTGCCATGTGCCCAAATTCTCAGCACTGACTCTGAGCAGAGATGCATCACTGATCATTGGTGTTGGCAGTCTGAATGTGTGACAAACCTATCCACCCAACCAGCGATCAGTTGGTGCCAAGTGTAAGTTGACTGACAAAAAATAGAATAAAAATGATCCTGATTTGAAACAAGCCTAACAAAAGGTTGTATGAACTCTCTCTCTCTCTCTCTCTCTGTGTGTGTGTGTGTGTGTGTGTGTGTGTGTGCGTGTGTGTGTGCGTGCTTTTCTTAAAAAGTCCTGTGTGCTTTGCCTCAGGGGACGATCACCTGATGGCCTGCTTCTATGACATCCATTATTTGCAGAGGGTGATAATAATACCTCTTGCTCTCACAGGTGTGTGTGGTTATTAGAAAAGGCTCTTCCGAAGGGGTGCTCCATCATGCAACTGATACATTTGATCATTGTTGCATAGACTATGATTAAGATTTCAAAAAGCAGCGCAGCAGATTAGGCCTCTGTTTCAATGAGGGGTGTGTGTGTGTCTGTCCTTGCACTGGGAATCTTCAGTGCTGTGCATCAACTGCTGCTGCAGGATCTGATGTCGCTGACATTCAGCACTGGCTTTCTTAGCCCACATGTGCACAGTTGCCTCCTAGATTACATTGTTAGTTTGTCAGTAGCTCTATTTACTTTTGAGTTGCTGAGACTCAGCAGTTTCCTAAATTATTTTGAGATTGGTTTAAACATGTGTTGACATAACAGAAAAAACAAATCTAGTTTCCTATTCTTGGTCCTGGCTTCTAATCTGTAAAGTGAAGATTGAAAACACTGTGGCACAAAATGTTTATGAACTGGAAAAGCAGGCAAATACACAGCAGTCCAAGGGGGATTCCACACGTCGTACTGAGGGCACTTCCATGCGCCCCCAAAGCGATCGTGTAGCTTGCCTGGAGAAGAGACGAGGAAGAGGTGTCCTTGCCGCTGCCACCACCCACCTGCCTCCTCGCCGGCCGGGTCGGAGAGCTCAGCGGAAGAAGGCGGGGTGCTGAGCTCTCCGACCCAGCCAGCGAGGAGGTAGGTGGGTGGCGGCGGCGGCAAGGACGCCTCTTCCTCGTCTCTTCTCCAGGCAAGCTACACGATTGCTTTGGGGGCGCACTGGGGACGCATGGAAGCACCCTCAGTACGACATGTAGAATCCCCCCAACACCACCAGATGCCATTTGTCTATTTTCATTGTTCCCAGTCCACACGTCAAGATTTTTCAAGTTTTGAGATTGGAGATGTTTTGAGAGAACTATTTCTATTCGTTTGTTTTTTTAAATACAAGGGGGACCTGCAACAAAATCCTGCCATGTGGAATCCTGCTGTTCATGATGCTGGCTGGTTGAGCTCCTTCCTGGGGCCAACCTGGGGGCAGACCTGATGGGAGGTGACCAACAATTAGTCACCTTCCACCAGGAAGAAGGTGGAGCAGCAGCTCTGGTACTCGGATGGCCACCGGAAAACCCACGCTCCCTCCTTGGTGTTGGGATTACTCAATGCCACCCCGGGTGAGGTTCTGGGGGGGAGGTGGCACCAACTTGGCACCATGAAGAGAGGTCCAAGTCCAGAGGAGCAGCAGCAGCTGCGTCCTCTTCTACTCACTCAGAACCAGGATTTTCATCCAGGAATTGAAATGGGGGGATTGAATTTTCAGGGAGGTGAGACCTCTCACCCTTGGCCAATGTAGGCTTGGGCTGTATGTCCCCATGAGGAGGGCAGAGGGGGGAGAAGCTTCACAATCATGACAACTTCATTAAATTGATCTTGTTTTAATTAAAATTAGCTACATTTATATCCTGCTTGTTTCCTTGTGGTTTTGTGTAACTGTTAGTGAACTAGTCAAATGCAGTGCATTCAGTGTAAATCACTTCTGGCGGATTATTGGTGGAGTCTAAATTCTTAAAGAACAATATTAGAGACAATTCTTTAATGGTAGAGGACAATTAAATTGCAAATTACTTTATTCTTATAATATTGAAACATTACTAAACTAAGAGTGGTGGAGAGATAAACAAAACAAGACCTCTTATCAACTGTCAACAGAAAAACATAACTGTGGTCAGAGAGAGCAGTCAGAACCAAGAAGCAAGCCTGAGAAATTGCATCATGGGACACTCGTAGAATCTTCAGCTTAAAGATATTCTCAGGCTGAGTTTCTTGGACAATCAGTGTTGGTTATATCTAACACAGATGTCATTCTTCAAACTAATAAGTCTGTATGCATTTATAACCACTTATTTTTCCAAGGAGGTCAAAGTGGCAAACATGGACCCCCTAACTTTTTATCCTCAAAACAATGCTGTGAGATAGGTTAAGCCAGGAGAATAACTGGACCAAGTTCACCCAGTGACCTTCATGGCCAAACTAGGATTTGAATCTGGGTCTCCCCAATCCTGATCCAACATCCTATTAACTTCACCACACTGGCTCTACAAAATTAGCAAAAGTGACTTTTTTCAGATCATAAAGTTCTATTAATTGATGACACCCCCCCACACACTAAACCATAGCCATTGCACTTTGAAGTAGTCAGAGATGAATTCTCAATTTATTCATACTAGGAAACATAGGATGTACACGACTGCTTTAAAATGGTTTATAACAGTAGTGACAACTGTTGGGGCCCAGGACACAAGCCATAGACAGTTTTCAAACCATTTTCAAAGTGTCATATCCTGCTTGGTGTAGATCTGGCCTAGTCTGACACCCTCCCAGAGAAACAAGGGCTAGATCCTGTTCCTGCCACAGTGGTCACTGGGATACGCAGCTGTAGCAGTGGGAGGACAATATTGGGACTGTGGTCAGGGGAGAGGTAAGGGAACTATGCTGTGCAGTGTGGTTGCCCCTCCCTGCTACCTACCCACCCTGATCATGTGAATAAGCCCAATGCATGTTAATTGTACTCTGTGAACCAACCTGTAGATGAGCAGAGATGTAGAGAGATGTTTCAGCATCCCCTTAATCAGAAATGCAAAGAGGCTAGGAGGAAGATCGTTTCAGGGTCTTTCAGAGTTAACTTACACCACTGTAAGCACAACCAATAATAGTAATATAATTATGATGATGATGACAACTCTGATCCTGTAGCTACTTACCTTTATTGCTCAAGGGGAAATCAACCTAATCATGCAGCTACTTACCCACACTGTGGGCCTTCATACTGACCATTGCCTGTATGCGACTGTGGGCGTCCATCTTGGTTCTGCAGCTATTTGCCTTACTCAGTAAGCACTCATCCTGGTCCTGCAGTCACTTACCAGTACTGTTCTGGGGGCTTTTGATCTTATCTTGCACCAACTTAAAGACTATAATTGTTGCATTTATGTGGTCACATTGTTCCTTTGGGATGAAAAATGTAGAAACTAGCATGTTTCCCCCGAGGGAGGGGATACCTCTTCTGGCAGTCACACATTCAGTAGCCTTTACAGGCTGCCTTTGTATACCTTCTTGAACACAGCTTGTAGTATGTACAAGTAGTCACTGAACTCTAGTGGTAACAAACAACCCCATTAATATGGTGTCATGGATTTCATTAGGGTGTCAGTCTTGACCATTGTCCCCATAAATCAGGGTTTGCTGGTCTGGCTGTGGCCAAAGACACTGAGATAGGGGCTCATGATACACAAAAGGAAATTAAAATAACCATTAGCTTTTTAAGAATCAGAAGCATATATATAAACTCTTTGAGTTTAGCAGACCTAGTGAGGTTGGGTAATGACTTTAATTTATACCCTTTGTGCAGAGTGATAAAGGTTTGCTTTATGACCTTTGTTTTAGCACTTTGAATGAGAGTCACACCATTAAGGATCCTTTCAGTAAAAATAAAAAGGTGAAATCTATGTTTTAATTTTTTGAAAAATATTTGTGTTCTTCTAGTTAAGAAGACTCATATAAGCACGCATGAACTTAACTCTGTTTGATGGAGAGTTAAGGAGACATGATTGCCTCTCTGATGAACTAGCGATGAGGCCAGCTGGTCTGAGTCCAGGCAAAGGTTCAGCAGGAGCACAACAGAGTATGACTGGGAAGCAGGCAGCGCCACTTGGTTCCCACGCCAACCCACTCTCTGTAGTTACCTGGTGGTCCTCAGCATGGTTTAACCGCCCATTCTCGTGGTGGTGTGAATGGGCTCTTGGTGGCCTTGCCATCTGTCACATAGCGATGGAAACTAGGCTGACCATATTCTGGAAACCAAAAGGAGGACAATATGGCTGCCCCCCTGGGAGTGTGCCCACCAACATGTCTGGCCACCAAGGGGCATGTCCAAGGGGTGTGTGCCCACCTGAACATAGCCTTGGTCACACGTCTGATTTTACAGCACACAATTAATACAAACCTGTTCTACATAACACCTTAATATTAAAATCACTGAAATAAAGAAGTGAGACATTCAATATATTTATTTATTCATTCATTTATTTATTTATTTATTTTATTTATTTTATTTATGTGTGTATGTACTGTGTTTTAGAGTTTTAAATTTTGTATACTTGTTTTTACCTCAATTTTAGAATTTCTGTAAACTGCCCAGAGAGCCCTGGCTATGGGAGCAGTATATAAGTGTAATAAATAAACATTCAATATATCTGAAATTAACTTCACTCACTCCTACTTTTGTAGCTTTTGTTGTACTTTGAAACTTTTGATATACTATGTGTAGTACAGTCTCTCCCCCTCCCCCTCTTCTGGGTCATCACTATAGTAGCAACCCAGCAGAAACCCAGATGGGCTTCTGGAGAAGTTGGAAAGCCCTGTTTCAGCACTTCCAGAAAAAGGCCTTTCTAGCCCTTCCCATGACACATCTGGGTTTCTGCTGGTTCATCGCCATAGCGACAACCCAGCAGAGGCCCGGATGGGGGCAGTGCATGGCTGGGAAGGCCTGTTTCTGGCAGTGCCAAAATGGG
The DNA here is from genome assembly GCF_023053635.1 of Elgaria multicarinata webbii. Classification (NCBI taxonomy): domain Eukaryota; kingdom Metazoa; phylum Chordata; class Lepidosauria; order Squamata; family Anguidae; genus Elgaria; species Elgaria multicarinata. The sequence goes on from NC_086178.1 coordinate 113,579,647, forward strand.
CCTTTCCAGCATCTACCATGCAGCGAATTTTCCAGATTTATACCAAAATAAAGGATTTCTCCTGGGACCCTGGGTTTGCCCTGTTTTCAGGACATGTCCGGGTAAAATTGGGCATATGGCTACCATAAAGGAAACCATAGAAAAAGTCCATAGCAGCTAAAGAGTTGCTGGAAATGCGGGGTGCTATAAGCTGCTATCTCTATGGTTGTGGCCTGTGAAGCACTCAGAGGCCATTTTAACTATCCAGGAGCCCACCACATGGAGCCCCTTAACCCTACTGCAGGGGGATGGATAGCTGGAGTGGTTTAGTAGCCATCATTGTCATGTTTTCTCTCACACACCCTGATACTCTAAGCCACCATAGTTAGCTTAAAATGCTTAACTACCACAGCTTCGTGTGATGTCTGAATAAGCTCAGTATAAGGCAGCTTCCTATGTTCCTATGAATGGAAAGCTATACTAGAGTGACCAGATTTAAAAGAGGGCAGGGCACCTGCAGCTTTAGCTGTTGAGATAAAGAAGGAATTTCCCCATATATAGAAACGACACCTGCTGAAATTCCCTTTTCAATACAACTGTTAAAGATACAAGAGTCCTGTCCTCCTTTTCATATGGTCACCCTATTTAATAAAAATAGCAGTTAAATTTTGGGGACTGAAGGGGAGATAAATACTGTTCACTTATATGATCCTGTATATTTCTACTCAGAAATAAGCCCCACTATATTCTATGGGGCTTACTCCCAGGAAAATGTACATAGGATTCCATCACAAGTTACTTGTGGAGGCGGAAGGGTTGCAGCCTGATCTTATGCATGTTTAATCAGAAATAGGTCCTGTGTGTGTGGTACTGCAGGCTTAATAGACTGCCCACCCGATTCTAATCCACTGAATTGACTACCCTTCCAGCCCAATCCTATGCATATTTTGTCATTCATGTGTTTTCTTTTTGCATTGACTGTAGCTTCAGTGGTGAGGGTAAATGCTCAGAGTTTTGTAAGGAGACTCCATCGCTGAATTCTGGTGAAGTCTTGGCACAAATTAAGTTATGAGAAGGAGGAGACACTGAGAGCTTGCACATCACAAGCAGGAGGTAGAGGAAAGTTGCACAAAACAAAAACAAAACATCTTTTTAATGTAAAGTTGCTAGAAGAATATGGAGGGATTGTGTGGAGGGTAACAGAATAGGGAGGGAGAGGCCATAAGTGCTCAGTTGTGAAAGTAAAGTAGGGTGACCATATGAAAAGGAGGACAGGGCTCCTGTGTCTTTAACAGTTGTATTGAAAAGGGAATTTCAGCAGGTGTCATTTGTATGTATGGGGAAGCTGGTGAAATTTCCTCTTCATCACCACAGTTAAAGCTGCAGGTGCCCTGCCCTCTTTTAAATCTGGTCACTCTAGTATAGCTTCTGCACCTTTAACTGTTGTGATGGAGAGGGAATTTCACCAGGTTCTCCATATATACAAATGACACCTGCTGAAATTCCCTTTTCTATGCAACTGTTAAAGATACAGGAGCCCTGCCCTCCTTTCCATATGGTCACCCTAAGTAAAGCATTCGGCATATGGTCAGAGACATTCTTTATTTCACTGCTAACATTTGTGATTGTGTGTGTGTGTTTATTAGGGAGCAGACTTATATCTTGAAATGAGCTGATATGCCTGGCGTTGCTCAGGTCCGTGAATAATGTTTATAACATTTATTTGATATATAATACATTTATGTGCAACTTATTCATCTTTGGGTTGTGTTTTTTTTTTTAGTTTGGTTGAGTTAGTAAATTGTTTTGTTAGAATAAATGGAAAATTGTGTTAATAAGAACTGTATTTTAAATCAGAGCTTCGTGATAAACCACATTTTTTGTTTCACCTGAAAAGCCTACACCTCCCATCATGGCTTGGCCAGCGCAACCATGTAAACTTCAAAAACAATCAGGACACACAACACCCTTTCTACCAGCTAAAAAAGATGCAAACCTAAAAATATGTTTTCAAAATATACCTAGTATTGCCCAGATATCTCAATAACATATAGTAGGGAAATGGATCCACCATCTTAAAGGAGCTGGCCAGTGCTAGGCCTGTGAGTTAAACAAATTAAATTCATTCCCCCCTCCCCCCCGCTCTTACCTTCATGACAACCCTGCAAGGTAGGCCTGTCCTAGGTCTGTAAGGTAACTTTAAAACAAATTAAATTAGTTTCTTTTCTCTCTCTCTCTCTCTCTCACACACCCTCAATGCCTGGCCAGGGCTGTCTTGAAGTTGTCGTAAGTTTTTCCTTGCCCCTACAGAAAACAAAAACTACAACTCCCAGCATGCCTTTTGCCCAGAGATGCGACCTCCTTCCCTTCTGCTCCCGATGGGGCCTAGTAACTGAGGCAGCCAACCCAGGTGCTCTGCCTTCAGGCCCAGGATGGCGAGCCACTTCTGGATGATGGCTGCCACAGCCTGATAAATCTCCCCTCCCACCCAAGGCTATTGAAACAGAAGAGTGAATGGAGGAATGACTGACAGCTGAGGCTAGAATGGAATGGTGGGCAGAGTTAGTGGCAGTTGGGGAAAGTCAGTTAATGGGGGCCAAGTTAGGACTGAGAAATAGTGATGCCAGTATTACATAGGGTGACCATATGACCGGATTTGCCTGGGTTTTTGGTGACAAATCTGGGAGGGGAGGGGAAATCCAGATTTTTCCAATCTTCCCCAGCCAAAGAGCATCTCTAATGGGAATTAACAAAAATGCTTATAACTCCATCATTTTTAAAGATAAAGACATGAAACTTGGCACAATGGTAGCTCTTAGGAAGGACTTTAGTCATACCAAATTTGAAACAGATCTGTTCATACATTGATTTTTTAGGAATTTTTTAATAATTGAGGTTTTAAAATTATTATTTTTAAAATTGCCATTTTTAAAGATAAAGAGATGAAACTTTGCACCATGATAGGTTTTAGGTAGAGCTTTAGCCATACCAAATTTGAAACAGATCCATTCATCCATTGATTTTTTAGGAATTTTTTTAAAATTGAGGTTTTAAAATTATTTTGTAGAACAGATTTGTCTTAAATGTGTGCTGTAAAATCAGACATGTGACCAAGGCTATGTTCGGGTGGGCACGCCCCCTTGGTGCTAGATACGCCCCCTTGGGGGCCGATCATGTTGCCCTCCTTTTTGGTTTCCAAAATATGGTCACCCTAGTACTACACCTCCCAGCATGCCTTTGGTGGCCCTCAGGTGCCCACGTCCTCTTAGAGGCGCTTTCCTCCTCTTGTGGCTGCATGTGTGCTTCCCTTAATTTCTGAGAAAACCGGTATCAAGATGGGGTGCCTTTGAGCATATCTAGAGTTCGTCCTCTCAAAGGCACACTGTTGTATCTAATTATGATTTTAAAACCACACATGGCAGGTGGGAGGAGGCACCGCAAATGGATGCAGCCGGTTTATGTGGGTTGTTTCCTTTTATCTGGAATTGGGCTGACTGCTTGAGACTGAGCTTAGGAATCACAATGGCTGCCAAAGGCCAGTAAGTCTGGCCTCCTACCCAAGGCATGCTGGGAACTGTAGGCATAAACATACTTTTTTATTATTATTAAATTCTTTAAAAAATACTTAAACCCCCCAAATTCATATTTTTATAATTTTTCTGACCCAGGTACACAAAGACCTGTCTGGGTAAACATTTCAGGACAGATGTGACCCACAAATACTTTCCACTTTATAGGTAGAGATAACACATTTGGGTTTAGTTTCTCTAAGTAGTGCAGGAGAAAGGATGGGGTGTGGTTGAGTGAATGATGGTTCCACTTTCTAATCCTAGGGCACGTTTTACCATGGGCTCCAACCACTGTGCTTTGGGAGAGGGTAAGGGTGGGACTATGAGAGGGCCATTCTTCCAATGCCACCACACTTCACTATGAAAAAGCCTTAAAATCAACTTCGAGAATCATTTCCATAGACCTTGCTCCTATCCTGAAGGTTTTTTGGCTGAGGATACCTCTGTGACCTGTGCCAAGCCAGATTCTGGCTGAACATCAGGAAATATTTTCTGACTGTTAGAACAGTATGACAATGGAGGTTGTGGACTCTCCCATACTAGAGGCATTCAAGAGGCAGCTGGACAGCCATCTGTCAGGGATGCTTTAGGGTGGATTCCTGCATTGAGCAGGGAGTTGGACTCGATGGCCTTGTAGGCCCCTTCCAACTACTGTTCTAGGATTCTCTGGCCCCCCCATTTGAGCTCCCTTTTTACATGAACTGATGCACTTATCCTTCTGAAATTTTTCCAGTTTGTTACTTAGGGACACCTCTAGGCTGTCTGTAAGTTTCAGAACAATGACCTACATGGAATTTAGGGAGATAAGTATGTGTTCTTTTGAAGGCCCTCAAAATGTCAAGGCTGCTCTTGTACCAGTCTCCCTGTGGATATCATTCTGCAGTTAGGCAGAATCATAGAGTTGGAAGGGGCCTACAAGGCCATCGAGTCCAACCCCCTGCTCAATGCAGGAATCCACCTTAGAGATCCTTGACAGATGGTTGTCCAGCTGCCTCTTGAATGCCTCTAGTGTGGGAGAGCCCACAACCTCCCCAATAGACATGATGGGTTCTGCCAAGAAATAAAAAGTTTATCCGTAGTTCCCTTTAAAAGAAAGCAAAAGTATGAAGCCACATAACACAAACAAAAAACCCCAAACCTATTTTTCTGACATGGGGCAGACATAATACAACAACAACAACAACAATAATTTCTCACCCGCCTCTCCCTCTGGATCGAGGTGGGGAACAACTCAGAATACAAAAATATTATAAAATACATAAAACTGATTAAAACAGGCTACTATTATCATCCCATTCTGAGAGAAAAAAAGTCATAGTGTTTCATTAAATTTCCCATAATAATCAGTAGGAAGCACAAAGCCTTGGTTCTCCAAATGTTGTCTCAGGTTTGATACCAAGTCGAAACGGAGCAATTCCAAATTGGTCCAAACACAAAGGAAATGTTTCCTGAAGTGCTGCTTCGCAGTCCAGGGCCCCACCTACACGGAGAAGCTTTCCAATGCATTTCAGTTTCAAATTACGTTTTCATCCATTCAGATTTGCTCCTCCCATGCAGTCAGTGAAAGTGGCTTATACATGAGAGGGGGGGGGGAAACAGTTTCGCATGGCAGACTGCATGAGGAACTGCATTAGTTTGGGCAGGTGTGGATGGAGCAACTCATTAAGCTTAGGCACAGGTCCACTGCAGCGGATAAGGGGAGATGGAAAAGAAAAGGCAAAGCAATTCTCCACTCCTGTGCTGAGTATGTGCAATTGAAGGCAATGTGATTTACTTCTGAGAAGATGTGTTTATCTGGGCTGTTTTCAGCTAATTGTTCCTTGAGGTCATTAATCATATGCAATTATGAGTACCTGCATGGAAGGCGATTAAAAATAATAATAAAAAAGAATCCCAAAAGCAATGGACACGGAATAACGGGCTCAAGTTAAAGGAAGTCAGATTCCAGCTGGACATCAGGAAAAACTTCCTGACTGTTAGAGCAGTACAACAATGGAATCAGTTACCTAGGGAGGTTGTGGGCTCTCCCACACTAGAGGCCTTCAAGAGGCAGCTGGACAACCATCTGTCAGGGATGCTTTAGGGTGGATTCTTGCATTGAGTTGGGGTTGGACTCGATGGCCTTGTAGGTCCCTTCCAACTCTGCTATTCTATGTGCCGACTTCCAAGTATGGCTCTTTGGGGGGAAAACCAAAACATGATCAGTGCAGAGTGAAGTCAACTCCTCTCCTTGGGTCCACCCTTTGCTGACACAAGTAAGTAGCCCATTGGAATAGCAGGATTGTAGGATTACTTAGCCTATGAGCTCATAAAAACCACATGCTAAGCCATGGTTGGGCCACTATCCTTTTGGCAGCAAATGGTTAGTGAATGTGTTTAAACCATGGTTCATAGAATAGTAGAGTTAGAAGGGGCCTATGAGGGCATCGAGTCCAATGGCCATCATGGTTAGGAATGGTTCACAAGAGCCATAACTCAAAATGCATAACCACTATGGCTTAGCATGTCATCTGAACAGGGGCACTGGGTTTGGGTGACCATACGCCCGGATTTGCCTGGACATGTCCGGAAATCCCACCCCCAAGCGGGATCCGGGGGGAGATTTCAAAATCCCCCCAAATGTCCGGGAAAATCGCGGTCCTGGGGCCTGCGTTGCTGAGGGGCGAGGAGCTGGGAGACCCGTTCTCCGAGAATGCGCCCCCCAGCAACACCCTCCCCTTCTCCTCTGTGTTGACACATGCATGCCAGCACAGAGGAGGAGGTCTGCGTTGCTGGGGGGGGGGGAAGGAGCTGGGAGACCCATTCTCCGGGAACGGGTCTCCCAGCTCCCTCCCCCAGCGATGCTGGGCTGGCACCAGGCAGGCTGGAGGCCTCGTTTCTAGACTTCTGGGAATAGGTCCTCCAGCTCCACCTTCCAGCACCCGGGCCTGCAGCCGCGGCCGGCGCACACAGGGCACGCCTCGGCTGGGCCTGGGCTTCTTCCCAGCACCTGGGCCTGCAGCCGCAGCCGGCGTGCACGGGGCGCGCCTCGGCTGGGCCCAGGCTTCCTCCCAGTGCCTGGGCCTGCAGCCGCGCCCGGTGCATGGGGTGGGGTGGGGAGCTTGATTCAGATCGGCCCAGGGACTTCTGAGGATAGCTCCCCTCCCCTCCCCTCCCCTCCCTGCTTCAAGCGGAGCCCAGGTGGACAAAGCAGCAGCCCAGTTCAGTTCATCAGGAAACAAGGTATGTGGCTGTGGCGGGCTTGCTTCCTCCCTCCTGCTTTTTATGGTTTTAAATTTTGTGTATTTGTTTTTAACATTCACTGTTTTAAACTTTTGTAAACCACCCAGAGAGTTTTGGCTACGGGGCGGTATATAAATGTAAATCATCATCATCATCAACAACAACCCTGTGAGGTGGGTTGGGGAGTGTGTGACTGGCCTAAAGTCACTCCATGGCTGAGTGGGGACTAGAACCCGAATCTCCCAGCTGCCAGTCCAACACTTTAGCCACTACACCACACTATGATGATGATGATGATGCCTTGGGTGAGTAAGTATTTTATTTTTGATGTTATTTTATTGTTTGCCTTGAGGGGTGTTGCTGTAGATTATTATTATTTTGCCTTTGGTGAGTGTGGGATGGATTTATCCCCCACCCCCAGTTAAGTATGTGTGGAATTTTGGGTTTTTTTAGATTGTCTTGGGGAGGGTGTGGAGTTTTTTCCATGCTGGGTGAGTGTGTAGGGGTGTGTGGATTTTAATTTTTATTGTCTTTGATGAGCATATGTGAGGTGTGTATTGTTGTTATTTTACCTTGAGTGTGTGTGTGAATGAATTTTTATTTTTGACTTAAGGCTCATCTACACCAAGCAGGATATTCCACTATGAAAGCGGTATATAACATAGAATCATAGAATAGCAGAGTTGGAAGGGGCCTACAAGGCCATCGAGTCCAACCCCCTGCTCAATGCAGGAATCCACCCTAAAGCATCCCTGACAGATGGTTGTCCAGCTGCCTCTTGAATGCCTCTAGTGTGGGAGAGCCCACAACCTCCCTAGGTAGCTGATTCCACTGTCGCACTGCTCTAACAGTCAGGAAGTTTTTCCTGATGTCCAGCCGGAATCTGGCTTCCTTTAACTTGAGCCCGTTATTCCGTGTCCTGCACTCTGGGAGAATCGAGAAGAGATCCTGGCCCTCCTCTGTGTGACAACCTTTTAAGTATTTGAAGAGTGCTATCATGTCTCCCCTCAATCTTCTCTTCTCCAGGCTAAACATGCCCAGTTCTTTCAGTCTCTCTTCATAGGGCTTTGTTTCTAGACCTCTGATCATCCTCGTTGCCCTCTTCTGAACACGCTCCAGCTTGTCTGCGTCCTTCTTGAATTGTGGAGCCCAGAACTGGACGCAATACTCTAGATGAGGCCTAACCAGGGCCGAATAGAGAGGAACCAGTACCTCACGTGATTTGGAAGCTATACTTCTATTAATGCAGCCCAAAATAGCATTTGCCTTTCTTGCAGCCATATCACACTGTTGGCTCATATTCAGCTTGTGATCTACAACAATTCCAAGATCTTTCTCATTTGTAGTATTGCTGAGCCAAGTGTCCCCCATCTTGTAACTGTGCATTTGGTTTCTATTCCCTAAATGTAGAACTTGGCATTTATCCCTATTAAATTTCATTCTGTTGTTTTCAGCCCAGCACTCCAGCCTATCAAGATCACTTTGAAGTTTGTTTCTGTCTTCCAGGGTATTAGCTATCCCACCCAATTTGGTGTCATCTGCAAATTTGATCAGCGTTCCCTGCACCTCCTCGTCCAAATCATTAATAAAAATGTTGAAGAGCACTGGGCCCAGGACTGAGCCCTGCGGCACCCCACTCGTTGCCTCTCCCCAGTTTGAGAAGGTTCCATTGATAAGTACTCTTTGAGTCCGATTCTGTAGCCAACTGTGGATCCACCTAATAGTTGTTCCATCTAGCCCACTTTTAGCTAGTTTGTTAATCAGAATGTCATGTGGTACTTTGTCAAAAGCTTTGCTGAAGTCAAGATATATGACGTCCACAGCATTCCCACAGTCCACAAGGGAGGTTATCCTATCAAAAAATGAGATCAAATTAGTCTGACAGGATTTGTTCCTGACAAATCCATGTTGGCTTCTAGTAATCACTGCATTGATTTCAAGGTGTTTACAGATTGACTTCTTTATAATCTGCTCCAGAATTTTCCCAGGGATGGATGTCAGGCTGGATCTACACTACTGCTTTATAGTGGTATTGAAGTGCACTGACAACTGTTGGGGCCCATTGACATGTACCATATACTGCTTTCATAACAGCTTTTATAATGTAATATCTTGCTTGGTATAGATGTGTCATGGACCCCAACAGTTGTCAGTGCACTTCAGTACCACTATAAAGCAGTAGTGTGGCTCCTGCCTTTTATACACCACTTCCATACCACTTTCATAGTGTCATATCCTGCTTGGTGTAGATGAGCCCTATGTCTTTGAGATTATGCTTATTTTACAGTATGGCTTTCTTTTTATTGTACTAGATTTTTCTGCTTCATTTGTTCAGTGGTAGCAGTATTAGGGTGACCATATGAAAAGGAGGACAGGGTTCCTGTATCTTTAACAGTTGCATTGGAAAGGGAATTTCAGCAGGTGTCATTTGTATACATGGAGAACCTGGTGAAATTCCCTCTTCATCACAACAGTTAAAGGTGCAGGAGCTATACTAGAGTGACCAGATTTAAAAGAGGGCAGGGCACCTGCAGCTTTAACTGTTGTGATGAAGAGGGAATTTCACCATGTTCCCCATATATACAAATGACACCTGCTGAAATTTCTTTTTCAATACACTTGTTAAAGATACAGGAGCCCTGTCCTCCTTTTCATATGGTCACCCTAAGCAGTATGCTGAATCTGTATGAATATGAGTGATGGGGATAGAGTGTTAAATGTTAGATAGGTGAGACTATGGACATCCAGTGAAGGATTTTGTCAGAAAAGATATTTGAGGGAAGGGGAGACTGTATCACACAGAATATAGCAAAAGCTCAGTACAGCAGAAGCTACAAAAGTAGGTGTGAGTGAAGTTAATTTCAGATACACTGAATGTCTCACTTGTTCTTTATTCCAGTGATTTTAACATTAAGATGTTATGTAGAACAGGTTTGTCTTAATTGTGTGCTGTGAAATCAGACATGTGACCAAGGCTAAGTTTGGGTGGGAACGCCCCCTTGGGGGCTGGACATGTTGGTGAGCACGCCCCCTTGGGGGCAGCCATGTTGTCCTCCTTTTTGGTTTCCAAAATATGGTCGCCCTACACTGGGTCAAGTGGGAATGGGTGCAGCAAAGGTATTACACATGAAAAACCACAACTGCAATTTGGTGTGGATCTCCAGTTCTATCATATATTTGTAATGCAGCAACTTCACAACATATGAGATCGATATTATCGCAGCTCCTCTCCCATCCTGGACTAGAAGTCATGTTTTAACAATCCCAACCACAGGCATTTGGCAGTAGGAAATGGTCCCAATCCTCAAGAATGTACTCCCCCTAACATGTTGCATCATAACATAAAGCCATTCCTGGTTCCAAAACTCTGAGCTCTGCTTTCAGAATTGCAGTGTCAGCAGCTGCTTCAATTTATTCAAATTTGTCTGGCCCTAGCTGACTTCCTTAGGTTCTTGCCGTCATTCCCCATCATGGGGACATGATAATTGTCTCTTGAGGAAATGGGGAGAAGCCTTATTAATACATGCACTTAGGAAAGGGCTGTAAATCATGAAGTGTTTCCAGCAGTAAAATTGGATAAATAAATTAAAAGAGGCACTAATGATCCAAACAGAGATTAGAAATAACTAGCATGAGAAGTTGCTGAGAACCACATGCAGATGGAGCAGCAAGTATGGAAGGCAGATAGTGTCTGCTGACCCTGCTGAGCACTCAGAGGTGTCTCGTTGGGAGGCCTAAATGACAAGGAGGGAGGTGTACTCGGTAGTTTCAGCGAGATGAAAGGAAAGGAACCTTAAGTTCATATGATCTACTTTTTGACCTTTAAAAATACTAACTCATAACCAACACCATATCATATCAAGAAAACAGGGCCTTATGCAACCCCAAAGGCTTATGGGAGTTAGCCAAGCAACACACCACAGAAGAAGCTTGAAATCCCTTACTCTCATTTGCCAAAATGAATTCAGCCACTGAAATCCAAAGCATGGCAATCAGAGCCTGTGCACAGAGTGGAACCTATCCACTGGGCCTTGCTAATAAGAATATCCTTTGTTCTGGCATGTCAGTCCCACAATCGCTCCACCTTCAGATCTGCAGGGTAGGGGTGATGGGAAAAGCCCTGTTTGGTATTTATTTATTTGAGATGATGATGATGATGATTATGATTATGATTATTATTATTATTATTATTATTATTTCTTTCCACTTTCCAAATGAACACATTCAAGGTGGCTCAGGCAACTATATAATTAGATAACTTTAAAGTATGGGTCAAACATCAATTTAGAAAATAAACAAAACTACTGAGAACCAATCAGGAGCCAGAACACCACACATATTTTTTTAAGCAACAAGCAAGGCCAAGTTAGTCTACTGGCATAGAATCAAAGAATCCTAGAATAGTAGAGTTGGAAGGGGCCTATAAGGCCATCGAGTCCAACCCCCTGCTCAATGCAGGAATCCACCTTAGAGCATCCCTGACAGATGGTTGTCCAGCTGCCTCTTGCAGGCCTCTTGGGTGGGAGAGCAATACCCTGGTGACCTCGCCCAAGCGATGCCCTGGATGACCTCCCACCCAGTGAGATACCAGAGTGTGAGAGGCTGGGTGCCACTGCTGCAGCAACAGGGACGTATGACATTGAACAAAGTGGCTGCAGTAGTTCGCATCTTAATTCCTCTGGAATATTGGTGCCACAGGCATTCTGGAATAATTAAAATGATGGCAGTGATACCTGACATATGGTGGTACCTTACATATTGCAGTTAGGTACTGTGGATGTTGCTGCTGGTAGAAAAGTGAGAGATGGGGAATGTTTTGCCCTAGCAATTATATCCCAATAGTATAATGTCTAACTTTTGCATAGTTTCTGATTTCAGGCTAAATGGAGACCCCCCCCCAAAAAAGAGGTGTATAAGAGTGTCTTTAAACGAGTGTTTTATAGCACGCTCGTTATTGAGCACTCACAGATGTTCATGAGTCATTCTGATGCCGCCATCAGCCTTCTGTGCATCTTCTGCTCCATTTTCTGGTTTTAGCGCTAAAAAATAAAGCTCAGAAAACCCGACCCTTCTGGCATATATCGATTATTATTATTATTATTATTATTATTATTATTTATTTATATAGCACCATCAATGTACATGGTCGATATTTGTTGGATTTTCTTGCTGTGTGCAGGCAAAGTTGTGTTATAAAGAGTGCTGTCCCATTCAACTGCATTGAGACTGTATAAGCCATGTCATCTCTGTTCTCTTCCTCTTGTAAATACAGCTCATTGCCGATGCAGAAGAGAAACAGGAAGCAGAGACACTGTAAGGAAACACGATTCCCCCATGTCTGGAGGATTTCCATGATGCACCAGACCTCAGGGCTCAAGGAGCATTTTTCCCTTATATAAAAACTAAGACTTATTCCACACATATTTTATAAGCCTCAACAGGCCTAGGGGGTAGTGCATATCTCAACAGGTTTTTCTGGGCAAAAGGCACATTCTCTGATCCATACGAGTAGCCTCCGGGAAATATTCCCTTGGCTTCCATCTTTAGAGTGTCATCACATGGGGGGAAATCGTGTTTCCTTACCGTCGCTTTTCCACACTTCCTCATTCTTCCCAGAGGGGAAGGGGAAGGAAACAAACATGGCCCATTCAGAGGCTGTTTTTATTGCACCATTTTTCCTACACACAGCAGGAGATTGCAGCACATTCCATTTTTTTTTTTTAAAAAAAAAGTCGGATTAAAAGGGGTCTATTTTGCTACAGAAAAATGAGCAGAAGGCGCAGGAGCTGGGCGGGAGGTGGACATTATTGTCTAAAGGACGTGCACACATCTGTAAGTGGGCAGTAGTGAGTCTGCGATAAGCTGCTTGTCTGATGAACCTCTTAGTTCAGGAAGTGGGCAACCCACCACTGCATCCTCTTTTTTCCTCCCTGCTCAGGTGTTCCCTGCCAATCAATGAGCAGTGGGGGCGTGCGGGACCACAGAGTGAGGATGTTTCCTTCCCTAGCAATCCTGATGAAAATCATCCGCTGTGTACTGCTATAAAGCTCCTGAAAAGGTTTAATTATGTCTTACTTGGGATTGTAGGAGAGAGAAGGGTTAAACCTCCCTCCTACTGCTCAGCTGGTCAGTAGGGAATAGTTAAGCAGTGGGGATAAGGAAAGTGAGCTGCAAATCAAGTTAACATTGAACTGCTCTCCCACCCCGCCTCCTCTACTGATCTGCAGTGTGACTGGATGAATGGGTGGCTGCATGAGGGGTGCAGATGTGTGTGTGCGTGCATGCACAAACCCTCACTCACACCCATCTCACCTACCCATTCTCACACACTTGGAGTGGTGAAAGACAGAGAAAAACAGAGGTGTTGGTGATGAGAGCACTTTCTCTCTCCGTGTGTGTGTCTCTCTTTCTGTCTCTCCCTCTCTTACACCCGACCCCCACCCCATCCATCCACTCGCACACACTGCTTGTGAATGGATGGGATGTGGTTGCGTGTGGGTGCATGTGAGCAAGTGGATTCTCACACACCATCACACAAACCCATCCATCCATTCACATAGCTGAGGATTGGCGGGGGGGGCGGGGAGGTAGGGGTGTCTGAAGAGTCATAGAATCATAGAATAGCAGAGTTGGAAGGGGCCAACAAGGCCATCAAGTCCAACCCCCTGCTCAATGTAGGAACCCACCCTAAAGCATCCCTGACAGATGGTTGTCCAGCTGCCTCTTGAATGACTCTAGTGTGGGAGAGCCCACAACCTCCCTAGGTAACTGATTCTATTGTCGTACTGCTCTAACAGTCAGGAAATTTTTCCTGATGTCCAGCTGGAATCTGGCTTCCTTTAACTTGAGCCCGTTATTCCGTGTCCTGCACTCTGGGAGGATCAAGAAGAGATCCTGGCCCTCCTCTGTGTGACAACCTTTCAAGAACTTGAGGAGTGCTATCATGTCTCCCCTCAAATCTTCTCTTCTCCAGGCTAAACATGCCCAGTTCTTTCAGTCTCTCTTCATAGGGCTTCGTTTCCAGACCCCTGATCATCCTGGAGAACAGTGAGGAAAAGGGGGTGATGCTTCTGATAAAGCCCCAGCCCCCCTTTTTTCCTCAGCTATTTCCTGCGGAAGCTGAGCAGCATATGTGTAATGGTGGTGGAGATTTCCTAAGCTTTGTAGCAGTATGTGTGGGGAAGGAGAGGTTAAACCTTCCCGTTCATGCTCCCACACTATGCAGCATGGAACTGCTGAACCATAGGAGATGAGGGCTGCAGCCATGACCACTTTTGCCAACTGTGAGAGAAAATGCTACCGATGGCATAACATTTGACGGCGGACTGCACGAGGCCGTGGGAAATGGGTAAGCACCTTTGAACTAGAGATAAAACAAAAGGTATGTTTCTTGGAGATTATCCATATTGACCAAAGAATGTGCACATTGCCCAGAGAAAGTACAAAATGCAGTTGAGATAAACATATTCCTAAAGGCCTGCTGGAGTTTATGCATAATGGCCAGCGAATGTGTGCTTCATGATCGGATTATATGCACATTCTCCATGAACTGCGGTGAATGAGCAGAATGACTGTTACGTATGTTAGCAGTTCAACTCACATTACCCTAACATACAACAACACAAACAAATATTAATATGAGTGTAAAATGTATATAGGTTATTGTATTGTGTGAGGTGGGTTTTGATTGATTATTTGTTCTTGATTTTTTTTTAAAATTACAGTAATGAATATTTCCCTTTGAAAGACATCTTATGATGACAGATAAGGGAATAAAAAACAATATGCAGTGGTCCGAGGCAGTAAGCCTGTGTTCACCAGTTGCTGGGGAACATGGGTGGGAGGCTGCTGTTGCACCATGTCCTGCTTTGTTGGTCCCTGGCCGATGGCTGGTTGGCCACTGTGTGAACAGAGTGCTGGACTAGACGGACCCTTGGTCTGATCCGGCAAGGCTCTTCTTATGTTCTTATCTTTGATGATTTCCCCGTACAACTGTATTTGATTGTGTGATGTTCTCTCAGCCCTGTTTTGCCACACCGAATCTCTCCTGCCCAGAACTGCTACTTGTCCCATGGAAGAAAACATACAGGTTTATTGCAGGTGCCTTTATCTTTTGCCCCATGTAGCATAGAGCAGTTATAGTGTGCCATCACACTAGTGTTTCATCACACTGTCATCCTGCCTTGTTTACTGTTTTGCCCTGTGACCCTCACATGACGTTGTGACTGTCCTGCAGTCATCTCGCCTTTTCTCCTCCATTTTCCTTGTTTTTCTAGGGTGGGGAAAGTGTGGTATTTTTCCTCCACGTGGGATAAAACCACCCTTTTATCCACGTGGGATAAAACCAACTCTAGGAGGCGTGCATGTCCATCCAATGTCCATCAACCACAGGAACCAATGAACTAGAGGGGGGAGGAGAAAGGGCGGGGCGGGGCAACAGTGCCAAGAAGTGTGAGCCAGTGAAAAGCTAAGCAAGGCAAAATAGTACAACAACACAAGCAGGTGAACGTGACAAGCGCTTGATGTGCTAATGAAACTGAGGTGGAAATCATGGATGCATACCAGGAAAAGAAAGGAGGTGTGATGCAGCTCTTAGGGTAGAATGATTGTAATGGGGGGGGGAGCACATGAGGAGAAAGGATTGAATCCTTCCTCCCCCAGTGCTGAAGTTCTGATCCAAATTTGGCCCTAATCATGGATCTACTGCTTCACATCTAATTTGTGTCCAAGACAACCCAAAAAGTAGGAAACCTGGCGGGGGGGGGGAGCAGCCTCCAGAAAAACATGTGACTTTCATAAGAAAATGCCCTTAGGACAAGGGATACTACTTCTTTACATAAACTACCTTCTGGAGCTTCATTGAATGGTGGGAAGTGAGTGTTTTCCTCAACGCTGGGGTCGTGAATAGTGCATACACTGGGGAGGGCCTATTATATTATTTTTCTTCCACCTTAATGAACTCCTCTCATGTCCACCTCTGATCAGTGAAGTATGACAGAGGGTGATTGAACACCACTCTCCCAGGAAATGAAGTTTGTTCACACAGTCCAGGTATGCTAGCCCTACTGCTGCCTTCCTCTGATTTATTGGTCGAGGAATTCCTTCCTCTGGTAACAATAATGCTTTTAAGATCCATTCCCTCTCCCTTGCCCTGTCTCCCGCATGGAATTGCTGCATAAGAGTTCGCAGAGTTCCAGCATCTCCAGGAGAAGGGGAGACAGTGAGGCAACGCCTCTCAAGCACCCATCGGCACAGGGTGTCCTTCTAAAGTCGCATGTCTCATTGATTCAGAAAAAAATAGTACCTAAATAGTACCTAAAGAGGCTTCTGAGGCAAAGAGGCTTAAATTCAAAGAAGTGCCCATTCCCAGATCATTTAGGAAATAATATTGTTTAATATACATATTAGCTTTGAGGCCGCGAAGGATCTCTTTTTATAGTTTAAAAAAGCACACCGACAAGAGCTGGCTTCATGCGAAGTGGGAGGAAGCTCCCACGTCCGGGAGCAGAAAAAGCAGTGAACCCATGCTGCCAGCCCTCGGGGGCTTGCCCGTGCAGGAGGGCTCACCTGGTCATCCTGGACAAGGCAGCCACGGCACAGCAAGGCAAGGGTGATCAGTCCTTGCAGAAGTTGCTGATCGGTGTGCCCTGCATGGATGTCTTTGTTGTGGGCTGATTGTCGTGGTCCTCCTCCTGCAGTTTCTGAGAAGGAGCCACGTGGGCCGGCTTGTGGATGCCCTTTCGAGGGCAAGATTCAGCTGAAGAGGAGATGCCGGAGCACTGCATTCTGTGGGGTCAGCCTTCACATCTATTTTTTAAGATTTATCACACCATCCTAAGCGTGTTTACTCCAAAGCAAGTTCCAACCTGTTTAACTGCCAATTGGTCGGGGAAGGCTGGTTTAGAGGAAGCATGGCTGGCAGGGATAGGGTTAAACACCCCTTACCATGATTCCTTCCTCTCTTCCTAATTGCAGCCTTCTACTTGTTTTCATTAAAACATTTTCAAAAGGCAGAACTTTGGGGGAAAGTTTCGCGTTTTGACATTTTATATTGTAATTTATAATGCGTTTTGTGGTTTTAATTGTTGTGAACCACCTACATAACATCATTGTAAGAGTTGCTTTGTGCTGGCTTTTAAGATTTATCACACAATTCCAGGCATGTTTACTGAGAAGTAATTCCCAATATGTTCAGTTGCCAATCGGCCTTTCTCCCAGGTAAGGGTGCATAGAGCTGCAGCCTTAGCTGCCTTCCCAAGGCCTCTGTAACTTTAATCTCAAAGCCAGGTATTTGCCAAGTTCTACATCTAGGAAATAGAAACCAAATGCACAGTTACAAGATGGGGGATACTTGGCTCAACAATACTACAAATGAGAAAGATTTTGGAATTGTTGTAGATCACAAGCTGAATATGAGCCAACAGTGCGAAATGGCTGCAAGAAAGGCAAATGCTATTTTGGGCTGCATTAATAGAAGTATAGCTTCCAAATCACGTGAGATACTGGTTCCTCTCTATTCGGCCCTGGTTAGGCCTCACCTAGAGTATTGCGTCCAGTTCTGGGCTCCACAATTTAAGAAGGACGCAGACAAGCTGGAGCGTGTTCAGAGGAGGGCAACCAGGATGATCAGGGGTCTGGAAACAAAGCCCTATGAAGAGAGACTGAAACAGCTGGGCATGTTTAGCCTGGAGAAGAGAAGATTGAGGGGAGACATGATAGCGCCCTTCAAGTACTTAAAAGGTGGCCACACAGAGGAGGGCCAGGATCTCTTCTCGATCCTCCCAGAGTGCAGGACACGGAATAACAGGCTCAAGTTAAAGGAAGCCAGATTCCAGCTGGACATCAGGAAAAACTTCCTGACTGTTAGAGCAGTACAACAATGGAACCAATTACCCAGGGAGGTCGTGGGCTCTCCCACACCAGAGGCATTCAAGAGGCAGCTTGACAACCATCTGTCAGGGATGCTTTGAGGTGGATTCCTGCATTGAGCAGGGGGTTGGATAAATATCTTGGGCCAACCCTGACCCTGATGCACATTATACTCACTGCAGAGTATGGGTAACTTACTGATCATGGGTGGGGATTTTACCCCCCACATGATGTGCTAAGCCACCATGGATCGTTCTAAAACGCAACCCATGGTGATTTAGCATTATGTGTGAACTCAGCCTCTATGTGATTGGGACCCAGATAAAGCAGTTTTAATCCTCACACATTCCAAAGAATACATGAAAAGTGTTCTAATACTGCCACCCAATTTTAATTTCCAGTGTGTTTGTGCATGTGTGCATGCGTGCGTAAAACAGGACAATTTGATAGTATATAGACATACCGTCACTTGTACTCTCCTTTTAAAAGCAAAAGTTCTGATGCTGGGGAAAGAATACTTGAAAATAGCACTTATCCTTGGTACAAAGGGACAGTTGGAGCCTTGGGCTGAAGGACCTGCAGGCACTTGCAGGCCTACCCATGGGCGTGTGCAGCACATTTCATTAGGTGATTCGGCCAGGGTTTTTTTTTTTTAAGGTAAACATTGATTGCATATACAGTAATAAAGGACTTTTTTTCATTCATCAAACAAATGAAATAAACGAAAACTGAAGTAAACTCTATTTTTTTAATTAACAAATAATCTGTACTGCACTGTTGTAATTATTTGATTGGGACTGAAGTAGAGGAGCACTAATTTTATTGTACTTATTGTCTTTAAATATGGTTAAATATCCCACAGTTACCTTGTTATTCTAGTTCTACAATTCTTTTTCTCCTGTCTTTTTTTCATCCTCCCTTCATTTCAGGCTGCATCCTATGCACATTTACCTCAGAGTAAGTTTGATTGATCTCAGTGGGGCTTACTTCTGAGTAGAAGTACATAGGATTGTGCTGCAGCTCTGTTTTAAAGTGACACAAGATACACACATACCATGTTTACCAAAAGAACGGCTTGAAAAAAGGGGGTTGGACACCCTAAAATAAGCAAGGGCAGATAGGAATTGTTTTAGCAAGCATCCTGAAAAAGGTGCTGCTGAATGAACCCTCCTTAGCCAGGAGGTCCTGGGGGGGCATTGCAGTTCTCCCCCCTTCCCCCTTTCTTTTCACTTGCTTGAGTCCAGACTGGGGTGGGCGATGGAGCAGTGATGAGGAGTGAAGGCAAGTAAACAGACAGCTTCTCTCTCTCTCTCTCTCTCTCTCTCTCTCTCTCTCTCTCTCTCCAAACATTGCAGTAACTGCAGGGCTGATGTCGAGATGAGGGCAGAGGAGGGCCCCAATCCGCAGCTCTGGGCAATCTTACTCCTTACAGAAACAGTCCCCTCCTTGGCTCCACCACTTGTTGCTTCCTGGCCCCAGCGTGGCTGCTGCTCCCACCTTGTCCAGCAACTGTTGAGAGAGGTCAGGCAGAGCAGCTGGGAGCAGGGAGTAGCTGAGTGGGTGAAAGAGAGAGAGAGAGAGAGCTGGGGCGGGGGCAGCGGCTGCACCAGTGAAAAAAGCCTTCCAGAGGAGGAGCGGGGTGGGGAGCAGCTGAATTTGTCCCTCTTTCCTACAGCTAGCACCGGCCCTGCTACTGCAACATGGCGGCGGTGGCGGATTAGAGCGTTCAACTGAACCCTTTGAACCTGTTGTACGCACGCCAATGGGCCTACCTGCTGTTGTCAACGTTGGCCAAGAGCTCTTTGTCTTCTGGGCTTCTGCCAGGTATTTTACCTGGTCTTGGCTTGCCCTGAAGCTGCATTTTCTCAATGACGTTTCCCCATTCTCATTTGTTCTGTTGCTAAGCAGGGGCAGAACATTTGTTCCCTATACAAAGATTTTTTTCCCAGAGATAAAATAATGAACATTTTAAAAAGTAAATGTGAAGTTTACTGTTATGGGCAGTGGTGCCCTCTTATCCAGAGCTTCTGTTTAACCTTGGCATGGCTTGGTCACTAACCATGGGCACGTGGGGGCAAATTTCATATTACCAGAAAATATGTGAGCATTGCCTGGCCCAGGTCTTTTTGCAGCTTCTCTCCAGAAATATACAGTTGGGAAAGACGTTTGCTGTGAAACCATCTCATCCAGCAATTCTATGCCCCTTGCAAGTAGCAGGCAATGGAAGAAGATCAGGAACGCACCGGATGAGACAATGAGGCATCATTCCTCTTTTCCAAGAACACTTTACTGGGGAGGCATAGCAAAAGATGTAGGATGTAGGTAGCTGTGTCCGTAGTAATGTGTAGTTTAGCCCTGATTAATGTGCAATCAGTGCAGAGTCCCTGCTGGCACTATGCATAGGCTGGGCAGTCCTTCCAGAGAGAAAGAGAGGGAGGGAGGGAGAAAGCAGCCCTGTCTTCTCTGGTCTTTGGCAGAAAAGTCAGTCCTTTGCTTGAAAATGAGCTAGACCTGTTGTGTCCTTTCTCACAGGTGTTTCTGTCACTAGTAGTGACACAGGATTTATATATATATATATATAATATATATATATATATATATATATATATATATATATATATGTGTGTGTGTGTGTGTGTGTGTGTGTGTGTGTGTGTGTGTGTGTGTGTATATATGTATATGTATGTGTGTGGAAAATCTCCAGTCTACCCTCCCCCTGCTTTAACAACAGTGGCTTGCCAAAAAAGCTACAATAAAGTTGAGTGTTTCAGAAGCCCGAACCCTCCTGCCTAGAGTGGTGTCTGAGCCAAGTGTCTTCTAAGAAAAAAGGTGGTACAACAGAGTGGGGAGGGAGACAGAGATTAAACAAGATTGGGGTAGCGTCCCACAGGGCTGCAAAGCGGCATCTGCCGCCACCCCCCACCAGGGTTGCTTCCTACTGAAAGGCCGGTTTCCCCTTCCTCCCTCCACAGGGTTGAAGGCAAGGAAGGCAGGTGAGTTTTGTGCGCTACGGAAGGCCTGGTGGCATCAACTCCCCTAGGAAAGAGGTAAAAGGCCTCTAATGAGGGGAGGATTAACAGGCTATAAGCAGCAGCACTGAAAGGGCTGTGTGCGCGCGCTGATGGCTGTAGGCAAGGATGCTCAACAGGATGCAGGGTAATTGGATTGGACCCTGGTGAGCTCTTTGAATGAGTTTTAAAGGGTGTCTCCAAAGGGAGCTGCCCGTTACCACCTCCCACACAGGCAAGAGGAGATCAGGCGCCTCATTAAGGGATTAGCCTGTTTGTTCTGCTGCAGCTTTTGTTGCCCAAACACTTCTGCGCAGCAGTTCCTCTGGAGCCAGCATCTTCTCTCGGTCAGAGCAGGCTGTTTTAGTCCTGTTCCATGGCCAAAGCTCACGCCAACTGTGGGCACTGGGAGGGGGGAAAGCAAGCAAGCCATGCTCCGTTCCACTGGCTGCTGCAGTGCTGGAGGTTCTTTTCCTCACTTCTTCAAAGTGTGCCTTTTGGGATATTTCTCTCTATGTAGGCGTCTGCACCCCCAGTTCGGGGCCTTGATTGCTGTACACTAGCGTTTTGTTTCCTTGGACCATGAGAGTTCAGAATGGGCCATTTCGCCCAGAGTCCAGGATATCCTTCATTTTGAACATAAAATGTTAAGCACAAAAGGAACATATTATGCTGGGACCTATATCAGTGCCTTTCATTTCCCTTCCCTATATTTAGTCAGTGGGATAAGTGTTTTCTACCATTTCCTACATGCTCTAACTGGGGTCTCAGCTCTAAGTAAAAAAAAAGAAAACTACTTTCTATGTATTCCTGTTCTCTGTGAGTCATGGAAGTGTTTCTGAATACTTTGGCAGGAGTCTCCATCTTTGGATGGAGAAAGGCTCTCCCAATTTGGGCTGCCCTAGGGTTCCCAAGGCCAGAGGGTGTGTGTGGAAAGCATCTCAACCCCTTAGGCCTCCATTACCAAATCTTCTATGCCATCGAGAAAACTGAGGAACTGCGGCAAATAGTGGTGACAAAAGATGAAGTTTGAGTCTGAGGAAGTCTGAGGAACTGCGGCAAATAGTGGTGACAAAAGATGAAGTTCTCAACCTTATTGACAAATTGAAAGCAACTAATTCACCAGGCCCAGGTGGCATCCATTCTAGAGTTCTCAAAGAACTCAAATATGAAATTGTGGACTTCCTTGCAAAAATATGCAACATGTCCCTAAGCTCAGCCTCTGTACCAGAGGACTGGAAGACAGCCAATGTAACACCAATTATTAAAAAGGGATCCAAGGGGTGGAGTGGGGATACAGGAAATTACAGGCAGGTTAGTTTGACATCTGTTCCAGTTAAATTGGTTGAAAGCATGATTAAAGACAAAATCAGTAAGCATATAGAAGGGCAGGTCCTGCTGAAGCAGAATCAACATGGCTTCCACAAAGGCAAGTCCTGTCTCACCAATCTACTAGAATTCTTTGAGAGTGTCAACAAACATGTAGACAGGGGTGATCCCGTGGACATTGTTTACTTGGATTTCCATTTATTTATTTATTTATTACATTTCTATACTGCCCAGTAGCTGGAGCTCTCTGGGCAGTTCACAAATAAATCAAATTATTTAAGGTTGTTAAAACACAAAGGGATTGTGAAGAGCTGCACAATGGGTTGTCATTTTCATTGAGCTGTCCACCACAACCCCAAGATCTCTTTCTTGTTCGGTCACCGCCAGTTCAGATCCCATCAGGAAGTTGAGATTCCCCCCCCCCCCCCAACGTGCATCACTTTACACTTGCTTACGTTGAACCACATCTGCCATTTGGATGCCCACTCTGCCATCTTGGAGAGATCCCTTTGGAGCTCTTCACAATCCCTTTGTGTTTTAACAACCTTAAATAATTTGGTGTCAATGACAAACTTTGCCACTTCACTGCTCACTCCTAATTCAAGGTCATTTATGAACAAGTTAAAAAGGATTGGTCTTAATACAGATCCCTGTGGGGCCCCACTATTTGCTTCCCTCTATTGGGAGTATGGACCATTAATTCTTACTCTGCTTTCTGTTCTTTAGCCAGCTTGCTCAGGAGTCTTTGGTGGGGGACTTTATCAAAAGCCTTTAAGAAGTCCAAGTAAACAATGTCCACTGGATCACCCCTGTGTACAGGCTTATTGACAATCTCAAAGAATTCTAGAGACAGGACTTGCCTTGCAGAAGCTGTGTTGATTTTTTTCCAGAAGAACTTGTCCTTCTATATGCTTACTAATTTTGCCTTTAATAATGCTTTCAACCAATTTACCTTGAACTAACTGGCCTGTAATTTCCCAGATCTCCTCTGGATCCCTTTTTAAAAATTGGTACTACATTGGCCATCCTCCAGTCCTCTGGTACAGAGGCTGAGCTTAGGGATATGTTGCATATTGGTTAGAAGATGAGCAATTTCATATTTGAGTTCTTTGAGAACTCTAGGAGGGATACCATCCAGGCCTGGTGATTTATTGGCTTTGAATTTGTCAATAAGGTTGAGAAACCTTATTGTCATCCAACGGTCCAACTGCTTCCCTTGCTGGTTTCCTGCTTCTGATATATTTAAAGAATTCTGTATTGTTGGCCTTGATATTGTTAGCAATATGCTCTTCAAAATGTCTCTCTCTCTTGCATCTCTTCTTATCTGCTTGCATTGCCTTTGTGCAAACTTGTGCTCTGTTTTATTTTCCTCACTTGGGCAATACTTCCATTTTCTGAAGGAAGCCCTCTTTTCTATAATACCCACCTTGATACTGTTAGTTTACCATGCTGGTGACCTCTTGGACTTGGTGCTACCTTCTTAACCTGTTGTACACATTTTAGCTCAGCTTCTATTATTGTGGTTTTGAGTAACTTCCATGCATTTTGAAGGGATTTAACCCCCTTGACTCCCCTTTTCAAATTCCTTTTCACCTAGTTCCCTCATTTTAGAGAAGTTCCCTCTTTTGAAGTCAAATGTGACTGTGTTGAACTTCCTGGGCAGTTTCCCACATAGATAGATAGATAGATAGATAGATAGATAGAATGCAATAGCACTGTGGTCACTGTTACCGACTGGTTCAACAATGTTTACATCTTGTGTTAGGTCCTGGGCAACACCACTCAGGATTAAGTCCAGGGTCACCTCCCCTCTGGTCAGTTCCATGACCAACTGTTCTAGGGCACAGTCATTTAGGGCATCAAGAAATGTAACCTTTTTGTCATGACTGGAATATACATTTAACCAGTCAATGTGGGGTAATTGAAATCAGCCATTATTAGAACACTTCCTTGTTTGGAGGCCTCCCTGATTTCATTTTCCATCTCACGGTCACCCTGAACATTCTGGTCTGGGAGAAAATAGAACGTTCCTAGCACTAAATTAGTTTTAGGACCATGTATTGTCACCACAGTGCTTCTGAGGAAGAGTCTGACCCATTTAGGTATTCTAGTCTACTTGACACTATGCTCTCTTTGATGTACAGTGCAACACTGCCCCCACAACACCCTTCCCTGTCCTTCCTGTAAAGTCTGTATCCAGGGATGACCGTATCCCACTGGTTTTCTCCATTCTACCAGGTTCCTGTAATGCCCACTATGTCCAGGTTCTCCTTTGAAACCCAGCACTCCAATTCTCCTATTTTGGCTTGGAGGCTTCTAGGAGTTGCATAGAAACACGTATAACATGGTGCCCCTCCCCAGATGACTCTGGTTATGGCATTTTTTTCTGTGGCACTTAGGCCTCTTTGATTGACTATCCTGTACTATCATATACTCATGACCTATTTGCTCCCCTTCTACATTTGGACAATCAAAAACATTTTCATCTTCATCCCCTTCACATGATTAACCCAAACTGGATGCTTTCCAACTCTTGTTGGGTTCCCCTAGGGTTCCCCAACTCTTGTTGGGTTCCCCTAGTTTAAAAGCTGCTCTGTCACTTTTTTATATTTAGCACCAGCAGTCTGGTTCCATTTTGGTTTAAATGTACAGGCCTGGCTTGTCCCAAAATGTTCCCCAGTGCCTAACAAATCTGAACCCCTCCTCCCTACACCACTGTCTTGTCCACACATTGAGACTTCTCAGCTGTGCCTGTCTAGCTGGCCCTGTGTGTGGAACTGGTATCATTTCAGAGAAAGCCACCTTGGTGGTTCTGGATTTCAACCTCCTACCTAGAAAAAGGAAAAACTGATGAGAATAATATAATATAACAAATATAATATAATATAACAATAGTTTGGTGAGGATTTCCCCCAAGAAGCTCTATCTACCTTCCCTACATATTAGGCAGTGGCAGAAGCCTTATCATTTGTGTGAACCCTGGGCAACAGCAGTGGGTAAAATCCTCTATATAAGTCATGGAGAAGAGGAATACACAGTAAATATCTCCCATTTCCCCCTGATGCTGGAGGGCATTCAGAATATTTTGGGATGTAGAAAAACAGTGCCTTCAAAGGGCAAGTGTCCAGGGGACAGAGTTACTGGGTGACTGCTCTTTGTAACACTCTCCTCCCAAAGACTGCATCAGCTATGGCGTACCTATCAGTGTTGTAGTATCTGGAAAAGGGGGAATGGAGGCCATTTTTCACCTTACAAATGACCTCAGGCAGCAGGTCGCATACGGATCTGTATGCCCAAATGATACAGCCCCTCAGCCATCTTGAGATGCTTGACCTTAAGATCTTTCTCCCCTCTAATCCATCTCAATAAGACACAAGCAGTTGACTTAGAACCGTGCATGGTTGCAGTCCTATCCCATAGACATGCGCAAGGGGTGTGCCCAGGCACATCCTAATGTCTCAAGCAATAAGTGCTGAAATGAGGGGGGCATTGGGGGGTCCAGATGCAGTGGGAATGGTCGCCCATATGCCCTCCTGCTGAGAAAAATGAGTAACTGTGCTGGGAGCCACACTTCAAAGAGGCGAGAAGGCGGGCTGCTGAAGGCTAATATCGCCTTGTAAGCCCCTCCTCCAGCCAGTGTTACCACAAAGCTGGGGCTTAAGGCATGTCTCCTTATCCCCCATCACCTGCAATGGCCCTCCTGCAGTCAGGCAAACTGAACACGGAGTATGACATCAGTGTCTATGGTGTTTAATAAATAAATTAATAAAAATAATGTCCTTTATGTCTCAGTATTCAATAAATGTCCGGCTTTAAAAAAAATAAAATGAGACTTAATTCAGGAGTGAGGTAGGGGTGCCCCCTCTCATCACTTTTATTTACAATGGTAATTGAATTTCTTGCTGACAGAATTAGGGGAAATACAGATATTAAAGGGATACATGTGGGTGGAAGAGAAATTAAACAGACTTTATATGCAGATGATATTTTATTTACCTTAGGGAATTCAAAAAAGGGAATAAAAGAATTAATAAGAGAACTAACCAACAAGTGGCAAGATTTAAGGGAAATATAAAGAAATCTGATTTGATGTGTTTGAATATAGGACCTCAAGAACAAATAGAAATTTTAAAAATGTCAGGTGTTCCTTTAGTAACAAAAACATCTAGATATTTAGGAATTCGAAAAGACAGAAGAATGTACTGAAACTACATTGTTGAAAACTGTTGAAAGAACTAAAGAATGATATACCCAGATGGGAAGAATAAAGTTATCATTCTGGTTGGATTATGACTATAAAAATGATGCTATTACCAAAATTTACTTATTTCTTTAATGTACTACAGCAAGAAATCCCACCTAAAAAGGTTTTAAACATGGCAAAACAGGATAGAAAAAGATATTTTTAGAGTACAAGACCATGAACAATGAAAGCTTTTAGATCTGTGTAAGAAGGGGTATACTACACCTAAAAACACACTATGGTACATATAAACTAAGACATTTGTTTAAAATAATAAAGAAAGGGGTGGGTCCACAGTGGATGGAAATAGAAAACAAAGGAAGTACAATAAAAGGATTGCTGAAAGTATGGTATTTTAGAAAAGAGAAATTAATGCCAGAGATTAACACCAATTTGGGCGCATCCGGACTTGGACATAAAAGGGAAAGCAGTAGGTAAAAGAAAGCTGAAAGAAACAGTACTGATCCAAATGAGAAGTTTTTATGAACAGCAGCACTCTATAATACAAGAAATATGGAATAACCATATATAAAACTTGGGGATGTCATGGTTGGTATGGATGCAAATAAGTAAATTTATAAGAACTAGAAAGATATTATGGCAAAGTACAAGAGATTTAACAGAATGGGGAAAATACATAGATAATTATGAATTAGTTGATAATGGTACAATAACACAAATATATAGAATCTTAAAGCAGGAGATAAGGGGGAATGTAACAATAAACAGACATGGGAAAGAGACATTGAAGAGGAGATAGAGGATGGAGAATGGGGATTCTGAATTAGTATCAATGTGTTTTGTTTTTGCTTAAATTGTATTTTTTTTTTGAAAACTCAATGAAAAAAATCCCTGGGTGCACACCCTTATGAAATGTGCTGCTAATGCCTATGTCCTATCCTGATAGATGTGGAAGAGCCTTTCATACATCTACCAGGTGCCACTTCATTTCCTGCCCATGTGCTGGCTTGGGAATGAAGGTGGAAGAGAGAAGCTCCTGTGACTTCTGGAATGCTGAGTTCAAGAACAAATCTGGTCAGATTAATCTGATCTCATTTTTTGATAGGGTAGCCTCCTTGGGGACTGTGGGAATGCTGTGGACATAATATATCTTGACTTCAGCAAAGTTTTTGACAAAGTGCCCCATGATATTTTGATTAACAAACTAGCTAAAAGTGGGGTAGATGGAACAACTATTAGGTGGATCCACAGTTGGCTACAGAATCGGACTCAAGGAGTGCTTTTCAAGGGTACTTTCTCAAACTGGGGGGAGGTAACGAGTGGGGTACTGCAGGGCTCGGTCCTGGGCCCAGTGCTCTTCGACATTTTTATTAATGATTTTGATGAGGAGGTGCAGGGAACGCTTATTACATTTGCAGATGACACAAAATTGGGTGGGATAGCACAAACAGAAACAAACTTCAAAGTGATCTTGATAGGCTGGAGTGCTGGGCTGAAAACAACAGAATGAAATTTAATAGGGATAAACGCAAAGTTCTACATCTAGGAAATAGAAACCAAATGCACAGTTACAAGATGGGGATACTTGGCTCAGCAATACTACAAACGAGAAGGATCTTGGAATTGTTGTAGATCACAAGCTGAATATGAGCCAACAGTGCGATATGGCTGCAAGAAAGGCAAATGCTATTTTGGGCTGCATTAATAGAAGTATAGCTTCCAAATCACGTGAGGTACTGGTTCCTCTCTATTCGGCCCTGGTTAGGCCTCATCTAGAGTATTGCATCCAGTTCTGGGCTCCACACTTCAAGAAGGACGCAGACAAGCTGGAGCGTGTTCAGAGGAGGGCAACCAGGATGATCAGGGGTCTAGAAACAAAGCCCTATGAGGAGATATTGAAAGAACTGGGAATGTTTAGCCTTGAGAAGAGAAGATTGAGGGGATATAGGATAGCACTCTTCAAATACTTGAAAGGTTGTCACACAGAGAAGGGCCAGGATCTCTTTTCGATTATCCCAGAGTGCAGGACACGGAATAATGGGCTCAAGTTACAGGAAGCCAGGTTCCGGCTGGACATCAGGAAAAACTTTCTGACTGTTAGAGCAGTATGACGATGGAACCAATTGCCTAGGAAGGTCATGGGCTCTCCCAAACTAGAGGCACTCAAGAGGCCATGTGACAGGTATGCTTTAGGGTGGATTTCTGCATTGAACAGGGGGTTGGACTCAATGGCCTTATAGGCCCCTTCCAATTCTACTATTCTATGATTCATCTTTGGAATGAATGAGGGGACAGTAAGCAACACCACTTGTCAGTGTGGAAGACACAAAATTTAGGGTTAGAGGGAAGTTCCCAGCTCCTCCTGGCTGAGGTGACTGCTACCAAGAGCAATGTTCCTATGGTCCCAAAGTGAACATGTAGCCATGAGTTCAAAGGGAGTGTTCATCTGTGTTCTGGTTCTTGGGGGAGGGACCTGTGTATCATCCAGAAAGGCAGTTGTGGCGTTACACCCCACAAGTCAGTTCCCAAATGTATGTCTGAAGTTTGAAAGTCTGTGGTTTTTAGAATGGTGGCCTGAGTGGGCGGAGCTAGAATGTCTGAGGAGGGGGGAGGAGTGATATATAAGGGAAGGACTGAGGGGATTGAGGGGGACTTTTTTGGTTCTCTTAGAGTCTTTGGTGCTCACTGTGTGTTAGCTCTTGCTCTTGGGGTTTAGAGTACTTGGGTTTGGAGAATTTGAGGTTCAGTGTAGAGTGGTGTCTTTGGAGTGCGGTGTGCACATAGTTGATATATATTAAACAATACTGATAAAAAAGAAAGCTCAAGCGTGATTGTGTGAGAGAAAGGAAAGTGCATATGTGAATGGGTGAAAGGATTGGATGAAAGGTTTCAAAAAGGTTTTAAAGGTTTTATTTTGAAACAAAGCTTGTGAACTTTTAAAATAAATTTTATATCATTTTGTTTTAACTACCACAAAAATCCCACGTGTCTGTTTGGCATTTATCAACTGACGTTTATATATTTAGCACCCACTCTGACAATAATTCACATCAGCACATATAATCACAGCACATTATTTTATTATTGAAATCCTTCTCCATTTAACCCCTTTCTCCACATAGTTTGGAGAAAGGCAGTGTTTGTCCCTCGCCTCAGGCGTATCAAGCGGTGGTGCTTGGCTTGAGCAGGGAGATGTGTAGGTGATTGGATACCAATCCTCCCTTACAAACTAAAATGCTATTAATTACCAATACATGTCAGCTGGAACATTTCTAGATGAGGTTGCCATGGCAGACTCTGCTGGATCAGGTCCCTACACCTGCACATCCTCCCATGTATTCCTGACCGTACACCTTTTTCCCCCCATGTATTGCTGTACTTGCGTTCTATCCAACCATCCCGTTCTTCATTGTTGGTGTGTCTAAGGATGGTCTTGCGGAGGGTGGGGCGGTTCTGAACTCAACCGTGAAGGAGGAGGGAGAGAAGTCTCATTTAACTCTATGTTCTTACTCCTGATTGGGCATTTTTACCTTAAAAGAAATGTGGAAAATGCACCCTCCTTGCTGAAGCTCCCTCGTTTTTAAGGCTAAAGAGATCAAAATTGGCACAGTGATAGCTCTTAAGGAGGGCTTTAGCCACCCCAAGTTTGAATCAGATCGGTTCATGCCTTAATTTTTAAGGAATTTTTAATTCCCCCCTTAAACCCTTTTCCTCATAGTCCACTAGTGCAAAAGATAACTTTCCCTTTCCTTTGATCATGGGAAGCTGTGCATCTCCAAGTTCATAAACTACCAATCTGTTGGTTCTCTTACTCAAGAGTAAATCCCATTGATTTCAACTGTATTTACATCCAAGTCATACTGCAGTCAGATGCTTGCTTACCTTTGAGTAAATCCCATTGAACAGAGAGACTTACTTCTGAGTAAACAGAAGTAAAAGCTCAGAAGTAAGCATAGGGTTGCAGAGCACGTCTTTCTAGTTTGCTATTTTAGACTTATTTTTTAAAAAAAAAAAAAAACTTCTGAGTGACTGTGACGACCCCCACTGTATACTGCTCCTTTATTCTTTCCCTGAAAGAAAGGACTAGGGTGATCATATGAAAAGGAGGACAGGGCTCCTGTTTCTGGTTCCTGACTTGGAGCTGAGCAGGAGCAGGGAAGAGCAGCTGGCCCAGCTCAAGTAGGAGCTATAAAAGTAAGCCAGAATCACAGGGAGCGAGCGAACAGGAGTTTGACAGGGGAGGTCAAGGGGGAGGCCTCTAAAAAAAAAAAAAATAGAAAATCAAATAAATAAATAAATAAATAAAATAAAATATAAAAAGAGGTGGGAAAACCAAAGAAAAACATAAAGAGAAAACCCCCCCACAAAACCACCACCACCAAAAAAAAAGAGAAGATCTTACTTTCCCTTAAGACATACTCATATAGTTGTGTACCTACAGAGAGGACACAACAAAGCAAAGGCAATTCCACTATAATCAAAAAGGAAAAACCCAAAGCAGAAATTGACAATATGGATGGAAAGGAGTCCCTAGAGGTGGTGACCTGCAAAGGGTGTGCAATGTTCGTGTTTCTGCCTGAGCTCAACATGGCGTATACCTGCAACAAGTGCAAGCTGGTGGCACTTATGGAAGAGAAAGTGAGAGGACTTGAGCAGCGAGTGTCCACCCTCCAAGGAATAAGAGAAGACGAGGAGTTCTTAGACCGAACGGTGGAACTGCAACAGCAACAAGAAGCACATGAGATTGAAGAACAACAGCCAGCTGAAGCAGAAGTGGAGCATGCTGAGGGGAGGGAAGCCAATGAAGAGGAAACTCCCTGGAAAAGAGTGACAGTTAGGAGCAGAAGAATTAGAAGGCATTCTGCACCAGTGGAGCCATTAGAGTTAAGCAACCGCTTTCAGCTTCTGGAGAATGAGACTGAAGGACAGTTTGCAGAGGAGGAAGTACAGGAGACACCATGCAACAGGGACCAAGAGGCAGAAGGTAGGTCAACCAAGAAGAAGAGAAGAGTAGTCGTTGTGGGAGACTCCCTGCTGCGTGGGATTGAAACCCAAGTATGTCGTGAAGACCCATGGACTCGCCAGGTGTGCTGTCTCCCTGGAGCACAGATTAGAGATGTGACTGAAGGGTTACCGAAGCTTATAAAGCCCACGGACACATACCCCTTTCTTCTCATCCATGTGGGAACAAATGATGTCGCCAAGCAGAGCTACGAAGAAATCATTTCAGACTTTGAAGTTCTGTGAAGGAAACGGAAGAACTTTGGGGCCCAGGTAGTTTTCTCATCCATCCTCCCGGTTCTTGGAAGAGGATTAGAAAGGGAAAGAAAAATACTCCGGATGAACGACTGGCTTCGAAGGTGGTGCCGTCGTGAGAGTTTTGGATTCTGGGACCACGGGCTACGCTACTTGGAACATGGACTGCTGGCAAGGGATGGGTTGCACCTCACAAGGGCTGGAAAGAATGAGTTCGGCCACAGCATGAAGAATTTGATCAGGATGGGCTTTAAACTGAATCTTACGGGGGTGGGAGATGTAAATTTTGAGGCAACAATGGATGAGGGCCAATGCACCACAGTACAGAGAACAGCTCCAACAGTGTCCCAAAATAGTGTCTGCAACAATGGAGGAACAAAGCCAGACTATAAAACACATGGTCTTCGATGTCTATATACTAATGCCCAGAGCATGGGAAACAAACAGAATGAACTTGAACTCTTATTACATGAAGGCAAATACGACTTGATAGGTATAACTGAAACTTGGTGGGATGACTCCCATGACTGGAATATAGCAATTGAAGGATATAACTTGTTCAAAAAGAACAGAAGAAATAGAAAGGGAGGTGGAGTTGCACTATATGTTAAAAATACCTATCCCTGAACAGAAATACAGACGGATGAGACTGGGAGCCCCGTCGAGAGCGTCTGGATTAAAATAAATGGGGCTAGGAATAAAAAGAATATGATAATCAGAGTCTACTAAAAGCAATAAAAAGGCTTTCTTCAGATACGTGAGTAGTAAAAGACAGAGGAAAGAAATGGTGGTTCAACTGCTTAACGAGGATGGCAAATTGATAACAGACGACAAAGAAAAGGCTGAAGTACTCAATTCCTACTTTGCCTCGGTCTTCTCCCAAAAGCGGGTCTATGACCCCCCTGGAAAAAGTGAAGCAGAAGTTGAGGGGGCAGGATTGCAGTTTGAGATTGATAAACAAATGGTCAAAGAACACCTAATTTCCTTGAATGAGTTTAAATCTCCAGGGCCCGATGAACTGCATCCTAGAGTAATGAAGGAGCTAGCAGAAGAACTCTCAGAACCTTTGTCTATTATCTTTGCAAAATCATGGAAGACGGGTGAGGTCCCAGACGACTGGAGGAGGGCTAACGTTATCCCTATCTTCAAAAAGGGCAAAAAGGAGGAACCTGGGAACTACAGACCAGTCAGTCTGACATCCATCCCTGGGAAAATTCTGGAGCAGATTATAAAGAAGTCAATCTGTAAACACCTTGAAATCAATGCAGTGATTACTAGAAGCCAACATGGATTTGTCAGGAACAAATCCTGTCAGACTAACTTGATCTCATTTTTTGATAGGATAACCTCCCTTGTGGACTGTGGGAATGCTGTGGACATCATATATCTTGACTTCAGCAAAGCTTTTGACAAAGTACCACATGACATTCTGATTAACAAACTAGCTAAAAGTGGGCTAGATGGAACAACTATTAGGTGGATTCACAGTTGGCTACAGAATCGGACTCAAAGAGTACTTATCAATGGAACCTTCTCAAACTGGGGAGAGGCAACGAGTGGGGTGCCGCAAGGCTCAGTCCTGGGCCCAGTGCTCTTCAACATTTTTATTAATGATTTGGATGAGGAGGTGCAGGGAACGCTGATCAAATTTGCAGATGACACAAAATTGGGTGGGATAGCTAATACCCTGGAAGACAGAAACAAACTTCAAAGTGATCTTGATAGGCTGGAGTGCTGGGCTGAAAACAACAGGATGAAATTTAATAGGGATAAATGCCAAGTTCTACATTTAGGGAATAGAAACCAACTGTGGTGATGAAGAGGGAATTTCACCAGGTTCCCCATATATACAAATGACACCTGCTGAAATTCCCTTTTCTATGCAACTGTTAAAGATAAAGGAGCCCTGTCCTCCTTTCCATTTGGTCACCCTACAAAGGACTCAGTGCAGGTGTCAAGCGGTTTGGAATGCTGCAACCATCCCTGTGACATGCCTTTCTCTTCTTAAGCCCCACACTATAGAGTTCAGCACCCTTACCCCAAATTCTCTGTTCCGTTGCCACCACAGACCTGTACCCTTCCCAGGTATTCCAAGGACCACACCAGTTGTAATTAAATGTAATTTATTAACAAGTAGTTTGTGCAGGTACAAAAGCTTAACTGTTTCCTCAGTTCTCAAGTGCAATGGCTATAAAGCACAATGCGTAATGGTTTCAGTCAGTCCTTTCTCTTATACGTTTCACAATATAACCAGGTTCTCCTGCTTACTCCCCACACTAATCCACTCAAAACAACCCAACGCACAGACCCTTCCTATCTCTTGTCTCTCAATCTCTCCTCCAAACTCCAATCCCAAACTCATAACTCTCATCTCTAATCCATCCACCATCATCTCATTTCTTCTGTCCTGTCAGCAGAAGCGTATATACTCACACAGTCCTCCAACTCTTCCCATTCTCTAACACAAATCCAGATGCTCCACACATACTGCCAGTCAGCACTCTCCTTCCATCTGGCACTCTCTCCCCCTCTATGGCCTTATACTTACTGATCTGCTACAAATACACAGTGAGTACCTTCTTTAAACTTTTCAATCATTCTTATTGATTAATAAACCTTTATATCAAAGTTAACATCACAGCCTTATGCAGTAGAACATCACAGTGACCACACTATTAAAAGTCAAACTTGGGGTGGCTAAAGCTTTCCTTAAGAGCTATTGCCATGCCAAGTTTGAACTCTTTATCTTTAAAAATTACATAGATGTAAGTGTTTTGTCTACCTTGGAGCGAAGGAGGGGACCTGACCACCTTTATAAAAGAAATTAGTTAAAATGACTGTCCACCTTTTGAAATGAGCAAAACAAACCTTTGCTCCTCCTCCCTTGTAAACCTTTCCCAAGTCAAGGGGCAGTGACAGTCTCGGCCCATGAGATCCCTCCTGCTTCCTACAAACGGCCTCCCTTCCTTGGAGTTTCTTTAATATGATCTTAGGGGAAAGTGTAGTGTGTTGTTTTATCGTAATTGCGCAGTTTCAGGCTGCTGTACTAGTGTGTTTGTGCAGAAATAAAGAATTATTTTTTAAAAATAAAAAATTAACTGCAGGGCAAAGGAGAACGTAGGGGGTGATGCAGGAGATTTTGCTGGCATGGCAGCGCTTCCAGGTGAAAAGATACATGAGCTGAAATAGCTCAACAATGCACAGATTTGAAAGTGCCCCAGCGCTTGACTCTCTAAGGAAATGGAGGGGGAAACCACGGATGAAAACTGGATAAAAAGAGTAGGTGTGATGGAGCCCTAAAGATCATTTAGTACTAAAAAACTAAAGCATCAGTGGTGCACAGAAAGGAATTTTAATGTGGATTTCCCATTATTATTCACTAGTCAAAACCTTCCAACAACTTCTGCCAGCACCTGGGAATTATAACTGAATCATGAACTGGAAATTTAAATTAAGGCTGCTATCCTAAGCATGCAAACTTGAAAGTTAACACCAGCAAATTCAGTAGGACTTATTACAGAGAGCAAGTTAGTGTGAAATATACTATTGTGGTGCAATCCTATCGCGGTTCATTGTTAGCCTCTGAACTTGGCAGCACCATGGAGGCAATCTTCACCTCCGCACCCTCCCTGCTCTGCATTCTAACTAGATGGGCTTTTTCATAACAAATTGTGGCAAGTTCTTGGTGGTATGGGGATACCAAGTCATCTTGTCTGCCTCCTGAGGAATCTGTATAACGACCAAGTAGCAACAGTAAGAACAGACCACAGAACAACGGACTGGTTTAAGATTGGGAAAGGAGTACGGCAGGGTTGTATACTCTCACCTTACCTATTCAACTTGTATGCAGAACACATCATGCGATGTGCTGGGCTTGACGAATCCAAGGCTGGAGGTAAAATCGCGGGAAGAAACATTAACAATCTCAGATATGCAGATGATACTACTTTGATGGCTGAAAGCAAGGAAGAGCTGAGGAGCCTTATGACGAAGGTGAAAGAAGAAAGTGCAAAAGCCGGGTTGCAGTTAAACCTCAAAAAAACCAAGATTATGGCAACCAGCTTGATTGATAACTGGCAAATAGAGGGAGAAAACGTGGAGGCAGTGACAGTTTTTGTATTTCTGGGCGCAAAGATTACTGCAGACGCTGACTGCAGCCAGGAAATCAGAAGACATTTACTTCTTGGGAGGAGAGCAATGACAAACCATCTGTCAGGGATGCTTTAGGGTGGATTCCTGCATTGAGCAGGGGGTTGGACTCGATGGCCTTGTAGGCCCCTTCCAACTCTGCTATTCTATGATTCTATGATTCTATGAAATCTTGATAAAATAGTTAAGAGCAGAGACATCACACTGACAACAAAGGTCCGCATAGTTAAAGCAATGGTATTCCCATAGTAACCTATGGCTGCGTGAGCTGGACTATAAGGAAGACTGAATGAAGGAAGATAGATGCTTTTGAACTGTGGTGTTGGAGGAAAATTCTGAGAGTGCTTTGGACTGCAAGAAGATCAAACCAGTCCATATTCCAGGAAATAAAGCCAGACTGCTCACTTGAAGGAATGATATTAAAGGCAAAACTGAAGTACTTTGGCCACATAATGAGAAGACAGGATACCCTGGAGAAGATGCTGATGCTAGGGAAAGTGGAAGGCAAAAGGAAGAGGGGCCAACCATGGGCAAGATGGATGGATGATATTCTGGAGGTGATGGACTCGACCTTGGGGGAGCTAGGGGTGGCGATGGCCAACAGAAAGCTCTGGCGTGGGCTGGTCCATGAAGTCACGAAGAGTCGGAAGCGACTCAATGAATAAACAACAAAGCTGAGGCATTGGGGAGGGAAGGAAGCTGGATATGGCATAAAGTGGCCCACCCAGTCTCCTCCCCTCCCCGCCCACCAGCATACCCCCTTTCCCTTCATTCTGAGCTAGAGGAGGGATGGGAAAGAGGCAGGTTCTTTGTGCTCCAGCAGCCAGGGAGGTGGGGAGCTCAGACCCCTGGGTTCGAGGTCAGAATGCTGACTCTAACCTCTGATCCAGGAATCTGAAATGTCCTATGGGGCCCCCAGGTGCTGTCTAAGGGCCATAGGATTGCTCTCTTGTTTCTCTTTTTAAAAATCTAACGTATTTCTAGTGCTGCCACTGGATGCTTGAGGAATGAAAGCATTGGTGTTTCCCCTGGAACGAGAGGAGAGGAGAGCAAAGGGAGCTTAGGAGCTGCTTGATAGAGCCAGGCTGGACAACAGGCCTGCTTGGCCAGGTACTGTTGATTGAAGGGGAGGGGATTGAATCCAATTATGACTTTGGGTATCTGACAGTAGGTGAAGGATGGATCATGGCTCTGGCTAGGATTTAGTCAGAGTGCAAGTCCTCATCATTTTTTCAGGGGATGCCATTGTGTTTGGGAACATATCTCTGGCTTGACCATCTAGGCCGGAGGAGGCAAAAGTTATTTTTCTCACAGTCAGCAATGCTGCCCTTGATTTCCCAGGGAGCTGCAGATGTATTGAAGGTTGTGGATCCCCAGATGAGAGAAGCTCTAGGAATTTTGACCTTGTATCACTCCATAAAGGCGTTGAACTTTTTGAGTGGATCCAAAAAAGGAAGAAGTAATCCAAAGG
The DNA here is from genome assembly GCF_023053635.1 of Elgaria multicarinata webbii. Classification (NCBI taxonomy): domain Eukaryota; kingdom Metazoa; phylum Chordata; class Lepidosauria; order Squamata; family Anguidae; genus Elgaria; species Elgaria multicarinata. The sequence continues at coordinate 113,616,703 of NC_086178.1, forward strand.
CATCTGCCCTTTTCAAGGCACCTGGTGGTTCCACCTTTGGGCTTAGCAAATTTGGGCCAAATCTATCATGGTGCAACTTGGCTAACTTCAGTGTTAGACACGGAAGGAATGTCTGGTTGATTAATTCCTATGTAACAGAGCTTGTAATGCTTGCTGAGAGGGAAGAGGAAGAATGTCAAAGAGCAGGTTCCTGGGTAACTAAAGATCCCACCCAGTTCCTGGTGCCCTTCAGAGGGGGACACGCTCCCACTCCCACCTTTATGCCTTAAAAGTATGGCTGAGTGGAAGCTTCAGCAGGGGAGTGCATGTTGGTGTGTGTACGAGTCAAGGGAGGGGGTCAGGGTTATAGGGAAAATAAATGAGACTCCCCTAAAATTAATTGTTTGAAGCAAGCGTCCTACTCAGCTGTGAATTCTGAAATGATTATTGGATTTGTAGGCGGATGAGGAGCACAGTGGGTCGGTGCACGATTAATATCTTATTGATAGTGGATTAAGTGAATGAGATCAAATCTTTAACCTAGAGAAGATGCAGTTTATCAATTTGTCACCAAAATGTAGCAGTCAGATGAGCGTGTGTGTGTGTGTGTGCACACAGGGGACAGGAGGGGTTGCAATCAATAGATTCGTAAGCATTTCCCTTGTAGCACTGCTCCAATAAAAGCAGGGGCCCTTTTCCAGGTGGAATCATAGAGTAAGGAACTTCAAAGGTCATCTGATCCAACCTCCTGCTAATGCTTCTACAGCACCTAGGATAGGTGGCCATCTACCCTTTGGCTAAAGATACCAACACAGGAGAGTACCCCGCCTATGCTTAAAGTAGGGTGACCGTATGAAAAGGAGGACAGGGCTCCTGTATCTTTAACAGTTGTATTGAAAAGGGAATTTCAGCTGGTGTCATTTGTATATATGGAGAATCTGGTGAAATTCCCTCTTCATCACAACAGTTAAAGCTGCAGGAGCTCTGCCCTCTTTTAAATCTGGTCACTCTAGTATAGCTCCTCCAGCTTTAACTGTTGTGATGATGAGGGAATTTCACCAGGTTCCCTATATATACAAATGACGACCCTTTTCCTCATAGTCCACTAGTGCAAAGGATTGCTTTCCCTTTCCTTTGATCATGGGAAGCTGTGCATCTCCAAGTTCATAAACTACCGATCTGTTGGTTCCCTTACTCAAGAGTAAATCCCATTGATTTCAACTGCATTTACATCCAAGTCATACTACAGTCAGATGCTTGCTTAACTTTGAGTAAACCCCATTGAACAGAGAGACTTACTTCTGAGTAAACAGAAGTAAAAGCTCAGAAGTAAGCATAGGGTTGCAGAGCATGTCTTTCTAGTTTGCTGTTTTAGACTTTAAAAAACAAAAACAAAAAAACACTTCTGAGTGACTGACGACCCCCACTGTATACTGCTCCTTTATTCTTTCCCTGAACCAAAGGACTAGGGTGACCCTATGAAAGGGAGGACAGGGCTCCTGTATCTTTAACAGTTGCATAGAGAAGGGAATTTCAGCAGGTGTCATTTGTATATATGGGGAACCTGGTGAAATTTCCTCTTCATCACCACAGTTAAAGCTGCAGGAGCTATACTAGAGTGACCAGATTTAAAAGAGGGCAGGGCACCTGCAGCTTTAACTGTTGTGATGAAGAGGGAATTTCACCAGGTTCCCCATATATACAAATGACAACTGCTGAAATTCCCTTTTCTATGCAACTGTTAAAGATACAGGAGCCCTGTCCTCCTTTTCATTTATTTATTTATTTATTGCATTTTTATACTGCCCAATAGCCAAAGCTCTCTGGGCGGTTGACAAAAATTAAAATCATAATAAAACAACCAACAGTTTAAAAACACAAATACAAAATACAGTATAAAAAGCACAACCGGGATAAAACCACGGAAGGAAGAAGGAAGAAGTTTTTCTTACTCTCTGGTAGTCTTCAACATGATACATCCAGTGAAGGTGAATGTTGGGAGTTTCAGAAATTAAGTAGTTCTTCACATCACACATAGTTAAAACTACGGCATTTCCTATCACAGACTCGGGGCCGGTGCCAGGCTTTTTTGCGCCCTAGGCAAGGTGAGCTGCTTTCACCCCCCCACCGTATCCCCCCCACCCCAGGTAGGTGGTGACAGGTTACCTGTCCCTCGCATGAAGTCCTCCTGGCTTGGCGGGACGCTGCGGTGGGGTGGGCGGGCAGCTCCAATTCCGTCCGTTCGCCGCCCCCCCCCCGCGTCCCGGCTTGTCTTTGGCTGGGTGCCGGGATCACAGCTAAAGGCGGGGCGGGGGGAAGCATGGCTTTCAAGAGCTTGTGGGTCTGGGGGAGGGGGGGCTCCCCGGATAGACTGAGGCGCACCATGCAACAAACCCTCCCCCCTTTGGTTTCTTTGCAATGCGCACCGTTGCGCGGCCTCTCCCAAACGGCCCGGCTGCTTTGGGGTCCCTGGGGAAGTTGGCCGGGCAGAAAACCCAGCGTGGGACAGCTGAACCAAACTGCTTTCGCGACTGGGGGTGGGGGGCGGCGGCAAGGCTGGCCTGGGATGAGCAGCGAGGGCCCGGCTTGGATGGCAGGCACCTCCGAGGGACCCAGGCCCAAGGGAAGGAGGCGGGCGGCGGCAGCCACCCCCCCCCATCGGCTACCCTGTCTCCGACGTGCCCCGGATGCCCTCGCGCAACTCCCCCCTGGGACTGGCCAGACGGCCTGCTGGCTGGAAACTCCTGGCTCATGACGTGGGAGGACGGGGGGGGGCAGAAGCCATGCCTCGGCCCCTTCCCAGCCCTGGGAAAGCGCTACCCTGCGGGGACACGGTGTGCCAAGACCCGGGGCCCAGGCGGGGTGGCCGCCGCCCCATGGCAGGGACCCCGCTCAGTAGCAGGGCTGCGCCGCCTCCCGTGGGCCGCGCTGGCTCCGGGCCCAGCCCTGCTCACTTTCCCACTCCCCCAGATGCGCGCGCCGGATGTCAGAACGTGGAGCCCCCCATCCCCGCCCCCCAGTGTCCTGGGTTGGCTTCGGCTGCTGGGCTGGCGCCCAGCTGAAGCCAAGCCAGGGACACTGGGGAGCAGGGCGGAAGGCTGGGAGGGCGACTTCTGGGGGCACTTACCGTGGCGCTCTAGGCGGCCGCCTAACTGGCCTCTATGGAAGCACCGGCCCTGCACAGACTATAAAAAGGGATTAGAAAAATTAATGGAGGTAAAACTGTCTGGCTGCTAGTCATGATGGCTATATGCCATCTCCAAATGAGAGGCAGAATGCTTCTGAATATGGGTCGCTGGAGGACAGCAATGGAAGAAAGAGCTACTGCCCTGATGTTGTCCTTCTGGGTCCTTCTGGTCCTTCTGGTCACCCTAATTAAAGAAGTATTCAAGAAGGGTCCAGGGCTGGGGCAGAGTGGCTTATGTCAACCCTGGAGCATAGCCCTCTGTTGATTTGCATTCTGTGATAATAAATGAACACGGAAGAAGTCGTGAAAGAAATCACAGAATCATAGAATTGCAGAGTTAGAAGGGGCCTACAAGGCCATCGAGTCCAACCCCCTGCTCAATGCACAACAGACCACTCGAGGAAGTCAGCCAAGCCAGAGACTGCACATCAAGTGACGTAATGACGGTTCATCTCTCACATATAGAAACATTCAGCAGCATTGTCAAACACAAACCCAAGGGACGCTGCCGCAGTTCTCCCCCCACCTGCTACCTTGCAATTTTCCCTCCCCAGCAATGGTCGTTTTCTTTCTGGAAAATGTCAATCTGGCGATAAACATGTGCTGAATAACTTGCCCTTAGTTAAACGAGTGATTAAACTGGGAACACTTATTCAGGGGCAGTGAGGGCAGCAAACACACAACTTCTTACTTCCTCTATTGATTTCTCTCTGTGTTGTCCAGCAGGGCTTTTTAAGGTTGTTTGGGGCCTGTTGTCTGCTGGCCCTAAGGAGTCTGCGGCCTGCTGTGATAGATTACACATATTTTTTTGCATCCACTGTGACATAGACTCCAGTGTTTATTTTATTTATTATTTATTTATTTATCGCATTTTTATACCACCCAATAGCTGTAGCTCTCTGTAGATCACAAAAATTACAAACATGAAGTACAATTCAAAGTATAAAACAAGCAACAGGATAAAAACACAATATAAAAGTACAATATAAAAACATAACCAGGATAAAACTGAGCAGCAATGCAGGGATCTATACAGATTTAAAACAGCAAAGTTAAAAGACTAAGATGATAAACTGTTAAAATACTGGGAAAATAAAAAGATCTTCACCTGGCGTTGAAAAGAGTATAGCGTAGGTGCCAGGCAAAACTCTCTGGGGAGCTCATTCCACAGCCGGGGTGCAACAGCAGAGAAGGCCCTCCTCCTGGTAGCCACCTGCCCCACTTGCTTTGACAGGGGCTCAAGAAGAAGGACCCCTGAAGATGATCTTAGGGTCCAGGCAGGTACATGTGGGAGGAGGCGTTCCTTCCTGGCCCCAAACTGTTTACGGCTTTGAATGTTAATACCAGCAGTTTGAATTGGGCCCAAACCTGGACTGGCGGCCAGTGAAGCTGGAAAAGGACTGGCATGACGTCAGCCAGTCCCTGTTAACAAACGTGCTGCCCAGATGAGAGGTTATCAGAGCATGGATAACTGTAGCTAGGCTATCTCTGTCCAGATAAGGGCACAGTTGGTATATCAACATAAGCTGATAAAAGGTGCTCCTTGCCACTGAGTCTACCTGTGTCTCAAGTGACAGCTCTGGATCCAGGAGCACCCCCAAACTATGAACCCAAACCTTTAGTGGGAGTGCAATCCCTTCCAGAACAAGGTGAACATCTAGCCAGACAGACAAACCACCTGCTGACAGTACCTCCATCTTGTCTGGATTGAGTCTTAGTTTGTTGGCCCTCATCCAGTCCATTAGTGTGCCCAGGCACCAATTCAGAACAGCCACTGCCTCACCTGGTTTTGATGAAAAGGAGAGGTAGAGCTGGGTGTCATCTGCATATTGATGACACCTTAGCTCACATCTCCGAATAACCTCTCTCAGCAGTTCCATGTAGGTGTTGAACAACATACAGGATAAACTAGAGTCTTGTGGAACCCTGTGGCCTAGGTGCCATGGCACAGAGCAATAATCCCCTAGCACCATCTTCTGGAATCTGCCATCCAAGTAGTTGTGGAACTACATCCTCCTGCCCAATCGAGAAAACCAGATCAAGTGTGTGTCATTTTGCAAACATTGCACCACTGACATGTTGAGACAGCCCCATGGTTGTCATGGCGGCCATGAAGTCCTGAGCCACTCCAGTTACAGCAGCCTCGGCATGGAAGTTGAGATACTCCAGAACCACCATCCTGGGGATCCTCAACACCAAATCAGAGACAACCCCTGTCAGCTCAGGCAGGGGGACTTATGGGCAGTGGGGTGGACGGTACACCAACAGAATCCCGTATCTGTCTCAGGTACCCAGCACAAAGTTCAGACACTCAAGACCTGCACTTGAATGAATAGGAAGCCTAGAGAGGGAGATCGTATTTCTATAGACTACGGCAAACCCCCCTCCCTGGCCCTCAAGTTGGTGTTGGTGCTGCACCAAGTACCCAGGAGGGCAAAGCTTGGTGAGTCCCATGAGGTGTCCAGAGGGCAATCTTGTCCAGCTTTCTAAGATGAGTTTCAGTTGGTACAACTCAAGGACTGTTGACAAGGTGCTTGGAGAGTCCGTGCAACCGCTTCCATATTGGATCCTTCCCCCTCTCATAAAAAAAAAAAAAAACCTGGCAGGGAAGGAACAGCTGGTTAGGCCAGGGAGGTGATCAATGCCTCCTTGCAAGAGGGAGTGGTCTTGGGCTGCCTGAAAGAGGCAGTGGTGAGACCATTCCCTGGACCTGGAAAATCTTGATATTTTTTAGCCCAGTGGCAAATGTTCCTTTCCTGCGCAATGTTTTTGAGTGGATGGTTGCCAACCAACTCCAGGCCCTCTTGGATGAGCCTGATTATCTAAATCCATTTCAGCTGGGCTTTAGGCTAGGTTTTGGCATGGAAACAGCCTTGGTCACCCTGTATGATGACCTATGTTGGGAGAGACAGAAGAGTGTGACTTCGTTGATGCTCTTTGATCTCTCAATGGCTTTCTGTACCATCGAACGTGGTATCCTTCTGGGACAATTATCTGAATTGGGGGGGGCACTGCATTCCAGTGGCTTCACTCCTACTTGGATGGTCAACCCCAAAAGGTGATATTTGGGGAATATTGCTCTGCCCCATGGATCTTTCATTATGGGACTCTGCAGTTGGTTTTGTCACCCCAGGCTATTCAACATCTACATGAAACCATTGAGTGTGGTCATCTAGAGTTTTGGAGTGCGTTGTCATCAGTATGACTTCTCGATCCTCCCAGAGTGCAGGACACGGAATAACGGGCTCAAGTTAAAGGAAGACAGATTCCGGCTGGACATCAGGAAAAACTTCCTGACTGTTAGAGCAGTACAACAATGGAATCAGTTACCTAGGGAGGTTGTGGACTCTCCCACACTAGAGGCCTTCAAGAGGCAGCTGGACAACCATCTGTCAGGGATGCTTTAGAGTGGATTCCTGCATTGAGCAGGGGGTTGGACTCGATGGCCTTGTAGGACCCTTCCAACTCTGCTATTCTATGATTCTATGCTCAACTCCTATTTTGCTTCTGTTTTTATATCCAAAGGAAATGCTGAGGAAAAGGCTGGGAATGAACACAATAGGGGTATGTGGATCAGTAAGGATGTGGTACAGGGATGTCTAGCTAAGGAATGCTTCAAGTGCCCAAGGCCTGATGAAATATACTCTAGAATATTGAAGGAACTGGCTGAAGAGCAGTCAGGATTTCTATCAATTATCTTTGAGAAGTCCTGGGGAAGTGCTAGAGGACTGGAGAAGAGCAAATGTAGTCCCCCTCTTCAGGAAAGGGGAAAAAGGAGGATCCTAGTAATTATCAACCAGTGAGCCTAACATCAATCCTTAGAAAGATGTTAGAGCAGGAAATAAATATTTATTATTTATTTATTACATTTATATACCACCCCACAGCTGAAGCTCTCTGGGCGATTCACAAAAGTAAACATTAAAAAAGTATATAAAATTTAAAAACTACCAGAAACATAAAAACAACAGTATCTATTTAAAAATGGATATATTAAATGGAACAGATTTATTCCCAAACAAAACGGAGATTTAAATCTCCTCTAGCGAGTCCTACAACAGAATCTACTTTCGTGAACGTTTGTTTTCCACGAGCAACACTTCCAACCTATTACGAAGAGCTGTTATTTTACTGGAATAAGTTCTCAGGAATACTTCTCTCAGTCTTGCCTGCAAGGTTCACAAAGAGGGCAGCTGGCTACAGTTTTGAATATTCAGCAGGGTGACGAAGAAGTCGGTCCAAACGTCGGCATTAGGAATCCTCATGAAGACGCTGTCAGGTTTCCAGATCCCTTGGTCATTTTTCACCTTCATGTATGTATGAAAGCAAACCATTTGTAAGCATCTTGAAGACGGTTGCTAATAGTCAGCATGGCTTTTTCAAAAATAGGTCATGTGGGACAAAGCTTGCCTCCTTCTTTGACTTTGTAACTTCTCTAGTGGACAAGAGGAATGTTGTGGACATAATCTCCCTCATTTTCAGCAAAGCTTTCACGACAAGGTTCCACATGACATTCTCATTGACAAACTGTTGAAGTCTGGCTTGGATGGCACTACAGTAAGGTAGGTCCAAATCTGGCTGGCTAATCGTTTTCAGAGAGTCAGTGTTTATGGCCCTACATGGAATTGGAGAGCAGTAACCAGTGGGGTACCACAGGGTTCTGCCTTGGGGCCAGTATTATTCAACATTTTTATTAATGACCTGGATGACGGGATTGATGGTCTTATCAAATTGCAGTTGACACAAAACTGGGAGGCCTGGCCAATACCCATGATGACAGAATGAGATTGCAATCTGATTTTGACAGGTCGGAAGGCTGGGCAGAGAGGAACAAGAGGTCCTTTAACAGGGAGAAATGTAAGGTATTACACTTAGGGAGGAAAACTGAAGGGTACACATACAAGATGGGGGATTCATGGCCTGGAAGCTCTACATTGAAGAAGGATTTGGGTGTGGTCATTGACATGACATGAGTCAGCAGTGTGAGATCGCTGCTAGAAAGGTTAATGCAGTTCTGGGCTGCATCAGAAGTATTGTATCAAAGACACATGAAGTCCTTATTCCTCTCTACTCAGCAGTAGTGAGACCACACCTGGAGTATTGTGTACAGCTCCGGGCACTACATTTCCAGAAGGTCATTGGCAGGTTACAACAGGTTCAGAGGAGGGCAGCAAAGATGATACAGGGACTTGAGGACAGGCCTCATGAGGACAAGCTGAAGGAACTTGGGATGTTCAGTCTGGAGAAAAGGAGACTGAAGGTAGACATGTTTGCAGTGTTCATATACATAAAAGGGTGCCACAGGGAAGATGGCCAAGAACTATTTTCCATTGCCACAGATATTAGGGCCTGAAATAATGGGTATAAGTTACAGGCACTTAGATTTTGATTAAATATAAGGAAAAACTTCCTAACAATAAGATACAACAGTGAAACAGTCTATCTATGGAGGTTGTGGGTTCTCCATCTCTGGAGGTTTTTAAAAAGAAGCTGGACAGCCACCTCTCATGGATGGTTTAATTGGTTTTCTTGCACATTGCAGAGGGTTGGACTAAATGATCCTTGTAGTCCCTTCCAACTTCCCAATTTTATGATTCTATGACCCACAGCTCTAGTTCTCCTTTTCATCTTCTTCAGGTGAAGCAGTGGATATGCTAAACTAGTGCCTGGCTGCGACAATGGACTGGATGAGGGCTAATAAACTGAAACTCAATCCAGACAAGACTGAGATGCTGTTAATGGGTGGTTTTTCTGACTGAATGGAGAGTGCTCAACCACTCTCCATTGTTCTGGATGGGGTTACACTACCCCTGAAGGAGCAAGTTCGTAGGTTAGGGGTCCTCATGGAGCCATCTTTGTCACTTGGGGCTCAAATAGCCTGAGTGCCTTCTACCAACTTTGGTTGGTGGCCCAGTTATGCCTTTATCTGGACAGGGGTAATCCAGCTTCAGTTGTCTATGCTCTGGTAACCTCCATGTTAGATTACTGCAATGCACTCTACCTAGGGCTGCCTTTGAAGACAGTTCAGAAGCTGCAGCTTGTGCAAAATGGGGTGGGCAGATTGATAACAGGGACAAGAAGATGTGAACATAAACCACCAATTCTTGCTGGCTTGTTCTGGCTGACTGAATGTTTCTGAGCCCAATTCAAAGTGCTGGTTTTGACCTATAAAGCTTTACATGACTTGGGACCACAGTACTTGATGGAGTGCCTCTCCCAGCATGAACTGACCTATACACTACGTTCAGCATTTTAGGTCCTCTTCCAGGTGCCTCCAAGGGAGGCTTTCAGGGTGGCATCAAGGGAGAGGGCCTTCTCAGTGGTGGCCCCCCAATTATGGAATGATCTCAATGAGGCCCACCTGGCACCAACATTGTTATTTTTTCAGCACCAGGTTAAAACTGCCCTCTTCTCTCAGGCATTTGGCAGCATATAATCAATTTTAATGATGTCCTGGATTTTTTTTGGTTGATGTTTCAAAATTATTTTTTTAGATATATGTTGTTGCTATGTGTGCAATCTGCTTATACATGTAAATGGTTTTGCACTTTGTATAATGCATTTTTAATGGTTTTTAATTTTTGTTAACTACCCAGAGGGCTTATGCTATGGGGCTATATAGAAATAAAATGAATGAAATGAAATTATATTTCTATATCCCCCCATGATAGCTTTAGAAATGTACAATGTATTTGCATCAAAACTAGCAAAATGGGGACCCTTGCAATACCCTCACATTTTCTGACATAATCTTGACTACCAAAAGAACATTTGGTATGCTTTGAATGGGCCCCATTTGGGGGGGGGGAATACAGGACCCCTACACCTGTTGTACATTTTAAAATTGCTTTTACTTAGATCCAGCCTATATGACCGGTTTAGTGCAGAGAGAGAAGCACATTGGTGTCGTTCTGGAGTGATGACGCTGTTGCTAATCCACAGCATCCTCACAGCTTCCCTCTGGAAAAGGCACATTTTTGCAAAGTTGTTTTAGTGCACTGCTTCCCTGTGCAGTTCTGCTGCAGCGTTCCCCATCCCCCACATTAAATCCTGGGTGTCCCTGGTTATTCTGTGCCCTGAGACCTGGTTGTGACTTCTCTCTGACTGATCGGGGGTGGGGCTTTCCCCTTCATTCTCTCCATTTTCTCTTTCTCCCCATTAGTACTTTTGGACACAAATTTCCTTTAACACTACTTCGCAGTAGCGCTATTTCAACATTTCATTGTATCACAGTAGTGCAATTTTAACTATTCACTATATCATGATAGCCCTGTTTTAATCATTCCATTCACAATATCACAGATATCTGAGAATGGAGGCTGACAGGAAGAGGTGTGGGTTACCCAGTTGTACTGCCTAGTACCTCATTCTCCACCAGTACAAAGGCTGAAAGAAGCAGGGCATTTAATAACTTATGCATACTGGGCCTGTTCCTACCATATGCTAAGCCATGGTTAACTTGCTAGCTCTTTTGCAGCAAATGGTTAGTGAGCATGGTTAAACCATGGTTATATAGACACCATGGTTAGGAATGTTTCACACAGCATGTTACAACACGCCAAGCCATAACGTTTAGCTCAAAATGCTTAACCTCTGTGGCTTAGTATGTCACCAATATCTCAATAGCACTGTTTTAACCAATCTCTCAGTAGCCTTCTTTTTAACCCTTGGTCAGGCAGCCAGCTGCATTCAATTTCATGCAGGTTGTGCGGAGAATGAATGGCCAGGATGGGGGGAAAGCAGAGCAAATCTGAGCTGGGGGGAGCATCACTGGACTGCCTCAGTGAGCTGAGCAAGCCAGTTTCATTCCTCATTCACAATATCACAGTAGCACTGTTTTATGCATTCACAATATCACAATAGCATGTTTTAGCCATTCACAATATCCCAATGATGCATGAGAGGGGAGATGTGTGGGGTAAACTACAGGGGCCTAATTCATCTTTTCCATTAAACTTCAAAGAGCAGGGTTAGCATGGATAGGGACTGATAAAAAAGCCTCTCTCATTTGCTGCACAGCATCTACAGGATTGGTGATGTTCAGTTCAACTAGCAGGACTCTGCCCACCCAACCTTAAATAAGGTGGTTTCAGTACTTTTTGGCTTGTAAAAGTGGGCTTTTAGGAAGTGTAGCCTCTGCTTTTCTTGCCACATGTGCTGCTGACTGATGAAAGCCGGTTTCATGAAAAACTGGATAAAACCAGAAAATACTTCTGAATGCATTTCCATGTAGATGGGTTCTTAGTTATTTCCTGAAATGCATCCAGTTTATATCCCTCACCAGGTAGATGCTCCATGCCAAATGCCATTGCACAACCACATGCAGCAGCACAGCATACATAAAGAGGTAGGTTGTTCTAGATACATTAAAAGACAGATCTTTTAAGGTGGTAATAAGGCATAGCCCAACTATGGATGTAAAATTTCCAGAATTTTTGAAGCCATTCGGAGGGGGGGGGGGTTGGGAAAAAACAAAAATATTCAGAAAAATTGAAATAATGCAATATTAGCACTTTTTACAGATTGAAAGTCACTTTGATACTTTAGGAACATAAAATGTAATTATGTCCAAGATGGTTTGGCATAAAATTATTACATTTGGTATATTAAAAGTACAGTGTAATCAAACAATTATTACAAATTTAATTTCCTTTTTATTTATTTTTTTACTTTTTTTTTGGTAGCAAATGGAGCTACAAGCTCCTGAACTGTTAGGAACACCTGAAGTGTAAGGAAACTCTTTGGTTCTGCCAGTTTATGGAGGGCAGGCAAAAAACAATTTAAAACAACAACAGGAGAAACCACCAACATTAGTAACAAAGAAAATTATTTATGTCTCTACTAGTCCTCCAGTGTCAAGACACAAAGTACCCATTCCCATAAAAAGAATTGAGAAAAAGGCAGGGACCAACTCAGTGAATATGTATGAAATTTAACCAGACTCATTTTCTGAGCTGTAGCTATCACTATCAGAGCTTTATCACACCAGCGTTATACTGTGCAATCACTGTGAATTGCGTGCAAAGGACTCCGAAGTTTTCTAGCTTATAATCTGCTTTTATTGTGAAGTACTCTGAAGTTTCCCAGTTTATAATCTTCTTTGACTGTGAAGTACTCCCATGCATCCTGCTTTAATTGTGCTATAAAGGGAAAAGAATCAAGGTATTTAGCTACTAGTTTCCGAGCATGTTTTCCGAGCGGCCACTGGGGTGCAGGAGCAGGATTTGATATGAATTAAATTCTTACATCTGCGTAAGCTTTAAAGATAAAGACTTCAAAATTGGCACAGTACTAGATATTAAGGAGAGCTTTAAGCATACCAAATTTGAATCGGATTGGGTCATCCGTTGATTCTTAATGATTTTTTACATTTCCCTCCTTAAACCCATTTCCTGTTATGCAAAGGATCTTAGGAGCACTGCCGCCCAGGGTGTGATTTAGCTAGCAACAACAATGGCGACAGCTTAGTGCTGTAGGGGATAATTTGAGGGAAACAGATACATGGGATGAAGCTCTCAGTTTCAGTCTCTGCTTCTGGTTTTTTCCCCAGGCCTTCACATCTCTAAACGCAGCCCTGTGACATTTGATTGTCAGTTTGACAGTTTGATTGTACCCCATCTTATTTATACAGTATAAAATAGTATACACATAAAACCAGGCAGCAAGATATGAAAAGTTAAAATAGCAGTAGTTAAATTCAGAGCACCAAAATTCAGATAATAGCTTGGGACAGAAAGGTAGTCAAGGCCCATTTAAAAATCAACAGTGTAGGAGCCATATATGCCTAGGGAGTAAGTTCCATAAATATGGGGCAACCACTGAAAAAGCCTGGCCTCTAGTCCTAGGCACACTTTACTCATGTGTAATGCTCTAATATGTAGCCGGAAGAGCAGAGACACACTCCTGGCCTTATTCCCAATGTGCTAGTTGTGCCCCAAATTCAGTGGCAGTTCTGCTGTGGCAATTGGGGTAACAGGGTGGTGGTGTAATCCTTGGTGGATCCAGGGAGGCAGAAATTGGCCTCTGGACCCTTCAAAGTTGCCTACCAGTAATCTACACTGACCATTTTTACTCAAGAGGAAGTGCAGATTACTGGGTAGTAATTATCCAAATCCATTGATTCTAAACCTGGTTTCTTCAGTAAAGGTCTTAGTACTGCTTCCTTTAAAACAGTGGAGACCAAGCCACTCATCAAGGAAGCACCCATCACCTCTGAAGTCCAAATATGCAACCCAGTCCTGGCCAGTAGTATGGGCAAGAACAAGTGATGGGCTTCAATCCTCCAAGCAACTTGTCCATGTGCTCAGATTGCACAAGCCAAGAAGCATCCATAGACTAGATGGTTCACTAGTGCCACCCTTCTCTGATTCTGTCATAACAATGGGCCAATACGAATATGAGCAACTTTATCTACAAAATACCCCAAAATTTGGTCAGAGAAGATCTTCGAGGGCTCCAGCTGTTGTACTCAAGAACTTATACCAAGAAGGCCTTTAACAACTCAAATGATCAGATTAAATGGTGGCAAAGAAGTTTTCAACTGTTCCTTTGTTGTTATTTTGCTTTCTTGGTAGTATATGACTTAACTCTCTTCTTTGAGCCTTTGGCAGTGCTGGCATTCCAATTGTACAGACAAGATATTTCTCCTAGATACGAGAACTGAAGGGGATATCTAACAGCAGCAGCTGAGTTGTCCAGAAACCAAACCTTAGCCATGTGCTTAGCCAGTCATTCTGTCAAGTTGAGGAGATGGTAGAAAGTGCAAGGCTAGCGCATCCTAGACACTTGTAGGACATGGCAGACATGAAGGAAAAGGCAGAAAGCACGTAAGGGATGGGCTGATGTGGAGTGCAGCAGTGAACCACAGCCAATGTACCAGAATGCCTGGGGCTAGCCTTGATCTTTGGATGAAACACTGACAGTTAAAGGCTGAGGTGCAGTGTTCACTGTGCCAGCCACTTCCTCAGGCCGAAAGGGGTGGATATTGTAAGCACCTGAGACTTCTGTCTTCCTTCCTGATGGAAGTCAAGGAGAAATGACAGTGTTAAACTGTGGCTGAACATTTGAAAGGGAGCGATATAGTGAGAAGAGATTAAGGAACCAGGGTTGTGAAGGGCTCTTACAGGGAGCAGAAACCCTAATTAAATGGACTGTCAGCAACAAAGTTCCATTCAGAAGGAAGACAATGAGAGAGTCTGTAGAGCAGAACCAGGAAGCAATGAAAGGAGGATGGAGCCACCACATTCCCCCCGGGAGTTCTGCAAAGGGCTTCACTTAATGGGGGACCCAAGCGGCCCACCATCAGCCCCCTCAGCTGGCCATGTGCTCTGCTTCGAGATGCAGAGCCTTCTCCATTCAAATAGATTTGCATCTTCCATTTACATAGGAGAAGGTGGTGGAGGTCAGAGGCAAAGCTGACTACATTGGCCCGCTCAGCAGTTTCTTTTGTATTTCCTGCTAAGGTTTTTGTTGCTGCTGTTCAATAGTTAAACTCTCTTTACCCTTCGAGGGGGCACCTGGGGTCAGGTAAATGAAAGCTGCCCAGAGGACAATGTTTCTATGGCTGTAAAGAAGAGCAAATCTGACTTGCTGGAAGGGAATATAATGGGATGTAGGCAGAGCCTTGCCCCTCCTTTTCCTGGGTCAGTTCCCCAATCCTTCTCATCAGGCAAGCACCCTCTTGGCCTTTCTGCTTGAGCGGCATCTCTGAATGTGTTAATTAGCCACAAGCTGTTGCCCTCAATGGCCAAGAAGAGGAAGTGCTGTGTGAATCATATGACAACATGAAGAACTTGGCCTCTCTTCACTCTGGGTGCAGGGGCGGGGGGGGGGGTTGGGAAGACGGGTTCTTATCTTATGCTCCTCCTTAAATAGGTCTTGCTAACCCAGAGACTCCGCCCCCAAAAACACATTGCTGAGGTTTGTTAACTTTGATCTGTGATTGGGAGGAGAAGTCAAAGTGGGAGGGGGTGCTTGCCAGGCCTAGTAGCTACGGGAGGGGATCTTGTAAAAGGCTCCTAGGAAAGCTTCCAGATCGATGAAACGCAGCAAAACTAATTTGGGTCTCTCTTCAAAACTAAGTGCCTCTATGATTTTCAGCTTTTTTGAATGATAGTGCATAGAAAAGGCATCGAAGTGTCACTTTGAAGGACCATGTTTCAATCCCCTCAATTGGCCCAGTGGACTTAGTGTCCAATCATAGGCTTCCCCTACTTCCACAACACACTGCTCATTGCCCCCTCCATTTCTTGTTCATGCAGTTAGCCAGCTTGCTTATGGCTTCTACTATTTTGTAGGGCTGTGCAGGGACCCCCCGATTCGCCTCGGAGGCCAGTTCGGAGCCCCCGAAGCAGCCCCAATTCAACTCGGGGTGCTTTGGGGATTACCCGCCTTGCCTCGGTGCCAAAGCTGAGGCAAGATTCGGGCCCTCTGAGGCGACTCAGCCTTTTCTAGGTGCCAGCTGGCACCCAGAAAAGCCTCCCTTTCCCCGCTGCCGCTGCCATTGCCACGGTGGCCATAGAGATACTAAACTATTTAGTACCTCCAGGGCCACAAACTATGGTGGCCAACACTCAGAGCCCCCATGATATCTTAAAATCATGCGCAGCCTGGTTGTTTCTATATGTGGCGGCAGAAGCTGGCAGGAGCGAGGCGGCGGTGGCGGCAGCGATGGCAGCAGGTAAGGTCCGTCCAGTGCCGCTACGAAGTGGCCTGAGGCGCCCCGAAGCTTCCGAGCTGATCGGCTTTGACTTCGGGGTGCCTCGGGCTGAGCTAGAACCACCTTGGAACTGAGGTGAGGCAAGCCGAATCAGCCCACCTCTGCTCAAATTCAGGGCCTCGGTCTGAGGCGGTGCACAGCCCTACTATTTTGTTATTCGGGGTACATCCGCATGGGCTCTTTTTTCGTGCTTCCGTGCTCTACTAGCCACCCCTTCTTCTGCTGCTTCCTACGCAGTTTACTTTTCAGCAGATCACAGTAACATGACTGCAAAATACCATATTGAAGAGGTGAATGATGTCTGGTAGTTTCCCCAACACCTCTTCCCTGAAACTGTAAAGTAGCAATATTGAAGCACAGGAACAGACAGATGGGCTGGCAGACAGGAGGCATCTGGCCAGGCAGAGGTTCAGCATGCTGCTTTGCTAGGTCCTGCATGGAAAGAAAGGGCTGGTGGTTCCTCCCTCTGCTAGTGTTCGGAAGTGGCAGCTAGTCCACTGCTGCTGCTGCCGCTTCTGCTTCCCTGGCCCTGAACTCTTGTTTTGGCAGGAAAGCCTCCTCCCCATCCCAACACACAAGCAAATCACATACACAGGGGAAACAGGCTGCTATTTAAGAATGGGGGAAATTAACTAAACATAGAATCATAGAATAGCAGAGTTGGAAGGGGCCTACAAGGCCATCGAATCCAACCCCCTGCTCAATGCAGGAATCCACCCTAAAGCATCCCTGACAGATGGTTGTCTGGCTGCCTCTTGAAGGCCTCTAGGGTGGGAGAGCCCACAACCTCCCTAGGTAACTGATTCCATTGTCGTACTGCTCTAACAGTCAGAAAGTTTTTCCTGATGTCCAGCTGGAATCTGTCTTCCTTTAACTTGAGCCCGTTATTCCGTGTCCTGCACTCTGGGAGGATCGAGAAGAGATCCTGGCCCTCCTCTGTGTGACAACCTTTTAAGTATTTGAAGAGTGCTATCATGTCTCCCCTCAATCTTCTCTTCTCCAGGCTAAACATGCCCAGATCTTTCAGTCTCTCTTCATAGGGCTTTGTTTTCAGACCTCTGATCATCCTGGTTGCCCTTCTCTGAACACTAATGTATATTCTGAAGGGAAGAAACAGTGTGACTGATTGTGAGTGAACCAGAGGCTACTATTTATGAATGAGGAAACCTAACTCATGCGCTGTTCTGAAGGGAAGAAACAGCACAACTACGAAGTACTAGGAAAGGAAGCCTATGACCAAAATGTGCCTGGGCGGCCCCCACCCCTTGAATAGGTCACAGAAACACAACGCCCAGGATTTAATGCTGGGTGACGGGGCACAGTGCTGCAGAACTGCTCAGGAGCTGCATTTAAGGAAAAACAGCGTACTAAAATGACTTCCAAAAATGTGCCTTTTCCCAAGGGAAGCTGCAGAGTTGCTGTGGATTGGTGACAGCATCATCTGTTGCAAATGATCCCAATGTGGACTAGATGGAACAACTATTAGATGGATCCACAGTTGGCTACAGAATCTGACTCAAAGAGTACTTATCAACGGAACCTTCTCAAACTGGGGGAGGCAACGAGTGGGGTACCGCAGGGCTCAGTCCTGGGCCCAGTGCTCTTCAACATTTTTATGAATGATCTGGACGAGGAGGTGCAGGGAACGCTGATCAAATTTGCAGACAACACAAAATTGGGTGGGATAGCTAATACCCTGGAAGACAGGAACTATCTTCAAACTGATCTTGATAGGCTGGAGTGCTGGGCTGAAAACAACAGAATGAAATTTAATTGGGATAAATGACATGTTCTACACCTAGGAAAAAGAAACCAAATGCACAATTACAAGATGGGGGATAGTTGGCTCAGCAATACTACAAACGAGAAGGATCTTGGAATTGTTGTAGATCACAAGCTGAATATGAGCCAACAGTGTGATGTAGCTGAAAAAGAAGCAACTGCTTTTTTGGGCTGCATTAATAGTATAGTTTCCAAACCACGTGAAGTACTGGTTCTTCTCTATTCAGCACTGGTTAGGCCTCATTTTGAGTATCGTGTCCAGTTCTGGGCTCCACACTTCAAGAAGGATGCAGACAAGTTGGAGCATTTCCAGAGAAGGGCAACGAGGATGATCAGGGGTCTGGACAGAAAGCCCTATGAGGAGACACTGAAAGATCTGGGCATGTTTATGTTGGGGCCAGAACTTTTCATTGGGAATTTTGTTTGTGCTCAGAAACACAGCTCACAACGCAGGTCTTACTTAGCAGAGTAAATTTATTAGCTTCAGACTTCTTTACAGTTCCGTGTCATTGTGCAGAGTGACAAAAGCTATACACATATACATATATACACAGCTTTTTATCTATATTACATACGTCTGTGATTAGGCTAACCCAGCCTCAAGGATCTTTGGTATATTCATATCATTATGAGAATGATATCTTAGAGAATCCTGGCAAGGTTCCCAGTACAACTTCTATCTCAAGGTAATTGCTCACAGATAGTCTTCCTCTGTTTAGCCTTGAGATAGCCACACACACAATTTTAATGACTACGCAAGCCTTTTACTTTCTTAAACTTAACAGTTTAGCCTGGAGAACAGAAGATTGAGGGGGGACATGATAGCACTCTTTAAATACTTAAAAGGCTGTCACACAGAGGAGGGCCAGGATCTCTTCTCGATCATCCCACAGTACAGGACACGGAATAATGGGCTCAAGTTACAGGAAGCCAGATTCCAGCTAGACATCAGGAAAAACTTCCTGATTGTTAGAGCAGTATGACAATGGAACCAATTGCCTACGGAGGTTGTGGGCTCTCCCACACTAGAGGCATTCAAGAGGCAGCTGGACAATCATCTGTCAGGGATGCTTTAAGGTGGATTCCTGCATTGAGCAGGGGGTTGGACTCGATGGCCTTGTAGGCCCCTTCCAACTCTACTATTCTAGGATTCTAAATTGGCCATATAGATTGGCCCCTGGTGTAGTGTGGTGGCTAAGCAGCTGAGCTACAAGTCAGAAGCAGCCCTGTTTGAATATAATCTCTGCCAGCCAAACTAGTTTTGATGAGCGAAGGGGCGACAAAGTATTAATGGGAAAGCAAGGATTTATCCCACACCACATAGGACCTTAATGTACCATGACAAAAAGCTGGAGGAGTGAATGGGGGTTGTGCGAAATAGCACCTGCCACCTCTTTGAACAATTCTTATCTGCCACGGACTTGCTAAATGGTCATAGGCAAGCCACTCTCTCTCAGTCTCAGCCCAATTCTCTCCCCTCTGTAATACCGAGATCAAAATCCTTGCATGACCTTTGTGACGATTACACAAGACCAAGTATGTAAGGTGTCTTGAACATTCTAAAATGCCATGGAAATGATGAGAATGGTTATTGCCGCAGGTAGTGGTCCTGACTCCAGTTGTGGGGGGGGTCCCACATTAAGGAGATACTAACTTCCTCAACATGGACATTGTAATGTCTGGAGAAACGCTGTGAGAAGAAACATAGTCCCTTGTGAGCTTGCCCTTTGTAATAGGGCACAGTAGGTACTTTCCCACAAGTAGATCTGCCTGCAATTAGGCACCATAGCCTGCTATTGAAATTGCAAGAAGAAGATACTTACAGGTTAAATCCCTTTGCATGTAGACATGCAGCCTGGCTTTTAAAACTGCAAATGACCATATGTACCTGTAGGTAGGCCTTGTCACAAGCAAGCATCACAGCATTCTATTTAAAGCCTACTTGTTAGCAGATCTAGGCACAAGTGGTAGGTTGGAGCACTTGCAGGACCTTTGTGAAGATTACCCAAGACAAGTAATGCCTTTGTTGTTCTTTGCAAAAGTAGACTGCAGACAACCACCCATTTTGGCAGCAATCTGGTAGCAAGAAAAGAGATGCATTTTTTGCTTTAAAACAAGGAATTTGGGAAATCTGTGACTTCTTTTAATATAAAATCACACTCCTGGAGCCCCAGGAGACTGGGATTTTTGCATTAAAACAAAGTGTGGGCCCCTGCACACCTTGTTTTAAGGTAAGATGCACCTTTTTTCTTGCAGCTGCACACCACTGAAATTCATCAGCAATTTGGTGACAGCGGGGGATACAAAAAAGGACAGGGGTGGATGCAGCCCATGGGATTCATGTTACCCCCGGTGCAGACAGTTCTGAACTAGATGGACCTTTTGTCTGATTCCGTATAGAGTAACATACTATGATCTTATGTAGTGTTGCAGTTTGGGAGTCTAGTTCTACTGTTTACTGTTAAGATTTATAAATGTGAGACACCACCACATGATTTCAACAATTGATGCAGTTACTTCCCACATCAGTGTAAATTCTCCTAGAAGAGGGGTGTTTGTGTGTGTACTGGTGTGGGATGTAGCCAACTTATCTGCCCATCCCATGTAGATCCTGTTTGCACAGATTATAGGCATGCTGTTGGACTTGGCCACGTGGAAGCCACTTCCATGCCACAATGGTAGCATGCAAATTGGGCCTAACGGGAAGACGAATCTACAACCAGCAGGAATGTGGGCAAATGCTCCAACTACTTGGACAACACCCTTCATGGAATACATTGGGGAAAAGCAAAGCCACAGCCAGAAATATGCAAAATACTCCTGAAAAGTTTTCTTCATTTTATTTAAATTCTTTTATCTTCTTTTAAAATGTTGGTGTGTTTCACCTGAGCGTAAAATGATAGCTTAAGATACCCGATATCTGCAGCATCCTCTGGATCAGATCAAGGTTGTTAAATAAATTGTATAGGAAGGGCTGTAAGGTAGATACATGACATGGAAGACCAAGCGCTGAGATCTCTTCAGGACCCCTGGTAGGATGGGAGAGAGTTCCTTCATGATTGCACTGGTTTCCCTTCAACACCTACCAACTCAGAGCTCAATCACATGTAATTCCCCTGCCCCCTGCTTTCCCTCTGCTTTTTTTTTTTTTACCTCCGATGCATGTGCATCAAGCTGATGGTCCCTTTCACGTGAATTCACTTGTTTGCTCTTCCACTTCACCCCGCCAGTTCTTTGTCCCTCCAGTTCATTGGTTGCTTTTTCATCCCCTTGAAAACTCAAACCTTGCATCCCAGATATAGAAGCAGGCCCTGTCAGCTGAGTACTTCAATCAGACCATCTTTCTGCCCTGCAAAAAAAGAATGACCCTTTAGTCTGGCTCTTTGGGGGCATCGAGAGAGTACAATCCTGTCTCTGCAGAAATTTGGGCATTGTATGATTTTTTAAAAAATGCTTTTGAACCTGAGATTCAAGATTTGGGTTTTATATTAAGGCTTGGAGCTGGCTGCTGAGAGAGATCGCTTTTCCCTGCCAGGACCTGATGCAAATCCATTCAAGTCGACAGCCAGACTCCTGTCACAATAGCAATACATGGAGGCTTAAGGGCACGTTAAATGCATTTAGGGAAATAATCCAGATTTTAGGTGTCCTAGGAAAAGACAGAAAAAGCTGGGGAAGAGGCAGGGTATCAGCAGGACAGGCACGGCATCATGTGAGTACCCTGCTGCAAATTTGCACACCAGGCATTGTGAGAATGCACAAAATCACAGGTGTGATGGAGCTCTCAATTACAGATCATTGCTTTGCTGCAACTGAATGGCATCGATGTGCAAATTGTGCATGCCACTTACTCCGGAACATGCAACTCTGATTTGGAGATTCATATGCATGAAGACCCTCAGCCTTAGAAGTTGTTAATTTGGAACAATTCCTGTGGTTGCTGAATGGTCTCTTCAAAGAGCAACAGGCTTGTGACATTGACAAGTGTATTCCAAGTGGTGTGGTTTTGATGTCTTGTCTGTTGTTTCCACCTTGTCTGCTACAATCTGTATTACTATATGAACACGGAGAATGCTACTCAATAGGAATGACCCATGATGCCGGGTTAATTCTGTTTACAAAAGAATAAATATTATAGCAGTGCCTTATAAGAGAGAATCAATAGCTTCCCTTCACTAGGTGATCCCTTCATGTCTTCCCAAATTGATTTGCTCCCCCCACCCCACCCCACCACATCACCATCACAGCATGGCTATCTATTACGGGGTGATGGGGGGGTCAGGCGATTATTGAAGTATATCTGAATTTACAATATTAACGACTAGCTACGGAGCGTCCGGAGGTTCGTGGTGAATTAATTATCTGTTTAAGAAGCCATGAAGAAATCAATCCATGGAAATTTCTCACTCTTTTGAGAGAGCGAGGGAGCTTGTCAATTTTTTTCCTTGCATTACATTTAAAGAGGCCGAATGCACTTTTCAGAGGCTGTTTGCACTGAGGATGTACAGCTGAAAGTGGTCAGCCTCACCTTGTCCTCTTGTCCTCCATCTTTCCAATAATACACAGGACATGCAGCATGTAGTGGTGTGTATGAAGAAGTGTGGGAGCTCAAGTCATTCTGGCAGAGGAGAAAACACCTCTTCTCCTCACCCCCTGTAGCTAATAAAAGGGCCACCTGGCCAAGGCAGTAGCTGGAGTAGCGTTGTACTCGTACCGCTGCGGTACGTTCCCTTAAAAGACTTGTTGGGGGGATACATTCCTGCACCGCTGAGAAAGAGCAGGCTAGAAGAAAAGCGCCCCCAGAAGTGGGCAGTAATTGTGACTGGATGCAAAGGGGAAGTCAGGTGGACTGCTGAAGTTGGCCACAGCTAGCATCTCTGTTTTGGTAGGGATGTTCTCTGTGGGTTATCTGCTGAAGAAGGCATCTAGCAAACTCTGCCTGATTCCTCCCTCACTTTCCACCTAGCACAGCTGCTGAGTCATGCTCCAACAACACCAAACTCGGAAGATGTGGTCTCTGATTAGCCCCATCATTGCACTTTAACTTTAAGCCAGCCCCTGTGGTTTGGAGAAAGAAATCTGTAAATTTTTATTTATTTATTTCCTTTCATTTCCAATAGCCAAAGCTCTCTGGGTTCTTTACAACTATTCATAAGACAATAAAATACAGCATTAAAAATACAGCATAGAAATTTAATGTCAAAAATGTAAACAATTTAGACCACTAAAACCATTTTATTAAAGTATTAGACCTGTTTAGACGATTGGCAGAAATGTCCCATCATATGCCATTCAATGCCTGGCAGTAGAGGGCAGACTTAACCTGGCC
This sequence comes from Elgaria multicarinata webbii, assembly GCF_023053635.1. Taxonomy (NCBI): domain Eukaryota; kingdom Metazoa; phylum Chordata; class Lepidosauria; order Squamata; family Anguidae; genus Elgaria; species Elgaria multicarinata. Next base: position 113,639,698 of record NC_086178.1, read on the forward strand.
ACTGAAAGGATGACAATGATGGCACCAGGCAGGTCTCTGTGGGGAAATCATTCCATAGTGGGGTGGGGCAGGGGGAGGACGGGACCACTGAAAAGTCTTTCTCCCTTGATGCCACTTTCTGAGCCTCTCTTGGAGGTGACACTCGAAGGGGGGGCATTCTCCCTTTAGGGCCAGACCCTTGAATCTCAGCTTTATCACACCAGCGTTTTACTGTGCAATCAATGCAAATTGCATGCAAAGGACTCCGAAGTTTTCCAGATTATAATCTGCTTTTATTGTGAAGTACTCCCATGCATCCTGCTTTAATTGTGCTATAAAAGCAAAAGACTCGCCGTATTTTGATACTAGTTTTCGAGCGTATCATCTGAGCGGCCACTGGGGCGCAGGAGTAGGATTTGAAGAAAAATTAAACAAATGCTGACATTTGCGTAAGCTTTAAAAATAAAGACATCAAAAGTATTAAGGAGAGCTTTAAGTATACCAAATTTGAATCGGATTGGGTCATCTCTTGATTTTTTATGATTTTTTTTACATTTCCCTCCTTAAACCCGCTTCCTGGTATGCAAAGGATCTAGCCCCCCGTAGCAATAACAACCAAAACGCCAACAGCTTAGTGCTGTAGGGATAATTCGAGGGAAACGGGTATGTGGGGTGAAGCTTTCTGTGTAGATCAACATACTCTCTTGGCCCCATGTTTAGGAGCTATATAAAGCTTCATATTTGCTGCCCCAACTATCTGACATACCAAAAGGCATCCTGGCTATGTCAGTTTGGCCTTGCCTGGCCAGATCCTAAGCCTAAATCTAATTCTTTTCTCTGTTATCAGCTTAGTGCCTTGATACAACCTGGTCTCTAAATTTTAATCATTTTTGGTATAGAAATGAGCCTCGTTTACACAATTTGGGGTTGCGCAGCTTTTGATGGACCTGACAAATCCCCTCCCCTTCATTCCAGAGCGCCATCTCCCTGTGCTCAGCTGTCACCATCTTCCTGCCCACAACTCACAGTCTTTCATCTCCCTTGGCCTTGTGCAGCTCATTTCTACCCCTACCCCTTCTCACGTCTCTATCCTTTCCGCCCCTGTTTTCCTCCGGCCATTGTCTTATTTGTTCTTCTTCCTTCAGAAGTCCTTCCTTTTGGGTTGCTTCTGGTCAACAGCAAACAGCTTCTTCTACCCAAATACTCTATTTTAGTTTTCCCATCAGCCCTAGTCTTTCTCAAGCCCCCTTTTTTTATCTCAACTTTGCTGTTTCTTCTCCATGAGAAATAGGGGAGGAGGAAGCAGAAGCCAAAGGGAAATAAAGAGGAATAATAGATGTGGTGGTGGTGGGCATATCAGCCATCTAGTCTAACTCACTGCTTGATGCAGGAAATTCGGACGCATAGTATCCCCAATCGATGGCTTCCCAGCCTTAAACGGAAGACCTCCAGCAAAGGAAGGCCCACCTGCCCTCTAGGGAATTGCTGAACTGCTCTTACCATCAAGACATTTGTCCTTTAAGAAGACTAGTCCTTGATTGAACGTTCCTTGGTGAGTAAGAAATTTTAGAAGCTAGCCTCAGCATCTGAGCAGCAAATGCTCTTGGACACAATAATAGAATGGGATGGAGAGACCCCATCATACCAGCGATTTAGTGCAGTTTCGCCATGCCTGGTGTGCGGATTTGCAGCAGGGTACTCACATGGCGCCATGCCTGTCCTGCTAACACCCCACATCTTCCCCAGCCTTTTCTGTCTTTTCCTAAAATGTCTAAAGTCTGGATTATTTTCCCTAAATGCATTTAACGTGCCCTTAAGCCTCCATGTTTTGCTACGGTGACAGGAGTCTGGCTGTCAACTTGAATGGATTTGCATCAGGTCCTGACAGGGAAAAGCCATCTCTCCCAGCAGCCAGTTCCAAGCCTTGATATAAAACCGAAACCTTGCATCCCAGTCTCGAAAGCATTTTTTAAAAATCATACAATGCCTGGATCTCTGCAGAGACAAGATTGTACTCCCTCAATGCCCCCAAAGAGTCAGACTAAAAGGTCATTTCACTTTTGCCATGCAGAAAGGTGGTCTGGTTGAAGTACTCAGCTGTCCAGACTTGCTTGTATATTCTTGTTCGGGGGGGGGGGGGGCAACCAATGAACTGGAGGGAGAAAGAGAAGGGGCAGGGTGGAGTGGGGTGGAGTGGAAGAGCAAACAAGTGAAAGAGCAGAGTGGGACCATAAGCTTGCCGCGCTGATGCATCGGAGGTAAAAAAAAGTGGAGGGAAAGCAGGGGGAGAAATTGCGTGTGATGGAGCTCTGAGTCTCTATGGGTCTTATGTTCTCAAAACCATCTGGTTGTTAAAAATACCTGTTTGCAGCAAGGACTCCCTTTTTCAAAGTGTAAACCAGAATGAAGGATGGGTCGGGTCCCTGAAACTGGGTTTATGCAACAAAGAAGCTGGGAGTGAAGGGGAAGGGTCTGTGAGCTGCCTGCAGACTGCACTGAGATCATCTGGGAAAGTTGATAAATCTAAACCACACTTACATCGGGCTCCACCTATGCCATGATAATCATGTGCTAATGATGAGTCCACAATCTGAGGCTGCAGGAGTGGTTGGGTACGGTTCTGGTTATCAGACGACCAGGAGGGAATCTACACGTCGTACTGAAGGCACTTGCATGCGCCCCCAGTATGCCCCCAAAACGATGGTGTATTCCTGCCTACCTGCAGCCCAGAAGAGACGGAGGAGGAGGCGGCTGGGGTATCCGCCCGCGTCCTTGCCACCGCCTCCCCGCCGGCCTCCTGCTGCCGGGGTAAGAGCGACCCGGGTCGGAGAGTTCGGCGGAAGCAGAAGCATAATGTCCATAGAGCATAATGGCTAATGTTGGTTTTCCGTGCAGTACCAGAAGCTCTGTTGGTGTATAACTCTTTTTCTTAACTCTTTTCTTAGTCCTTTCACAAAATGATAGTTTTCTGGGAAAAAGAAACAGCTATTCAACCAGTTTGTCTAGAGCATAGATATGGGTCTATTCTCAAAGGACTATCTGGGCCAGCCTAACCCACATTCCTTTAGGGATTAATCACCGTAATTTCTTCTTGGAGAGAGAAATGGGTTTTATAGCATTTTACCCAAATCAAGTTGAGGATCCACTTAACCGAGACCAGATCAAAGTGGACTTTGCACTTTAACCTGACATGCACATAAACATGAAGGAGAGAAGGACTTTCTCAATAAAAGATGCTTAGCATGTCAGCAGTGAGTACGGGTAGGTCCAGAGACCTGCCATTTTTTAAAGATGTAATGAGTCGATGTTCCATGTCAACATCTCTCACCTTGGCCAGCAATCACAGGCAGAAAGGGAAGGGTTAGAGAAACACCCCATGACATGATTTTTGAAATTATGTGAAAACTGCCACATAGCAACAGAGGACCTGTGACCGCTGTAGAACGTTTTGCCTGAATTGTTGCTGTCTGTCTCTGTATTATGTACCTCTGCTGCAGGCTCTTTCTTATATACTGGCTTTTGCTCCACCTACCCGGTCACAGTAAGTGCTTATGTGCGTAATACCAACAACTTATGTCCAGGCTAGCCTAGGACTATTCCACCTAATGGCTAGGCCCCTTTGATACAGTTCTATGAATTGTAATGCCCAGTCATAGGTGTTTTTTTTTAGTGTATTCCACTCTGCTGTGACTCAGGTTTGCAGATGACACAAAATTGGGTGGGATAGCTAATACCCTGAAAGACGGAAGCAAACTTCAAAGTGATCTTGATGGGCTGGAGCGCTGGGCGGAAAACAGCAGAACGAAATTTAATAGGGATAAATGCCAAGTTCTAGGAAAAAGAAACCAAATGCACAGTTACAAGATGGGGAATACTTGGCTCAGCAATACTACAAGTGAGAAGGATTTTGGAATTGTTGTAGATCACAAGCTGAATAGGAGCCAACAGTGTGATGTGGCTGCAAAGAAAGCAAATGATATTTGGGCTGCATTAATAGAAGTATAGCTTCCAAATCGCACGAGGTACTGTTTCCCCTCTATTAGGCCCTGGTTAGGCCTCATTTTGAGTATTGCTTCCAGTTCTGGGCTCCACAATTCAAGAAGGACGCAGACAAGCTGGAGCGTGTTCAGAGGAGGGCAACCAGGATGATCAGGGGTCTGGAAACAAAGCCCTATGAAGAGAGACTGAAACAGCTGGGCATGTTTAGCCTGGAGAAGAGAAGATTGAGGGGAGACATGATAGCACTCTTCAAATACTTAAAAGGTTGTCATAGGGTGACAATATGAAAAGGAGGACAGGGCTCCTGTATCTTTAACAGTTGTATTGAAAAGGGAATTTCAGCAGTTGTCAATTGAAGTGGGTGAAATTCCCTCTTCATCACAACAATTAAAGCTACACTAGCTGTAGTAGAGTGTCCAGATACAAAAGAGGGCAGGGCTTCTGCAGCTTTAACTGTTGTGACAAAGAGGGAATTTCGCCCTCTTAAATTGACACCTGCTGAAATTCCCTTTTCTACATTAGATACAGGAGCCCAGTCCTCCTTTTCATGTGGTCACCCTAGGTTGTCACACAGAGGAGGGCCAGGATCTCTTCTCCATTCTCCCAGAGTGCAGGACACGGAATAACGGGCTCAAGAGACAGGAATCCAGATTCCAGCTGGACATCAGAAAAAACTTCCTGACTGTTAGAGCAGTACGACAATGGAATCAGTTGCCTGGTGAGGTTGTGGCCTCTCCCACACTAGAGGCCTTCAAGAGGCAGCTGGACAACCATCTGTCAGGGATGCTTTAGGGTGGATTCCTGCATTGGGCAGGGGGTTGGACTTGATGGCCTTGTAGGCCCCTTCCAATATTCTATGATTTATTTATTTATTTATTTAAGGATTTTTATGCCGCCATTCAGCCAAAAAAGTCTCTCACGGCGGCTTACAAAAGTATTTCTTGACAGTCCCTGCCCACAGGCTTACAATCTAAAAGACATGACACAAAAGGAAAGGGGATTGGGAGGGAGGAGGAGGAGAGGGAAAAGGGAAGCAAGTTCAGGCACTACAATCTTAGTTGTAAAGTTCAGCAGTTACAGTTGACAGCAGGAGGGAGGGGGCTCTCAGCTGGAGCTGGACCCAGGCACGGTGGAGAGGTGCCTGGCTGCTGCTTCCTCCCTCACTATGATGCAATCTCTGTGCTGTGAGAAAGGGACAACAATGGGCATCTCTGAGTAGGGCCTAAAGGTTTGTATGAGTGGAAGGATTCTTAGCTTTGGGTTTTATATAGGCAGACTCTCAGCCTTCCCTGCACTTTCCAGAGGATCCTTAATACTCTAGGTAGGTGTTTGAAAGACAGGACTGGAGATTTGTATGAGAGCCTCTTTGTAGAGTAGTAACTGCTTTAACAGCTGTAATTATCTCTCTGAGAGAAACTGTAAATTGGATTAAGGCTCTGAGTTGCAGCTGAATGAGCTCCTCCATTGCCCCACCTGGTGGGCTGCTCTGCGATAACAAATATAAGAAAAAAGTGCAGAGAAATTGAATTTGGATTCCACTTCACACTCATGGCTTCCTTCTGGAAAAAATGATTTTTTTCCGGCAGAAAAAGCTGGCAAGGGCTTTGCTGGCAGTATCAGTATTGGGGCTCGTATCATCTGCTGGCGCTCTTCCGGAAACACGATCCCCTCCATTATCAGAAGGAAATAAATAAATAAACAGCAGGAGATGTTTTGGCAAAGGAGCAGGAAAGGAACAGAGAGCGATGCGTGTCGACATAGTGTGCTTGCGGCCAGCTCTGTCTGTTGCAGCCGGAGTTGGGGGGGGGGCAGGCAGAGAGAAAGATAGGACTCTGGGTTATTCTTCTTTCTCCTATTCATGGCACTGAAAGAAACCCACCATTTAAAGAAATACACACTAAGCTAGGTATAGAACGAATCTATGCAGAAAATCCATAGTTTGACGAATGCTAAGGCTGTTGGAATCAAACCTCGATCAAAGGATCATAGAATCATAGAATAGCAGAGTTGGAAGGGTCCTACAAGGCCATCGAGTCCAACCCCCTGCTCAATGCAGGAATCCACCCTAAAGCATCCCTGAAAGATGGTTGTCCAGCTGCCTCTTGAATGCCTCCAGTGTGGGAGAGCCCACAACCTCCCTAGGTAACTGGTTTCATTGTTGTACTGCTCTAACAGTCAGGAAGTTTTTCCTGATGTCCAGCTGGAATCTGGCTTCCTTTAACTTGAGCCCGTTATTCCGTGTCCTGCACTCTGGGAGAATGGAGAAGAGATCCTCGCCCTCCTCTGTGTTAAGTAACCTTTTAAGTATTTGAAGAGTGCTATCATGTCTCCCCTCAATCTCCTCTTCTCCAGGCTAAACATGCCCAGTTCTTTCAGTCTCTCTTCATAGGACTTTGTTTCCAGACCCCTGATCATCCTGGTTGCCCTCCTCCGAACATGCTCCAGCTTGTCTGTGTCCTTCTTGAATTGTGGAGCCCAGAACTGGACGCAATACTCTAGATGAGGCCTAACCAGGGCTGAATAGAGAGGAACCAGTACCTCACGTGATTAGGAAGCTATACTTCTATTAATGCAGCCCAAAATAGCATTTTCCTTTCTTGCAGCCATATCGCACTGTTGGCTCATATTCAGCTTGCGATCTACAACAATTCCAAGATCCTTCTCATTTGTACTGTTGCTGAGCCAAGTGTCCCCCATCTTGTAACTGTACATTTGGTTTCTATTTCCTAAATGTAGAACTTGGCATTTATCCCTATTAAATTTCATTCTGTTGTTTTCAGCCCAGCACTCCAGCCTATCAAGATCACTTTGAAGTTTCTTTCTGTCTTCCAGGGTATTAGCTATTCCACCCAATTTTGTGTCATCTGCAGATTTGATCAGCGTTCCCTGCACCTCCTCGTCCAAATCATTAATAAAAATGTTGAAGAGCACTGGGCCCAGTACTGAGCCCTGCGGTACCCCACTTGTTGCCTCTCCCCAGTTTGAGAAGGTTCCGTTGATAAGTACTCTTTGAGTCCGATTCAGTACCAACTGTGAATCCACCTAATAGTTGTTCCGTCTAGCCCACTTTTAGCTAGTTTGTTAATCAGAATATCATGGGGCACTTTGTCAAAAGCTTTGCTGAAGTCAAGGTATATGACGTCCACAGCATTCCCACAGTCCACAAGGGAGGTTACCCGATCAAAAAATGAGATCAAATTAGTCTGACAGGATTTGTTCCTGACAAATCCTTGTTGGCTTCTAGTAATCACTGCATGGATTTCAAGATGTTTACAGATTGACTTCTTTATAATCTGCTCCAGAATTTTCCCAGGGATGGATGTCAGGCTGACATCCATCCTGACTTCCCCTATAGTTTCTTCCCCAGAGTACATGTGAAATCACAGGGAGGCCTGACTCTTATAACTGAGGAAAGGGGTTGGGAAGTAGGGTGTGGAACTTTAAGACAGCCTTCCACGAAACAGCTGGGGAAGAAGCGGAAGGAACTGCAAGCACAGTCCCTTCCTCTAGATGGTCTAACTCATTGGAGCTGACTGAAGTGTGTGGAGCAAGACTGAGGCTGCGGGAGCGGTTGGGTAGGGTTCTGGTTACCAGTTGACCAGGAGGAACCTGGAAGCTGGGAGGACTACAAGACCCTCCCTTCATGACACCGTGTTGGCGCCGCTCTGCTGCCAAACCCTGCGGTATTGCTGGTGTGTGTGTGTTGAGTTATCCTAACTGGAGGAGGCAGCCCAGGCTTTCCTGCAGCCATTCAGCTCACTGGGCCCGCCTTCCTGCCTTCTGCCCGGGTGGATGGTAACCAATCAGGGGTCACCTTCTGCCCGGGAACACCCCTGCACAATGCCAGAGCAAGATCAGATAGTGGAAGAGCCATAGTGACTTTCTTCAGCAGCAAATGTTGAAGTAAGTCCCCTACTTTTCCAGTGCGCAGCTTCGCAGGAAAGCCCCATGGGGTCTGCAAGGTGTCTGCTGCATCGTATAACCAAGGCAGTGCCACCGCACAGCCATCATGGGGCTTTGAAAACATATAGACAGCCCCCCAAGGGAAGCAAGATAATGCAGGAATATCATTTGGCCCTCAGATATTCAGCTTAACTAACACATCAGAAGGCAGGAATAACATTCAAAATAACCTTGAGAAATCATTCCTGTTCTGGAATTCAACAGAGATAAATGCAAAGTTCTGCAATTAGGCCATATCTCTCTCTCAAAGTGATAGTATGGGGAAATACCTGTCTTGGCAGTAATACATATGAATAGGGATCTTGGGGTTGTAGTTTATCACAAGCTGAAAAGTCAGCAGTGTTATGTGGCTACAAAACAGGCTAGTAAAATTGTAAATAGCATTACAGGACCATAGTTCCAAGTCATGGGGCAAAATAGTTCAAGACCTCATCTAGAATATGCTGTCCAGTTCTGGGCTCCATATTTTAAGATGGAGATAGACACAATGGAAAAGATTTAGAGGAAGGCAAGGCAAGGCAAGTCAGGAGTATGGAAAGCAAGCCAGGAAATGTTGAGGCACTTCTCGAGGGCTGCCTATGAAATTGGACACAAGGGACACAAGTTAGACCATGCTTTGGAATAAAGGACGATAAGATGGTCAAGATTAAGCATTAAGATTTAGGCACCAATGGAGTTTTTCTTATTTTTTCTAGCCCCAATGAAGGGGGAGGAAAATTTAGGGAGAAAAGGGGCTGGATGGAGACATATAATTCCTCCATCTCATGCAGAGTGGTCCTAATCCAGACTTGGCATCCATGCAGTTACGCAAGAGGAAAATATATATTAAATGTTAGTAATGCAGTGTCTTGTTTAACCACAGGCAATTGATAAACTGCTTTAAATACAAGAATTGTGCTTTAATTTGTGGATTTGGCTGATCTCCCTCTCTTTCTTTTCAGTTTATACACAGAAAACAGAGAGGCTGGTTTTAGTAGTATTTGAAATCTGCCCAATATTCTAAATGTGTGTGTGTAAAGAGCTTGATAAACAGAAATAGCTCAAGATGTTTTAGTGCCCGAGGCAGAACATCCAAATGGTGCCCCTCATTATGGTATAAACATTACACCTTACAGAGACATTCAAAGGGGAGTGTTTATTGTGCTTCGAAGGATGATTGCTGCAACCATCTCCCGTATCTTCCCCACGCCATGCAATAACATTAGCCCCTGCATGTGTTGTTTGTGTGAAGGAGCAAAACATGTAGCAAGGACCTGTGGCCATGCCCCCAGCAACTTGAAGCTTGCCTGGCTTTGCCACCCATGGGTTCTTCAATCTTAATCCTACAGGGTTCCAGGATCCAGGGAAGCCTTTGTGCTTTGAGGTCTTTGCATGAAGGCTTCCCTGCCTCAAACATCTGGATGGCAGGGCTGGAGGAGCTGCACGTTGTTGGGGGCAGGGCAAGAGAAACAGCCCCACAGCTCCTTTGTACTTTTTTTGCTGCTGTCAACTATGCGTTGGCTAATCCCGGACCAGGCACAGGGAACCTTTTTGGGTCTGTGAGCACATTTGGTAATTTGAAAAACTGTCCTGGGAAGGAAGGAAGGAAGGAAGGAAAGGAACCTCTCGTGCAAGCACTGAGTCATTACTGACTCTTGGAGGGATGCCTGCTTTCTCTGACGTTTTCTTGGTTGACTTTGTAGTGGGGTGGTTTGCCATTGCCTTCCCCAGTTGTGGTTACCTTTCCCCCAGCTAACTGGGTACTCATTTTACTGACCTCGGGAGGATGGAAGGCTGTGTCAACCTGAGCCGGCTGCCTGAAACCAGCTTGTGCTGGGATCAAACTCAGGCCGTGGGGAGAGTTTCAGACACAAAATGGGTACCATGAAAAGTATAGCTCACCACAAAGGACAAGTAACCTTCCCAAAGGACTGAGTACAAGGCAGAGGAGTGGGTTTAAGGCCCGACACACAAAATGACAGTTTTCAGGCCCAAGAGAAACCTATTTCACAAAAAGCAAACTTTTCACAGAAATCAAACTGTTCTGCACCGGTGGGAGATCTAATAAAACCCTCAGTATCATGCTGTGTCATGTCTGCAAAACATTTTGAAAACAAAATCACTTGCATCCATGATGACATATTCCACAGTTCAGGCAGTTTGATCCTAAAGGTATCCCTGTATCCAATTGTCTGGTTGAATATTGTTGAATGACTCAGTTTTTAGGATCCAAGGATGTGGACAAGGTGATTGGAAAAGTTCACCCAAACACCTGTTCACTTAACTCTTGCCCCTCATGGCTCATTATATCCAGTAGGGAGGAATTGGCTGGGTTTGAGAGGTTATAAATTATTCCCTACAGGAGGGAATGGTCTCAGCCTCCTTTAAGGAGGCAGTAGTGAGACTACCTGAATAAAAACATCCTTGGACCTGGAAGATCTTAATAAATATGAGCCAGTGGCTAACATCCCTTTCCTGAGCAAAGTGCTTGAGTAGGTGCTGGCCTATGAGCTCAACTTACTCTTGCTGAAATGGATTATCTAGATCCATTTAAATCAGAGTTTAGGCCTGGGTTTGGCATCAAAGCTGACTTGGTTGCCCTGCGGGATGACCTTTGCCAGGAGAGACAGGGAGAGTACAGCCCTGTTGATTCACCTGGGCCTCTCAGCAGCTTTTGATGTCATCAACATGGCATCCTTCTGGAGAGTCTGACAGAACTGGGTATGGGTGGTGGTACAACTTTGAAGCAGTTCTGTTCATACTTAGATGGCCATTTCCAGAAGGTGGTGCTGTGGGACTTCGGCTTGACTCTATAGTTTTCATGCTTTTGGGTTTGCCAAGGTTCAGTCTAGTCCCCCATGCTATTTAACATCTACATGAAACAGCTGAGTGAAGCTTTTCGGAGATTTGGAATGCTTTATCTCTCTTTCCCATGAGAACCAGGTAAGGCACTGGAAGCTTGGGGATACAGGTAGGTCCAACTTTGCCACTAGAGGCACAAGTGTTTTCCGTGGCTCAGTGCCTTTTTCCATCCACAACCCTACCTGGATAGTGATAGGCTGGCTTAAGTGATCCATGCCCTGGTAGCCTCCTGATTGGATTTCTGTAACACGCTATATGTAGGGCTGCCCTTGAAGACTGTCCAGAAATTTCAGTTAGCACAAAATATGCCAGCTAGGATACTGCCTGGAACGAAAGCATTATGGCCATCTTACATCAATATTGTAAGATGGCCATACTGACTTCACTGGCTCCCAGTTGGTATTAGGGGCCAATTTAAGGTGCTGGTGCTAACCTGCAAAGTCCTTTGTGGCTTGGGACCACAGTACCTAAAGGACCACCTCTTCCCATACGTTCCCGCCCATGCTCCAAGATCATCACCTGAGGCCCTGCTCCAAGTGAATGAATGGAAGTAAACTTTTTTCCTTCCCCCACCCCCACTCCTTTGCCAGCCAGCTCATGTCTCACCTTCTCTCACACTATGGATCACTACCCAGAGATGCTCCCACCCCACCTCTCTTCTGCCCACACACATGTATCCATGCATCCATTTCCTCCATTCTCTTCACTGTAAGCGCATGCACAACCACACCCATCTTCAGGAACCCTCCAATGCCAAAAAAAGTTTTGCTCTCCCTCTCTCTTTCTCACACACATGCAGTCCCCATACAAACCCAGAACCCTCCTGGTTGCTCCCAGCTGGCTTCCCCAGTACCAGCTGGCTTCCTGCCACTCTCCCTACCACCTCCCAGTCCCAGCGGTGGTGGTTACCTGCTGGCTTCCCTGACCTCCCAGTCGCTGCCCTTCCTAGTCCCTCCCCACCACTTTATTATTATTATTATTTATTTATATAGCACCATCAGTGTACATGGTGCTTTCTTTCGCTCCACCCATCCAGCCTACCGTACAGAAGTGACAGCAGTCTCTCTTTCTATTTCTTGATGGCTGGGTACGCTGCAGACAAAAACACTGGCCTTGAGCCACCCGCCACCCTCATTTCCTAGGAATATTTCTGAGCCCCACTTGTGACCCAGAGGCATCCTAGGAAATAAAGATTGCAACTGCTGAAAACCCTCATTTTGCTTTGAAGTAATTTCAGCTGGTTGTAAGAAAATTTACTTCCCTCCCCCCCCCAAATAAAATAAAATAATAGTGGTAGGATGGGGTACCAAGAAAAATGTCTAGGGGCACAATGGCGCCCAAGGGCCCCACATTGGCTACTCCTGGGCTAATCACTGTTTTGACTGACAACTAGTATATTAATTTTGAAAACTTGCATCCTGCTCTCCCCAGCAAATAGAAATGCCCTGGAAGGTCAGCTGAGCAGTATTTGGAATACTTCCTGGCAGGGATGTACAAACCAACAACAGAGGCAGTGGCTCTGGGCTCCTTTTCTTTGTACAAAGGTCTCATAAGACGATTTCCCCAATGTAAGTGCAACTTCTATCTCAAGTTGTTGTTTTCAATTTCTTCATCGTCGTTGTCTCAGGTGTTTAATTATGTTACGATATTTTAAACATCTGTATGTTTTAATAATTTCTCTGCCTTCTGTATAATGAATTAATTATTATGTTTTTACAGTCTTAATGATGTCTGACACTGTTTCTCAATTGGGTCTGTGATCGTATAATAGATGATGATGATGATGATGATGATGAAGATGAAACTTAAAGTGGCTTACAATAGTAAAATATACATACAATAAAATTAAATCCATAGTATGCACACGACTTCCATTGTTATACTGCTCTAACAGTCAGGAAGTTTTTCCTGATGTTCAGCCGAAATCTGGTTTCCTGGGACTTGAGCCCATTATTCTGTGTCCTGCACTCTGGGAAGATCTAGAAGAGATCCTGGCCCTCCTCTGTGTGACAACCTTTCAAGTATTTAAAGAGAGCTATCATGTCTCCCCTCAGTCTTCTCTTCTCCAGACTAAACATGCCCAATTCTTTCAGTCTCTCCTCATAGGGCTTTGATTCCAGACCCCTGATCATCCTGGTTGCCCTCCTCTGAACACGCTCCAGCTTTTCTGCACCCTTCTTGAAGTGTGGTACCCAGAATTGGACACAATACTCAAGGTGAGGCATAACCAATGCTGAATAGAGGGGAACCAGTACCTCACATGATTTGGAAACTATACTTTTATTAACGCATACCAAAATAGCATTTGCGTTTTTTGCAGCTACTTCACGCTGTTGGCTCATATTCAACTTGTGATCTACAACAATTCCAAGTTCTTCATCGTGGTCTTTATGCATTCACACACATGCGTGTAGCCTCATTTCAGATACTTCCAATAGCTCGGGAGAACTTTTTGGTGGGGACCCCTCCCCCACCTCATTGCGCATGTCAGGGTAGTTCCCGCCTAACCCTCAGTTCTTTGTTGACCACCATTGTGGCAACCCTCGTTCGAAGGAGCTCCCACTAGCGTTTTTTCCTGAGAGAAATTATTATCTTTTATTCTACCCTTTCTATCATTCTCGTTTTCCCCAACTGTCTATTTTGCTGTTATTTTATTTGGATTTATTTACTTTGTTGCGATCGTGAGTCGCACTCCACTTGCGGCTGTATGGCCGTTAAGGCACCCTTTAGAAAGTGTGTTAAATGCGGCAGTAAACTCCCTTTGTGTCTTGTGCCTTGACGAAAGACATATTGCTGAAACTTGCCACCATTGCATGTCTTTCACCAAACACACCTGTAAGCATAGAGCGGGCAGGTAAAAGGCCCTGAAAGTGATGGACGTGCCTCATAAGGCTAAGGTTCCCAGTCAGGCCGAGATGATGGCAAAAGGCCAATTGTCCTCACCACGATGGGAGGTTCGGGAGGATACCTCCCTGATTATTCAGGAGGTCGATATTGGAGATATTGGGGACTCCCCAGCCAGAGCAGGCACAGTACTGGCATCTCTGCCCTGAATTACCTGTGCTGCCTGGCCAGTCTCTCACGTTGTCTGCGGCGAAGAAAATATTGAAAAAAGCCCGGACCCCAAAAGCCGTTGATCTAAAAAAGAAAAAGAAGATGAGTCTTCACAAGTTAGCTGCTCCCGAACACCACAGCATTCGAATACCAACACCTCTGCCTTTATTAGATTCTCCTATACCAATGCAATCGTCGGTACCGACTTCGGTACCGAGATGACTAGAGTCAGTTTCTGAGGGTAAAATACGTAACTTGTTGCTGACAAGGAGCGAACAACAAGCCCAAACGGCAGTTAGACAACATGAGTGCCTCGCTGCAGAAACAGCCAGGCCTCTACTTCCACCGCCCTCCCCTACACAGTCTCATGCCTCCCTACCGAGGGATCGTAGAGACAGGTCTCGATCACCTCGTTCCGATTGGGAAAGGAGGTCAGATTGGGTTATGCCACCACAACAACATTATGGTTGGCATGATTGGGAGTATTACAGACCCTACGACTGTTACCCACAAGGGCCTTACCAATACCAGCATCGACAGCTGACAACAGATGTCTTTATGCCACCACCACCTCCTACTGTATCAAGGAGTTTCTCGTCACCGCTGACGTCGACACAAATGCCTGTATCACAAAGATCACCGTATGTCCATGGACACCCTGTAGTTCCACAGGCAGGAACTATACAGAGCTCATCATCGTGTCCTCTTGACCGGTCCGACCACCACCAATAAACTTTGCACCCACCGAGAGCAGAATCCCTCTCTCTTGAGGAGGATTCCCAATCTGACTCAGCCTCTGTTTCATCAGTAGCTCCTTCCACTCCATCTCCGGACAGAGCGGTTGCTACACAAGAACCCTCATCACCCTCCGAGGATATTGGTCACTTCTCTGAGCATGTCTTAAGAATGGCCCAATCTCTAGGATTAGAAACCCAACAGCCAACTGAGGGGCTTAAAGACCTGGTTTTCGATATACTGCATACCGAGACCAATTCCTTGGTGGCAATCCCTTTCCTGCCTACTATGCTACAAACTGTACAGCAATCCTGGAAAGTGCCATCTACTATGGCTCCAACCTCCAAAAGACTTGTATCCATGTACTGCATGCAAGAACAGGAGGCTGAATTCTTGCCCAATTCCATTATTGCGGAATTGTCACAAGGGAAGGGACTGAAGGTCCATTCAGCACCTGTGGACAAGGAAGGCAGAAGACTAGACCTGATGGGTCACAGGATCTACTCTTCTGACTCCCTCAGCTTGCGTGGGGCAAACTATCAGGCCACTATGGCTAGAAATCAGCTGTTTCTCTGGGAGAAGATCTGTGACTATTTACCCAGTGACAGACGGGAATTAGCCAGAGTATTTCAAGCAGAGGCTACAGCAATTGCCAGACAACGGATCACCATGGCTAAGCACCAGGCTGACTGTGGTGCAAAAGCAATGATGGGGGCAGTGGCACTCCGTCGGCATGCATGGCTTCCATCAGTGGGACTCCCTCAAGAGACCAGATCTAGAATAGAAGACCTCCCCTTTGATGGGAAGGGCCTCTTCAACTTTAAGACTGATGAAGCCATGGATGCAATACATAAAGTGCGTACAACCGCTAAGAAGATGGGCTTCACAGCCCCTCTGCCACAATTTAGACACATAATACCCGCGGGATTGCCTTCTCCCATACAATCCGCCCCGCAAACTCAGGTCCTCTGGGAAGGGTTTACCCCAGTCAGCCACAACTAGGCTGGCAACTTTTACCTAGAGGACCTTTTCTTCTGCCGCCCCCAGACTGCGGAATGGCCTGCCGGAGTAGATCAATGGAACCTTCTCAAACTTGGGAGAGGCAACGAGTGGGGTGCCGCAGGGCTCAGTCCTGGGCCCAGTGCTCTTCAACATTTTTATTAATGATTTGGACGAGGAGGTGCAGGGAACGCTTATCAAATTTGCAGATGACACAAAATTGGGTGGGATAGCTAATACCCTGGAAGACAGAAACAAACTTCAAAGTGATCTTGATAGGCTGGAGTGCTGGGCTGAAAACAACAGGATGAAATTTAATAGGGATAAATGCCAAGTTCTACATTTAGGGAATAAAAACCAAATGCACAGTTACAAGATGGGGGAATCTTGGCTCAGCAATACTACAAACGAGAAAGATCTTGGAATTGTTGTAGATTGCAAGCTGAATATGAGCCAACAGTGCGATGTGGCTGCAAGAAAGGCAAATGCTATTTTGGGCTACATTAATAGAAGTATAGCTTCCAAATCACGTGAGGTACTGGTTCCTCTCTATTCGGCCCTGGTTAGGCCTCATCTAAAGTATTGTGTCCAGTTCTGGGCTCCACAATTCAAGAAGGATGCAGACAAGCTGGAGCGTGTTCAGAAGAGGGCAACCAGGATGATCAGGGGTCTAGAAACAAAGCCCTATGAAGAGAGACTGAAAGAACTGGGCATGTTTAGCCTGGAGAAGAGAAGATTGAGGGGAGACATGAGAGCACTCTTCAAATACTTAAAGGGTTGTCACACAGAGGAGGGCCAGGATCTCTTCTCGATCCTCCCAGAGTGCAGGACACGGAATAATGGGCTCAAGTTAAAGGAAGCCAGATTCCAGCTGGACATCAGGAAAAACTTCCTGACTGTTAGAGCAGTACGACAATGGAATCAGTTCCCTAGGGAGGTTGTGGGCTCTCCCACACTAGAGGCCTTCAAGAGGCAGCTGGAAAACCATCTGTCAGGGATCTCTAAGGTGGATTCCTGCATTGAGCAGGGGGTTGGACTCGATGGCCTTGTAGGCCCCTCCCAACTCTGCTCTTCTATGATTCTATGATTCGTCAGCTTAAAGCTCTCTCTGAGTTTAAGACAGTCATAAAAACTAGTCTATTCCAGCAGGCCTACCCAGATGAATTTTAAACCTAACGATTTTAAGATGCTGTGATTATTATTTTAATATTGTATTGGTTTTATATGCTCTTTTAACTAATTTTATGTATTATGTTGTGTTTGTTGTTGCTTCCTGCCTCAATCCAGAGGGAGAGGCGGGTAATAAATAAATTATTATTATTATTATTATTATTATTATTATTATTAATTAATTAATGGTGACAGTTAACCTTTGGCTGCTATCTATGAAGGTGGCATTTCTAGTAACTATAAAATCAGCCAGACACTCATGTGAGCTCAAGGCCTTGCGAATGGATGCCCCCTATTAAATCTTTCATAAGGACAAGGTGGTGCTGCGACCTGACTTGGCCTTCCAACCCAAGGTCATTTCAACGTTTCACACCTCTCAGGACATTGTCCTGCTGGCATTTTTTCCAGCACCAACAATAGCCTTTGAAGCAGCGCTACACAGGTTTGACATGAGGAGGGCCCTTGTCTTCTACAAGTGTTATGGAGAGCCGCACTGAGGCCCGCCCAATTTCTTCTCAAAGACTGGCACATTGGATCACGTAAACAATCTGGTTAGTTTACTCATTGGCAGAACTTCAACTATCTGACACACTCAAAGCTCACTCAACTAGAGCTGTTGCTACTTTGGTAGCCTTTGGACAAGTCGTTCCCCTTGGGGAAGTCTGTAAGGCTGCAAAATAGTCCTCACCGCCTACTTTTGTCCAGCACTACAGGCTTCATGTATGAGGAAGACAAGACTGTTCATTTGGAAGAGCAGTGTTATCTGAGGTTCTTCACTAAGACACCTACTCACTTCCAGGTATGTTAGCTTTTTATTCGCCCATATGTGTGATGCATAGAGACCACGATGCTTACCTGTAACTGAAGTTCTTAGAGTGGTCATCTATGCATTCACACAACCCACCCACCATCCCCACTGGGTGACTACTTGTCCACCTCGGACTTAACAGACAGTTAACTAAGGCCACAGTGTCGGTCTCCTGTAACTGAAGGTTAGGCAGGAACTACCCTGACATGTGCAGTGAGGTGGGGGAGCGGTTCCCGACAAAAACTTCTCCTGAGCTATTGGAAGTATCCAAAACGAGGCTCCGTGCAGGCACAGAGCCCATATGTGTGAATGCATAGATGACAACTCGAAGAACTTCAGTTACAGGTAAGCAACTTGACTATCCTTCTCACTTGTGGTGTTATTGAGCCAAGTATCCCCCATCTTGTAACTGTGCATTTGGTTTCTTTTTCCTTGATGTAGAACTTGGCATTTATCCCTATTAAATTTCATGCTATTGTTTTCCACCCAGTGCTCCAGCCTATCAAGATCACTTTGAAGTTTCTTTCTGTCTTCCAGGGTATTAGGTATCTCACCCAATTGTGTGTCATCTGCAAATTTGATAAGCGTTCCTTGCACCTCCTCGTCCAAATCATTAATAAAAATGTTGAAGAGCACTGGGCCCAGGACTGAGCCCTGCTGTACCCCACTTGTTACCTCCCACCCAGTTTGAGAAGGTACCGTTGATAAGCACTCTTTGAGCCCGATTCTGTAGCCAACTGTGGATCCACCTAATAGTTGTTCCATCTAACACACTTTTAGCAAGTTTGCTGATCAGAATGTCATGTGGTACTTTGTCAAAAGCTTTGCTGCCCTTCTCTTTGGGAGGGCACTCAGAAGAGATTGCGATCACTTCACCAATCTCATAAGGCAGTAGAATTATTTTCGTTCACTCTTCTTGTATGCTGGTGGAGGAACTTCTAAGTCCTGATCTGACTCTTTGTAGCTTTCTTGTATAATGGCCGAAGCTCCCCAGGTACCAAGGAAACAGGCTACTGGAAAATAACCAATTCAGCTGCTGTTTGTAGAGCTGTTAATGTTTAGCTGTTCCATTTCAACAATGAGGCCATCATCACTGCCCCTCAGTCACCCTGCCAGCTGGCAAGATGAGAGCTGCTGGCAAGACAGACAGTGGCAGCCACACTGGCTGGCAATGCAGCTTTCTGGGCAGATGCTTTTACCAGTTCTTTTTCACCTTTTCACATTTTAATCTATAACTGCATAATCTTGCATTTTAGAAAGATACAAAAAGTAAATGACAGGACAAAACAATCACAATCCAAGAAAAAAAAATCTGGAAGAGAGAGAAAAAATGCGGGTCTTGTCCTGCCTTTGAAAAAGCAGCAGTATGGTTGCCATATGGGAGGAGGACATTCGAAAGCATTGGGGCTGCAATAGGAAAGGCCCTGCTTCTTGGGGAGATCAATTTGGCCTCCATGTGAGATGGAATTTTAAGCAGGGCCTCACTTGCAGTTCTTCTGCAGAGAGGGAGACATCCCATGAGATCATTGGCACCAGATTATTTAAATCTCAAAATCAGCACTTTGAATTGTGGCTGCAGCACAGAAGTTTAGATGATTTATTGTTTGAATTAGCTCATCAAATCTGTCAATAGGAAAGCAGCAGCATTTTGCAAGAGCTGGAGTTTCCAAACTGTTTAAAAAAGCAACCCCATGTAACCACCCAGAGAGCTTTGGCTACTGGGCAATACAGAAGTAAAATGAAATAAATAATCCATTGGAAATCACTATACATGAATAGTTGTAATACAGCTGGCATATCAACCAAAGATGATAAAAGGTACTCCACTGCTACTGCCTGGAGGAGGGCTAATGTTGTCCCTATCTTCAAAAAGGGGGAAAAGAAGGAACCTGGGAACCACAGACTGGTCAATCTGACATCCATTCCTAGGAAAATTTTGGAGCAGATTCTAAAGAAATCAATCTGCAAGCACGTTGAAATCCATGCAGTGATTACTAGAAGCCACCATGGATTTGTCAGGAACAAATCCTGCCAGACTAATCTGATCTCATTTTTTGATTGGGTAACCTCCCTTGTAGATTGTGGGAATGCTGTGGACATAATAAATCTTGACTTCAGCAAATCTTTTGACAAAGTACCCCATGACATTCTGATTAATAAACTAGCTAAAAGTGGGCCAGATGGAACAACTATTAGGTGGATCCACAGCTGGCTACAGAATCAGACTCAAAGAGTACTTATCAATGGAACCTTCCCAAACTGGGGAGAGGCAACGAGTGGGGTACCGCAGGGCTCAGTCCTGGGCCCAGTGCTCTTCAACCTTTTTATTAATGATTTGGACGAGGAGGTGCAGGGAACGCTGATCAAATTTGCAGATGACACAAAATTGGGTGGGATAGCCCTGGAAGACAGAAACAAACTTCAAAGTGATCTTGATAGGTTGGAGCGCTGGGCTGAAAACAACAGAATGAAATTTAATAATAATAATAATAATAATAATAATAATAATAATAATAATATATTTATGTATTTATTTGTTACCTGCCTCTCCCTCTGGATCGAGGCGGGGTACAACACAAATAAAAACACCATAAAATACATAAATGCCAAGTTCTACACCTAGGAAAAAGAAACCAAATGCACAGTTACAAGATGGGGGATACTTGGCTCAGTAATACTACATGCGAAAAGGATCTTCAAATTGTTGTAGATCACAAGCTGAATATGAGCCAACAGTGTGATGTGGCTGCAAAAAAAGCATTAATAGAAGTATAGCTTCCAAATCGTGTGAGGTACTGGTTCCCCTCTATTCAGCACTGGTTAGGCCTCATCTTGAGTATTAAGTCCAGTTCTGGACACCACACAAGGATGCAGGCAAGCTGGAGCGTGTTCAGAGGAGGGCAACCAGGATGATCAGGGGTCTGGAAACAAAGCCCTATGAGGAGAGACTGAAAGAACTGGGCATGTTTAACCTGGAGAAGAGGAGATTGGGGGGAGACATGATAGCACTCTTCAAATACTTGAAAGATTGTCACACAGAAGAGGGCCAGGAGGAGAGAATGAAAGAACTTGGCATATTTAGTCTGGAGAAGAGATACTTGAAAGGTTGTCACACAGATGAGGGCCAGGATCTCTTCTCCGTCCTCCCAGAGTACAAGACACAGAATAATGTGCTCAATTTACAGGTAGCCAGATTCTGGCTAGATATCAGGAAAAATTTCCTGACTGTAAGAGCAGTATGACAATGGAACCAGTTACCTAGGGAGGTTGTGGGCTCTCCCACACTAGAGGCATTCAAGAGGCAGCTGGGCAGCCATCTGTCAGGTATGGTTTAAGTTCAATTCCTGCAAAGAACAAGGGGTTGGATTTGATGGCCTTGCAGGCCCCTTCCAACTCTGCTATTCTATGATTCTACGAAATCCAGGACCAGTGCCTGTTCAGGAGCACCCCATCTGCACTACAAACCTGATTTTTATAGGACAGTACACTCCAATGCAGAAGAGGTTCCCAATCTGGAGGTGGGGGTTGCAGCGCAGTGACTCTCCTGGCTGGGAAGTCCCCACTAACATAAATTCTGTATTAACTAGATTGAGCTTCAGTGATTAAAGGCGTTTATTCAGGTACATCATTGTCTCACTTGGATTAGATGAAAAGGAGAAATAGAACTGGGTCTCTTCAGAATGCAGATGCCTTCAGAAGCCATACTGCTCGATGACCTCCCACAGCAGTTTCATGTAGGTATCAAAAGACAGCCTAGACAAAGTGCCTAGTTAGACCTCACTGCTAGGAAATACTGCCTCAGCTAAAAAAAAACCATTAACTGCTGCCACCAAAATGGACCCTCTATACCACAGATATGCAACCTTTTCAGCCCTGAAGGCTGCACATAATACTGGCTAGGGGGTGGGATGTCAGGGGCTACACATGAGTACATACATGCACACACATGCACATTCGTTGCAGCAAACTTTATACAGATTGCTTTTTCCTTGGCAGGATCTACACTACTGCTTTAAAACGCTTTATAACAGTTTTGACAACTGTTCGGGCCCTGGACTCACTCCATATACAGTTGTCAAAACTGTTATAAAGCACTTTAAAGGAGTAGTGTAGATGCGGCCCTTGTTGCTACCACCTGCAGGGAAAGGGCACCAGGGGAGATGTCGCTTAGTGGGTAGAGGTCCTGCTTTGCATGCAGAAAATCACAGGTTCAATCCCTGGCATGTCCAGGTAGGGCTGGAAAAACTCCTGGCTGAAACCCTGGAGAGCTGCTGCCAGTCAGTGTCGACAGTACTGGACTAGATGGGCCCAGGGTCTGACTCAGTAGAAGGCAGCTTCCTATGTTCCTAATACGTAAGAGGGTCTCTGGTGAGGGAATGTAGAGTACAAGTGGGAGGGGGGATTCAATGGTGGGGTCAGGGCACCCACGGGGGGTGGGCTGCAGTATGGCTGGCCCTCTCATCATGCAGAGTGAATCAATTGCCTCAGGTAGCAGAGGGGCAGCAAGGTATTGAAGGAGAAACCTGCTGTGCCATGCAACCTGCCCTGCACCCCCTAAGTTACGATGCTGCTTTCAGGTGCAGTGAAAGATGGTGTCCCACTATCAATGTTGAAGACCAATTCATCAGCCAGCATAGGAGGGAGGGAGGGGTGCCATTTTGTTCTTTGTATCAGGCAGCAAAATTTCTTGGGCTCGTCCTGGGTTGCAGTAAAAGCCTTGGGGTCATAGAATCATAGAATCATAGAATAGCAGAGTTGGAAGGGGCCTACAAGGCCATTGAGTCCAACCCCCTGCTCAATGCAGGAATCCACCCTAAAGCATCCCTGACAGATGGTTATCCAGCTGCCTCTTGAAGGCCTCTAGTGTGGGAGAGCCCACAACTTCCCTAGGTAACTGATTCCACCGTCGCACTGCTCTAACAGTCAGGAAGTTTTTCCTGATGTCCAGCTGGAATCTGGCTTCCTTTAACTTGAGCCCATTATTCCGTGTCCTGCACTCTGAGAGGATCGAGAAGAGATCCTGGCCCTCCTCTGTGTGACAACCTTTTAAGTATTTGAAGAGTGCTATCATGTCTCCCCTCAATCTTCTCTTCTCCAGGCTAAACATGCCCAGTTCTTTCAGTCTCTCTTCATAGGGCTTTGTTTCTAGACCTCTGATCATCCTGGTTGCCCTCCTCTGAACACGCTCCAGCTTGTCTGCATCCTTCTTGAATTGTGGAGCCCAGAACTGGACACAATACTCTAGATGAGGCCTAACCAGGGCCGAATAGAGGGGAACCAGTACCTCACATGATTTGGAAGTTATACTTCTATTAATGCAGCCCAAAATAGCATTTGCCTTTCTTGCAGCCATATCACACTGTTGGCTCCTATTCAGCTTGCGATTTACAACAATTCCAAGATCTTTCTCGTTTGTAGTATTGCTGAGCCAAGTGTCCCCCATCTTGTAACTGTGCCTTTGGTTTCTATTCCCTAAATGTAGAACTTGGCATTTATCCCTATTAAATTTCATTCTGTTGTTTTCAGCCCAGCACTCCAGCCTATCTGCAGGATGTGCACCTCTGCTCTATACCTAAAAGAAGCTCTGTAGCCTGGTTCCTATGATTTGGCATGGGATTGACAGACAACCTTTAAAAATAAGCAAAATTAATATATTTATTAAGGGGAAGTAATTACAAACGAAAAGAAAATCTATGGTGCAACCACACTTAGAGTACTGTATACAGTTCTGGTCACCACATGTAAAAAGAAAAAATGCAGAAAAGGGCATCTAAAATAATCAAGGGGCTGGAGCATCTCCCCTATGAGGGAAGGTTACAACAGCTGGTTTTTTTCAGCTTGGAAGACCTGATAGAGGTGTACAAAATTATGCATGGTGTGGAGAATGTGGATAGGGAGCCATTTTTCTCCCTCACTCAAAATACTAGAACCCGGGGTCATCCCAGGAAGCTGATTGGTGGGAGATCCAGGACAAATAAAAGGAAGTACTTCGTCACACAGCACATAGTTAAACTATGGAAATCACTACCACAAGATGTGGTGGTGGCCATCAATTTGGATTGTTTTAAAGAGGGGGTTGGATAAATTCCTGGAGGAGAAGGCTATCAATGGCTACTAGTTCTGATGGCTAGATCTCTTATGGATGTCTGATTGTGTTTTAATCCACAGATTAGCAATTTCATCATCTATACATCATGTAAGGCCTTAATAACCCGATGCTGTTCCCTTCCCCAAAACCATAGAATAACAATCTAGTATGTTTAGTGGTTTTGTATTATTCCCCCTTCCTTCCTTATCCCCACTTTGCACTGCTTTATATAACTGTGTATCTTCTTGTTTTATATTGGTCTGTTGACTGTAAATAAAGAAAATGAAATGCATGCTCCAGGAAGGCAACACACCTCCCCAGAAGACATGGTGGTGTGCACACAGCTGCCTCCATCTCTCTCAGCAGGGAGTCTCCAACCACTATCAGACATCTCCTCCTCCTTGGGGTGGTAGTTATATTCTTCCCATCCACGAGTTCCTTCCGCAATGTTCTGTGGAGTTCAGGATGGTGTGTTTACCAACTTCAGGTCGCTCAGAGTCACCCTCTATGGAAAAAAATACCTGTTTCTCCTTGGGTTGGTGGTTAAATTCCTCAATTCTACATGGTCCTGTGTACTCTCCCTAGGGTTCTGTGGAGTGCAGGGTGCAGTCCCATCTTTCAGTGACCCATGGCTCACTCTCCATGGAAAGAGCCTGGTATCTGTTGCGTAGTTACAGTGTGTTGTTTTGAATAAGGTTACTGGAAGCTTGTGGCATCTTGTAATGTTTGTATTAATTTATTAATATAGAGGTTACGCATAAATAGAGACTCACAGCTTAAAGTCACTCCAAAAAAATGTTGCTCCCAGAGTCAGATTTCTCGCAGAATCTTCAGCGCCATAAGGATTGTCACAGAGAACAACTCAGTTCTCTGTGTGTTTCTTTCAGGCCCACTCCCAAACTACCAGCTTGTCCTTTTTCTTCCTGCTTACATACAGACCTGACTCATTGCTCCCCATGTCGTTCGTGTGTGTGTGTGTGTGTGTGTGTGTGTGTGTGTGTGTGTGTGTGTGTGTGATAAGGGCGAGTCATATATGCCCTATGCCTTCTTGGGCCATCCCACTGCCACACATTACCGGAATTTATGGGCAATCAACAGTCCTTCATCAGGTCTTAAGACTTGATACTTCTATTCACAGACCTGGTTTGCATGATTACCGTGAGATAAATAAGCCACATGCCAGACACTATTTGCTAATCACTCACCCAACTACAGCTTGTCATGCTGACTGCCACCCCCCCCCCCCCCGATGCCAAAATGGCACTTTGGAGGGACTGTCACTTGTTCACCACTCTCCCCCCCCCCCCCGGTGCTTTGGGAGTATGCAAATAGGGATGTTTTTAAATATATATTTTTCCTATTCATTGGCAAGTGTGCACAGTGCAGATTTGATGTCCGATAGGTGTAGCCTTGCCGTGTCAATTTCCTTGTATGTTTTACCTACCAAAGGGAATGCCACAGTGTCCTCCTGGAGTCTCCAGCAAGTCCAGAAAGGGGAGATGTTGGCTCCCCATTCTTTTCATGGCTCCTTCTCGGAGCAGTTACTGCTGCTGTTACTGGGTGCATGGGTGGGTGGGTGGAGGAGCCAATATCTCCCCTTCCTGAACTTGCTGTGACTCAGGGAAATGTTGAATGGGAAAAGGACGTGCCAGTTCAATATTTAAAAATGAAAGGATTACATTGCCAAGTGGTATATAATGTCTGTGTGCGCTCCACCCCGCCCCTCCACCCCGCATGCAAGACCTGGTGCATTTACTGCAATTGAATCTTCTTCTTCTTCTTCTTCTTCTTCTTCTTCTTCTTCTTCTTCTTCTTCTTCTTCTTCTTCTTCTTCTCTTCTCAGTTATGCAAATGGTTCCCTTCTCTCCCTTAATATTATTTTTCCTTGGCACCTGTGTTCAAATTAACCTCTCTGCAGTCTTGTCTTGTTTAGGCCCTTGTATGTTACCTACTCCACTTTGGCCTTCCCTTTGACATCTGAAACATACAAGGAAATTGATAGGGCAAGGCTACACATATGGGGCAGGCGAAAGATCATGGGGAAATAATAATAATAATAATAATAATAATAATAATAATAATAATAATAATAATAGACCCCATTTGTGTACTCCTGAAGCATGGGGGGAAGTGGCCAAAAAAAGGGGTAGCAATCAGAGCGGGGAGAGGGCCGGGATGAGGATACAAGATGGTTTCTGCTGCAAAGGCACCTGGGTATGTGCTGGAGCTGGCTGGAGACTGAGGGGGAAGGAGGGGATGAACAAGCTATGGCA
Organism: Elgaria multicarinata webbii; assembly: GCF_023053635.1. Taxonomy (NCBI): domain Eukaryota; kingdom Metazoa; phylum Chordata; class Lepidosauria; order Squamata; family Anguidae; genus Elgaria; species Elgaria multicarinata. Next base: position 113,665,607 of record NC_086178.1, read on the forward strand.
AGCCTGATCGTCTGTCAGGCATACCATGGTTTGTTCTGTGGCTTATTTGCAGGGTGGATTAATATGATGTGTGAACCCTGCCCTCTGTCTACTTGCACCCTGAGCTTGGTCTGAATTGGGGCACTGGATGGTTCTTGGTTCAAGCCGTGCCTATGAAGTGGGTGCTGCTACATTTCTATTATGTAAATTAATTTGCTTTTATAGGCAGCAAATTGTCTATTCAAACATTTTGATCTCCCTCTGTCTCTTTCCCTCAGTTCCTTTTTACTGTGTGCTTTATCACCCTTGCTGCTTTAAAAAGCAGGAATATGATTTATGTTAGAAATTAATGAGTAGAATCAGCTGATGCTTGAACCAGCCTCATGTCTCTCAATTCTTAAATCTTGTGCAGGTATTTTAACAAGGCTAAGAATAACTGGGACGTCCTTAGCACAAACTGCACAATAAAGTAGAGCTGAGAACAACATAGGAACAGGTTTTGACTGCAACTGAAAGGCATAATGTTTCTTTCTGTCTAAGGGCAAAAATAGACATTACAAGATGCACGAAACTGTGGCTGCTTTCTTTTGACACCTAGTTTAACAGAACCCCATGACATGACATCACCACACTATGCATTACTCAACTCCCTCTAGCCAATTATGTGAGGCAGTAGGCAGTGGGGGGAAATTGCATATTGCCATGATGTCATGATCACATCATGTCTTGCATTAAATGTGGGCCAAAGTATATGCTAGGTTAGAGCTCCCAATCAGGGCCCAAGCGTAGGGTGAGAGAAATGGTTCACTTTACCAGGGCCATTTTATTATTTACTACCATTTGTTATTTTAAATAACCAAAATAATCCAATGGATATTTTACTACCATTTTCTTATTTTACTCTCTCTCTCTCTCTCTCTCTCTCTCTCTCTCTCTCTCTCTCTGTATGTGTATAAAATTATATAATAATATGTTAAAATCAATTCAGTTTAAAAGTATCTGTGTAGAAATATATATGATTGTTGTTGGTTGAAGAGTTGTTATTTAATTTGCTTTTTAATGTGTAAGTATAATTATTTGTATTATTATTTATTAAATTTCTAATCTACCGAATAACTAATGTTCTCTGGGTGGATTACAAACAGTTAAAAAAACTAAAATGCCACAGAACAGTTACAAATATTAATTACATACAAATATTAAAAAATAAGAGAATTTAATGCAAAACAATAAACAGCAGAGGAATTGATAAAACAACCAGAAAAATCTAGAATAGGTCTCTAAAATGCCTGGTAGAAGAGAATGGTCTTTGTTTGGTGCTGAAAAGCTAACAATGTAGGCGCCAGCTGAACCTGTTTGAAGGGTGCCACTTCTGAGAAGGTCGTCTTTCTTGTAGCCACTTCTGAGAAGGTCCTCTTTCTTGTAGCCACTTCTGAGAAGGTCCTCTTTCTTGTAGCCACCTACTTTCCTTTGGCAAGGACACCCAGAGAAGGGTCTCTGAAGATGACTTATGGTCCAAGCAGGTACATGTGGGAGGAGACATTCCTATAGATACTCTGGACCCAAACTGTTAAGGGCTTTAAAGGTCAATATCAACACTTTGAATTTGGCTTGGAAACCAATGCAGCTGCTGAAGCACAGGGATCACATGATCATATCGGCCAGTCCCCGTTACTAACCTAACAGCTCTGTTTTGAAATAAGTAAAGATTCTGAACCATCTTCAAAGGTAGCCCCATGTACAATACATTGCAGGAATCCAACCAGGAGGTTACGAGATCGTGGATAACTGTTGCCAGACTATCTCTGTCCAGGTGGGCTCACAGCTGGTATATCAATCTAACCCAGTAAAAGGCACTCCTAGCCACCAAGGCAACCTGAGCCTCAACTAACGACAATGGATCCAGAAGTAACTCCAAGCTGCATGCCTAATCTTTCAGGGGAAGTGCCCTCCCTGGACCCCCTGGACCTTAATAATTACAGACAGGTATCGTGATTGAGAGGGCAGTTGCCTTCCAACTCCAAGCAGTCTTGGATGATACGGATTTTCTAGACCCATTTCAAACTGGCTTTAGGGCAGGATACAGAGTTGAGGCAGCTATGGTCGCCTTAGTGGACGATCTCCGCATGAGTATTGACAGGGGGAGTGTGTCCCTGCTGGTACTTTTGGACTTTTCAGCGGCTTTCGATACCATCGACCATGGTACCCTTCTGGAACGCCTGGGGGGTTTGGGAATCGGGGGCACTGTGCTGCAGTGGTTCCGGTCCTACCTCTCAGGTAGATTCCAGATGGTGATGCTTGGGGATAGTTGCTCCTCAAAAAAAGGAGCTGTTGTATGGCGTACCACAAGGTGCCATCCTATCCCCAATGCTGTTTAACATCTACATGAAACCGCTGGAAGAGATCATCCGGAGGCATGGGGCGGGGTGCTATCAGTATGCTGATGACACCCAAATATATTTCTCTATGCCTTCAATAACAGCATCAGCTAAGGATAGTGTGTCTCCTCTGAATGAATGCTTGGAGACGGTAATAGGCTGGATGAGGAAAAACAAACTGAAGCTGAATCCAGACAAAACAGAGGTGCTTGCTGTCAAGGGCTCTGACCTAGGTTTGGAGGTGTGTCAGCCAGTTCTGGAGGGGGCTACACTCCCCCTGAAAGACTGTGTTCGCAGTTTGGGGGTGCTCCTGGATCCGTCACTCCAAATGACAGCCCAGATAAATGAGACGGCCAGGAGTGCCTACTATCAGCTTCGGCTGATACGCCAGCTGCGCCCCTTCTTAGAGTCAAAAGACCGAAAGACAGTAGTGCATGCGCTGGTAACCTCAAGGCTTGACTTCTGCAATGCGCTGTGCATAGGGCTACCATTGTACCTAGTTTGGAAACTTCAACTAGTTCAAAATATGGCAGCCAGGTTGGTCACCAGTACATCTAGGGGTGAGCACATTACCCCAACATTAACATCACTCCACTGGCTGCCAATTAGTTTCCAGGCAAAGTAAAAAGTGTTGGTCATTACCTTTAAAGCCCTACATGGTTTGGGTCCAGGTTACCTGCGGGATCGCCTTCTCCCATACAGTCCGCCCCGCAACCTCAGGTCCTCTGGGGTGAACTTACTTCAGTCAGCCAAGACTAGGCTGACATCAGTTTACCAGAGGACCTTTTCTTCTGTCGCCCCCAGATTGTGGAATGGCCTGCCGGAGGAGATTCGTAAAATTAACTCTCTGTGTGATTTTAAGGCAGCTTTAAAGACTAGCATTTTCCAGCAGGCCTATCCAGATCAATGTAAAATCAAGAATTTTTAAGATGTATTGATTCCTGTTCTAACGTTGTTCCCCGCCTCGATCCAAAGGGAGAGGCGGGTAAGAAATAAATAAAATAATAATAATTATTATTATTATTATTATTATTATTTACTAAAAGTAAAGAGCCCCTAAGATTACTGGCTCTCAGAAGGAGGATGTGTTTGTAGGTACATCCTGGTGGCAGGTGGCAGTGGCAGGCGGCAGCAGTGGCAGGTGGGCAGCCATGGTGGGTGAGTTGCGGTGGTAGCAGTGGGTGGCGGCCATGGTAGCAGGAGGCTGGGGAGGGAGAGGTAAGTGAGTCTGGTGAATCCAATGGACTCACCAGGACTCACAACTGGCCTTGCACCAGCCTTCCCAGGCAGACAGACAGACAGGTATGGGAGAGCAGCCCTGCACCACCTCGAATAGGTCTGAGGTGCCCCAAGTCTTCAGGGCTGATCTGCTTTGGCCTCAGGGTGCCTCAGGCCAACCTGGTGCCACTCCAGCACAGCCCTACTGTAGACTTCGCTCTGGGAGGATACCACGCCATTAATTATCACTCATTGCATACGATTTCTCAACCAGTTGTGGATCCACCTAATTGTAGTATTGTCCAAGCCATGTGTTATAATTTTATCAACAAGATGGTATTTAAACTTTGTTAACAAAAAGTTCAAATACTGTACTGTAAATAAATTATGCAAGCAAGACACTTCCATTGTCATGATGTGTTATCATTGTCCTTTAATCTGTTGCTTTTTGCTTGCGTCTCCCCAGTCCTTACCTTGCAGAAGCATCCTAGCAGGGGAGAGTCAAGTTCCTTCCTCAGGAATGGTAGTGGCTTGGACGGCCAACAGACTAACTCCCACCCATCCCACAACAAAATGTTGCAGTGTATCCTTATCTCATTCTCCAATGTGAGTGCTCCTGTTCGGAGCTCCAGCTGGCCTTGTGGCACGGATTTGAACTTGCTGAGATGCAGCTACACAATCTGTATCCCCTGATACTAATCCCCGCCTCCAGGACACTATAAACTAGCAGAGATTTGAACTGGGGGATTCTCCCCTCCCCTCTTTTCCTCCTCTCTCACCCCAATTGATGCTTGAGTGCATTCAGCGTTCCATGAGGCCTGGAAGCGCCATCTCTTTTTCTTTACAAACTAATACTTTTCTGTGTAGTTGGGAGCCCCCAAACTACTTTGTCATTTTTGCTACCAGATGATGGACACAGGGGACCACCCAAGATTGGTATTAGAATGAAGGTGTGGCCTGATTAGAGGGCCACCACCTGCACTGCGTTTTAGCTGCCTACGGGAGGAAAGAAAAGAGAAACTCTGGAAAAGGGAGGTGTACGATTTGAAGCTGATGTTCTGTCCAGCAGTAGGTCCACTTGGTTCTGCCATTTTAAGCAGCAGGTGACATACCTGCTTGCATTAGCCTATTAAATGTGTTGGCACTTAAATAATTCATTCCCTTCGAAGACTTATGAAATGGCCTTTTGTCTGGACTCACACCTGTTAACCCCACTATGACCTCTGAAAGCATCCCTACTCTTTGGGAGGCATCCTGTTTCTTGGCTGCTGCACAATCTAGGAAGGGGGACCGGGAGCAAAGTGAGGCTGCAGTGAGAGGAGGCAGCAAGAGAAAGCCGGAGCCAGGAAGAAGAGCCAGAAACTAAGCTGGCTTGGGATAGAGGAGAATGGCCAAAGACAGACAAGTGCACAGGAATTAAGAAAGGCAGGCAGTCAGGCAGGCAGCCAGGCTGCTCTAGCCTTTCTTACTTGCTTGCTTGCTTGCTTTAAGACAAGTTCATTAAAAGGACAAGAATAAACAATGGCAACCCTTTCATTTCCCTGTTGATATGTGATCAATGAGCAGAATGCCACAAGGCAGCGGCATCTCCTGCTCCTCCTCCTTACCACCGCTGTTGCCTGGGCCAGAGCAAGAGGAAGGTCAACAAGCAGGCTGCAATGGTGAAGAGGAGCACCCTGGGCAGGGGCCCAACCATGCCTACACTTGACACCAGCCTTGACACCACTGCAAATATGATAGACCTTCTGAGCGACTTCTCTGGCCCACTCACTGAGATTCTAAATAGCATGCAACTTACATTCCCCATATTCTACTTGTGATATTAGCTTCCTAATGCCTTAGATAAATAGGAAAAGATCCTCAACTCAAGGGGGGGGGAATAATACTTAATTAGGGTGGCCATCTGAAAAGGAGGACAGGGCTTTAACAGTTGCATAGAAAAGGGAATTTCAGCAGGTGTTATTTGCATATATGGAGAACCTGGTGAAATTCCCTCTTCATCACCACAGTTAAAGCTGCAGGAGCTATACTAGAATGACCAGATTTAAAAGAGGGCAGGGCACCTGCAGCTTTAACTGTGGTGATGGGGAGGAAATTTCACCAGGTTCCCCATATATAGAAACGACACCTGCTGAAATTCCCTTTTCAATACAACTATTAAAGATACAGGAGCCCTGTCCTCCTTTTCAGATGGTCACCCTAACTTACTATTTATTTAGTGTTTTGGACTGTTCAGAATGCATCACACTCAAAATCATGCAAACAACATCATAAAGATTTTTTTAAAAAACAATGATTAAATTAACCAATGTCAATATGCAAATCATTTTGAGAACTTTTTTGTTGAAAGGTGGTATATAAATGTCATAAGTAAAAAACCTTAAGTGCCTTAGATGCTACATTTCTTCCCAGCCTGCTCCCAGGGACTGGCTTTGTGTGCACCCCTTAGGAAGGGTGAAGGCTTGTCAGGTCTGAGGGAGTAGTTGGCCTCATGTAGCCCAACCAGGCAAGGAGCCAGTGCAGCCACAACTATGTCAGGTGGCCATGCCTCTTTTTGGCCTAATTCGGGGAAATTGTAGCAGCATTTTTATTAATGATTTAGGCAAGGAGGTGCAGGGAATGCTTATCAAATTTGCAGACAACACAAAATTGGGTGGGATAGCCAATACCCTGGAAGACAGAAGCAAACTTCAAAGTGATCTTGATAGGCTAGAGCACTGGGCGGAAAACAACAGAATGAAATTTAACAGGGATGAATGCCAAGTTCTACGCCTAGGAAAAAGAAATGAAATGCACAGTTAGCAATAGAGGCCTTCAAGAGGCAGCTGGACAGTCATCTGTCAGGGATGCTTTGAGGTGGATCCTTGCATTGAGCAGGGGGTTGGACTTGATGGCCTTGTAGGCCCCTTTGAACTCTACTATACTATGATTCTATGATATGATTTCCCAGCTTGAGGATGCTTCACACACCCTTCAATCAGGTAGGAGGGAGGCGTAGATCAGCGGTCCCCAACCTTTTTGGCACCAGTGACCTGTTTCGTGGAAGACAATTTTTCCACGGATCGTGTGTGTGTGTGTTGAGGGGGTGGTTTTGGGATGATTCAAGCACATTACATTTATTGTGCACTTTATTATTATTACATTGTAATATATAATGGAATAATTATACAACTCACCATAATGCAGAATCATTGGGAGCCCTGAGCTTGTTTTCCTGCAACTAGAGGGTCCCATCTGGGGGTGATAGGAGAGAGTGACACCCAAAGTGTGTTGCTTATGTCCAGTCTACTCCGTAATCTCGTTTTGGTTGTTGTCAATGCAGAAAACCCCGCTTCACAAAGATAGGATGTTGGAAATGCAAGCAGGCTTTTCAGTGCTTTTGTGGCCATCTCGCCCGCCCAGCTGAATCCTAGAGCTGGCCAGCTCAGCCTCATGCTGTCTGCTGCCTACCAGCGTGTCACCCCTCTTATGTTGGCGCTATAGTGCTGGGCCTGCTGGTGAGAACGCGGCCCGGTTCCTAACAGGCCATGGACCGGTACCAGTCCGTGGCCTGGGGGTTGGGGACCCCTGTCATAGATGACCAGCATTGTAGGTGGTGGCGACCTAAGTGCAGAGACATGGCCAAGGAGCAAGGCAAGAGGCCCTGGAGATCCCCCCCCCCCAATCCTCACTGTGCTGGCCAGATTGATGGGTCACTTCAAGCCCCGTGCTCTTCAAGACCTGTTCTTAATATGGCTCTTTGGACTGCAGAGCCCTTCAAAGAGAGAACGACTTCAAATAGCATTAGCTCCTCTTCTTCTCCAGAGCTGGACATGCACACACTCCCCCACCCCCTCACCACTGCTGCAGGGTTTTCGGGGAAGAGATGGCATTACAAGCATTAAGGTATTTTTCTGATATTTATGTTGTTGTTTAAAAAATCTGCTCAGAAATGGGTCACTTGAAACATTCTTCACTTTTGGGGGAGTGCAGCATCTCCCCCTCCCGCAATGTCACAGAAGGCTGCGAGGTCTGGGGAACCTTGTGGAGTATGAGCAATGGGAGCCTGGCTACCAACAGAGTTGCTGGTGTTGCAGCACAAATATCAAACCCCCTTTGGAAAAAGCAAGAAGCTGAGCTACAAGCCCTGCCAATGCTGAGCCCGATCTGTGAGAAACTGTTGGAGAATTTCTCTCCCCCCCCCCCCCACAATCCACTTTTTCTGTACATAAATAGGGTGGAGAAGGTCAAGAAGCCATTTGCACTAGGGGTGTGCACGGACCCCCCGATCCGCTTCTCTTCCAGATCCGCAACTTCCGGATCGGGCCCGCTCCGCTCCGCCTATAGTCTGCTCCGGTTCGCTGCGAAGATCCGAATCCGGATCCGAGCTCCGCTTCCCCCCCCCATAGGCTTGCATGAAATCCAAAAAAGCCTACAACTTTTTTTCTGTTAAAGTTAGAAACCTCAAATTTGGCACCATGACACCTCATGCACTTATACACATGCATGTCAAGACTCAAGCCAATCCAAGCCTCCCCTGATTTTTGGGGAATTTTTGAAAATCGGACACCCCATTTTCAGACATGGACTGTTCTCCGACATTTTGACAGATAAAAACTTGGAAGCAGGCACATCCACATTCATGGCAAGTTTCAAGCAGATTCCATCATCCCCTGATTTTGGGGGGGGGGCTTTAACCTTCAACGCAGCACCCCTAACCCCAATTCAAACATCCCTTTCTATATCTCCATCAATTTTCACGTTAGAAACCTCAAATTCGGCACCATGACACCTCATGCACGTATACACACGCATGCCAAGACTCAAGCCAATCCAAGCCTCCCCTGATTTTTGGGGAATTTATGAAAATCGGACACCCCAGTATTTCAGGGATTAAAGCTGCAGACAGCTCAATGGGGCCACTTCAAAGGAAATCCCAACATGCCATGAATTGGGGAGTAGATAACCCTAAATATGAATCTTCTTCCACACTTGAATAATTGATTTGGAACTTCAAAAAGTCTAAGTGAGCGCAGGAAGGACTTGTCCCCTGAGACAAAGCTAGACACACACAAACCATCCCTACGACGTGGGCAGGGGAGGAGGACAGGTGGGCAGAGAGCCAGGCAGAGATATGCCATAGATCTTGTATGGGGGGATCAGTCCTGGCAGACGCCCCACCACAGCAGCACCCCGGGGGGTGGGGGGGGAAGGCAGGCAGGCAGGCAGCAGGCATTTCTGGGGGCATAAGGAAGTGAGGCAAGGATGGTTTGTTTCAAAGCCAGCAGTAAGTCATGCATTGCAAACCATCCCTGCGAGGGGGTCACAGAGGAGGAGGACAGGCGGGCAGAGAGCCAGGCAGAGATACGCCATAGATCTAGTATGGGGGAGTCAGTCCCAGCAGATGCCCCACCACGGACTTGCCCGTTTGATTTTCACAGCAGGAGAGGCGGCCTGCTTACTGGTGCCAGCCTGAGCCTTCCCTTGACCACCACTGCTTTCAGCATGCCTAGCCACAGACGTGCGCCTGCTCCCTCTTCTCATGATGATAATAATATAATACTACTACTAATACTACTAATAATATATATTTGGGGAAATGGGACAAGTGTGTATGCTTTGCCCAAACTGGATTTGAAATGCTCAAACTGTATTGGCTTTTTTTGCACTTCACAAGCAGTGCACACAGCACACTCACACAATAACACACAGTCACACAGACAGTCCAAGTAACACACACACACACACAGAGAGAGAGAGAGAGAGAGAGAGAGAGAGAGAGAGAGAAGAAATAGAGAATTATTATTTTTTTGTATTTTTTTGTATTTTTTTTTTATGTAGAAGAAAGAAGGAAGATGAAACACAGTCAGGCTTTAAGAGGGGAAAGGCGGGGGGGAACCAACCAACCAAACACTCCAAAAATTAAAAATAAAGTTTATATAAAATCAAAGTAAGGGAAAAACACAGAGCAAACTAAGCAAACAGTCAGAAACAAGCAAGCAAACACACACACAACCCAAGCTAAATCCTAATCTAATCTCCTCCAACTCCAAACACAGCAGCAGCACCTATAACTAACTCCTCTCTCCACGAACGCCAACCCACAAAGAGACACAAAGCAGAAAGCTCTCAGGGTGGCTCTGCCTTAGTCACCCCTCCAATGCTGGGATTGGAGGATGCTTCATGAGGTCATCACTTCTCATCAGGATTGGGAGTTGAATCTGCCTCTCAGCACTTCAAAAAGGTGCCTCTCCCGCTTTTTTTACCCTATTTTTTAAAAAATTATAGCAAGTGAACCGCACCATGCAGAGTGCTGAGAGTAGGCTCAAAATGACCCCCAGCCACGACTCTCTAAGCACACGAAATTTCAGAAAGATAGCTTTAAAAACAACACAGTTATCCCCTAATCTTTTCCACAATGCAATCCTATGGGCAAAATTATCCAAAATGGCAGGTGGATCGCTCCGCGAAAAGAGAAGCGCTTCTCCTATGGCCGCTTCTCTTCGCCATGCTTCTCCAGGACCCTGGTTCGCTTCTACTCTGCCTCTGGGCAAGGCGGATCAGGCCAATTCGCTTCTGATTCTCCGATTCTAAGCGGAGCGGAGCACATCCCTAATTTGCACCCAACTTTACCTAAGCGGATTGGTGCTAAACGGACCACTTCCTCTCATATATACCTGCTTGGACCTTAAGATCATTTTCAGATGCCCTCTTTCGGGAGCCTCCACCAAATGAAGCAAAGCAGTTGGCTACTACAGAGAAGGGGCCTTGCATGGTGGAATCCTGCTTGTGGAATACCAAACCCAGAGAAGCTCACCTGGTACCTACGCTATGATATTTTGGCACAAGGTGAAGACCTTTTTATTCACCCAGGCTTTTTAGTTTTCAGTTTTAAAAAAATGGTGTAAGTGTGTTTTAAGCTCCTTGTATTCTTGATGGCTTTACTTTGGGGTGTTTTTTTTGTTTTATAAATTCTTATTATTATTATTCTAGATATATTGTGTTTTAAACATTTTAGAGTGTAACTCTAGGCATGTTTAGACAGAAAGAAATCCTGCAACTCCCTTGCATTTCCCAGGCAGCCTTGTTTTTCTGTCTAATGCATCAGATTGCACCTTTAATGTTTTTATGCTGCATTTTATTATATTATGCTATTGTATCTTTAAGCCTTGTTCTGTAAACTACCCGGAGAGCACTGGCTAATGGACAGTTTAGAAATATAATGAATTAATCTATATAAATAAAAATGAAAAAGACCGTTCGTTACTGTCGTTATATCTCCGAAAGTTCTTCACCGATTGCTTTGAAATTTTGACACAGCGTTGCGTTCGAATACGCGAGCGTTGTTATGTAACTATGTTCTCTATGGGGTCAAAGGTTTGTCTTAAAATCGAAGAAATAGGCCTCCTCAAAACCAGTCCTGCTGATCATTGTGACATCACCAACCAGTAGGCCAATCCGCTCCCTCTGCCTCCTCTCCTATTTGCATGTACTCTCGCAATTGGCTGAGTGAATATAGATGTCACACCTGTGACAGTTACACGTTCAGAAGAAAAGTAACTGCCATGAGTTTCCACTAACCTCCTCAACGTAAAAAAACCCCTTTTTTAAAAACCAAACAATTTGCTTTACTTCATCCAAATAATGCCTCGCAGAAGATCACACTTAGGTCGTTGTACTCGCGGAGCGGAAGCACTGCGACGAGAAATTGCAAATCAGACTGAGGAAGAACGGGCATCAGCAAACGAGAAAAAAAGAAAAAGAATGCCTCAAATACGTGCCAAGGAACCAGGCAAGCAATGTTCAGCCAGACTTGAGGATGCACGGTTGCGAGCATGGCAATCACGTTCTACAGCTTCAGATCTGCTTTGTTCTCAACAGAATGAACGCGACAGTCTGAGAGTGGCTGAAAGACGTCAACGAGAAACAGCACATCAGCGTCAAACACGACTCCGTGGTAAACAATCACACGATTATAATCGCCTTGCATTCCGGTACAACCCAGCTGATGATTATAGTTTGAGGCGGCATGTTCTCATTGGCACTATGACTGAAGTGTGTCCTTATTGCAAGGCTCTTAAATTTAATGGAGAAACAAAAGGAATGTGTTGTGCTGCTGGAAAAATTAAACTGCCTCAACTTGGAGAACCACCAGAGCCATTACAAACTTTGCTTGCCGGATATACTGCTGAATCAAAGCATTTCCTATCTAACATCAGGAAATACAACTCATGCTTCCAAATGACGTCGTTCGGCGCAGAAATCATCACAGCTCCATTTATGCCAACTTTCAAAGTCAAAGGACAAATTTATCATAAAGCCGGCTCCTTCCTTCCATTTCAAGATAGTCAACATAAATTCCTACAAATGTATTTCATTGGTGATGGCAATGATGAATTGAATGCACGCTGCGGAATTTATACCGGCATAAAAAGGTCCGTCGTTTCAAAACTGCAACAGCTACTTCATGAAAAAAACAATTTAGTACATTTGTTCAAAACAGCAATTGACATGATGCCATCTGATACACACAAGATTGTTATTCATGGTGACAAAACGCCTGCTGGAGAACATGTGCGAAGATTCAATGCTCCAACTATAGACGAAGTGGCAATTGTTATAGTCGGAGATCAATCTTGACAGGACCTTTCAAAGGTGAAGATGTCCTCATTCCTCGCATTCCTATGATTCCAACAGATATGCCATTTCAATTTAAGAGATTGCAATTCCCAATTCGATTGGCGTTTGCAATCACCATCAACAAAGCTCAGGGCCAATCTTTAGAATTGTGCGGTTTAGATCTAGACACAGATTGCTTCTCACATGGACAATTATATGTTGCGTGTTCTAGAGTCGGCAAACCAGACAATCTCTATATCTACACAGACAATGGAACAACTAAAAATATTGTATATCCATAAGCATTGTGAAATTAAACATATTAGAAACATCCACTTTGTCTTTTCTTTCTTTTCAATTTAACCAGACTGAGCCACAGCAACGCATGGCAGGGTACAGCTAGTAATAAATAAATATGTAAAAAAATAACAATACAATCTGAATCTTGGGTGTAAGTTCGTTGTTCTGGGCAGTTGGCTTTTATCAGTTGGGCTTTGTGATGTCATGAAGGTCACCAGGACTCCCTGCCAGCAGCCCAGTTTTCAATGGCCATTTAATGGTTTCTCCTTCTGGAGATCAGACAGACATGGCATTGGAAGTGGAGCTTCAGCTACCTTCAGATGCTTTCAGCATCTGTTTTTGATTCCATGTACATTGTATAGCACCATGTACATATTCCATGTATAGCACCATGTACATTGATGGTGCTATATAAATAAATAATAATAATAATTTATGGTTTTAGTCTAGGTGTACTCCACCCAGAGAATTTGGGGGTATTGAGTGGTTTAAAAAGGTAAGAAACATAAAAATAAACAAATAAATAGGGCTTGGGGGTCTCATTTAGGGATAGAACCACTTTGAGATACTATTAAATATAGACAGTGCCATCTAAATCTATTAAATACAGAAAGAGATAGATGACATCATCATCATTATCATCATTATTATTATTATTATTATTATTATTATTATTATTATTATTATTATTATCCTGCCTTTTGCCCAATACTGGGCCTCAAGGCAGCCTTACAAAGTTTAAAATATACATTGTAAAACCTAAGAAAAGAAATGTACAAAAAACACACAACACAACCCCAAAACATAAACGTTTAAAATACACGACAGAATTATAAGTAATTAACATAGATGGAGGACCAGGTTATTCTCCAAAGGCTTGCTGGAACAAAAAAGTTTTAGCCTGCTTCACAAAACCCCATCAAGGAAGCAGCCAGCCAAGCTTCCCCAGGAAGAGAGTTCCAGAGTACTGGAGCAGTCACCGAGAAGGCCCTGTCCCATGTTCCCACCAAGCGTGCCTGTGAAGATGGTGAGACAGAAAGAAGGGCTTCTCCAGAAGATCTCAAAGCACGGGCAGGCTCATAAGGAACAATAACGTTCTTTCAAATAACCTGGACCCGAGCCATATAGCCATACTCAGGAGTGATCCCTGGATTAGCAGCAGTCGGGGCTATGATGTCCCCACCCCCACCCCGCTGCCCGTACTTGTTGCCATGTGGGTTTTGGAAATTAGGGGTGCCACAGTGGAGAGACTGGTGTGAAAACAACCCGGCTGCTCTCCTAGCAACCAGTGTGCAGACGCCTCAGTCACTTGCAGTGACCAGGGCTTTCCCGGCATCTGGTTCCCTACATGTACAGCAGGGGAAGGGGCAATGTATGGCCCTCGGATGGCCTGCAACCCTTGGCCAAGTCTCAAAAGCCCCCTCCCTGCCAGCAATCGTTCAAACCTCTGGCAAGAGCAGGCCACTCTCTCCCCTTGTGGCACCTTAGCTCTGAAAGGTATCATTAGCTCCTAGCACCAGAGCAGTGATGCCAGGAATATTTGGGAGTTTCAAGCATCTAAGTCCAACTGGGGATCGAGGTGATTCCAAGCCAATTCGGGGGGGGGGGCAGATGTTTTAATTTGCAATGTACCAAAGGAACAAGGGCTGTGATATGAAACTTTTGCAATCTTTGCCATTTGCCGGAGGCCCAGAAATATAAGAGGATGCTAGATGGATGGACCAGACACACTCCTGGGCATGCTGTTAAATTTGTTTATATTTTTACTTATTACATTTTTATACCGCCCAATAGCCGAAGCACTCTGGGCAGTTCACAAAAAGAGGCATCCATTGAAATCTGAGATTCTGCATTATTTCTTTGTTTATTTAATTGATTTGAACCGAAAAGGCACTGGTGGCAGCAAACAATCAGTGATAAAAACAATAAGAAAATAAATTAAAACACAATTAAAAACAGCACCCAGCACATCAGGCCCACTTCCACACCAACAGCCCACTTGAATAAAGTGGGCTTTGCCTGCCGGTGGAAGGACTTAGGAGAGGGAGCGAACCTAGCCTCCCTTGGCAGGGCGTTCCACAGCCAGGGAGCAGCCACCAAGAAGGCCCTTTTTCGTGTTGCCATCAAATGTGCCTCTGATGGTGGCAGTCTCTAAAGAAGAGGCTCTCCCAAAGAACCAGCCAGTTACGTATGGTAGGGTGACCATATGAAAAGGAGGACAGGGCTCCTGTATCTTTAACAGTTGCATAGAAAAGGGAATTTCAGCAGGTGTCATTTGTGTATATGGAGAACCTGGTGAAATTCCCTCTTCATCACAACAGTTAAAGGTGCAGGAGCCATACTAGAGTGACCAGATTTAAAAGAGGGCAGGGCGCCTGCAGCTTTAACTGTTGGGATGAAAAGGAAATTTCACCAGGTTCCCCATATATACAAATGACACCTGCTGAAATTCCCTTTTCAATATAACTGTTAAAGATACAGGAGCCCTGTCCTCCTTTTCATATGGTCACCCTACGTATGGGAGAAGGCAGTCTTTCAGGTAGCTTGGTCCCAAGCTGTATATAAGCACATTTCTCCTGTCTTATGACACTCAGACTATGAGGTGGAACAATGTGTGCCTATTTCCTTGATTGCTTCTTTAAGGGCTTTCAGGATTAGTGAGCTGGTGGCACAGTCAAAACAGGACTCTTTGAAGAGGATGTTCAGCAGGCACATATTAGCTTTCAGGTTTCATGGGTGGTCCCCTGGCTAGGACACTCAGAGATGGGCCAGGCAGGTAAGAGGCAGTCTGTGCAGCTCAATGATGGGATAAAAAGGGGCTACTACTTTTTGTCCTGTTCAGGTACTATTGCATGATATGGGATTTAAGATGAAGAAGACTTGCGTTTTTAGGCATCAGGATCAGTCATCACTGATGCAATGTCAATTTGGGGCAGTTATCCAGGCAGCACTAAGCAAAACTGTGCCGATATTTATTTATTTATTTTCATTGTGCCTTTTCTTGAAAAGGATTTCAGGTTTCTGACAATATGCAATTTTTTTTTAAAAAAAGATGAAATAAGTGTATAAATACCATTAAAAAGTTACAAAAATCAAGGTCAGCAGAGGTTCAAGAAGTAGTCAAAAGGCACCTAATAAAACAACAGCTGTTTTAGCTTTCAGAAGAATTAAAACTTGCAAGCAAAGCCTTCCTAGAAAAGGTCTTTACGATGCAGCAGAATCCCATCAGAGAAGTAGCAAGTTGGTCTTCCCTTGGGAGGGGTTTCAAATTAATAATACTAGAATCTGGGTTCACCCCATGAAACTGATTGGTGGGAGATTCAGGACAGATAAAAGGAAGAGCTTCACACAGCGCAAAGTTAAACTCTGGAACTCACTACTACAAGATTTGGTGATGGCCACCAGTTTGAAGGCTATCAGTGGCTACTAAGCTACTAGGTTTGGGCTGAACTGTCATCAGTATACAGATGATACTCAGCTCTACCTCTCGTTTCCATTTGCACATCCCAGGCCAGATGTGGAACTCTTGAACCAGGTCTAGAGGCTGTTTGGAGATGGATGAGGGTGAACAAGATGAAACTTAATCCAGACAAGATAGAGGTACTGTGGGTGGGAAATGGAGGTTTACAACTGGACTTAGATGAGGTTACACTCCTGGACTCTGAGCTAACCGGGAAGCCCAGGTGGCTGCAGTCTCCAGGAGTGCATTTTACCAGCTTATGCCAGAATGCCAGCTGCAGCCCTATCTGGAGAGGACAGACCTTGCCTCAGTTACCCATGCACCATGCTGGACTACTGTAATGCACTGTATGTGGGGCTGCCTTTGAAGACAGTTCAGAAACTTCAGCTCATGCAGAATTCATCCGGGCCAAGGTGATTTAATCACATAATACCTATACTGCACCAGATGCACTGTTGTGTTTTTGAGCCCAATTCAAAGTGCTCTTTTGGATGTGGTCTATAAAGTTCTGTCCTTTGGTGAAGCCCATTTATTGGGTCTTGCTCACACACCCCAGAATAAAGTTGCAGGAGCCCTCTAGCCTACATCTGGGAATAGAAAGTCACAAGGTGGTATCCTTTATTAACTGAACACTTGACTATGAAGAAGAAATATTACCCAGAAGGCGTCAGGAACACAAGTAGTTATGCAGGACTTTGGTCAGATGATAGGGATAAGATGAATGACAGCTTTGGACAATGATGTCATTGTAAATAATTCTTCTTGTGTGGTATTTTACTAACACAAATATGCACTTCTGTGTAAACACCACACAACAGGAATCTTGATGTAATCATACGTGCAATTACATCAAGATTGCTGCTCCCCCCTTTTTTTCTTTTGCAGTGTGTTGTTAATGCAGAAGTGCACATCAGCAGTGTGGGGAAAAGACACAAGGGAACTGAACGAATGCAAAGCTTCAGCACTGCTCATCTACAGTGCTCTGCAGAAATTAAAAATAAAAGCAACAATGGAGGATTCCTAATGCATTGGTTCCACTCTGGAAACGAGGCCAGGTAGTTTGGAACTCCAAAATCTGGGTTTCAAAAACACCCCTTACTTGCATTCTTATCTTTCCACAAACTCTGAGTGTGAGAGACGGGTCAGCTGGGATAAACATTTTAACAGGATGGTCAGTGGTCCTGCCTGTTGTAGTTATGCCAAATCAATTGTTCTGAACCAAATCAATATTCTCATTTTGGTATTCTCATGAAACCCTAACAAAATGTCATGCCAAACCAATATTTTTCTGCTGAATTCTTCTGCCACATACACCCAGTTCTGCAAGTCAGATATTTAAGAAAATACCCCATATGTTGTCAGTCATACACTCTGAACCTGCAACAGGAATCATTCCCTTACAAAGTGGGAAAGGGTTCACTGTAGGGGTGTGCACGGACCCCCCGCTCCGCTTCACTTGCAGATCCGCCATTTTCCGGATCGGGCCGCTCCGCCCCGCCCCCGCTCCACCCACTTCCGCTCCGCTCCGCTCGGAGCTCCGGATCCGGAGCTCCGTTTTCCCCCCCCATAGGCTTGCATTGAAAGCTAAAAAATTATACAACTTTTTTTCTGTTCAAGTTAGAAACCTCATGTTTGGCACCATGACACCTCATGGGGGTATACACACGCACGCCAAGTTTCAAAGCAATCCCATCATCCCCTGATTTTTGGGGAATTTTTGAAAATCGGGCACCCCATTCACACCCCTTTCCATAGCTCCGTCAATTTGCACGTTAGAAACCTCAAACTCGCCACCATGAAAGCTTATCCAGGGATACATACGCACGCCGAGACTCAAGGCAGTCCCATCATCCCCTGATTTTTGGGGAATTTATGAAAATCCAACACCCCTTTCCATAGCTCCGTCAATTTTGCACGTTAAAAAAAAACCTCAAACTCACCACCATGAAAGCTTATCCAGGGATACATACGCACGCCGAGACTCAAGGCAGTCCCATCATCCCCTGTTTTTTGGCGGGGCTTAAACCTGCAAAATTTGGAACTTCCAAAACTCCAAGTGAGCGCAGGAAGGACTTCTCCCCTGAGTCAAAGCCACACACACACACAACATCCCTGCGAGGTGGGCAGGGGAGGAGGGAGGGAAGGCAGGCAGGCATGCAGCTGGCATTTCTGGGGGCATAAGGAAGTGAGCCAAGGATAAGCCAGTAATGCATATAAAATGGAATAAATCAATAAATAAACAAAGGAGGGGTGGAATTAAAAGCAGCAGTGTTGCTCAATAAACAGCAAGAAGATTTTTTTAAAAAAGGCTATATCTGTCTTTTACCAGCAATAGGGGGACGTGCCCGGGGGAGGGGGAAGCAGCTGCCAGTTCAACTCAAGACAGCCACCAACAGCTCTGAGATTAAGAAGTAAACGCTCACTTCAACTCATAACAGGCATCGCTCCACCACTAAAAAGTGAACATTCACTTCAACTCATGATAGGCATTGCTCCACCGTTTTACTCTCTTTGGAAGGCTCTAATGGCCTTCCAGTGCAGGAGAGAGTGGGGGCACGTCCACAATGAGATGCCCTAGGGGAGCTCATCCCCTTGCACCACATCTTTTCAGTTGTTCCCCAAAGTTAGGGTGGGGAGCAGTGCTGTGTTTCTATCTCTTATTTTTGGCTTAGTATATGATTTCAGGTTGTGTTTGTGCATTTGGTGGGGCTACTGTGTTAAAAAACACGGGGAAAAGCCCGTTCAGATGAAGAAAGAGAAGTTTCCCAGAATCCCAAGTTACCTGTTTTGCCTATGCCCTCCTCTAATTTTGGGATCATCATGACCGGGAGCTGACTCTGCCCCTCAGCCCTTTGAAAAAGGTATTTTTCCCGCCGATTTTTTAAAAACTTCTAGCGCGCGACCCGTACGACGCAGAAAGTTGAGAGTAGTCTCAAAATGACCCCCATCCACGACTCTCTGTGCACAAGAATTTTCAGAATGATAGCTTAAACCCCCCCCAGTTATCCCCGATTCTTTCCCTCAATGCAATCCTATGGGCGAAAAGCTGAAAACGCCGTTTGAGCCGCGCGGTTGACCCGATTTTCAAAAAAATATAGCACGCGACCCACACGACGCAGAGAGGTGAGAGTGGTCTCAAAATGACCCCCATCCACGACTCTCTGAGCACAAGAATTTCCAGAACGATAGCTTCAAAAACAACCTAGTTATGCGCGATTATTTGCCGCAATGCAATCCTATGGCGAAATGTTTTCAAGATGGCGACCGGAGCGCTCCGCCTGAACTAGGAGCTCCGAAAAATGGTCGCTTCTCTTCGCCTTGCTTCTAGGGGTCCGCGGTCCGCTCCTACTCCGCCTCTGGGTAAGGCGGAGCAGGCCAATCCGCTACTGCTTCTACGCTCCTAATCGGAGCGGATCACACCCCTAGTTCACTGGCTGACATGAGACTTACTGGAGTTCAGAGAAATTTTGCTGTTCCAGGTTTTCTAGGTAGGGGGCGCTGCCCCTAGCTTCTTTGTTGACGCAACATGGAAACACCGACACAGGTAGGTGACATTTCTATCACCGTTTTTCTGCATTTTTTTGGTCTGTAGCTCAAAAGTGGTTCAAAGTGGCTCAGGATGCCCTAAAATATAGAATCATAGAATAGCAGAGTTGGAAGGAGCCTATAAGGCCATCGAGTCCAACCCCCTGCTCAGTGCACGAATCCACCCTAAAGCATTCCTGACAGATGGTTGTCCAGCTGCCTCCTGAATGCCTCTAGTATGGGAGAGCCCACAACCTCCCTAGGTAACTGGTTCCATTGTCGTATTGCTCTAACAGGAAGTTTTTCCTGATGTCCAGCCAGAATCTGGCTTCTTGTAACTTGAGCCCGTTATTCCGTGTCCTGTACTCTGGGATGATCAAGAAGAGATCCTGGTCCTCCTCTGTGTGGCAACCTTTTAAGTATTTGAAGAGTGCTCTCATGTCTCCCCTCAGTCTTCTCTTCTCCAGGCTGAACATGCCCAGTTCTTTCAGTCTCTCTTCATAGGACTTCGTTTCCAGACCCCTGATCATCCTGGTTGCCCTCCTCTGAACATGCTCCAGCTTGTCTGCGTCCTTCTTGAATTGTGGAGCCCAGAACTGGATGCAATACTCTAGATGAGGCCTAACCAGGGCCGAATAGAGAGGAACCAGTACCTCACGTGATTTGAAAGCTATTAATGCAGCCCAAAATAGCATTTGCCTTTCTTGCAGCCATATCACACTGTTGGCTCATATTCAGCTTGTGATCTACAACAATTCCAAGATCCTTCTCATTTGTAGTACTGCTGAGCCAAGTGTCCCCCATCTTGTAACTGTGCATTTGGTTTCTATTCCCTAAATGTAGAACTTGGCATTTATCCCTATTAAATTTCATTCTGTTGTTTTCAGCCCAGCACTCCAGCCTATCAAGATCACTTTGAAGTTTGTTTCTGTCTTCCAGGGTATTAGCTATCCCGCCCAATTTTGTGTCATCTGCAAATTTGATAAGCGCTCCCTGCACCTCCTAGTCCAAATCATTAATAAAAATTCTGAAGAGCACTGGGCCCAGGACTGAGCTCTGCGGCACCCCACTCGTTGCCTCTCCCCAGTTTGGGAAGGTTCCGTTGATAAGTACTCTTTGAGTCCGATTCTGTAGCCAACTATGGATCCACCTAATAGTTGTTCCATCTAGCCCATTTATTTATTTATTTATTGCATTTCTATACCGCCCAATAGCTGGAGTTCTCTGGGCGGTTCACAAAAATGCACTTTTAGCTAGTTTGTTAATCAGAATATTATGGGGCACTTTGTCAAAAGCTTTGCTGAAGTCGTGTATATGTTTGTTTGAAGCCACTCTAATAAAGTGACCATCCAGCAAGTCTGGGGGAGTTTAATCGAGCTTGAACCAGCTAATATGGGAATTAATGGTTCTATTTGGAACTTATAAGTTTTCTCCTATCAGGTTCACTGAGTTTTCTATTCAGTCAGGGGCAGCATCAGGGATAGGCTTGGTTGGGCACCTGCCAAGGGCCCCCACCCAGCAGGGGCCCCACCGGCCTGAGCTGCATGGATTTCTCCACCTCTTCACCTGCTTGTTCACCTGCCTCTTGCTCTGGCCCAGACAACGGTGGTGGTGAGAAGAAGAAGGAGCAGCAGCAGATGCCACTGACATCACTGGCTCTCTGCCCATCAAGCCAGCAAGGGGCAGCCATGATGATGATGCTGAGGAGGAGGAGGAGGAGCAACTGGTGACAATGGTGGTGGGAAGGTAGACTCACTGAGAGAGGGGTCCATTGGGGGTGGCTTGCCCAAGGGCCCTCAAGAACCTTGAACCGGTCCTGCCATTCCTACCTACAGTCTGCCCTGCATTCAGACCACCAACCCTGTATTATATGGATAATGCATCTCTTCATAGATTTTCAGCAAGAATGCCTCAACAGAATAGGATAATTTTACAAAACGATTTTACAAAACGGTAAGCAAGGTCAAAAGTGTAAGCATTCTGAGGAACAAGGCCCACAATTTCTGTTGACCACTGCATGCTTAAAGTGACTTAACCAGCCTCATTTTACTTGTATAAATATTGTGTGGGCAAATAGGAGTGGGGAATTAAAATGCATTTTTTTAGGCTAATGCATACTCTACTGGGAATAGTTACTGTTTCCTGAGTCCCGCTCAAACCATTACACTACACTGGTTCTCTTTGTATTCAAGAGATAGGGAATATAAGCAAGTATGTAAAATATCCCTGAATTCCAGGTCTGGAAAGCAATTGATTTTCTCCTACATATTTTGTGATGTTCTATGCTTCTATCCTTCCCTCCTTACATACTGTTGGATCCCAGGTGACTGTGCCAAGATACCTCCTTCCTTCCACTGACTGCTGCTCACGGATTCCTGAAGAATTTGGAGTCTTTGAGAGAAGAAGGGATATTGCTTTGTGTGTGTGTGTGTGTGTGTGTGGTGTTTGTAGTGGTGGGGGGAAGGGTAGGGAAAGAAAACATTTAAAAAAAAACCCAAGTGCATTCTTTCTGCAACACTCAGGAAAAAGAATGTTTCACAGGGGATTGGAAAGGCGAAATTTTTTCACATCCAAATGGATTGCAATTTCCCTCCATTTAGCACCTGAAGGTAATTAGCTCGAAGAGACTGTCGAGTGAGAAACACGTTCATGGAACATTAACTCTCATACATTCTCCAGTTGCTGGGAATTAATAGGAAAGATTAAAGTTTAAAGAGAGCAAAATGCCATTACCTCGCAAGGCACCTCTCTCAGCGGCAGTAACTAGCCCTCACTAACCTAGAAGCGCCACCGGAGATTCGGACTCCTGCTTCAGGCAACAATAGATTTGACTGGGTTCATCCATGAGCCCCAGCCCATCTGTGGGCTCCCAGTGACCCCAAATTATGGAATGATGCATCACAATTTTGCATTCTGTAGATGGAGGATCAGTATTCATACGTGTGTCTAGATTTGTGATACCGTCCTGGCATGCTGAACATGTAAGCCCTCACTTGTGTGCAAAGCCCTTCATGGATCAAACCCTGCATATAAGTTAGCAAGTAAATACGGGTGCTGTTCCGTTCCATTTTGCAGCGTGGTGAGTGTCAGAAAGCTCAGATGTGTACAAAGTGCCAGGAATGGGGTGAGTGTCACTGGCTCACATACAAATATGTGAGGGCTCCTCCTTTGTATGCAAATCCTGAGGACCACTTCCCCCAAACCATCATGACATACTTCATAAATTAATTCTTATACCACACCCAGTTAAAGCAAAATACACATTGCTACTCCAGAAAAGAATGTCAGTAGAATTACTGTGTGTTGATGAAGAAAGCTGATGCCCCCAAGCTATAACAAATTCTACCCAAACACAAGACAAAAAAAGCATAAAGGGGGATCCTTCCCTCACAGCCCCACTAAAGTTTATATAAGCCTCTGCTCTATAAAGATTTCCATGTTGCTTTTGCATTTCAGGGGGAGAGTGAATAAGAAAGAGAGAGGGGGAGATGGAGAGAGAGAGAGACAGGGAGAGCGAGCGAGCGAGATGAAATTGAGACATGGAAGAATTTATTGCCCAGAAAATTCCATTCTGCTATCTGATTCGAAAAGTCCAGTCCCCCCAGCTTCGGAAAATCTATTTTCCACATTTTAATACCCTGCAGAACAGTCCTCATAACTCATCCGAGTGTGTTAAGCACAGTTTTATTAGATCTGAAACAAATTTTGGTGGGGAGATACTATAGGTCATTAACCATGGAGTAATTTTATCCTTGTTTCCCTAATGATGCCATAATGGCGAGCGAATTTCTTAACTAAAGACCAAAGAACATTTTGAAGGTCAGTTTCATCTGTGAGCTCCTTCAAGCGCTTCTCGGAGAAGATTGGAAAACTCGCCGATTTTTTGAAGAGTCATTAATAATGTGAAAGCTGAAAGAGTGCTCCCATTTGCGTTCCTGCTTTTTACCTTTTAATTTTATATCGCTTTAGTCTCAGTCTCTCTCTCTCTCCCTCCCTTCCTCCCTCTCCTTTCTTTCTCTAACTCTTCTGGAGGTGCCCCCTCAGCTGGCTAAAAGGACCAACCAGACTACTTGTGTGGTGCGTTAAGATTCAGGGCACTGATCCAAAGGACAAAGAAGGTACCGAGCACTTTTTGAACCAGTGTAAATCACAAGTACCTTATTCATACAGCATTTTTCTCTGTAATTTCAAAACTACGTCCAGTTACTGGCTATAGTTCAATTCACCAGAGCGATGAGTTTACTGGCATCTTACTTTTACAACACAATCCTATACAAGTTTACTCAGGCAAGTAAGTCCCATTGAGTTCAATGAAGCTTACTCCATTGGGTGATAGGATTTCAGCCTCAGTGTAACAAGGGACAACTAACTTAATTAAGGGGCCTCTTAGCTTTCCCCCATAATTTGAGCACTGATTTGTTGTTCTTAGGAGACTGCCACATCCTGAAGCCTGAAGGGATGTGGCTTCATTTCTGCATGTTGGTTCATCTTCTCAGCAAATCTATAGATCGGTGCCATTTCATAGAAGGGACGTGGTTTCTAAAAGCGAAAGCCCTTGATGAGACCACAGATAGCAGAGCCAGGACTCACAGGGAAGCTGTGCTGGGACCTTTTGCTTAGCAGGGATGTTTTTTTTAAAATAATAATTCTGTTTTTATTCTTTTGTCCCATTTGTTCACTGCTCTGAAATCCTCGGATAGGGAGTGGTATATAAATAAATAAATAAATAAATAAATCCTCCTCTGCCCCCCAGATTTCCCTTTCCCTTCTGAGCTTACCTGCAATCGTCACCGAAGCGGGTGGTGGATTTTCCTGCAACATTGTGTTGTTTTGTGCCATCTTGTTATAAGGCAAAGTATTTAGGGGTGGCTTGGGCCCCCGTCTTTATGATGGCGCTTTGGGGCCATGAGGCGCCTTGCACTGCACCCACACTCGCATTTCTTCCCGACGTCTGCACGGGAAGGAACGCAAGTGTGAGCTTTCTGGGTTTTTAAAAGTAAAAATAAATAAAAACAAGGGAGGGGAAGGAGAGGAATGGGGCTGGTCTTCCCCCCTTTAATTTTTTTAAATGATCTGTATTGCTGCAGCTGCTCAGGTACAGATAATAAGAATAAAAAGAAATTCAGGGGGGGGGACGGGCAGCCAGAGGGAGGAGAGGAGAGGTGGTCCGCCCCGAGTCCCTGCCCCCTCTCCTCGCTGCCCGTTCCTCCCCCCATTTCTTTTTATTTTTATTATCTGTATCTGCGCAGCTTCAGAGATACAGATAATAAAATGTTTAAAAGGTGGGAGAGGAAGAGCCCCGTTCCTCTCCTCTCCTCTCCCCTCCCCTCCCCTCCCCCATTTTAAAAATAAACTTTTACAGGAGCTGCCCCATGGCAACCAATCAGGGGGCACCATGGGCTCCACTGCCCCAAAAGTCGGGGTAAGTGCCCAACTTTTTTGGAGAGGAGTTTCCAGGGTTTGGCCCCAGATGGCTTCGCAATGGCGGCTGCATCATGTAGACCACATGCTGCTACTGTGAAGCCATCCCAGGACAAACCCTTTGTGTAGACGTGCCCCAGGTCTGGAATGGGCAATTAAAAACAATTAGCTTTACAAAAGGCTTGCTCCTGTTGGAGAGGAAAATGGCAAGATTTGGTTTGTTGCTATGGTTCAACACAGCTGCCTAAAATTTTAGACCCTCCTTGGGGTGTGGGCTCTATGGGGACTATCATAATGAGCACCCACACTTCAAAATTTATCATAAACCATTGTATATAGCAGAGTCCAGGTGTCTAAAGTGAGCATTTTTCCTCTTGGACTGTAATAATCTTTTCTAATGTTATGGAAACACTTCCAGGAAAGACACAAAGAGGACGCAGCCATGTACTGTTCACATCCCTGACTTGAACATGCCTAGGCTTTGTACATGAAACCTGAGAGCTAATCTACACGTGTGATTTTATGCAGTGCTGAAAGCAGTTTGGGATGGTTTGCAGGATCGTGAAGAAAGAGCCTCTGGGTTCTGTACAGAAGGAACAAGGAACATGTGGAGATGCAGTGCTGGGGACAGCAGGCCTGTCCCTTCTTCCCCTGCCTCATATTCAGAATATTTGCTTCCAGGCCATATGGAAAAAGCTACTGGCACTTTGGCATGTTTACATGCACATGCAGCTTATATGGGCTGGGTTGTCTTGACATGCACCACTGGAAGGAGGATCTAACCGTGCCTATTTCTGTGTGTTGATAAAAGGAAACTGCTTTTAATCTGAAAACAAGGCATGTGTACTAATGCAGGGAAGCACTCAGTTTAGCCTACCCTGGAGGATTATTGTGAGGTTAACAGGTGAGAGCCTTGTATGTTGCCATAAGCAACTTCGATAACGGATGGGATAATATCAACAACTGCCAAACACATATCTTTAAAAGTATAAAATTTGGGAAATATCCATGCATGAATTTCTCTGCATGTGATCATAGAATCATAGAATCATAGAATAGCAGCGTTGGAAAGGGCCTACAAGGCCATCGAGTCCAACCCCCTGCTCAATGCAGGAATCCACCCTAAAGCATCCCTGACAGATGGTTGTCCACCTGCCTCTTGAATGACTCTAGTGTGGGAGATCCCACAACCTCCCTCGGTAACTGATTCCAGCATCACACTGCTCAAACAGTCAGGAAGTTTTTCCTGATGTCCAGCTGGAATCTGGCTTCCTTTAACTTGAGCCCGTTATTCCGTGTCCTGCACTCTGGGAAGATCGAGAAGAGATCCTGGCCCTCCTCTGTGTGACAACCTTTGAAGTATTTGAAGAGTGCTATCATGTCTCCCCTCAATCTTCTCTTCTCCAGGCTAAACATGACCAGTTCTTTCAGTCTCTATTCATAGGGCTTTGTTTCTAGACCCCTGATCATCCTGGTTGCCCTCTTCTGAACACGCTCCAGCTTGTCTGCGTCCTTCTTGAATTGTGGAGCCCAGAACTGGACGCAATACTCTAGATGAGGCCTAACCAGGGCCGAATAGAGAGGAACCAGTACTTCTCGTGATTTGGAAGCTATACTTCTATTAATGCAGCCCAAAATAGCATTTGCCTTTCTTGCAGCCATATCGCACTGTTGGCTCATATTCAGCTTGCGATGTACAACAGTTCCAAGATCCTTCTCTTTTGTAGTATTGCTGAGCCAAGTGTCCCCCATCTTGTAACTGTGCATTTGGATTCTATTTCCTAGATGTAGAACTTGGCATTTATCCCTGTTAAATTTCATTCTGTTGTTTTCAGCCCAGCACTCCAGCCTATCTAGATCACTTTGAAGTTTGTTTCTGTCTTCCAGGGTATTAGCTATCCCACCCAATTTTGTGTCATCTGCAAATTTGATCAGCGTTCCCTGCACCTCCTCGTCCAAATCATTAATAAAAATGTTGAAGAGCACTGGGCCCATGATCTGTGAGCATGTTGCTCAAAAGGCAGTACCCAATGCGACTATGTCATTACTGTATATTAAGTTACACTAGCATAAACAACCTTTAGTGCAATGCCAACAGCATTTGCTGGCATAGCGGGTTTTCTAGGGTAACCTGTTGCACTAGCAAACGCTATTGGCATTGTAGTAGAGATTGTTTATGCTGGCTCAACATAATTTGCATTAGTGGTAGTGTTGCATAGGATACTGCTGAAAGAGTTCCACATATTCAATATATCTTGGAGTCCTTAAAGAAATGTGCATTGCTTTCTGGAAGGAAAGTGAGAGACTTAGGCCACAGCTAGACCTAAGGTTTATCCCAGGATTGTCCTGGGGTCAAACCTGTTCATCTAAGTGCCACACAGGGCATCCAGTGCTCAGGCAGGGACGAACCCGGGATGATCCTGGGATAAACCTTAGGTCTAGCTACGGCCTTAGAGGAATCCCTCAGCATATTTGTGCATTTTGTGAGTGAATATGTGTGAAGACCTATGATACAAATGATACATGTGATTATGGTTGTGATCAGGCCCAGGATGGTTTAGGGTTAGTAGGTCTGAAATTAATTTTCTTTCCAAATAACCAAAATATGTTGGTGTTGGATATTTTGCAGATATCATCTAGCAGCTTACAGTCTTGTTATTCAAATATTTACTGAATATTCACCAAATATTTTATATACCTGTTTGATACCTAATATTTTATTTCAGTTGGTATATGATAGTATTTGATGGTTGACATGTAATGGTATAATTTTATCTGACAGGATTTGACAGATGATATAAATTATCTGGACAAGCATCTGTCAGGGATGCTTTAGGGTGGATTCCTGCATTGAGCAAGGGGTTGGACTCGATGGCCTTGTAGGCCCCTTCCAACTCTGCTATCCTATGATTCTATGATTCTATGATTCTATTATTAGAAAACATTTCAAATTTGAATGACAAAATAGAAACATTTTGACAGAAATCTGATATTTACTTGCCTGGGAATAAGTCGCACTGAACTCAGTGGGACTTACTTCCATGTAGGCATGTATGGTTAGTGAATTTCAAATGTTAAGAAATGCATTTATTAAATATTCATTTTGACTCCAATATTTTGGAATTTTTCTGGTCCTATGCATGTGTGTTTTGATGAAAACTTTGTACTGTGTTTGCTTATGAAGTTTTCCTGAGCCCGATTCAAAGCGTCCGCTCAGTTGACGAAGAGGGCTTAATCCTCCAGCTGACAATGGTGCCAGGGATTATGCCACCTTAACGTAGCTCCTCATGATCTCACCGTCGGTTGTCTGTGAGCAGAATTTGTACTGGAAGAAAACAAAGAGCTCAGCAGAACTGAGTTTGCAGGTAAAATACATCTCATGGGACCCATTAAACAGAATGCTGGACTACCATCTGGAATCATCGTACCACCTCTCAGTCATGGATTCACTAGGTGATGTCGTGGAACTATCTGTACAATCTACCCTCTGAATAAAATGGGAATAATGATGACAACCCACTTTATAGGGCTATAGGAAATGAGGATGAAAATTAGGAAGATGGTAAAAACTCCAGAAAATTGAAGCATTATAAAAGATAAATAAGCATTTCTACTAACCATCCTGCCTTGTACAGGTCCCAGGGGAGAGAGGCCAGCTCTGAACGCAGGAGGGCAGCCAAAAGTGTTTTCCCAGTTCTCTGGCCAACAATTACAGTGCTTTGTGTGTGTTTAGGGAGGGGGACTCCAGCCGGTGAGTGTGGGGAGGGGGCAGGGAGGGATGCATGGTGACACTTTCTACTCCCAGATGTGATGCCAGCAATAATTTCAATTTTATGCCTTTGTTATGGCTTTAATCACTTTCTTTATGCGTTTTGTTCCAGCGATCAGGGAGAGACACCTGATAGGCAAAAGGGATATCAGGGGAACAATTTTTATTTGGAATGTGGTGAGAAGTCTAATTAGAATTTGAATTCTGCTGAGCCTTGAAATGGTCGGTACTTTATCCTGATCGCCTTAGATATTGTTTCGAGTCAATCATCTGTCACGATGTGGCATGCGGAAGGGAGTCTCTCCAGCCAACAGCGTGCTTTGCTCAGTGCTCAGGGGCCATTGGGAGGGGAGCATGGGGTGGGGAAGGCAGGCCATGAGGGCCTGTCCCTCTGACAGCTCTGCCAGGAGCCAGGCACACCCCCATCATGTGCCAAGCAGGCAGCAGTCCAGCTGAGCTCAGCAAGGGGACAGCAGCTTCTTTCCCCATCCGGCTCGGTTGGACAAATGTCAGCCCTAAAGGGGCCATGCAGAGAGGAATGGACTCTCCAGAAAGAAGAAAGGTGGGGTAGAGGTTGACCAGCCGCTCTTATCCACTTGGCTTTTCATCCAAGGTGACCCTGGAGAGATGGGCTGGGCAGCAAAGTGCATGGGACCTGCTTCCATCAGTGGGGCCTATGGGCTGTAGAGACCTCCCACCCTCCTGTGCACTACCCACATAGTCTCCTTCAGACACTGTGCTCAGCAGTGCCACCCAGCCTGACATGGGCACTGCCTGACTCATGGAACTACTAACTCATGGGTGGATCTAGAGGGTTGCCAACTTTGAATTCATACCTGTTGGATCCTTGGGCAGACCTCTAGCCCAGGACCTAGTGGATCAGCATCAGGGGGCAGGATAGAAAACTTGGTGGGATCATTATGGGCCTTGAGAGAGCTTGTGGGTCAGGTGTGTATCCAGGATGGAATTAGGTGAGTCAGAAGCAAGCAAAGCTTGGCAGCAGCTCAAAGGTCAGTCACAGAGGCTGGCATGGTGGGATCAATTTTTTAATCAACAAGACCTTTCTCAGGCCAACTCTGAAAAAGCAACCTCACTGCTTTTTAAAACCCTGCCTGAATGTGGTTTTATTAGTTGGACCAGTAAACTAATAGCAAATTGGGGAGAGCTGTGAAGAAGCAACTGGGCATGTTTAGTCTGGAGAAGAGGAGATTGAGGGGAGACATGATAGCATTCTTCAAATACTTAAAAGGTTGTCACACAGAGGAGGGCCAGGATCTCTTCTCGATTCTCCCAGAGTGCAGGACACGGAATAACGGGCTCAAGTTAAAGGAAGACAGATTCCGGCTGGACATCAGGAAAAACTTCCTGACTGTTAGAGCAGTGCGACAGTGGAATCAGCTACCTAGGGAGGTTGTGGGCTCTCCCACACTAGAGGCATTCAAGAGGCAGCTGGACAACCATCTGTCAGGGATGCTTTAGGGTGGATTCCTGCATTGAGCAGGGGGTTGGACTCGATGGCCTTGTAGGCCCCTTCCAACTCTGCTATTCTATGATTCTATGTTATATACCGCTTTCATAGTGGAATATCCTGCTTGGTGTAGATGAGCCTTAAGTCAAAAATAAAAATTCATTCACACACACACTCAAGGTAAAATAACAACAATACACACCTCACATATGCTCATCAAAGACAATAAAAATTAAAATCCACACACCCCTACACACTCACCCAGCATGGAAAAAACTGTCAGGGATGCTTTAGGGTGGATTCCTGCATTGAGCAGGGGGTTGGACTCAATGGCCTTGTAGGCCCCTTCCAACTCTGCTATTCTATGATTCTATGATTCCAAAGTGAGCATAAACATGAGAATCTTCTTGGAGTACAACTCTTGGGCAATTCAGAAGGGAGCTGATGACATTAATTACCAAGGTAGTTTATATCTTATGCTAGCCTGCCACATAAGGATTTATTTATTTATTGCATTTATATCCCGCCTTTTTTCCTCCAAGGAATAAAAGGCAGCATACATAATTCTCCTCTCCATTTTATCCTCACAACAACAACCCTGTGAGGTAGGTTGAGCTGAGAGTTTGCGACTGGCCCAAAGTCAGCCAGTGGGTTTCCATGGCCAAGTGGGGACTAGAACCCAGATCTCCCGACTCCTAGTCCAAAACTTTAGCCACTACACCACACTGGATTGTTGTGAGCATAACATGGAAGGGGGATGGGGGATAACCACACATACCACTTTGAACTTTTTAGAGGAAATGTAGGCTATGAATGAAAATAAACAAAGCTGGGAAGACTCAGGCAGATTTTATGGTATCAAACACACAACTCTGAGAGCTCCACCAGACAAGTGTTTTATTGCATGCTCGTTACTGGGTACTCACCAATTTTCATGGGTCCCTCTCATGACATCGGGCATGTCCACACCAGGCGATATCCCTGGGATCGTCTCTCTGCATCCACATGACACACAAGGGGTCCCAGGAGCAGGGAGGGACAATCTGTCCATTTCCCTGGGATATCGCCATACCCTTTTTTCTCATTTTTTCCCATGGTCCCAGGACGATCCCAAGGACCATGGGTGGTGTGGCCACCTGTCCTGGCTTCTTCCTTCTCCCCCGTGAGTAACGGGGGACATTGGAGGAAAGGAGCTGTGCTTGGGGGAGTCCAGGGTTATCGGGGGTGGGGAAGTGGGGTCGGGACTTTTTCCTTTTTTAAAAAACTTATTTTTGTGCTGGAGCACAGGTGCGCTCCAGGTCCTGTCTTTTTTTTAAAAAAAAAATTAAAAATGGCGGATGCGACCTCCTCCTTCATCCCTGGACATCGCACACCACGTGTGAACGCAGGGGGAGGATCTCGCGATCAGCGTATCACAAGATCCTCCTCCCTCCCTTCTGGAACGCTGGGAGGTGTAGACATGTCTGCCTAACACGCGCCTCCCAGCCCTTCTCGCCTTCTTCATACCACAAAAAAACACACCAGTAAGACAGACTTATTTTTAAAGATGGAGTTGCCACTATCTCCTGCTGTGTGCAGAAGCAGCGTGGTCAACGATGGTAAGCAAACACGATTTCCCCCAGTGTGATAAACTTCTCTGAGAAAAATAGTATTTGAAAAAATTCCAAAGTCTTAGCTCCTACACACAGACACACACACACACGCGCACACACACACACACACACACACACACACACACACACACACACACACTATTCTGGACTCCATTGTACCATGAGGAAAATGAGGCTGAATAAATCACAATTCCCAGTATCTTCTTCCATAAAATGTGCATGGCATGAGATAGCAGCTTCAGTTCAGTCATTACTAATGCATGTTGCACAATTAGCCACCTGAATGTGAACACCTCGGTTTCACTGCAGTCCATTTGGGAGACGTTTCCCCCTTCTTGTATGGGAATATTGTAATTTCACAGCACAGAGCATTAATATTTCTTTGCTGGGAAAATGCTATTCCTCCTCTACAAGCACCCTGTTTGGAATGAAGAGGAAAGCCAATGAAGAGGAAACTCCCTGGAAAAGAGTGACAGTTAGGAGCAGAAGAATTAGAAGGCATTCTGCACCGGTGGAACCATTAGAGTTAAGCAACCGCTTTCAGCTTCTGGAGAATGAGACTGAAGGACAGTTTGCAGAGGAAGAAGTACAGGAGACACCATGCAACAGTGACCAAGAGACAGAAGATAGGTCAACCAAGAAGAAGAGAAGAGTAGTCGTTGTGGGAGACTCCCTGCCGCGTGGGATTGAAACCCAAGTATGTCGTGAAGACCCATGGACTCGCCAGGTGTGCTGTCTCCCTGGAGCACAGATTAGAGATGTGACTGAAGGGTTACCGAAGTTCATAAAGCCCACGGACACATACCCCTTTCTTCTCATCCATGTGGGAACAAATGATGTCGCCAAGCAGAGCTACGAAGAAATCATTTCAGACTTTGAAGCTCTGGGAAGGAAACTGAAGAACTTTGGGGCCCAGGTAGTTTTCTCATCCATCCTCCCGGTTCTTGGAAGAGGATTAGAAAGGGAAAGAAAAATACTCCGGATGAACGACTGGCTTCGAAGGTGGTGCCGTCATGAGAGTTTTGGATTCTGGAACCACGGGCTACGCTACTTGGAACATGGACTGCTGGCAAGGGATGGGTTGCACCTCACAAGGGCTGGAAAGAATGAGTTCGGCCACAGCATGAAGAACTTGATCAGGAGGGCTTTAAACTGAATCTTACAGGGGCGGGAGACGTAAATTTCGAGGCAACAACGGATGAAGGCCAATGCACCACAGTACAGAGAACAGCTCCAACAGTGCCCCAAAATAGTGTCTGCAACAATGGAGGAACAAAGCCAGACTATAAAACACATGGTCTTCGATGTCTATATACTAATGCTCAGAGCATGGGAAACAAACAGAATGAACTTGAACTCTTATTACATGAAGGCAAATACGACTTGATAGGTATAACTGAAACTTGGTGGGATGACTCCCATGACTGGAATATAGCAATTGAAGGATATAACTTGTTCAAAAAGAACAGAAGAAATAGAAAGGGAGGTGGAGTTGCACTATATGTTAAAAATACCTATCCCTGCACAGAAATACAGGTGGATGAGACTGGGAGCCCCATTGAGAGCGTCTGGATTAAAATAAATGGGGCTAGGAATAAAAAGAATATGATAATAGGAGCCTACTACCGACCACCCAATCAAGGAGAAGACGAGGACGAAACTTTTGAGAAACAAATTGACAGTGTTTCAAGGAAGTGTGATGTAGTAGTGATGGGGGACTTCAATTACCCTGATATCTGTTGGGAGACCATTACTGCCAAAAGCGGCCCTTCCAAGAAATTCCTGACATGTATGGGTGATAACTTTCTCCTACAGAAAGTGGTGGAAGGAACTAGAGGATCGGCAATCCTTGACTTGTTATTGACCAATAGGGATGACTTAGTGGATAAAGTGGCAGTTACGGGAACTCTGGGGGAGAGTGACCACGTCATTCTTGAATTCTTGATAATGAAGGAGACAAAAGTCAAGCGTAGCCATACACGTACTCTGGATTTTAGGAAAGCTGATTTTAATAAACTCAGAACTATAATAAGTAAGGTCCCGTGGCAAGGGAGCCTAATGAGAAAAGGAGTGCAGGATGAGTGGGAGTATTTAAAAAATGAAATTTTAAAGGCACAGTTACAAACAATTCCAACAAGGAGAAAAGATAGAAGACAACAGAGGAAACCAATGTGGCTCCACAAAAAGCTTAGAGATGACCTGAAAACAAAAAGGGATACATATAGGAAGTGGAAGGAAGGCCAGGCTACAAAAGAAGAGTACAGACAAGTGGCGCAGAAGTGCCGAAATTGCGTCAGGAAGGCTAAAGCTGTGAATGAGCTGAGATTAGCGAGGGATGCTAAAAGCAATAAAAAGGCTTTCTTCCGATACGTGAGTAGTAAAAGACAGAGGAAAGAAATGGTGGTTCAACTGCTTAACGAGGATGGCAAATTGATAACAGACGACAAAG
This sequence comes from Elgaria multicarinata webbii, assembly GCF_023053635.1. Lineage (NCBI taxonomy): Eukaryota > Metazoa > Chordata > Lepidosauria > Squamata > Anguidae > Elgaria > Elgaria multicarinata. The sequence continues at coordinate 113,699,785 of NC_086178.1, forward strand.
AAAAGGCTGAAGTGCTCAATTCCTACTTTGCCTCGGTCTTCTCCCAAAAGCGGGTCTATGACCCCCCTGGAAAAAGTGAAGCAGAAGTTGAGGGGGCAGGATTGCAGTTTGAGATTGATAAACAAATGGTCAAAGAACACCTAATTTCCTTGAACGAGTTTAAATCTCCAGGGCCCGATGAACTGCATCCTAGAGTAATGAAGGAGCTAGCAGAAGAACTCTCAGAACCTTTGTCTATTATCTTTGCAAAATCATGGAAGACGGGTGAGGTGCCGGAAGACTGGAGGAGGGCTAACGTTGTCCCTATCTTCAAAAAGGGCAAAAAGGAGGAACCTGGGAACTACAGACCAGTCAGTCTGACATCCATCCCTGGGAAAATTCTGGAGCAGATTATAAAGAAGTCAATCTGTAAACACCTTGAAATCAATGCAGTGATTACTAGAAGCCAATATGGATTTGTCAGGAACAAATCCTGTCAGACTAATTTGATCACATTTTTTGATAGGATAACCTCCCTTGTGGACTGTGGGAATGCTGTGGACATCATATATCTTGACTTCAGCAAAGCTTTTGACAAAGTACCACATGACATTCTGATTAACAAACTAGCTAAAAGTGGGCTAGATGGAACAACTATTAGGTCGATCCACAGTTGGCTACAGAATCGGACTGAAAGAGTACTTATCAATGGAACCTTCTCAAACTGGGGAGAGGCAACGAGTGGGGTGCCGCAGGGCTCAGTCCTGGGCCCAGTGCTCTTCAACATTTTTATTAATGATTTGGACAAGGAGGTGCAGGGAACGCTGATCAAATTTTCAGATGACACAAAATTGGGTGGGATAGCTAATACCCTGGAAGACAGAAACAAACTTCAAAGTGATCTAGATAGGCTGGAGTGCTGGGCTGAAAACAACAGAATGAAATTTAATAGGGATAAATGCCAAGTTCTACATTTAGGGAATAGAAACCAAATGCACAATTACAAGATGGGGGACACTTGGCTCAGCAATACTACAAATGAGAAAGATCTTGGAATTGTTGTAGATCACAAGCTGAATATGAGCCAACAGTGTGATATGGCTGTAAGAAAGGAAAATGCTATTTTGGGCTGCATTAATAGAAGCATAGCTTCCAAATCACGTGAGGTACTGGTTCCTCTCTATTCGGCCCTGGTTAGGCCTCATCTAGAGTATTGTGTCCAGTTCTGGGCTCCACAATTCAAGAAGGACGCAGACAAGCTGGAGCGTGTTCAGAAGAGGGCAACCAGGATGATCAGGGGTCTAGAAACAAAGCCCTATGAAGAGAGACTGAAAGAACTGGGCATGTTTAGCCTGGAGAAGAGAAGATTGAGGGGAGACATGATAGCACTCTTCAAATACTTAAAAGGTTGTCACACAGAGGAGGGCCAGGATCTCTTCTTGATCCTCCCAGAGTGCAGGACACGGAATAACGGGCTCAAGTTAAAGGAAGCCAGATTTCAGCTGGACATCAGGAAAAACTTTCTGACTGTTAGAGCAGTACGACAATGGAATCAGTTACCTTGGGAGGTTGTGGGATCTCCCACACTAGAGTCATTCAAGAGGCAGGTGGACAACCATTTGTCAGGGATGCTTTAGGGTGGATTCCTGCATTGAGCAGAGGGTTGGACTAGATGGCCTTGTAGGCCCCTTCCAACTCTGCTATTCTATGATTCTATGATTCTATGATTCTATGAATATCAATGTGTGGATTCAATAAGCACCTAATAGGCAGCAGGTACAACATGGTTACACATATTAGGAATGTTATTTTAAGAACATAATAATAACAGAAGTGCCATGCTGGATCAATGCTCAGAGTCTGTCCATCTAGTCCAGTGCTCTGTTCACACAGTGGCCAACCAGCCATCTGCCAGGGACCAACAAGGCAACTGGTGCACACAGGCTTACTGCCCCAAATACTGGAGATAGCACATAACCATCAAGGCTAGTAGCCATTGATAGCCTTTGTCTCCAGGAATTTATCCAATGCCCTTTTAAAGCCATCCAAATTGGTGGCCATCACTACATGTTGTGGTAATGAGTTCCAACATTTAACTGTTTTATTTATTTATTTATTTATTTATTTATTACATTTCTATACCGCCCAATAGCTGGAGCTGTGTGAAGCTATGCGCTGTGTGAAGAAGTCCTTCCTTTTATTTGTCCTAGATCTCCCACCAATCAGCTTCATGGGAGGACCCTGGATTCTAGTATTTTGAGAGAGGGAGAAAAACGTCTCCCTGTCCACATTCTCCACACCATGCATAATTTTGTACACCTCTATCATGTCTCACCTTAGCCTCCTTTTTTCCAGGCTAAACAATCCTAGTTGAGCGTCTCCATCATAAAGGAGATGCTCCAGCCCCTTAATCATTTCAGTTGCCCTTTTCTGCACTTTTTCCAGCTCTATAATATCCTTTTTAGGTGTGGTGACTAGAACTGTACACAGTATTCTAAGTGTGGTGACACCATAGATTTGTATAATGGCAGTCTGATACTGGCCATTCTATTCTCAATTCCTTTTCTTATAACACCTAACATGGAGTTTGCCTTCTTTACAGCAGCCGCACACTGGGTGGACATTTTCATCGAGCTTTTCCACCACAATCTCAAGATCTCTTTTTTCTTTGGTCACTGCCAGCTCAGATCCCATCAGGTTATATTTCCAGTTGGTTTTTTTAGCCCCAATGTGCATCACCTTACACTTGCTGACATGAACCGCATCTGGCATTATAGTTGCCCACTCTCCCAGCTTGGAGAGATCCCTTTGGAGCTCTTCACAATCCCTTTGTGTTTTAACAACCTTAAATAATTTGGTGTTGTTGGCAAACTTGGCCACTTTACTGCTCGCTCCTAATTCCAGATCTCTTATGAATAAGTTGAAAAGGATTGGTCCCAATACCAATCCCTGTGGGACCCTACTATTTACTTCCCTCCATCGGGAGAATTGACCATTTATTCCTACTTTCTACTTTCTGTTTTCTAATCAGTTACTGATCCATAAGAGGACCTCTCCTCTTATTCCATGACTACTAAGTTTGCTCAGGAGTCTTTGGTGGGGGACTTTATGAAAAGCAGTTTGGAAGTCCAAGGAAACAACGTCCACTGGATCACCCCTGTCTACATGTTTGTTGACACTCTCAAAGAATTCTAGTAGATTGGTGAGACAGGACTTGCCTTTGATGAAGCCATATTGATTCCTCTTCAGCAGGACCTGCCCTTCTATATGCTTACTAATTTTGTCTTTAATCATGCTTTCAACTAATTTACATGAAAAAGATGTCAAGCTAACCAGCCTGTAATTTCCTGGATCCCCCCGGATCCCTTTTTGAAAATTGGTGTTACACTGGCCATCTTCCAGTCCTCTGATACAGAGGCTGAGCTTAGGGACATGTTGCATATTTTTGTGACGAGGTCCACAATTTCATATTTGAGTTCTTTGAGAACTCTAGGAGGGATGCCTTCTGGACCTGGTGATTTATTGGCTTTCAATTTGTCAATAAGGTTGAGAACTTCATCTTTTGTCACCACTATTTGCCTCAGTTCCTCAGACTCGCTTCCTGAAAACATCAGTTCAGGCACAGGCATCTGTCCTGTATCCTCTGCAGTGAACACCGATGCAAAGAATTCATTCAGCTTCTCTGCAATCTCCCTGTCCTCCTTTAGTCCTCCCTTAACTCCATTGTCATCCAACGGTCCAACTGCTTCCTTAGCTGGTTTCCTGCTTCTGATATATTTAAAGAATTATTTATTGTTGGCCTTGATATTATTAGCGATGTGCTCTTCAAAATGCTTTTTTGCATCTCTTATTGTTTCCTTCATCTCCTTTGTGCCAGCTTGTGCTCCCTTTTATTTTCCTCACTTGGGCAAGGCTTCCGTTTTTCCAAAGGAAGCCCTCTTTGCTACAATCGCTTCTTTGACACTGCTTGTTAACCATGCTGGTGACCTCTTGGACTTGGTGCCGCCTTTCCTAACATGTGGAATACATTTTAGTTGAGCTTCTATTATTGTGCTTTTGAGCAAGCTCCATGCATTTTCCAAAGATTTAACGCTCTTGATTTCCCCTTTCAACTTTCTTTTCACTAGCATTTTATAGAAGTTTCCTCTTTTGAAGTCAAGTGTGAATGCGTTGGATTTCCTGGGCAATTTCCCACTTACTTATATATTGAATCTGACAGCACTGTGGTCACTGTTACCGATTGGTTCAACAATATTTACATCTCGTATTAGGTCCTGTGCAGCACCAGTTAGGATTAAGTCCAGGGTTGCCTCCCCTCTGGTCAGCTCCAGAGCACAATCATTTAGGACATCAAGAAATTGTTCCAGTTTGTGTTCCAGAGCACAATCATTTAGGACATCAAGAAATTTAACCTCTTTGTCATGACAGGAATATGAATTTATTAGGGATGTGCTCCGCAGTAGTGGAGCGGGGGGGCTTCGCCTGCCCTTAAGGCGGAGGCGAAGAGGATTGGGGGGCCGGCGGAGCGTGGCGAAGAGGATCGAGGTAAAGGCGGATCCTTCGCCTCGATCCAGAGCTCCGCCGGAAAGGTAAGTGGGGTTTACCGGGCCCTGCCACTGTCGCTGTCGCCCATGCGGCGACGGCAGCAGGGCCCGGTAACGCCCCCCGCCCTCCTCTCCCTTACCTGCCTCCGTCCGCGGTCCGTCAGCGTCTCTAATTGAGCCCGTGGTTCCAGCAGGAAGTCTGGGCCGCTTCCTGGTGGAACCGCGGGCTCAATTGAAGACGGTGACGGACCGCGGACGGAGGCAGGTAAGGCCCCCCTCCTCCTTACCGGGCTCTGCCGCCGTCGCCGCATGGGCGGCGATGGCGGCAGGGCCCGGTAACCCCCCCCTATGGGGGGGGACCAGAGCTCCGATCCGGATCCGGAGCTCCGAGCGGAGCAGAGTGGGCACAGGCGGAGTGGGGGCGGGGTGGAGTGGTCCGATCCGAAAATGGCGGATCTTAAAGTGAAGCGGAGTGGGGGGGTCCGTGCACACCCCTAGAATTTATCCAGTCAATGTGAGGATAATTGAAGTCACCCATTATTACAATACTTCCTCGTTTGGAGGCCTCCCTGATTTCATTCTCCATCTCAAGGTCACTCTGAGCATTTTGGTCTGGAGTATGATAGCACGTTCCTAGCACTATGTTAGTTTTAGGGCTCTGCATTGTTACCCACAGCAGTTCTGTGGAAGAGTCTTCCCCATTTAGGTGCTCTAGTCTACTTGACACAATGCCCTCTTTGACGTACAGAGCAACACCGCCCCCAGTACGCCCTTCCCTGTCCTTCCTGTAAAGTTTGTATCCAGGGATGACCATATCCCACTGGTTCTCTCCGTTCCGCCAGGTTTCTAAAATGCCCCCTATGTCCATGTTTTCAAGAAAATAAGCCAACTGTACATGAAGGTAAAAATCCACGAAGTCCCTACTCTGATAAAGGTTCTCCTTTGAAACCAAGGCCTTTTCTACACCTAAGGATTATCCCAGGCAAATGGAGGGGTCGTCCCTGCCTGCCTCCGGGATCCCCTGTGTGTCATTTGGATGCACAAGGATGATCCCGGGATGATCCTGGGATATAGGCATGGTGTAGACAAGCCCCAAGACCCTCCTCCTCCAGGACGTTCTCCCAAGCAAGCCAACTGAAATGAAGGGGAGATAAAGTGAATTGTGTTCTCAGTCCCTCCCTTCTGTTATTACGTCTCCTTATATTAAATTCTCAGGTTTAAACAGCTTTGAGATAGACCCTGATAAATTACACAAAAGGAGATGCTTTACACGATCCTCACATCCCCAAATCATTACTTTCTAGGGGTGTGCACGGACCCCCCGCTCCGCTTCATTTCCAGATCCGCCATTTTCGGAGCGGCCTGCTTTGCCCCGCCCCCGCTCCACCTACTTCCGCTCCGCTCCGCTCGGAGCTCCGGATCCGGATCGGAGCTCCGTTTTTTCCCCCCCATAGGGTTGCATTGAAAGCTAAAAAAGTAAACAACTTTTTTTTGGTTCAAGTTAGAAACCTCACATTTGGCACCATGACACCTCATGGGGGTATACACACGCACGCCAAGTTTCAAGCCAATCCCATCATCCCCTGATTTTTTGGGAATTTTTGAAAATCGGGCACCCCATTCACACCCCTTGGGATAGCTCCGTCAATTTGCATGTTAGAAACCTCAAACTCGGCACCAGGACAGCTTATCCATGTGTCCACATGGACGCCCACACTCAAGGCAATCCCATCATCCCCTGATTTTTGGCGCGGCTCTAACCTCTAATGCACCACCCATCACACCCCTTTCAATAGCTCTGTCAGTTTGCACGTTAGAAACCTCAAACTCAGCACCATGATAGCTTATCCATGTGTCCACATGGATGCCAAGTTTCAAGGCAATCCCATCATCCCCTGATTTTTGGGGAATTTTTGAAAATCGGGCACCCCATTCAGACCCCTTGGGATAGCTCCGTCAATTTGCACGTTAGAAACCTCAAACTCAGCACCAGGACAGCTTATCCATGTGTCCACACGCACGCCAAGTTGCAAGCAAATCCCATCATCCCCTGATTTTTGGCGCGGCTTAACTCACCCCAAATTGTCCCATTCTACAACTACATCAATTTGCAAGTTAGAAACCTCAAACTAGGCACCATGATAGCTTATCCACTTGTCCACATGGACACCAAGTTTCAAGGCAATCCCATCATCCCCTGATTTTTGGGGAATTTATGAAAATCGGGCACCCCATTCACACCCCTTGGGATAGCTCCGTCAATTTGCATGTTAGAAACCTCAAACTCGGCACCAGGACAGCTTATCCATGTGTCCACATGGACGCCCAGACTCAAGGCAATCCCATCATCCCCTGATTTTTGGCGTGGCTTAAACTTTTTAACTCACCCCAAATCAAGTCCCATTCTACAACTACGTCAATTTGCACGTTAGAAACCTATCCTTTGGTCCCATGACAGCTTACCCATGTGTCCCCATGGACACCAAGTTTCAAGGCAATCCCATCATCCCCTGATGTTAGGGGAGGTTTTGAAAATCGGGCACTCCAGTATGTCAGGGATTTAAAGTTGCAATGCAGACAGCTCAATGGGGCCAGTTCCAAGGAAATCCCAACATGCCACGAGATAACCCTAAATCTTCTTGCACATTTGAAAAAGGAATTATTGAACTTGATAAAGTCTAAGTGAGCGCAGGAAGGACTTCTCCCCTGAGTCAAAGCAAGACACATACACCATCCCTGCAAGGCGGGAAGGGGAAAAGGGAGGGAAGGCAGGCAGGCAGGCAGGCAGGCAGCATGCATTGTAGTGCCGCAAGGATGGCTTGAGCACTAACGCATAGCAAACCAACCCGTAAGCGGGCGCAAGGAGCAAGTGAGGCAAAGATGGCTGGTTGTTTCTTTCTAAGCCAGCAGTTACGCCTTGAGGGGCACAGAGGAGGACGACTGGGAGCAAGCGTGCCGGAGGGTGCTGGGCATGAACTGCAAAGCCCATCTCCCAGGCACCAGGCGGGCAGAGCAGGTGAGGAGTCAGTCCTGGCAGATACCCCACCACAGCAGCACCCCGGGGGAGGCGGGCAGACAGGCAGGCAGGCAGGCAGGCATGGGTTGGCAGGCCCAGAAAAGCTGGTACCTTGCACAAGTAAGCCATAGATCTGCGGGGGAGTCAGTCCCAGCAGATCCAGCTACCTCACAAGGACGGCTCCCAGGCAGGCGGGCAGGCGCATCCACTGTAGTGGCTGTGCTCAACTCGGCGCACTACAAGACGAGTTGAAGTGAGAGCTCACTTCTCAGGAAACTTAAACTGTCCATATGCACTAAGTGGCTGTGCTACGGGAGTTCGGTGGACTGTTGGAGTACCAGCCGCAATTGGGGAAGTCTATGAGTTGAAGTGACAGCTTGCTTCTCAAAAAATCACCAGACTGGATCACGAATAGTGCATCTGATCCCTGAGCTCTCCAAAGGGCGACCCGTGGACTGCTGGAGTTAACCTCCCTCAATTAGGGAGTGACGGGCAGGCGGGCATGGGCAGGCAGGCAGGCATGGGCCGGTGGGCACAAAGGAGCTGGTACCTTGCACAGGTATGCCATAGATCTCTGGGGGAGTGAGTCCCAGCAGATCCAGCTACCTCACAAGGACGGCTCCTGGGCAGGCGGGCATGGGCAGGCAGGCAGGCAGGCATGGGCCGGTGGGCACAAAGGAGCTGGTACCTTGCACAGGTATGCCATAGATCTCTGGGGGAGTAAGTCCCAGCAGATCCAGCTACCTCACAAGGACGGCTCCCGGGCAGGCGGGCATGGGCAGGCAGGCAGGCAGGCGAGCAGGCAGGCAGGCTGGCTTGGGCCGGTGGGCACAAAGGAGCTGGTACCTTGCACAAGTAAGCCATAGATCTGCGGGGGAGTCAGTCCCAGCAGATCCAGCTACCTCACAAGGACGGCTCCCGGGCAGGCGGGCATGGGCAGGCAGGCGGGCAGGCGAGCAGGCAGGCAGGTGGGCAAAAAGGAGCTACTAGTTATTGAAGCAGTTACTTTGAGTATGGAAGATTTGTGTGCATGCTTGGAGGATTAACGTTGCTGCTGAGCCCTCCAAAGGGCGACCCGTGGACTGCTGGAGTTTACCTCCCTCAATTGGGGAAGTGAATGATGAGTTTAAGTGAAAGCTTGCTTCTCAAAGAGGGGTTACAGCAGAAGGGGAAGAGGAAGAGGGGTTGGATGAGACTGAGGAGAGAGAGAGAAGAGAGCATCCACTGTAGTGGCTTTGCTAGTGGCTGTGCTACTGGCGATCGGTGGACTGCTGGAGTACCTCCCGCACATAGGGGAAGTGAATGAGTTTCAGTGAAAGGTTGCTTCTCAAAATCAGCACACAGATCAAGGACTCCATTTGATCCCCGAGCTATCCAAAGGGCGACCCGTGGACTGCTGGAGTTTTCCTCCGGTTCCCGGTGGCTGGGATGGGTCTCGGCTTCTCAAAGCCATGGCACTGCTGCATATGCACTGCAGCTTCTCATAAGAGAGCTGTCCCACAGACAAATGGTGCATTACTGGAGCTTAGCTTTTTCTCAAAGGGGAAGTCAATGAGTTGAAGTGAAAGGTTGCTTCGGAAGTCTATGGCTTTCATGAGTTTCAGTGACAGCTTGCTTCTCAAAGAGGGCGTTACAGCGGAAGAGGGGTGGGACAACACTGGGGAGAGAAGCTGGACCAGCTTCTGCGACTAATCCTCACCCACATCCTGGAGGACCACAGCATCCACAGGAGTGGCTGTGGTGAAGTCAATGGCTGTCATGAGTTGAAGTGAGAGCTCACTTCTCAGGAAACTTAAACTGTCCATATGCACTAAGTGGCTGTGCTACGGGTGTTCGGTGGACTGTTGGAGTACCAGCCGCAATTGGGGAAGTCTATGAGTTGAAGTGACAGCTTGCTTCTCAAAAAATCACCAGACTGGATCACGAATAGTGCATCTGATCCCTGAGCTCTCCAAAGGGCGACCCGTGGACTGCTGGAGTTAACCTCCCTCAATTAGGGAGTGACGGGCAGGCGGGCATGGGCAGGCAGGCAGGCATGGGCCGGTGGGCACAAAGGAGCTGGTACCTTGCACAGGTATGCCATAGATCTCTGGGGGAGTGAGTCCCAGCAGATCCAGCTACCTCACAAGGACGGCTCCTGGGCAGGCGGGCATGGGCAGGCAGGCAGGCAGGCATGGGCCGGTGGGCACAAAGGAGCTGGTACCTTGCACAGGTATGCCATAGATCTCTGGGGGAGTAAGTCCCAGCAGATCCAGCTACCTCACAAGGACGGCTCCCGGGCAGGCGGGCATGGGCAGGCAGGCAGGCAGGCGAGCAGGCAGGCAGGCTGGCTTGGGCCGGTGGGCACAAAGGAGCTGGTACCTTGCACAAGTAAGCCATAGATCTGCGGGGGAGTCAGTCCCAGCAGATCCAGCTACCTCACAAGGACGGCTCCCGGGCAGGCGGGCATGGGCAGGCAGGCGGGCAGGCGAGCAGGCAGGCAGGTGGGCAAAAAGGAGCTACTAGTTATTGAAGCAGTTACTTTGAGTATGGAAGATTTGTGTGCATGCTTGGAGGATTAACGTTGCTGCTGAGCCCTCCAAAGGGCGACCCGTGGACTGCTGGAGTTTACCTCCCTCAATTGGGGAAGTGAATGATGAGTTTAAGTGAAAGCTTGCTTCTCAAAGAGGGGTTACAGCAGAAGGGGAAGAGGAAGAGGGGTTGGATGAGACTGAGGAGAGAGAGAGAAGAGAGCATCCACTGTAGTGGCTTTGCTAGTGGCTGTGCTACTGGCGATCGGTGGACTGCTGGAGTACCTCCCGCACATAGGGGAAGTGAATGAGTTTCAGTGAAAGGTTGCTTCTCAAAATCAGCACACAGATCAAGGACTCCATTTGATCCCCGAGCTATCCAAAGGGCGACCCGTGGACTGCTGGAGTTTTCCTCCGGTTCCCGGTGGCTGGGATGGGTCTCGGCTTCTCAAAGCCATGGCACTGCTGCATATGCACTGCAGCTTCTCATAAGAGAGCTGTCCCACAGACAAATGGTGCATTACTGGAGCTTAGCTTTTTCTCAAAGGGGAAGTCAATGAGTTGAAGTGAAAGGTTGCTTCGGAAGTCTATGGCTTTCATGAGTTTCAGTGACAGCTTGCTTCTCAAAGAGGGCGTTACAGCGGAAGAGGGGTGGGACAACACTGGGGAGAGAAGCTGGACCAGCTTCTGCGACTAATCCTCACCCACATCCTGGAGGACCACAGCATCCACAGGAGTGGCTGTGGTGAAGTCAATGGCTGTCATGAGTTGAAGTGAGAGCTCACTTCTCAGGAAACTTAAACTGTCCGTACGCACTAAGTGGCTGTGCTACGGGAGATCGGTCGACTGCTGGAGTACCTCCCTCAATTGGGGAAGTCCATGAGTTGAAGTGAAAAGTTGCCTCTCAAAATCAGCAGACTGGTCGAGTAGTCCACTTGATCCCTGAGCTTTCCAAAGGGCGACCCGTGGACTGCTGGAGTTAAACCTCCCTCACCCTCAATTGGGGAAGTGAATGAGTTTAAGTGAAAGGTTGCTTCTCAAAATCAGCACACTGATCGAGTCACCCAGATCCTGGAGGACCACAGCCTCTACGTAGTGGCTGTGCTGAAGTCAATGACTTCCAGGAGTTCAAGTGAAAGGTTGCTTCTCAAAGGCGAGGACTCGCCTGTTTCATTTTCGCAGCGAGACAGGCAGCTGCAGTAACACTCAACCACACACACGACAGCTTTTGCACAGAGGCTCATGAGTTCAAGTGACAGCTTGCTTCTCAAAACCATACTTCTGGATCAGGGAGTACGTCTTCCACTCCAAGCCAAGGGCACTCCAAAGGGCGACCCGTGGACTGCTGGAGAGAGGCAGCCTGGCTAGTGGTGGTGGTGCCAGGCATTGCCTTGCCCCCTGCTTGCACCTCACCCAAACACGTGCAGTCAATCATGGAGTCTTTTGGAACTGGGTGGAAAACTATCCGGATGAGTTGACTAAGCTGTAATGGACGCCACAGAAATGAAATGAACTCAAGCGCGGTGCTTTGCCCTCACAGTCAGTCACACACACACACACACGCACGATGACAAACTCTGCCTACAGAGACGAATCGAATGATTCAGAGTTGATGTTGTGAACTGTAACACAGCCACTAAATAATAATAATAATAAGAAGAAGAAGAAGAAGAAGAAAAATATAATAAAAATAATAATAAAAAGAAAAAAACCTGCCTGCCTGAACTGTAGTGTGCCTGCCAACCAAAGGAGGGGTGGAATTAAAGGGAGGGGAGCCTGCCTGTCACTCCCACGAGGGCTTGAGGGTGGGGTATCCCAGCAGGGCCATATTGCCCTTCAGAAAGACCAGCTGCTCCACCAAGTCCGGCTCCAAGCGAGAGCGGTGAGGGGTCACTATGTCACCCGCCATAGAGAAGACCCTCTCGCTTGGAACACTGGTGGGTGGGCAGCTGAGTCGATCCATGGCCACCCGCAACAGGTCCGGCCAAATCTGAAAGCGGGATGACCAGTAGGACCAGCAGTCCTCCATGGGCTCTGACAGGTAATGCTGCACAGTGGTTGCAGCATCATCCTGGCCGGTGGCTGGGGAGGGTGTCCAGGAAAGCCGCCAAATGGCTTGACAAAGAAAGATAAGACCAGCCGGTAGCTAGGTAACGAAGGTGTTTATTTACAGAAGCTAAACAGTGCAGGGAAAGGAGGGGAAAATGGGGGTTTGACAGCAAAAGTCAAGGAACAGGAACAGTTCAAGGAGCAGGCTTGTAGAGTAGTCAATGTCCAGTCCAAAGTCAAGGGAGCGTGGCAAAGAGGAGATTCGATAATGCAGTCCAAGTTCAAACACAGCCAACAGTCAGCGACAAACCAGTAACACAGTCCAGAGTCAGGGGCAACAACAGGCAAGACGTAGTCACAAACAGGTCCAAGGTCGAAGCAGGAATCCAGAGTAGGCAGATGTGGTCACGGGGTCCGGGAATCAAGACAGGAATCAGAATCCAGGCGTTCAGGAACAAGGCACGAGGTCACAAGATCCAAGAGCAAAGACTTCCGCCAGAATGCTCAGATAATCTCTGACAACTTTGCAGGGCTCACAGGTGCGCTTTTATCCTTAGTCAGAGTGCTGAGTCATGGCCTCTCAGCTGATCCCTAATTGCCTGGTGTTTCTGGTGGAGGCGGCGAGACCGGCATCTGGTTGCCTTCTCTGCCCGCAACTGGCTGAAACCAGGCTTCTCCACCTCCTCCTCAGACCTCTGCGGCTCCTCCGTAGTCTTTGCTGGCATCAGGCCCTCAGAGCTAGCAGAGGTCCCAGCTGGCCTTGGCTCTTCTCCCTGAGGCTCTGCCACAGTCTCTGCGAGTCCAGCCTCCTCACTACCTGAGCTGGGCTTCTCGGTACTAGGTCCAGCCTCTGCCACCTCCTCCTCATCTCCTGACTCCATCTCTATGCAGGGCATGACAGAGGGTCTCTGCCCAACCACGGCATGCAGAGCCTCTTCCCAATACCCCTCGCCTGTGCTGCTGCTGGGAGGGATGCAGGTGAGGCTGCTGCTGGTGCTGCTGCTGCTGCGGGGAGGGGTGGCCTGCTCCTCTGCCTCACTCTGACCCACCCTCTTGGCCCATGTTGCCCGCACTTGCCCACCAGCATTTCCACCCAGTGCTGCCTGCTATTTGGCCCACAAAGCCCATCCTTCACACGAGGGTCGCACATGGCTGCCAACATGTGGACCCTGTCGGTTTGGATGGGCTCCAGCCTCCGCGTCAGGCCGTCCCTCAGCCTAGTCACCGCTTCGCGAACCTCGGGCTCGAAGCGCCTGCCAGTGACGGGATCCCTGTACTCCAGAAAGTCGCCCATCTGTTTCTGGAGATGCCTGCATACAGGGATCACCTGGCTGAGGAGGGCAGAGCTAGTGCTCAGGGTCTCGGTGGCCTTCAGGAACGGCTTGAGGACCGCCACCAGCTGGGACATGGCGTCCCACTGCTGCTTGCCCATGTGGTGGACGCCCATGTCCCTGACCCTGAACAAGTCGTGGGTGGCACGCTGTTGCTCCACCATCCGCTCCAGCATCAGGTAGGTGGAGTTCCAGCGTGTCACCACATCTTGCACTAGCCTGTGCTGCGGGAGATTCAACTCCTCCTGCTTCTCCCGCAGCAAGCGACTGCCCTTGACGCTGTGGTGAAATGGCCTGCCACCTTTCTGCAGCTCTCCAGGAGGTTACGGATCCCGGACAGGGGACCGAGGTTGGGCTTGGTGCTGCCCATCCCAAGGCCATCCCTCACCACCAGGTTAAAGACGTGCGCGATGCAGCGGACGCCCTCGAATCCGCCGTCGCGCACCGCCTTCACTATGTTGGCTCCCCCATCCGTGACCATGTAACCGCGGGTGACCTTCTGCCCAGCTAGCCACCCATCCACCATGCGGTTCATGGCCTCCGTAATCTCCCCTGCCGTGTGGGACTGGTCCATCACTTGCGTGTGGAGGAGGGCCCAGCAGTAGCCCTCCTTGCCAGTCCCTGTAGTGCTGGATGCTTCCTGCCCCACGGCTGCCCACCAGTGTGCCATCAGGGACAGGTAAGCGTGCACTCCGCCCTCGCTGGACCAAATGTTGGAGGTGAAGTGCACCATCCATGCCTCTGCCTGGCACAGACGACCCAGCACTAACTCCCTGCAGGAACGGTACAGGGAAGGCACCACCCGCCTGCTCAGGGTGGTGCGACACGGCAGCTTATAGTATGGCACCACAAGCGCCATCAGCCTCTTGAAGCCTGCGTTGTCGACGAGGCTGAATGGCTGGTCGTCCAACGCCACCATCTCACCGATTGACGTGGTGATCTGGGAGGGCGTTGGAAAACGCCATCTTGTGGGTCCATACTTCCCCCACCCCATTTCTGGCAGGGTTGCCTGCCTAACCCTTGTGGGGATGGGAGATGGAGAGCTGAGAGTGGCAGTGCCAGCAGCAGCAGCAGCAGCAGCAGCAGCAGCCGCCGCCTTCGGCTTTCCCCTGGAACCAGTCGCCTTGCCCGCCTCTTTCCCCAGCAAGACCAACTGGTGCTGCCTCTTAAGATGCATCTTCATGCTGCTGGTTCCATAATGCCCTGTAGCTGAACCCCTGCTTAGGCTGAGTTTGCAGTGGCAACAGACAGCAAAGCGGGAATCCGCTCCCAACTCAAAGTGGTCCCACACGATGCTTGTCTTTCGCTTCCATGGTGACACCACCAATTGCCCACCTGAGCTCTCTGGTGTTGCCACAGAAACAGGGGTGGCAGCGGAAGAGGGGTGGGATGAGACTGGGGAGAGAGCCTCGGCCTGCTGCTGCTCCTCCTCAGCCCCCACATCCTGGAGGACCACCGCCTCCTCGTCCTCCCCCTCCACTGTGCTGAGGACCTCGTCTAGGTCCATCAGCGGGCTCGTGGGCTCAAAGGATAATGAAGGAGTTGGGGATACTCCTCCTCCTCCTCTAATGGCACTGCTGCCACGTGCCTCTTGTAAAGGGGCACTTTTCCCATTCCCACCCTCAAAAAGAGAACGCCAGGCACAAGTTGCAGAAGAGAGTGGCTCTGCCTGCTGCTTGTCCTGCTTCTGTTTCGGAGCAGCCAGCCAAGGAGTTGCCCGTTTGATTTTCACAGCAGGAGAGGCAGCCTGCTTACTGGTGCCAGCCTGAGCCTTGCTGCTTTCAGCACGCTTGCTCCCTCTTCTCATGATGACTAATAAAATATTAATACTACTAATAATATGTATAAGAAGAATAAAATATTAATACTACTAAGAATATGTATAAGAATATAATAATATGTTTAAATGTAGGGAAATGGGACAAGAAGTGTGTATGCTTTCCACAAAATGCTCAATCTGTGGCTGCCTGTTGCACTTCACAAAAGCAGCACACTCACAGTCCAAGTTACACAGAGAAGAAAAAGAGAATAATTTTTGGGGGGTATTTTTTGGTATTTTTTGGTATATAGATAGAAGGAAACACAATCAGGATTTAAGAGAGGGGAGGGGGGAAAGAACCAACCAAACACTACTACTAATATGTATAAGAAGAATAAAATATTAATACTACAATAATATGTATGAGAATATACTAATATATATACTACTAAGAATATGTAAAAGAATATAATAATATGTTTAAGAATATTACTAATAAATGTAGGGGAATGGGACAAGAAGTGTGTGTATGCTTTCAAAAGAAAGCTTTCACAAAAGCAGAAGGAACACAGTCAGGCTTTAAGAAAGGGAAGGGGGGGGGACAACGAACCAACCAACCAAACACACACTCCAAAATTTAAAAGTAAAGTTTATATTAAATCAAAGTAAGGGAAAAACACAGGGCACAAAAGTCAGAAAGAAGCAAACAAACACACACGCGCCAAGCTAAATCTATCCTAATTATCTCCAAAGTCCAAACACAGCAGCAGCACTAACTAACTAAGTCCTCTCTCCACGAACGCCAACCCGCAAAGACACACAAAGCAGAAAGCTCTCAGGGTGACTCTGGCTTAGTCCCGCCTCAAACGCTGGGATTGGAGGATGATGCTTCATGAGGTGATCAATTCTCATCAGGATTGGGAGTTGAATGTGCCTGTCATCGCTTAAAAAAAAACAAAACCCAAACCGTTTGTTGACCCGATTTTTAAAAAATTCTAGCACGTGAACCACAGGACGCAGAAAGTTGAGAGTAGTCTCAAAATGACCCCCATCCACGACTGTCTAAGCACAAGAATTTTCAGAACGATAGCTTAACCCCCCCCAGTTATCCCTGATTCTTTCCCGCAATGCAATGCTATGGGCGAAAAGCCGAAATCCGCCGTTTGAGCCGTGCTGTCCCTGTTTGTTGACCCGATTTTTTAAAAAATATAGCACGCGACCCGCATGACGCAGAGAGGTGAGAGTAGTCTCAAAATGACCCCCATCCACGACTCTCTGTGCACAAGAATTTCCAGAACGATAGCTTCAAAAACAACCTAGTTATCTGCGATTATTTCCTGCAATGCAATCCTATGGCGAAATGTTTTCAAGATGGCGACCGGAGCGCTCCGCCTGAACTAGGAGCTCCGAAAAATGGTCGCTTCTCTTCGCCTTGCTTCTAGGGGTCCGCAGCCCGCTTCTACTCCGCCTCTGGGTAAGGCGGAGCAGGCCAATCCGCTACTGCTTCTCCGCTCCTAATCGAAGCGGAGCACATGCCTATTACTTTCCATTGGGTTTTCCCAGATGGTGCTTTTCCTGTATGTTATTGCTGCCTCCCATCCCCCTTGCACTGAAAAATAAATATCTAAATGGACACAAATTAGTCATTTGCATTCTGGGGAAAAAATCACTTAAAGAACTCTTTCTGTGAAGTCCTAAGGAAAACCTCCGAAGTTATTTGGGAATCTGGAGAGAAAACAGTTTGGGGGAATTGATTCCAAATTTAAGCCCATTCTGTAATGCTTACAGGAAGCCTAGGGAGGTGGGAAGTGTTAAAGATCAACACAACATAATACAGCCAATATTATGTATATTGCTTTGTGCTTCCCTACTACCTTAGTGATAGGGAATTCCAGGGGAAGCCTTTTATTAGGGCTGTGCACGGACCCCCCCCCCCCGATCCTCTTCTCTTCCAGATTCGCAAATTGCAAATCGGGCCCGCTCTGCCCCGCCTTGATCCGCCTAGGGTCCGCTCCGCTCCGCTGTGGAGCTCCAGCTCCGAATCAGCGTGGCGCCAGGTAAGGCTCCCTCCCTCCTCCCCCTTACCTGCGTCCGGCCCGGCCCATCGCCAGTTTTTGGCCTACACTTCTGGGTTGAGCTGTGGGCTCTAGTGAAGCCAGCGACGGGCCACAACGGACATAGGTAAGACCCCCCTCCCCCTTGCCCCCTTACCCGGCTCTGCCGCCATCGCTGCATGGGTGGTGGTAGGGCCAGGTAAACCCCCCTCCCTCCTCCCCCTTACCTGTGTCCATCCACGGTCCTGCGGCTGCTTCAACTGAGCCCGAGGACTGGTCTTCCTGTTTGAGTCCTCGGGCTCAGTTGAAGCAGCCGCGGGACTGCGGACAGATGCACATAAGACCCCCCCTCCCCCGGCTCTACCGCCATTGCTGCACGGGCAGTGTCAGGAGGGTGATGTGTTTCACATCAGCAGAGCATGCACAGAGTGCAAATAACACAAGCTTGGACCAGAGGATCCAGGTAGCAATTGAATAGTCCAATGAAGAAGCAAGACTCAGACACAGTAGCTTTTAACTACTTATCTAAGTTTACTGTACAAGTATATACAGAGAACAATACACAATACACAGGCTAAAAACCTGACAGGCGGCGGCGGCAGCAGGACCAAGTAAACCCCCCTTAACTTTTTTGCGGAGCTCTGGATCGAGGCGAAGGATCTGCCTTCACCTTGATTCGCTCTGCAACGCCCCGCTGCTCCCCCGATCCTCTTTGCCTCCGCCTTAAGGGGAGGCGAAGCACCCTGATCCACTTCTGCTTCTCCAGTCTGAGGAGAAGCGGAGCACAGCCCTACCTTTTATCATTCCAGTGGCTTGATCATTTGTAGCTCTAAGACAGGGGTGCACAACCCCTGGCCCACCAGCCACATGCAGCTGTTGGCCACAAGGGATGAAGCCTGCAGTGCCACAGGGGCCTGCTTTCCCCCACAGACCAGCTGATGAGCTGGATTGCATGGGGGGAAATACTATTCCAATGCTGCCATTTGTGATCTCACTGGGGCTACTGATTGGGAGGGGCCCCACTGGCCTCAGCTCTGACACAGTCGGAAAGCCACTCCCAGCCCCCAGCAGTCCCACCTGTGAAATTGCTGTTTTCCTTCCACTAACACCTGCAGAGAAATAGTGATTCCTAGATCTCAGCCACCAGGGAGAGGCTGTGTGTGTATGTGTGTGTTTGTGTAGGTGTAGAAGACTGTGGGGGTGAAGATGGAGGATGTGCCTGTGTGTAAATATATGTGTATGGGGGGAAGTATGTGTCTATGTTTGTATGTGTGGGCTATGTGTATTTGTATGCATGGACACTTGTGTGCAGGGCCGGTGCCAGACTATTTTGTGCCCTAGGCAGGTGAGCTGCTTTCACCCCACCCCCCACCCCAGCGTACCTGGGCACAAGGTGCCATCTCGCTTGCCCAGCCAAAGTGAAGCTAGAATGCTGGTGTGAGGGAGCGGCTTCGGAACGCCGTGCCTGGTCGGTAGCCACTCTGGGAGAGCAACTTCTGGGCACACCTTTCCGAAGCTGCCCACCCACCCACTCCAGCGTTCTGACTTCGCTTCAGCTGGGCGCCCACCCAGCCAAAGTGAAGCCAGGACGCTGGGGTGGGGGGCTGGCGGGTCAGCGGTTTTGGATCAGCACGCCCAGTCGGAAGCCACTCTGGGAGAGCGGCTTCTGGGTTCAGCGCCCCCCTTACCTTGGCGCTCTAGGCGGCCACCTGAGTGGCCTCTATGGTAGCACCGGCCCTACTTATGTGACCCTCAGGGCTGAAAAGGGTGTTCACCCCTGCTCTATGAGAATTAAGTGAGCCCTCCATTAAAATACTTCAACTGTTGCAACGTTTTGAAAAATTAGCTCCTCTTTCCAGGGTACTAATGGCAAAACCAGGTGATTTATCCCCCCGCCCATCCTGCAATGTGCCACTACCCATCTGCCTCAAGCCCCTCAGCCAAACAAAACAACAGGCTGCAGGTCCTAGGCACCCTTTCTTGAGAGTAAAGCCCCAATGAACTTGGCTTCTGAGATTTTCAGGTGAAGCCCTCCTCTCAGTGCCAGAGGCACGTTTGGTAGGGACATGGGAGAGGGCCTTCTTGGAGGCTGCTCCCCGCCCCTGGAACACCCTGCTAAGGGAGGCTAGGTTGGCGCCTTGATTGGCAGGAAAAAATGCTTTTATTCAAGCAGGCATTTGGCAGGTAAACTGGTTTGTTTCTGCATGGGATTCTGTTGGGTTCAGTGCTGCTTGTTCCTTTCATTGTTGTGTTTTTAACTGTGTGCCTTTAATTTACTTTTTTATTATTATTAATTAAATTTCACTTATACCCTTGGTTTTATTATCATAGCTGTCTTGAATGCTATTTTGGTGGAAAGGTAGAATATCAATTAATGTCAATCAAACATTCAAAGAAACAAATGAATGCAGTGAGCTTACCTCCAAGTAAATCTGCATAGGATTAACTTGCATAAGTGTAAATGGGAACCAGTGATTTTGTGTTTCGCAACCACTCCAATTTGCACACATGGCGGCATGCGCGATGACACTTAAATCCAGAAGTTAAAATACCACCATCCCCCATGTGCTGTTAAAACAACCACAATAAACAAGAAGAAATCCTAGAATTGTACACCTGTTGGACTTTGCTATCTAGTAGCAAGTTAGGAGAATGGCTTGTTCTTGGAAATGCGGCCTGTTTTTGTGTCTGCTTTCTGTTGCTTCCAAATTCCTTCACACTTTGCCTAGTTAGTTTCAGTTCCCATGAGTCTCTCCTCTTCCCTGGCATTAGAGGCACCATGTGGCACAGTCCTGGAACAGAGGGAAGGGAAATTGTGCCACATTGGCATTGTCTGATAGATGTCCATGACCCTCATGCAATCATATTGCAGACAGCAGTCTAAATCATGATGTCCTCACTAGCTGGAGAAAGGAAGGAAGGAAGGAAGGCGGGCAGGCAGGCAGGCAGGCAGGCATTTTCCTAGCAACAATATAAGGCTGGGAAATGCACTATTCTAAAAACAGAAGCACTTCCTTCCTATGGCTTCCATGTAACAAAGAAGCAACAGCTTTGCATTAGATCTATTGTCTAGAAAGAGCAATGGTTCCCCATGAGATTTATTTATTTATTTATTTATTTATTTATTTATTTATTTATTGCCTTTTTATACCACCCAATAGCTGAAGCTCCCTGGGCATTCCACAAAAGTTATTGAGTTAAATGAGAATAATAAAAACGACCTACCTTACAAGGTGGTTGTAAAATGAATGTACTTAGCACAGTTTATGTTTATTTGATTCATCTACCTGATTGCAAGATAATCTCACTATTGCCCCCTGGAAGCACTAAACATTCATTAAAACATTTTTGAACTAACACTGCACACATAATGAACCGAAGGAAACAAAATGTAGAGGAAGGAAGGCCTTGTGAATGTCATGGCTTTGTAGGTGCCAAAAAGTAAGAAACCTCTACCAGAAAACCCAGCCTAACAAGGCAGGATGAAGTCAGGCCTTTGCTAGACCTACCTTAAAATCCACGATGGAGGAGGGGAGAGCCCGCGATGGAACTATCGCGGGCTGTCACCCTAGTCTAGACGTCAGACGCGACGAGCTGAAGAAAAGACCCGTTGCGTCCGCTATTTTTTTTCAATTTTAAAGGGGCGATGCGCACGAACTCTCGTGCTCTCAGGTAAGTTTTTTTTAAAAAAAAATAATTTGATTTCCCCGCTCCCCCCTGCCCCTGATGGGTGCAGCACTCCTGGGGATCGCTGCACCCCATGCACGGCTTCTCCCGGCTACGCACGAGTAATTACGCGGAGCTGGGAAAAGCCGCGGAATGGGCTACACGCTCGTGGTCTCGGGCTGAGCCCGAGACCACGGGATGAATCAGGCTTAAAGGGGTAGGCTATATCTTGGGGCCAGGGAGGGTTGATCCCTCCCTGAGCCTGGGATCCCCTGTGCGTCATCTGGACGCACAGGGGCGATCCCGGGTATCAGCCCGGGATATAGCCTGGTCTAGCTAAGGCCTCAGTCTCATCTGCGAAGAGCACTGGGCTCAGTTCAGTAACTGGAGGAAACAGCACTATGGATTTCAGGCCAATCATATTAACCAAGGTAAAAGCAATTATTTGCCCATAATAAGGTGAATCCTTCTGTCTTGCTAGTTTGCATTAGCTCATCAACAGAACAAGTCACAATCTATGTAGTTATAATCTGCTTTGCCTCACTAGTGCTCTATACATGAGATGGGAAACGGAGTTAGAAACGGACCAAGCATTCACAAGTTCTGGAAATGTTCAAAAAGCCCCAGCACTGGAGCAACATTTCCCCATGTTCTAATCTCCCCATAGAGATGAGCCCAGCTCGTTCAAATGCTGTGTTTAAGTAGTGAACAGAAGTGACCAAAGTGCAGCACAGCAGCAACCCCTGCAGGCAAGCTGAGTGCCTTGACTCTTTGGGGAACGCAGCTTAGGATACATTCCTTCATGTGAGCACTGTCAGCTCCAGATGTGGACAGTGCAGGTTCACTACCTGGAAGACAATGGCACAGCCCAGAGATTCAACATGCAATAGCTGTTCAGCCCATCTGCATTAGGGACAGCAGCACAGAAGGAATTGCTTTATTGGTATTAGACAATGAAACAAGCTGGGATTTATTTATTTTATTTATTAAAACATTTGTATCCTGCCCTATATCACAAGGATCTCAGGGTGGCATACAGATAAAATCGTACAAACTGTTTCAGTGCTGTGCCCTGGCCTGAAACTAGACTGAAATGGGTCCAGATAATTAGTTTCTCCCAAGAACGTCTGAGGCTGCCCAGCCACCACAGGCTCAAGCACCTTGCCCAAAAAGGAGATGTTAGAGATGGGGCGGTAGTTCTCACATACCTCTGGGTCCAGGGAGGGCATCTTCAGGAGAAGGTGCACCACAGCCTCTTTCAAGGCAGCAGGCACCACCCCCTGACAAAGTGAGGCATTCACCACCCCCTGGACCCACCCAATCAATCCACCTCTACTAGATCATATTAGCCAAGTTGGTCAAGGGTCAAGCTTACATGTGGCGGGACGGACTGATCCAAGCGCCATTGGCCATGCTGGCTGTGGCTGGTGGGAGTGCATGTCTAGAACATCTGGATGGGGAAGACTGGTGTAAGTTGAAGCTGATGAGAATCCTTATGCCTCCATATCACTCCCCATGCTTCAATAGCATATCATAGAGAGGACATTTTCAAGACACCCAGAGGTACACTCGGATTCCACCATCTTATGAAAGTGGATGATTGTCATTGAAGCTAATGAATTATGCCTCTTAAAAGGAAAGGACTTAGGCTTGGTAACCTTGGGGGAGGTAATCATAGGGCATGAATACAACATAGGGTGTAGAGGGAGGGAGGAGGGAGGATCGCAGGCTTACCGGCTTCTGCAATCCTCCCGGGGCATTTTGACGGGTGTGACGTACCAGAAGAACATCACGGCCACCATTTTTTTAAAAAAGAAAACAAGGAAGAAGAGCACACTTCTGCTCCAGTGCAAACAGTGTGGTTGTGTGTTTTGGGTTTTTTTTTTTTTAAAAAAAAAACCCACATGTGACCCCACCCCACCCCCGATGGGCATGGACTGCCACCATGTAGCTCCGTGCCCATTTTAAGTGCCCCACTACTCGTGGGGAGGATGGGATGACCCGGGAGCAGTGGCTACACAGCCCGCGCTCCTGGGATGGTCCCAGAACCATTGAAAAGTCGGGTTTTCCTCAGTTCCCGATATCCCAGGGAAAGTCCCCAGTCGTTCCGGATTACCCTGGGGCACACGTATTTGGACACACAGGGATGATCCAGGGGCTACCCTGGGATATAGGGCTGGTCTAGACATGCCCATATTTGCCAACTATATCATTTCAAGTGTAATCTTCAAGTGTAATATTCATGATGGACTAATAGTTGTGCAACTTGGGTCCAGGGAGTGTTTCTTCAGAACTTGTCTCACCACTGCCTCATTTAAGGTGGCTGGGACCCACTTTCTGTTATAATGAGGCATTTATCACCTCCTGGACCCTACAATAAGCCAAGAGGACAAGGGTCAAACAGACATATGGCAGGCCAGACCCTTTGCAACACTGTGGCCAGATCTACACCAAGCAGGATATGACACTTTGAAAACAGCTTGAAAGCTGGGTCTGGAGCTCTGTGTCCGGCACCCTAACACTTGTCAATACTGTTATAAACCATTTTAAAGCGGTAGGTGTAGATCCTGCCTGTGTCTATTATTATTATTTATTTATTATTATTTATTTATTTATTTATTTATTTATTTATATAGCACCATCAATTAACATGGTGCTGTACAGATTACACAGTAAATAGCAAGACCCTGCCGCATAGGCTTACAATCTAATAAAGTTGTAGTAAACAATAAGGAGGGAAAGAGAATGCAAACAGGCACAGGGAAGTGTAAACAGGCACCGGGTAGGGTGAAGCTGACAGTATAGGGTCAGAACAAACTCAATATTTAAAAGCTATAGGGAAAAGAAAAGTTTTTAGCTGAGTTTTAAAAGCTGTGATTGAGTTTGTAGTTCTCAAGTGTTCTGGAAGAGCGTTCCAGGCGTAAGGGGCAGCAGAAGAAAAAGGATGAATTAGGCTGTAGCAACTGTAAATTGTTCCACAAAACAGTACTAGATGGTGTTCCAGGCACCTCTTCAGACTCCTCTACACAATTTGTAGCATCCTGATCAAGGTAACTGCAGGCAGCTTCATCTTCAAAGGGATTAGAAAATATATCATAGCAAGCAATGAGAGTTTCATCATGTCATTGTAATGGCCAAGTTGTAAAAGGCCTGTCACAGCGCTCCAAGGACTCAATGGTGGCGAGAGGTGCTAGTAGTATATGGCCCTACTTCCTGTCAAATTTATACAAATGAGCCATGTGGCTTTGTTTTGGTCATGTGACCAAAACAAACAGCACGTGACCAGAAGTGACGACACTAGCTGTCAAAACAAACCCCACGTGGCCGGAAGTGACATCACCAGCTGTCAAAACAAAACACCATGTGCCCAGA
Organism: Elgaria multicarinata webbii; assembly: GCF_023053635.1. Classification (NCBI taxonomy): domain Eukaryota; kingdom Metazoa; phylum Chordata; class Lepidosauria; order Squamata; family Anguidae; genus Elgaria; species Elgaria multicarinata. The sequence goes on from NC_086178.1 coordinate 113,724,065, forward strand.
AATGCTGGCACTACCTGTCAAAAGAAAGGCCACGTGGCCAGAAGTGACTTTTTTCTGCTGCGACCAGAAATGATGCTTTTTTGCAGGCGACCGGTGCAACATGTCCAGGCATGTCTCCCCACAGCCTCTCAGCGGTTGGCTAAGGAATATCACATGGCCTGCCCCGCAGCCAATAGGAAGAGTTTTCAGAACCCCTAAAGGATTCACCAGGGTGTGCAGTGCTTTTCAGACTTTCAAGCCGTCGGGAACAGTTGCTGATTTTAAGCAGGAGACAACATGGAAACCCCCAGCACCCTGATGAGGCCTAACCCCAGAAAGATGGGCATAATGCGATCTTCATCCTATCCTCAGGTTGGCATGAAACTTACACCAGATTCTCAGAAGGTTATAAAAAATAGTTATGCTGCAACTGAGAGCACACCAGGACCTGGGTTTTTTTCTTTCCCACCGGCACCCTTGAAAATTCAACCCAGACAGATGGGAATTGTTCGGTCTTCCTCATATCCACCAGCAGACAGAAAAATTACACCACGGTCTCAGAATATTATCAATAATAGTTCTGCTGCAACAATGAGTATACCCTTATCCGTTGGACCTTCTGGATTTTCTTATCCACTGGCACCCTTGAATCTTTAGCCTAGAAATATGAATACTGACCAGATGATACTGGTAACCGAGAGCTTACCATTAGGTGGACACCTTTCAGGAGAGGTTTCTATTCTTGAAACTGCATAATGGGATGATGGCCAAATGGATTATACCAAACAGGGTCCTGACACAGAGGCTATGGATACTTCAGAGAGCCCTGAAGGGTTCACCAACATCGTCGAGGATGTGGATGGGGGTATACTTAGGAAACTGTCTAATTGGCCTATTGAGAAAATGGAGAGGTCCTACCCAAACTTGTCCTGGATGCCTTACTGATCACTGAAAGAGGAAGACAGGGAAAAGCTGAAGAGGAGTAGCCTCCCGGTAAGATATTTCTTAATGTCTTGTGTGTTGGTAATTGCCCAGAAGTGGTACCAATTAATTAATGGTTTTTGCTTTTTCACAGGTTGATATGCTGACTGACAATTTTAAGAATCTGCAAATCGAGAGTTCCCGAAATGTAAATATTTCCTGTGTTTCATGCATTTGCCCCTTTCCTGAGTGATAAGATTTACTGATGGCAATAAAAAAATGTGCTTTTTATGTGTGTGTCCATATCTTACTGAACAAGCAACATGGCAGAGCATGAAGAAATTCTAAAGAGTATATATTATACACCTGGAGAGGTGGGGAGCTTTGGAGGTGTGGCTCCTCTATTTCAAGAAGCCAAAAAGCAGTGTGAAAAGCTGACTAAAAACAGGTTATCTCATGGCTTTCAGACCAGGACGCTTAAACGCTGCATAGGCCTGGCAGAGTCCATTTTAAAAGAAACAAAACGATTGTGTCTGGTGTGGATGCACAGTGGCAGGCTGACTTAGTGGATATGCAACAGTTTTCTAAATACAACAGGGGCTACAAGTACATTTTAACAGTGATTGACATTTTGTCTAAATATGCTTGGGCTGTGGCTTTAAAAACTAAGACCAGTAAAGAAGTGTCCAGGGCCTTTAATGACCTTTTCAGTCAAGATGCCAGAAAGCCAGGTAAACTGTAAACAGACAGAGGGAAAGAGTTTCTAAATCAATCAGTAAGCAAGGTGTTAAAAGAACATGGTGTTCACCACTTTGTCACCAATAATGATGTCAAAGCGGCCGTGGTGGAGTGGTTTAATAGAACTTTCAAAACAAAAATGTGGAGGTATTTTACAGCGAATAATACCTTCAACTACATCGCTGTGTTGCCACGCCTCCTAAAAAGTTATAACCACAGCTTTCACAGAACCATCAGGGTGCGACCTGTGGATGTTAATCAGGCTAACTCACTTGCAGTTTGGAAAACTGTCTATGGAGACAATGTTAACAGAAAAGCAGAGACCCCTTTGTTCAAAAAGGGGGATCATGTACGGATTTCTAAATGCAAGGGGGTCTTTGCTAAGGGTTATGAACAGAATTTTACCACAGAGTTATTTATAGTGGATGAAGTCATCGAAAGAGCAAAGAGACCTGTATACCTGTTAAAAGATTATGAAGGAGATGCTGTGGTGGGAACCTTCTATCCTGAAGAATTACAGAAAGTGAATGCCAAGGCGGATAGGACATACAGGATTGAAGAAATCTTAGCACGAGAGATTGCATTTCAGCCCCGACAAATACAGGCTCCAGATTCAGTTGTTTGTGGCCACCATTGTGTCTTCTTCTTACAGCAACGATGCAAGGGACTAACGTTTAAACAGATCCAAGAACTGTATTCTTTCGATTTACAAGGGAATGACCAAATGGTTTTACAATTTATTAAAAAAAAGAAAAATGTACACGGCCGTGGTTCAAGCGTATTTCAGACCACCCAAGGCTGTATGTCCTGTTCTGCTTTTCATAGCTATGTTTTCTAATAAAAATTGAGTTTAAAGGATTTTTACTTGTGTGATTATTCTTAGCCATTAAACAGACACAGACAGTAAATAGGTTTTAACATATTAAAACATTTATTTTTACATCTTCAAAAACATTACAGTGTTATAACTTGAGCCAGGTATGAGGACTAGATTGTCTTTTCTTTTTAGAAGCCTTGTGAAGAGTTGCCGGCGACCAAATAGATAAGGGTACAGCTCCTGGGGAGCTTTTTAGGTGTTCTAAAACTTCTCTTTTGGCAGGATTGCCTACTACAGATGTTGGAACATTTAGCTCAGCCATGGATTGCAGAAAAACATCCCAACCTTTAGGGACAAGCTTGGGTGGCAGTGGATGATTTTGGGTAACCCCTCTGATCAAATCCAGCATATTGGAACCAGTTACAGCAATCCCTTTGTACACAAAGGTTCCTTTGTCATCCCATGAAGAAACACTTTTGTTTTGCTTCATTTTGTTTAATAGCAATCTGGCGTTGTTCTTAGATCTGGCCGGGATGCTGTCCAAGACTTCTTGAAACATCATGTCAGTATTTACAGCCACTGGTTCTTCTTCAGAGGTCTGCTGGTGTTGTGTCAGAAAAAGGCTTAGTTTTTCTTTCTCTGCCTCTTTTTGTCTTACGTGCGTTAGATATTTTTGAAGCAGAGCATCATAACGTTTAGCCTTCTCATATTCTGTTAAGTCAGATCTTTGAAGGACCCCCTGCATCTCAGTATCTAAGGCATAGATTGTAGCAGATCTGATGTTTTCTTCTTTAGGGGCCCCCCCTTTTAATTGTTCCAGCTGACAGCTGGGTACCAAATACATCTTCTCGGTATACTCCATTATTGGCTACTTAAAAGGCCAGTTATCAGAGGAATGGCAAAACTTAACAGTGGTGCAATGAACCCCCCAGACTGCTTCACCAATTGTCTCTTCTTTTTTAAAGAGATTCTTTTGTTGCCCAGGCTTTTGATAAAGCGACGTCTTTTTCTTAAGACACGTACCTGGCGAGAAGTCAGTGGTATGTTGCCTTTTAAAGTATTGAGTGCAATTTCAGAGAGGGCCACTATAAAATTGTCTGAAGCGGTGGTTACAATAGCTTTCCTCTGGCGTGGTGTGGCCTTAATTAGAACTTTTAAGAGGGCCAGATTTCTCTTTACACGATTAGACATGTTTCCAGTTCGATGGATCGCTGGTAACAGAAGGCATACCACTAATGGCCACTCCTTTTCTAACTAGGTGTACCTTTTTTCATAGTATAGACCACAGGCCACTCTGGTTGGAAAATCCCTGTTCTCAACCGGTAAGATTTGGGGGTGGCGGTGTTTAAATCCACCAACAGATAGCCATAGGGTTTAAATGTGGCATCGTAGAAAGCTTCCATGAAATAACGGGTATTTCCCGGAAACATCTGATGGGCCAGAGTCACAATCTGTAATTTATCCCTCAGGTTTTTGAACAGCACCATATATTTTGCATTTAGACTAATGGTGCGGTTGCTTTTTCCTTTGCAGAAAATATTCTGTGTAATGAAAAAAATACTCAAGTTCTTGTGGTGCACGTACTGCGTAAAGGCTTTCTGAATTTCATGGCTATTAGAAGCAGAGTCCATAAGATCATCCATAATTAACAAATTTGGTTTATTGACAGGCAAAAGTTCATCATCATCCAGCTTTTCAGGCATTCCTTCCACAAACTTGATAAAAGGATATTTACACAGCAGTTCTTTGTACAATGGTTGCCAACAGCTATAACACCATACTATATTTTTAGGCATCACCGAGAGCAGGGTGTGTGCATTGTCCAGCAAATTTTTAATAAAATAGCTTTTACCGCAGTTGCTTGGTCCTGCCAGAATGGCCGAGAATGGATGCTGCCACCTGGTATCCATTAAAATCCGTAAGGAAGGGTTTTAAAGTCCTCAGTGAGGACCCTTTTATCATACACCACTCTGAGTGTTTTTTTAAGGATACCTGACTCGATAAGCCACTGTTTTTTATTCCTCACAATGGTTCCTTGCTGGACCACAATCTTTTTCGGATCTGTGTGATAAACTAAGACAAGCTCCTTCAATGTGTCAAAGTTGACCTTTTCTGAGTTGGAGAAGTTCAGAGTAATGCCTTTTACCTTGACACAAAACTTGCCCAAGCATATGTTTTAGGACCACCCGACACAAACTCTGTGATGAACTGTTCTGGTGGGATCTCGCTGGTCAGGTCCCCTAAGAAGTCACCCAGTGGAGGATTCTGTTCCCCCTTCCGGCTCACAAATATCACAGAATCTGTGTTATGGTATAAACATCTATCTTGCAACATGTCTAACAAGTTATACAATTCTAAACGTGCATACGCGGTCATAAAACAGGCTATCACAACATTAGTCTTTCCCGATACTGTGTGGAGACCTTTTGCATGTTTCCAGGACACACTGACTGTGTCCTCATCTATAATTTCAAAGTTTGAAACCTCATAGTGTGGAGAAAATGCATACTCCAAAAGCTCAGCAGGATCCCTTACAATAGTAGTATTCATTAAGTTTGGGCATTGGCCAAATTTACCCCACAAAGAATTGAGGAACAGCTTTGCAATTTGACGCTTTGCGGGGTTCACAGCAATCTCATGTGGACGTAATTGCACACCTTCTTTCTCAAAGAAATCATTGACATATTTTCTTTTTTTCTCCTCATCTGTACACCAAGAGGGGTACCCGGATGCCTCTTGCTTCTGGCGCAGATGCATTTTTATATAATCTGAAAACAATTGATCAGATTTTTCTTCAAAATGCCAAATTTCTGAAATGTTCAACACTTTGTAACCCTTCTCCATTGCTTTCAACAATTCAACAGTACACCAAGTTCCTTCAATAGCCCTTTCCTCATCTCTGTGAGAACAACACTCCTGCTGTTTAATCTTGGAAAATGTGTCGCACAATGGGAACATGAGTTTTCCATCCATCCTAACAGGCAACACAGGGAAAAGGAGGTGGCGTGGGGGGAGCATTTTAACTTTAGCAAGGCTAAAATAGCTAGAGAGCAGCCCAAAATCCTTATGGATTATTTTGGGGTTTCCAATTGGGTATTCTTTGGTTTTGTTGACAAATGGGTACAGACTGGTGAAGTCATAGTAATGAATTTGCTCATCAGCCTTTGGCTTATAATAGAGACAGATGGCATTTGTTCTTCCCCCAAAAAGAGAATCTCTAGGCTGTAGAGGCTGAGGCAGACACTTCTCACTTAGGAATGCTCTGAGTTCCCCATCAGATTCCAACATCTCCTTCCACTCGTGCTCCCAAAGGGTTCTGACATTGAACCCCTGCCTTCTGAGATAGTCAGCTTTGTTTTGTGCACGGTAGTTCAGCTCGCAATAAGTTGTGTCAGTCATTGGTTTTCGACCGTTCTCATTGTAGCAAACAGAGCAGCCGTGGAAAAAGCAGCCATTAAACTCAAAGGCTGTTCTACACCCACCAATTTCTGCATATCCATCAAGGAAATAAGGGCCTTCTTTGAACTCCCCACCTTTCAGTGCATGTTGTATCTCGATACCCTCCGTGTGCTCTACAAACATCAACCACTGTATTGAAGGTGTGGAATACCGCTTTATCTGCATATTGTAGTTGTCGTATGGGAGAAGAGCTATGCTGTTTTCTTTTAAAAACATGTGTCTAAACATAGCCATGCAGACACTGGCTAGAGTAAGGTACTGGAAAGGATCAAGACCTGTTGCAGATGAACCATCCCCAGCGGTCATCTGCATGATTTCTTCTCGGTACAGGATACAGGCCTTTCTCAGAATTTTAACACCTTGCTTGCAGTAGTACATGAGCTCTTTTTGGAGGTTAAAGTGTTGTTTTGATTTTCCCTATACTATGAGAGAAATTCTGCTCTCTCTCCAGGCATCATGCTGTCAACGCCATACTGATCTATGCTGGGCATAGGCCCCACATAATCCCAGTTTTCAGCAGTATTGAAAAAAATGTGGGAAATGCCCTTTGCAACCTTCAAAGCCCATGGCCTGCGGCAATTTCGCCAGTTTCATGAGCAAGAAGTTCAGGCTGTCTATAAAACGGATTCCAAGCTTCCTCACCGTCACACACAATAGTTTGCCGCCCTGTGTGACAAGATCCACGTCCATCTTTTCTGCAATGAGCTGCCTAACTATGAAGTAACTATCATACCCCCCAGCGTTGTGGGCCACAAAAGTCCAGTTCCTGTACTTTTTATCAATAAACTTTTTGACAAAGTCAGAAGTACAATCTTCCCCTTTAAACTCCCATGCATCCATTTCATTGAGGGCCATTGCAAAAATGTAGTTGGGAGAGTGGATCCCCGTTTCCTGTGTGCATTCAAAGTAAAAAAAAAGTACTTATCAGAAATGTCACATTTGTTGACAGGGGGCATGAAGCACTGGTGACTCTTTATATCACAAACTGGCTTTTCACACTGCTTGCAACACTTCAACTTGCACTGATGTTTCTTTGGGACATAGGAATTGCAAGTGTCACACATAATTTTAGATTTACAGTCCACCTTCTTTAGAGATGCCATAGCACTGTGTCTCTTTAAGCAGTCTCTGGACCTACAGAATAACTTGCAAGAAGGACACCGCATCTCTTGCCCTGGCTCACACAGTGCCTCTAAACATAAATGGCAGAAAAAATTTGCAGTTGTGACTATGACTGTACACATTCCCACAAATGCTGCAGTAATTTTTACTACCGAAAAATGCTTTTATGTTTAGAATCCCATAGTAATGTTCATCATGTAGCAATAGATGAAATGTTTGGGTGTGTACCGGGTCCCCAGTCCTAAATATCTCCCAGCCCTTAGCCCCATGCAGAACCACAACAATATTTACTTTGAAATGCCTTTCAAAGGCTGCCACGTCACTCAACATTATTTTGTTGTCTTCTGAAAACCCCAGCTCTCTATACAGCTGCCTCCCCAAAGTTGGGTCTTTGTGGGGCCATAACTGCCAAGAGACCCCCACCAAAACACAAATTGCTATCGGTGCTGCTTAGATCCACTAAAAAACACCTTTTTTTCTGCACTAATTGGCTGTGGAGCAGAGTACTTATAACTCTACGTCCCCATCTTCCACTGTTATGGATAACTAATACATTTAGGCGCAAAGTTCCATGAATGTGGATTTCGGCATTGCTCTGCAGGAGTTTTGCGAGGTTGTCCATGAGATCCGAAGCAAGCAGGCCCCCCTCTGACCCTCCTCACAGTGTAGAGAGAGTCATTTAGTCCACCACCATCTAAACGTAATTGAACAAGATCCCCAGCATGTAACCTCACATTAAGGTCAACAAGAAGGCCCTGAACAGCCTCTCGGATTGCCTCTTGTATCAGGAGTGGATGGTTTAATTGTTCCAGGTTGGCAAACCTGAAGGTTTCCCCATATTGAGAAACAGGCAGGTGTGGTGAATGCCATTCCCACCTATTCAGCCTCTCCAGATAAACTCTTGGCAATTCATTGAGTGTTAGAGGGCTTTCCTCAAGGGGTTCTGGGGTACCTAGTCCAGGGTCTGTAGGGGATGCCTGTACAGAATCACTTGCACTCAGAATAGACGGCTCCACAGACTCTAAATCAGCCATATGTGCTGCTTGTGGAGATTCAGCATTGCGGGAGGTGGTTGGAGCTGCCTTTGAAGCTTGGATTTTTTGTAAAACTTTTAACATTGATGGACTTCTTTTCCCCACAGCTTTCATGCGTTTAGCATTCCTAATGCGCTTTGATATGTACTTGTATTTTAATGCTAGATCTTGTGGGTATCCTTTGCGTGTGTGACAACGACGCCTCAGCTGTCCTGCTCCATGCTGTCTCAGCTTGTTCAGGCCCTCTAAATCCTTTTGTATGTTAGAAATTTTAGCCCGGGCTGCTTCCAAATATTTTGTTGACATATGGGGTCTCAGTAAGCTGGCACTCAAAGCTGCCATAGCTTCCTCAGCACATTGCTTGTACTTTTCAAGCACGTCATCTAAATTATCAGAAGCAGAAGTGTCCACTTTCCATTTTTTAAATGGCTTTAAAGTGTTCACCGTGAGGTGTTTGAGTTTTCGTTTGGCTTTACCGTGGCCTCCAGGTCTGTCGGCCTTTGATACTTGGGGCCCCTCATGTGTTGTCTCAGTCTTTGAATTTTGAGGTTTGACATTCTCATTGGAAAAAAATAAACATTCAACATTTAAACAATATTTTCATGACAAGACAACCCTACCCCCAAAATAAAAATGAAATAATCATATTTGTCTTTACCCTGATTTTCAGTATGGGTAGGTTCATGAATGGGGCTCTGGCTCCCTGGTTGAGCGATTTTCTTTTGTTGAGACATTTCACAAACACCCTCTGTAAAAACACAAGTAGTTTGAATACACAACAGTGGGTGGAATCCTCAAGGACATGTCGGGGCTAGCCCACATATGACCAGATACAACACAAAAGAGTGTCGGGCATTTTTTTGCTATGCTTCAAAGGCCAATGGATCCTGTATCATTTGATTATGTTTACAAACTCTTTGTAAACTATTTGAACTGTACTTCTGGACAACCATCACAATATAGAACAACTCTGATTTTACAGAAACTTACCTCTATGTATCACGATTTTGCTAACAAGGAGCTGTTGACGCTTATGGATACACTTGAACTGCGTTCTATGGAGGATGGCTGTAGAATTTTCAATCTTGTGATGAAAGAAGAATTTTCTGATAGAAAAATTAATTTTGGACGTTTATTATTGATTATTCTGTTTGGGTTTGCTCTTTTAAAGAAACTACAAGCGTGTGGGATTCTTATGACTCATGAAAACACAAGACAGATGGTAGAGTTCATGGCAGAATATATCCACAACACCAAGGCACAGTGGATCAATGAAAATGGCGGCTGGGTATGACTCCTTTGAAGAAATTGGGTAAAAGGCAAACTATATTAGTACTGTATATCCTAACTGAAACTGTTTTACTCTCTTTACCACAGGAAAATGGATTATTCAATGTGGTTAAGGCCGAGAAACCGTCCTACCGAATGGGAGAAAAATGTCTGTCTTTTTTCCTTAAATGTTACACTCTGAAATGGCTGTTTTTTCCTGTATAGAAATTTCAGCTGTGTCTATGAATTAAAATACCTTAAGCCATAAGTGTGGGACTTTTTATTATTGTTACAGTAGTGGCTACTTACCCAAGGCACAAGCATTTTACCCTAGCTCCAATTTAAAGGGTTCATAGTTAAAAATGTAAAACACCTTATATTTATGTAAAAGTAACTACCTTCTCATACACACGGCCATATGCTTGGGCTATTTTTTATCATGCTCCCTCAATTGAAAAGATAGAGTTTCTACACCACCACAATCAAAATTAAAATAAGCATGCATTTAGGATTTGCTGTTCTGTGTATTTAGCAGAGATAAATAAGCTGAAAAATATTTCTTTAGAAATAGAGAGTTGAAGGAAAAGAAAAAATCACTCACCATTTACATGCCGGAGAACTTCAGATTCCTATGGGCTGCAAAGATGGTTTCTGCATTGCTCTGATTCTTTATATACTTTTTGGCTCCGGGCGTTGTCCTTCAGGTTCTAGTTTTGAAGACTGTTATTGGCTGAGACTTCCATCCCCATTACAACAGTGTTTAGATTTGCCCCTGGTGAAAACTTATGATGACTCCACAATGGTTTAGTTGCTTATGCCCCATACAACAGTGATTAGATTTGCCCCTGGTGAAAGCCAATGTTGACCCCACAATGGCTTAGTTCCTTATGCCCCATTCAACAGTGATTAGATTTGCCTCTGGGGTATGCCCTTGTTCATTTCCTTCCCTGACCCCACACTGGCTTAGTTTCTTCCATGATGGGATTATGTACCTGTGGTGTGAAATAAAATAAAACTATTGCTTACATAAAGAAATAAAGTTTTCTTTATTTTTTAATTCCCAGTGATGCAAAACAATTTAACAATGAAGGAATTTAGACAGAATTTCTAAAAACAGCATTTACAGATGTAAGAAATGACTTATAGGGCTGATCTTTGATTACGCGTTCTACATGCTGAAGAAAGGATTGGTTGGTGGTCTTCATAATTTTTTCAAGGTACATTCGAGGATTTATAGCTCTACTAATCTCTGTAGTCAGAATTAAGACCTGGTCCACATTCTCTGAGGTCAAAGCAAGACAATTTAGAGAATAACCAATGAGGATAACAACATGCAACACAGGCTAAAACCAGAGTTTTACACAAAGAATGCGTAGTTTTGTGGAAATGTCATTTTCTGTCCATACTGTACATTCGTGAGAGCTCTGTCCAGGTGCCTGAATGGTACATCCAATACAGCTCTCATACAGATACTGGCTTAGGCAGTGTTTCAAGATGCCATAAATTCTCTGCCATAAATTGTCTCTGACAATTCCACGCATAGCTCCTCGACGCTTTCTTGGTAAAATGTGCTGTGTTTCATCAATCGACAGGCCAAGAAGATTTTTCAGGGTGAGATGCGCAGGCTGATTGTTTGCCAATGCTTCAGGAGCCTAAAAGATATTTTAATACTATTAACAGTAAATCTATTTGGAAAACTTTTTAGACAGAACACTGAAAACACACACACACCTGAATGTGAATGTTATTTGCAGAAGCCATATTCCAAAGCTTAATAGGTGACGGCGGGGTGCTAGTACTGATGCACTTCTCAGGTTCTTCAGCTGTTACAGCCTCTGCTGCTGGCTCCTGGAAATTTAAGGGGGAAATGTAATTTTCTGTAACTCTTACAAGTTGTTTTTGCACATAAATAGGATGCCAGAAAAAAAGAGTTTTACCTGCATTATAGAGTTTGGTATCGAGATAGAGTCCAACAAGCTTTGCCATATTTGTGAGATCTCCTCATCTTCCTCCTGTGGGGTCTTTGTTGGTGGGAACTGTTCATCGTCAGAGCTGGTGCTGAAATAACGCTTTCTGGGGTTAGGCCTGTCTGGTGCCAGCGGGGTAGATACCTCTATAGGCCTCATCGGGGTGCTGGGGGTTTCCATGTTGTCTCCTGCTTAAAATCAGCAACTGTTCCCGACGGCTTGGAAGTCTGAAAAGCACTGCACACCCTGTTGAATCCTTTAGGGGTTCTGAAAACTCTTCCTATTGGCTGTGGGGCAGGCCATGTGATATTCCTTAGCCAACCGCTGAGAGGCTGTGGGGAGACATGCCTGGACATGTTCCACCGGTCGCCTGCAAAAAAGCATCATTTCCGGTCGCCGCAGAAAAAATGTCACTTCCGGCCACGTGGCCTTTCTTTTGACAGGTAGTGCCAGCATTTCTGGGCACATGGTGTTTTGTTTTGACAGCTGGTGATGTCAGTTCCGGTCATGTGGTGTTTTATTTTGACAGCTGGTGTTGTCAGTTCCGGTCACATGCTGCTTTATTGACAGCTGGTGACATCACTTCCGGCCACATGGGGATTGTTTTGACAGCTAGTGTCGTCACTTCTGGTCACATGTTTGTTTTGGTCACGTGACCAAAACAAAGCCACATGGCTCATTTGCATAAATTTGACAGGAAGTAGGGCCCTATACTACTGGTTCTGTCCCTTTGGTGCTACCATCACCACCGCCAGCAGCAGCAGAAGGCTCAAAAAGGAGCTTTAACCAGAGTTCTGTCACTTGTGCTCTAGGCATCTAATATCAATCAGTTTCATTACTCTCAACTTGCTGATAAACCACAGGACAGAATGGACCTCTCAGGAGTGATCGTATTCCCATCTCTGCATTCCACAGAGCAACTAGTGCAACGATAGCAGCCCAACGCACAACAACCAGAAACTCCCTGAGAGCATTGGCGACTCCATCCATTCAATGTAGCCCTTCTCCCCCATCACCTTGCATTTAATCTTCATAAGAACCCTGTGCGGTGGGTTATCCACCACCAGGGTGCAGCTGTCTTTGAGAGGGCTCTGGGCAAGTTGCCTCCCCCACCAGCCAGGCTCCCCGCCTCCATCTCTCTTTCTTTTTAAAGTTTATCTGGCGTTGGCAGTAGTGGCAGCTTCTCCTCCTCCTCGCCCAGCTGGCCCTACACTGGCAGAATAACGCCACTGGGGCAGGCTCTACGGTAGGGTACTTTTTTGTAACTTAGATTTTGAGTAGCAGAGATCTGTACCAATCAGATGCTGCCTTTGGGGAGACTCGGAGAATGAGGGCGTAGGAGCAGTCTTTATGTCACTCCTGTGCTCTCATGGTCTGTGTCCCCCAAAGTCAGTGCTTGATTGGTTCAGACTGCTGACACTCAAAATATAAGTTTCAAAAGTGTTATTTTAAACCGGCTGGATGCCACAGTGATTCCTTTTGCAGCTGACCAAACTTGACTGCAGCAAGGGTCAGGCCAGAAGCAAATAGAGGGAGCAGGAGCTGCCAGCGCTGCCTGTTCAGAGGGTCATTTGGGTGGCCTTGAACCCTGGGCCCCTAGACCCCTGAGGTCTTGCCCTGGTTGTGCCACACCATACTAGCTCTCAGACAGTGGCCTCAGTGCCAGAAAACCTGGAGGCTGAAAGAGGAAACTGAGGCCTTAGCTAGACCTAAGGTTTATCCCGGGATTGTCCCGGGGTCATCCCTGTTCATGTAAATGATACACAGGATATCCTGGGAGCAGGCAGGGACGACCCCGGGGCGATCCAGGGATAAACCTTAGGTCTAACTAAGGCCTGAGAGAAGCTGTTTGCAACATTACTAGTTTGGTCTACCCCCCGGATCTTTTAGCCCTTCAGCAGACATCCCAATCCTAGTTGGGCGATGAAGACAAAGAGTGGTCTCGGGCAAGTCTTCGTTCTCTCTATATAAAACAGGGATAAGAAGAACCGACAAGAATGGTAAATGAAGTTTATATGCTAGGGACAGAAGCCTCAAATGACTTCCTCCAGAGTAATCCTATAAAATTCAGCAGCAGTGCTTCAGAGAAAGCAGGGAAAGCCACTTTATGCAAACACTTTATGCAAACACTTTATGCAAAGTGTTAAATTAGCTAAACAACCACACAGTGAGATTATTGGAATGTGGTCATGAACAACAGAATTTGGGCACAAGACTCCTCCACTTCACTCCACCAAAAGGCCCTTCGCCTGGCTGTGCGTCGGTGACTTTCCCTCCCTAGGTTGGAGGCTTTCCTACGCCCGTGCCGGCTGCCCACTTGGCCCTCCACCCTGTCCATCCTGGGGCAAATGCTTCCCATTCCACATCTTCCCCGGCCTCCTTCCATTCTACTTCCCTCCAGATTCATGCCATAAGTTTAATTGGAAACCCCAAGGCTGAGTTGGAGGTGAGACAGCAAGGAAGCGCCTGGGCCTGCTGACACCATGATCGATTACCTGGAACTCCACCTGACACTGAAATTAGGGTTTTTTAATGATAGGCCGACTCTCCCTGGATGTGAAATTCAAATGCTCTCCAATGCTTCCCTCAGACCATCAGTCGCTGCACGCAGTGGTAGACACCACATGCAGGTGCTTTGTCTCTGTCAGCACTGAAAGGACATTGTTATTACCAACAACTCTTTGTATTAACCAGTCTCCCTACCTAATAGACAACACTTTACGTTCCGCACCGTTACCCCGTCAGGGCTGCCCATGTGCCTGAAAGACACGCGCTCCCTCAAAACTCCCCCAGGCAACAAAAAAACCCCCTAGTGCTTAAAAACCAGAGTGCATAAGTGGCATACGTACACCTCACCCCGCATTCTCTCCCACCTCGGACCGATGAAGTCACCTAAATGAAACGGCAGCTGATTGTGCAAACAAGAATGGAGAACTGAATGGGTTGTGAACATGTTTTGGTTAGCATATTTATGAGCAATATACTGGAGTGCAGGTCTGCATTTAAACGTGGGGAAATCTTAGCAAAGAGGGTTGAACATCTGGGAAAGGATTTTTAGATTGGACCATCCCACATAAGAATATTTACATATGACATTTAATTTTATTTATTTATTTATTTATTACATTTCTATACCGCCCAATAGCCGGACCTCTCTGGGCGGTTCACAAAAACTGAAGACATGCAGCTTTCCAATCAGTGTGTGTGTGTGTATGAGCCTGATTTATTGCCATTAATATTAGAGGGTGCACAGGAACATTGGCAAAAAAGTCCGTGCTGGGGGAGGTATGGGCACATTATTACTCTTGGGGGTTTTGCAGCTGCTGCAGGGAGTCAGGAACTAGCTTGTCATCAGCCCAAGGAAGTAACCCCACCAAATGAAGGGGTTTTCTACATCCCAGTGCTTTGGTAATCACTTCCAGAGGGGAAATACTTCATAGCGTCCCACTGCAGGAGATAGGTTACCCAAGAGGGGTGTGTGTGTCTGTATGCCCTATTAACCCCATTGTGGCTGCACAGTGGTGCTGCATTGTTTATATGATGCAGCCACCAACTCACAGCCACATATTATTATTATTATTATTATTATTATTATTATTATTATTATTATTATCATCATCATCATCATCATCATCATTATTATTATTTCTTACCCTCCTCTCCCTTTGGATTGAGGCAGGGAACATTAGGCTTCCCCCCTCCCAAAACTGCGCGTTTGCAAAGTGTCGATTTACCGTAACTTTTCTCTTTGCTTCGAGGTCACCATGTTGTTTCTTGTGTCTTTGGTTTGGGTGGGCATAGATCTAGGTGGATTGGGTAAGCGTGGGAACACAGGGCCGGGGCCCGGCTTGACAAACAGAATGGCCACCGGTACTGCAGTATTTTCTGGCCAGGTAGCTCACGCTCCTTCCTGCAGTCTAGCTTTATCATTTTTGCCTCACAGCAGGTAGGGAATCACCTACCAATGTTGTGTCATATAGACACACACACACCCCGCCGCCCCAGGTGATAATGAGGGCAAGAGCAATCCGTCTTTGCTAACCAAGGTTTGGGTCATAGCAATAGAGTGGTTCTGCCTAAGGTGAAAAATGTGGGTGTGATTGGGTGTTTTGTGGGAAATGGACTAAGATTGTGCCAGGAGAGCAACCTGGTGAGTGGAGAGAACAGGTAATGCCCATCTCTGAAGTAAATTCCATTTCAGCATTTTTTTGTTTTGTTTCAGGGGATCCATGAATGACACGGGAGGTGCGAGGCTGCTCTTCTAATGGTTCCAGGGGAGTGCTGTCAGCTGGAGCCTCGAGGTGTCCCCCTGGCTCCAGCTGGGGCCTGCTGTGCTGGCTCTCCCCCTCCTCATCTGACAAATCCTCCTCTAGGTAAGGCATGACACCAAGTTTGAAAGTTTTGCTGCTCTATTTCAAATCTGGTAATGGAAAGACCAGCAGTATCTGGGATTTGTTCCTGAATGAGCAGGCCAATCTGGCAGCTATCACAGGAGGAGTTTATTTATCCCAGCTTCTTCTGGCATGGTTCAACATACAGCAGCAGCCTAGACTCAGAAGGTAGGGATGAGCATCGCAGTGGTCTGTCATGATTCCACTACCCCGCCCATCCAATTTCAAATCCATATTCCTGGGTGCGGGTAATAAGACTCTGGATGTATAAGAAATTCATTCCAGTTTGAGTTTGACCAGAATTTAGCAATCTTGCACCTCCTAGAACAGCACACAGACTGAAACACAATCTGTGGGTGAAGTCTGTACATTGCCAAGCTTGTGATGCAATTCATGGAACAACAACAACAACAACGACAACGACAACAGCGTGAAAAATGTCTTCTGTTGAAAAATGTGTGGGAAATGGTTTGATCAATGGGAGAAAAATGCATACATTTCAAAAATATATACAAAAATATCCATGAACTTTCATGCCGAAAGAGAAAGAAAAACACCTCACAATCGGATATGGATATGAAGCAGAACAAGCTTCGATGGAGAAACCAGAGGACCTCAATGAACTTCGCTGATTCAGGGATCCCTAAATGAGTGGGAATTGGGATTCTGTGGGCATACAACTGCCCATCTTGTTGCCCAGTACTTTACCTGCCTGGGGTTGCTGGGGTTTGAAGGCAGAGATATAGGAGGGCAAACAGATGAGGCAAATACAAAACCATGGACAGCTCCAAAACGAAGGACAAAGTGCTTGTGCTGGATCCAGAAGCAGCAGGAAGCGAGTGTAGAGCTTTGAGAATAGGTGTCCCATGGCAAGAATGATGAGGGAGGTGAGTAATTTCAGAGGCAGGGTTCTAATAGAGTGAAAGGGAAGAGAAGTTTGTAGTAGTCAAGGCCAGAGATGACCAGGACATGAACTAGAGTTTTAGCCACAGGAGGGAAGAGGAAGGACCATATTGTTGCCATGTTTTAAAGCAGGAGTGAGAAACCTCTACCTTGAGGACCACATGGAGAGACCTCAGCCCACTGTGCAAACTCTGTTCATTCTGGCTCTGGCCCTGCACCCATTTAAATGTGGACTCTAGAAGGTGTTGAGTTTTACTGAAGTAATATGGGCCTGAACAGGAAAAAGTTTCCTCACCCCTTTTTTAAAGGGTGATGTAGTGCAATATTTTAACATGCTGATCATAGAATCGTAGAGTTGGAAGGGGCCTATAAGGCCATCGAGTCCAACCCCCTGCTCAGTGCAGGAATCAACCCTAAAGCATCCCTGACAGATGATTGAATGCCTCTAGTGTGGGAGAGCCCACAACCTCCCTAGGTAACTGGTTCCATTGTGGTACTGCTCTAACAGTGAGGATGTTTTTCCTGATGTCCAGCCGGAATCTGACTTCCTGTAACTTGAGCACATTATTCCATGTCCTGCACTCTGGATGATAGAGAAAAGAGCCTGGCTCTCCTCTGTGTGACAACCTTTTAAGTATTTGAAGTATTTGACCTTTAAAGCCATCAACAGCTTAAGACCAGGATTCCTAAAGAACGTAAGCCTGCTGGGCATTCAGATTTAGTGGGGACACAAGTGAGAGCCTTTTCAGTGGTTGCACCCAGACTTTAGAGTTCCCTCTTTTGGAAGGTTGGCTCCTCCCCCTCTTTGACAGCATTCTGCTGGAGGACAAAACACTAATTTGGCAGATTTGAATGGGATGCTTTCTGCTGCTGTAGATGTGGTTAGTGCAGTCTTTGTTTTTAGTGCTTAGGGATGGAGGAATCTGTCCACCCCGCCTTCTTCCCCCGAGCTCTCCGTCCCAGCCGGCAAGGAGGTCTGTGGGTGGCGGCGGCGGCGGCGGCGGCAAAGACGTCTCTTCGTCGGCTCTTCCAAAGGCAAGTTACACGATCGCTTTCATGCCGCACTGGGGTCGCTTAGAAGCGGTCTCGGTACGACGTGCGGATTCCCCCCAGGCTTAAGTTCATCCTGAAATTTGAGAATTGTTTTTAAAATCTTTGCATGAAAATTTGTATGCATTTTGTAAACATTTCTCCTGATACACATATGTTTGAACACAATCTTGCCTAATATACACATTTTTCAAGCATTTTTTCTAATGTGTGTTTTTAATATTTGTATTAAATAATAATAGTTTGTATTTTGATAAATTTTCTTTTTACTGTTAGCCACGTTGAGCAGGATATAAAAAGGCAGGATATCAATATGGGGGTGTCTTTATGACGCTGCTTTGATGCCTGTTCTTACAAAACCTGGATTTCATACTGAGTAAATTATCAGTTATTTTGGCAAGGGCTGTTTCAGCAAAACACGCACAAACACACACACACACCACTACATTTACAAGGGTACACAACTACTTTAATATTTAACTCCTGCCTTATATTTAAAATAACTCTTGGTTGGCAACAGAAGAGCTAGCCTCCACCTTCACGCGCACGGGAGGAAAGCACATTGTTAAGAGTTCCACCCAATGAGTGTTTTCCTGCACGCTTGTTCCTGGACACTCATGGATTGCTCACATGACGTCTTCTGCCTGTCACGTGTCTTCCACCCCTTCTGTCCTTCCTTGCGCCACAACCCCCCCCCCTGAAAATGTCCGGTTGCTGCTCCCTCCTGCTGGACTGAATGGGCCTCATTACTTCCTGTTTTCAGGAAGCGACGTTGGAGCGACGAGAGAAGCGACAGGAGCTGCACGTTTCTACCTAGATGTGACAGGGCTCTTATTCTCTGCAGTATGAGGAAATCAGCTCTGCATCAGTGTGACATAGAGGAGCCAGCCATCCCTAAAACCCAGCTTTTTAGTGCCGGAAAAAACATACTTCAAGGGTTGGGGTAGGTGGGTGAGTAGTAGAACCATTGTCATCAATAAGAGAGGCTTGTTATCCGCCCCTCTCCAGGATCGCCTTACCACTACAGGTTTATGAATGAGAACGGGGAGTAAGTAATCCACAGTACTGGTTCCTCAGGAGAGCACCCCACCGGCACAATTAAGCCCGACTCCAAAAAGTATCACTTTTCCATGAAGAAGGAGAAATCCCAAATTATCCTGGGCAGGATCGGAAGGTTCCCTATGAGTGCACCCCACCACCCCAATTTCAGCAAACCATCGCTGAGTTATAGCTTCGTACCCATTTTCACTCCAAACATCAGAGAAGCTAAATAACACAACATCAGAGAAGCGAAGTAGCACAGCAATAAGGAAGCCCATAATCATGACTCTCAGTGGAACAGGCTAGGCAAAGGGGTGATTGGAGGGGGGAAGGGGCAGCCCCACATCACAGCTCACATCACAGGATTTAATGCAGAGGAACGGGGGTGGGGCACATTGCAGAGGAAGCACCAGGGAGCTGCTTTAACTAAAAAGAGCAGAGTAGAATTACTTGCTTTCTGCCACAAACAACTTCACAACGCACCCAAGCCACAGGAAATCTCCCATGAAGACAGCCCCTTAGAGTGTGATCTAAATAAATGAATTAAAATATACAAATCACATAAGCACAACATGAACACTTATTATTAGAACTGTAGTCCTATGCAGGAGATCACTTGCACATGTGAGGGCCAAAACTATGTAGGTCAGGACAAGGGTCCTCAACCTTTTGGGGCAGGTAGACACATTTAGACTGTTTTCTTGTTCTCTCGAAATGGGGGAGAGAGAGAGAGTCCCATTGTAGGGGGTGGGGTGCACACAAGCCTTGCCCACAGTGTCCCGGGCCATGCATAAAGACCTTTATCCATTTAGCCTCAAGTCAGAAGGTGTTTAGAAGCCTCATCAGGATCCCTGATCATGGGGAGGACTGGAAGCATATTCAGCTGAAAGTGCTTTCAGACCCTCTTCAGACTGTAGCACTATATGCACAAAAAATCTTTAGCAGAGCTGGACATGTGGACACACTGAAATATGGTGGGTTTGGGAGCTTGTGTAATGCACCCCCAAACCTGCCACACTTTTAGCCCCACATGAGAGCAGGCTGAATGCCTGCAGTCACCATAATTGCCACCTCCAAAAGCAATAATATACAGAGTTACAAACAGCTCAGCAAAGATAAACTCTGGCACATCTTGGGTGTCATCACATGGGGGTGGGGAATCACATTTCCTTACTGTGACTTCTCTGCCCTGGCTTTTGTTCCTCATTTCTTCCTCTTCTGCCTGGAGGGGAAAGAGGAAGTTAACAAAGACCACATGGCTCCTTCCAGGACCATTTTAATCATGCCACTTTTTCTGCACACAGCAGGAGACTGCGGTACATTCCATTTTTTAAAAAAAGTCAGATTAAAAGGGGTCTATTTTGTGATGGAAAAACAAGTGGAGGGAGCAGGAGGCGTATGGGAAGCAGACATTGTCATCTAAAGGACGTGTGCCCATCCGTAAGTGGGCAGTAGCGAGTGTGTGATAAAATGCTTGTCTGTTGAACCTCCTTGTTAAGAAGAGAACTCCAGAGCTTCGGGGTGAGAAAGTAATATTCCCAAATCTCATACATTTTAATCATAGTTGTTTTTAAATGGATATGGTCTGTTTTTGTATGTATTTTATGGTTTAAAATTTTGTATATTTCTTTTCAATGTTCACTGTTTTTAACTTTTGTAAACCGCCTAGAGAGCTTCAGCTATGGGGCGGTATTTAAATGTAATAAATAATATTTCCTTTTGTTGGAGAGGTGATTTTGAGCACGGTGCCCATTGAAATGAACAACAGTGGTGGGTTTTGTACTACTCTGTTTTTTTTTTGTTTTTTTTTTGTTTTTTTGAATATTTTTATTATTAAAACAACAAACACAAATCAAAATCACTTAATACAAGATATTATCATACCTTACTATCATATATTCAATATTAACCTATTAAACATAATATAATAAACATAACAGTGCTCCCCCCACCTCGGGATCTCATTCTTGTTTCCAAAAACTCATAGTTTCATCTGTTGGTGGAACCCCCCTTCCTTTAGAAAATTCAAACTCCAGGAACTTTTTCCATATACTCTCAAAATCATTCGTTTTTACTATGCCTCTTTGCATTTTTATATTACATGTCAATTTATCGTTTATAGCAATGTCCCACACTTCTTTATACCATTCTTCAATACAATAATCTCCTGTAATTTTCCAATTCCTAGTTACTATCAACCTCGCAGCTGTCAGTAGGTTCGTTATCAATTCTTTCATTTCTTTATTACATTTAGGATCATCATGCAGTGAGAGTAATGCAATCCTTGGTGTAACTTCTACTTTAAATCCCACAATCTGTTCAATCTCATAAAACACCATCTTCCATAACTTTTGCACATGTATACAATCCCACCACATATGTAAATACGTTCCCTTTTCTCCACAACCCCTCCAACAATCTGCTGAAAGCTGTTTATTAATCTTATTTAATCTAACCGGAGTTAAGTACCACCTCCATACAAGTTTATAATAATTCTCCTTTATTCTTACTGACATATTTCTCAACACTCTCTGTCTCCATAGTCCATCCCACCTCTGTTGTCCTATTTGTATCTTCAGATCAGTCTCCCAAACCATTTTCCCAGCACTATCCAGCCCTCCTTTCTCAACTAATATATTATATATTTGACTCACTAACCCCTTTATCCCTATGTTTTGTCCCTTATCTATTTCTTTTTGTTCAATTAATTCCTCAAATTTCGTCCTCTCTTTACATTCTCCATTTTCTCTTATCCAATTTTTAGTCCATTGTTCTAATTGAAAATAATTTAACCACGTTAATTCCAAATCTCTCAAAACTTCTTCCAACCTCTCTCTTGTATTCATCCCCCTTAACCACTCTCCTAATTTCATTTTATTTCTTTCTTTTAAAACTTTGCTTAACCTCATCTTTAAATTTTCAGGAAATTTCTTTAACATTATCACCGGTGTTAAGGGGGAATTACTTGAAAACAATTCCTTTTTATAATTATCCCAAAGTTCCCAATGGAACTTCAGAAATTGGTTATCTAAATCATTAAGCCATTTACCCTTCCCTTTTTGCTTAAAAAACACATTTTGCAATTTCAACTCAATATTCCCTAGCGTATTTTCCTCCATCCATTTCAAATCCCCTACCCCTATAATTGCTTCAACAACATGTCTTAACCTATTAGCTAGATAGTAGTACTCAAGGTTTGGGAGACCCAGTCCGCCTCTCTTTTGGCTTAAATACCATTTACTTTTATTAATCCTTGATCTCTTCCCTTCATTGCAGTAATTATTTATAAGATTCTGCCATCTTTTTAATTCTATCACTGAAATTCTTATCGGTAACATTCTAAAGAAAAAATTAATCTTAGGTAAAATTTTCATCTTTATTAAAGCTATTCTTCCAAACCAGGAAAGATTCAGTTTCTTATACCTCTTTAACTCTTCCTCCAATTCTTTTTTCAATCCATTTAAATTCTCACTTCCCAAATCTTCTAAATTTTTTGTAATCTTAACACCCAAATATTTAATTTTCTCTTTGCTTTTCAAAACTGAAGCCTTCCCTTCCCACTCCCTTTCTTCCTTTTTAGTATAGTTGAATAACATCAAATCCGATTTTGCCCAGTTTATCCTTAACCCCGTAACTTCCTCAAAATCATTCAACTGCCGTTTAATTCTTTCCATTTTACCTAAAGGATCTCTGATAGTCATCAATGTATCATCTGCAAACATGTTCAGTTTAATTTTATTACTATTACCTATCCCCTCTATCTCTTCATCCTCTCTTATTGCATTTGCCAACAATTCCATCACCAATACAAACAGGACTGGCGAGAGTGGGCATCCTTGTCTTGTCCCTCTAGCTAGTCGTATCTTGTCCGTTATTCCATCATTTACTACCACTACAGCTGTGCTTTTAGAGTATAACTGTTCTATTATTGTTCTAAATTTAGTACCAAATCCCATTTTATTTATAACCAACTTTAAAGTTTGCCAGCTCACACAATCAAAAGCCTTAAATATATCTAACGCTAAAATACCCGCCTTAATCCTTGATTTTTTTATCCCCTGTATTACACTCAAAACTCTACCTATTAATGTGTGCATCTGTCTACCTGCTATAAAACCACATTGATCTTCCCCTACATATTTAGCTATACATTTATTTAACCTTTTAGCCAAAATGCCTGAAAAAATTTTTGCATCTTGGTTTATTAGTGAAATTGGTCTATATGAATCGGGGAGAGTTAGATCCTTATCTGGTTTCGGAATTAAAATTATTATAGAATGCTCCCATGACTCTGGGATCCTCTCCCCCTCCATTATTGCATTATATAATTTCAGCAACTTTGGCACTATTAAGGTTTTAAATTTTTTGTAAAACTCTGGTCCTAAACCATCTGCCCCTGGTGATTTCCCTGCTTTAAGCTGGTCTATAACCTCCTCTATTTCACTTTGCGATATTTTATTATCCATTATTTCCTTATGTTCTTTTTCTAATCCTTTCTTCAAAAATTTATCCACATATTCCTCCGTCCTCTTCATTTGGATATCTCTTTTCTTGTATAACTCTTCAAAAAAATCCTGAAAAATTTTTATTTTATCCTTCATCAAATGACAATCATTACCCTGCTTATTTTTTACTAACCCTATCCCATTTTTGGCTTTTTCTTTCTGTGTGAGTTTGGCAAGCATCTTAGAGTTCCTGTTACTATTTTGAAAATATTCCCTTTTCATATAAATTAAATTCCTCTGTACCTCTTCTAAATTAATATTTTCTAATTCCTTTTTTTGTGCCATTAATTCTATTAATTTATGTTTGTTCTTAGTTTGCCAATATTCTTTTTCCAGCTTTATTATCTCTTTTTCTAAAGTAGCCTGCCTTGCCTCTTGTTGTCTTTTTAATTTACACGTTTCCCTAATACAGTTCCCCCTAAACACAGCCTTCATGGTATCCCAAACCACTGCTGTTCTTGTTCCCCCTTTCTCATTTATTTCCCATGTTTCTGACAATTCCTTCTGCATTTTCTCAATTACTTTATCATTCTTAAATATCTTAGTATTCAATCTCCACCTTAATGCTTCTTTATATTCCTTACTAACTGCAAAAACTAAGCTTACCAGTGCATGATCCGATACCTTAATTGTCCCTAATTCCATTCTACATGTCTTGGTTACAAAATCTCTAGATACAAAAATATGATCAATTCTGGAGTATGTATGATGGACTGAAGAATAAAACGTGAATCCTGGGTCTGCCCCTCTGAGAACTCTCCAAGAATCAACAAAATCCTTCTCTTTAATTAATTTGCTTAAAATAGTAACATTGTTTCTCTTTTCTGCTTCAGAGGGATTTGACCTATCTACTCTATTGTCCATAACCATGTTAAAATCTCCCGCCATAATTACATACCCCTCCTTGAATTCTTCCATCTCTCTTAATACCTCCTCATAAAATTCTTTTTGTTTATTATTTGGTGCATACATGTTAATCAAAGTATATTTTTCCCCCTCCAGTTTACCTTTAATCATGAGATATCTCCCATTCTCATCTTTTTTAATATCCTCCATCATAAACCCAGTTCTTTTTGAAATCAAAATGGCCACTCCCTTTTTTTTTGATGTCCCCAACGATACTTCATAATAGACTGGCCATCTCAATCGAATAACGTTCTTTTTCTCCTTAATTTGATGAGTCTCTTGCAGAAATATCATATCAGAACCATCCTTGTTTAACAATTGTTCAATCCTTCTCCTTTTTACGACTGCCCCCAGACCTTTGACATTGAGCGTTGAGATCCTTAACTTCTTATCCATATTCATCTCTCTGATCTTCTATTCGATCCCGATCGTGTTGAAAACATAACATACACACATATACATACAACACCTCTAACATACCCTTCCCTCCCACCCCACTTCCCCCTTCCCTCCCATCACTTTTCCCCCCAATATATACCCGGAAGTCTAATACTTCCGCCATTTTTTTTACCCTTTGGGGGGGGGGGAAAGAAGCCAGGAACCCAGAGCCAGCAGGAACTAATTAATATATTTCTTATCATCGCTATATTAACCATCTACACCACCCCCCCAACTGCTCCTCTTTCTTCTTCATCACCGCTTCTTGCACCGCCACCAGCATCTCTTTGAGGACCCAAACCTAAGCTCTCAAGAAGCTCCATGCCTTGCTGGACGGAGAAAACCCTATGATTTTCCCCGTTGTATGAGAAACGCAGGAAAATCGGATATCCCCATGCATAAAGAATTTTCTTCTTTTTCAATTCCTCCGTTATGATCTTGACACTGCGTCTCCATTCCAAAGTCTGTTGGCACAGATCATTAAAGACCTGCACTGATGCTCCTTGGAACTTCAGCTCACCCAATGCTCTTAATTCTTTCATCAATTGCTCTTTCTTGTGATAGCTTAAAAATTTCACCAAAACATCTCTGGGGGGTGCACCACTTCTGAAACCCCCTACCCTGTGAGCACGCTCCACATCTTCTTCAGCTAATTGCAGGGTTGGGACTAGTTCTTTAAACCAGCTTAGAATATTCTTCCTGAGGTCCTCCCCTTTCTTCTCCACCATATAACGAACGCGAACGTTTACTCTTCGTGCGTTATCTTCCATAACAATCAGTCTCTTATCTAGATCTTTAAATTTCACCTCTTGATCATTTTGAGTCTTCTTAATTTCTTTAACTTGATTTTTCACTTGATCAACCTCTGTCTTCAAAAAGCCTAGTTGATTGTCTCTTATAGCCATTTCTGCAGCCAGCTTATCCACCCTCTTATTATTTTTGTCAATTTCCGTTTCAATTTTCATAAATAGTTCAGCTTTAAGACTTCTCAACATAGCTGAAATTTGATCCACCATTTCCCCTTGCCCTGCTGGCTCTACGCCAGCTCCGGCAGCCATCTTCAACTCCTTTGTCGTTATTACAGTTTCTTCTTGTTTTTCTTCCGTCTCCAGCTCTGGATCAACAACTTTTTGAGGTCTTTTAATGGTATTGTTGGACGCGTATTGAACCCAGCGTGGCTTCACCACCGGGGCAGTTTTTTTGGGTGGCATAGGCTTGTAAATACTGCTGCTGCTAATTAGTTTTGCTTTCAAATCCAACAAACAGCGAGCTCAGAAGGGTTTTACTGCCGTGCTTAACGAGATTTATTACTTGCTACTGAAAAGGTGGCTATCAATCAATCTCTCCTGACGATGGCTCTGCAATTAAAATTCCTTTCAAGATAAGCTCTCCGTCTGGGAGATTCCTTATACAGCCGCTCTTAACAGTTCAAGGAGGGGCTACTTCTCCACTAGCCACCTTCCTTCCACTTCAAATACACTCGTTAAGCAGCAAAATACTTTAATCTTTTAAATCCCATTCTGTAGCTCAAAGTTTCCCATTCAATCTTCACCGTTCTTCACTATTTCCAGCCCAGATAATTAGATGATAAGGCTTAAAAACCTACCGGTCCATCGGCAGTTCTTTTTTTTCCTTATTGCTCCATTGGCACGCTGGCTCCTCCCCCGGTTTTGTACTACTCTGATGCTGCCACCAACCCACCGTGGATTGCAGTCTTTCTCACTTGTGCAAATTGCACATCGGAAGAAAAAAAAATCCTGGAAATGCGGCCAGTGTTGCGTCCCGTGCTCGTGCCGACATCGCCACACCCACAACAACCTCCCGCACCGCCCCCCCTCTGGAGCCAGGATGGGCCGCAGGATGTGTGGACCGTAAGGGTGGGGCCTCTGCGGGATAGCCTGCTTTTACCCCTCCTCCAGCACGGATTCCCAGGTAGGTCTAGCAAGGCCCATAGAGGAACAGGTTTTACCCCAGGACAATCCTGGGATAAACCTTAGGTCTAGCTACGGCCTAAGTAGCAGAAAAATGGAACTCTTGCTCTGTTAATGTAATGACTGATTTCTTGTAAAGCTCATCTTGCTTTTCTGAATTAATTGTTTAGAAAGCTATAGTGAAGTTTCTAACACTGTAGATGAAAGGGGACTAGACAAAAACACAGTTGGCAGAATTGAAGTTAAAATGGTAAAAGAGGTCGTTTAGCATTCCTACCAAAAAAATCTACCAACTGCAGAATCTCAGAGCTTGTTATGCTCTTAGGTGCAATGGGCAGGGAATGCGTGGGCCTTCCAGGATATGACATGATGGCAGCACATCACCCGACAGCCTTCAAGGCAAATTCAACATGTGCATGAATTAACCCCACTCTCCACTGCATTCTCTGCATAGCTGAGGAAGACGGTGTCTTGGAACTGCATCTTGTGCAACATACAGAGCTGAGGCTGCTTCATGTTGAGGCCCTTTTGAATAGAAACAAACAGAAGTATGCCTATTTGAGCTAGAAGGCTCTATTTGTCAAGTGGCAGGTGGTTTGACTATGAACATTTGCACTGAGTGGCCGGCCAGCCACCTTGGATCTGCATTAGAACTGAAATGAATTTGGGGAGAAGACTCCACCCCGCCTTCTTTTGCCGAGCTCTCCTCGCCGGCGGAGAGCTCTCCTCGGCGGCGGCGGCGGCATGGACGGCTCTTCCTCGTTTCTTTTACAGGGAAGTCAGACTATCGTTTTCGGGGTGCACTGTCGTCGTATAGAAGCGCTCTGGGAGCGACGTGCGGATCTCCTCCAGGATAACATGGAAATTTGTGCAATAACTTTTAATTCAAATTTATTATTATTATTATTATTATTATTATTATTATTATTATTATTTCAAATACCCACCAACAGTGGTCCCTGTGTGTTTCCCAGGCATCTGTATTTTTGTTTCTTTCATAGACTCCATCAGAGCATCACGTAACAATGATTCCTGCACTGCCCTACTGAAAAGCTCTAAATATGAGAGGTGTGGCAACATTAATGCTGTTAATAACGATACATCAAATCTTGTGAAGTGTTTTAATTGATGTCTATATCTTCTGAAAACATGAAGGAAGCCATGCAAGCATCCTCCTCACTATTCCCCCACCCCAAAAAAAGGTTTTGATCTGGTTGCAGTGTAGAGAATGTCGGGGGGGGGGGGGAATGCATGACTGCAAGGCACAAACAGGCAAAGTAATGGGATATAAATCAAAAGCACAGAGAGAGGAAAAGCAAGTGAGAGCTGCAGAGACACCACTTGAGAGTTTTCAAGAAGAGAGAGAAGGAAATGTTCAATACAAGCAACAGCAGCTATTAGTTCTTTGCTCTTCTCAGTCACGACGACGCACTCTCCGTCTCTTCTCAGTGGGCATGTCTACCCCTAGGGAGAGAGCAGGGAGGATCTCGCGATAAGCTGACTGCGAGATCCTCCCCCTGGGTCCACATGTGGTGCGCGGCATCCAGGGAGGAAGCAAGACATTGTGCCTACAATTTTTTTTAAAAAAAGACAGGAGCTGGAGCACACTTGTGCTCCATAGAAAAAGTAAATAATAATAATAATAATCCTAACCCCACCCCTGATGTCCCTGGACTCCTCCTGTCCCAGCTCCTTCCTCTGCTGACCCCCGCTACTCGCGGGGAGGAGGGAAAAAGCCGGGGTGGGTGCCCACACCTCCCGCAGTCTTTGGGATCATCGCAGATGGAGGGATCATCCCTCCCTGCTCCCAGGATCCCCTGTGCATCATGTGGACACACAGGGACGATCCTGGGATGATCCCTGGGATAAAGAGTGGTCTAGACATGCCCAGTGTCTTCTCTCAACTCAGGCTATGCAACAAAATGTCTGGGCTTCATAAAGGATATGCCCCCTCCGCCCCCCCCCCCCCAGCCATCAGAACAATTCCCAGAACAATGTCCCTTCACTCACCACCATATCTCTTGCAGTTGATGTCACCTTAAGGTGCTTTTCTTAAAGTCCCAAGTTTGTGGGAGGAGGATCAAATAAGCTGAGATCAAAGCTTGTTGATGCAAAATAAAACCATGTGCGTGGATGTTGATTTGCGCCACACATTTTGATGGCTATTTTAAAGAACGGTGGAGGGCATAATTGCACTTACCAGGTATGGAATTTCAAGGGAGTGCTCCTGATGGATGGCATCTCAGAGTGGCAGGACTAGAAGTGAGAGGCACAGGAAGCTCATGGCTAATATTGCTTTCACAAATAGGACTAAAAATGTACCTTTGAGACTCTCGTCTTTTTATGCCACGTACACCTGTTCTTAATGAAGTATGGATGCAGAGGGCACAACCTAGCCCACGCCAGTTTTTAATTTGCATTATAGCATATGCCAGTGAAATGTTAAAGCCTCTCTCGTGGAAGCGCTCAGTTGTGCCTTCTCTTTGGGAACCAAATAGTGCCTTTGTCTCCTGCAGCCCAATGAGGGGGGGAAAGATAGTGTACCAGCCCCAACAATGCAATCTGGCTGGCACACTTGGGCATTGCTGAGAGGTGCAGGCATCCATAGCCCCTGTGGTGAAGCCTGTGAAGGGGGAGGAGGGAGATGAAAAGGTGGATAAAAAGAATTTTTTTTTAAAAAAAAAAAACACTAAGTGAAATATTCAAACTGGAAAGTGATATTATAGAAAGCTGCAGGGAACACGCTTGAGTGCATTCAAATTTATTCAAACTCTGTGCCTGACATTGATGAATGCAACAGCTTTTTTCACAATATGTAGAGCACACAGGACATTTAGAAGTTCACCATCCCCTTTCTCTGCAGCTGTCTCAGGCCTGGCTCCTAATGCCACAGCAACCCTGACCTCCAGATCCTCCTGACACCCTTCCCAATCTCTTAAAGCAGAAAGGGAGAAACTGGCAGGAGGAAGATGGGCTCATTTGACCAAGGAAATTGCTCAGGAAATCCGGCACTCTCTTTCAAGTGATGGGCAGAATTGCTATTAACATACTGACAACTCAGGCAGCTATCCAGGACCCCAAAGCTAAAAAGGGGACCCACTTGCATCCCCACAACATTTCTAAAAGGAATCACCAATCTGAGACATAACACATTGAGGCAGGGGCGGGGAGCCTCTTTCAGCTGGAGAGCAGCAGAATTCAATTTCAGAAAAGCTCCTGGGTTCCACAGTCCAGTGGGGAGGGGGGCAAGAGGCAAAAGGGGCAGGGCCAGAACACACACACACACACACACACACACACACACACACACACACACACACACCAAACCAGAATATGTGAGCTTAAAGCTTTTATTGGCAGTAACTGAGCTTTAAAAAAGGCATTTCAAGCTTTTAGAATGAAGAAAGAACTGCACTAAAGCTGGAAAACCATGGAGCAATTCATGTTTGCGGGGGTTGGGGGCCCTAAGAGAAGGGGTGTGGCTTTCTGTGAGCCGGCTAGCATATGGGGCTACTTGGTGGGCTGAGAGGAAGCACAATGTCTGTCTAGCAACTCTGACGCACTGCTACTCTGGTGCATCTGGGCATGTTCTTTCTTACTACAGCCAGAATTACCTCTAGATCAACCTGGAACCTTTAGCTCCTGTTGTTAATGGGTGACGGTTAAAAAGGTTTACCCAAATACCTGGTGAGAAATGTCACTTAGAAGGTCAAGGACCTGGGCGTAGCGGCTGGGGACTGGCTCCAACGCACTGGATTATTCTAGCACATCTCTTCTTCCCTCGAATAAGGATTCAGGGTCCATTCAGACTCGGGCAGTAGTGGCTCCCTTCCTTCCCCAAAAGTTTTGTTCTGAGAAGTGGGGAGATTTCCATTCCTCCATTTCCCATTGCATAGTGAGTTTTAGAAATCAAAGGGTTGGATCCCATTTTAATCAAAGATAGGGAAGACCCATTGAAATAATGGGGAATTCATTTATTTATTTTATTGAAACATTTGTATCCCACCCTATATCACTAGGATCTCAGGGCAGCATACAGATAAAATTATACAATATAACATTATACAATATAAAATTTTACTATTTTCAATATAAAACCATAAATATACACAGCTAAAAACAAATTAAACCGTTAATCAAGCTAAAACCAGTATATAATTTAAAAGCAGTAAAAACAATTAAAACAGTTTAAAAAATATGTGAGTTTGGTGAATTTAACCATTTAAGGCTTTGTTAAAAACCCATGTTTTTACTTGGCACCGGAATAAAGTTAGTGTTGGCACCAGTCGGGCCTCCAAGGGGAGGGCATTACACAGCCGGGGAGCCACTACAGAGAAAGCCCTCTCCCATGTCCCACCATTATTATTATTATTATTATTATTATTATTATTTATTTATTTATTTATTTATTTATATAGCACCATCAATGTACATGTACAGAGTAAAACAGTAAATAGCAAGGCCCTGCTGCATAGGCTTACTTTCTAATAAAATCATAATAAAACAATATGAAGGGGAAGAGAATGCAAACAGGCACAGGGTAGGGTAAACAGGCACTGGGTAGGGTAAACAGGCACAGGGTAGGGTAAACAGGCACTGGGTAGGGTAAAACTAACAGTATAAAGTCAGAACAAAATCAGGTTTTAAAAGCTTTAGGAAAAAGAAAAGTTTTTAGCTGAGCTTTAAAAGCTGAGGTTGAACTTGTAGTTCTCAAATGTTCTGGAAGAGCGTTCCAGGCATAAGGGGCAGCAGAAGAAAATGGACGAAGCCGAGCAAGGGAAGTAGAGACCATAGCATATGTCTTGCGTTGGTGGGGTGCAGAATTAAGTTAGTCATGACTGACTTAAGTTCTATTGATTTCAGTGGGTCTGTTGCAAGTATGACTAAATCTGGATCCAACCTGTTCAGTAAAAAGATCCCTTTTCTGCCCCCACCCCACCCATCCCTCCTGCCTCCTTTGCAGGTGAAGGGAAGGGGGGAAAGTATCTATGATTCTTCCATCAGGCGGCCATTGTGCCTCTGAGCACTGCTGCACCATCCTTCAATCCCCTCCCCCTTTCCCTCTGAACACCTGTGCCTCTTGCTGTCAGCCTCTCCCATCTGGTCATTACGATTCCCTCTCAACAATTCTAAATGCATACTCCAAAACAGAGGGGATGACAACCAGGCAGCATGTGCCACGGTTAAAACACTCCAGCATACAGCCTATGCTGATTTCTGAAGGCATCAGAAATAACCATCAAAACACATGCACACACGTATACACACGTCCATCCCAGCGTGCAGATTTTGAGGGCAAAACCTTGTAGTATGTAGTATAGTCATGGAATAGAACCTAACATTCATCATAACATTAATTCTAACTGTTGGACAGCAACTTTAGAAATGGTGTTTGCATACGCAACCTGGTTCGGGAAGGGTTAATGATTGGGAAGGCTGCGGAGATGAAGGGATACCAATAGTTGCCACCTGGATGACCTGATGGGCTGGGCTGCAGAGCAAGAATTCCCTCCTGTCCACTAGGACCTTCTGCATGTAATGCAAGGGATGGCAAATCTATGTCCCAACCTGTGCAGTGACTTGACAGGGAAGCCGAATAATCTCTTTCTCCATCCCCTCATCATGGTGTAAACAAACAGGCTAAACTCCGTGAGATTTACTATGCCCGGCTCGGGTGGCTTCCATTGCCATGCAGTGAGATATTTCTGTACAGGCAGGGTAAGCACTTTCCATTTTATACCTCAGCAGCTTTATAGCATCTTAAGGATTTCTGTACATGCCTGGCTTCACATCCAGGGGGGAAAAATCAAGCTTGTAAATAAATACTAAATATATATGAACAGAAAAGACAGAAGAGGAGAGTGCTTGAAAGAGCACGCAAGTATACATAGGAAGATGGAGACAGAGTGAAGTCGTTGCTTTTAAAGTGTGCGTGTGAGGATGTTGATGGAAGAGGAATGAGAGAAATACCTAAAACCGCCGGGTAGCAGAAGGCAGCAAGAAGGTAGGGGCAAGAGAGAAAAGACGGTACACAACTGGAGGGAGAAAAGAGAGAGAGAGAAAAGAAAAAGGCAGACAGACAGTTTTCCACCCCGGTCAGATGGAAAGCAACAACATTGGTGCTAGCAGCTCTCTAGCAAATTGGGAAACATGCATTTCCTTTTGGGTCAGGCTGATAGCCATGCCTTGAGGTTAAGCTTTCATGGTGGAGAAAATGTCAGAGGGAAGGAGTGTGATGTCAATGCTCCCCACCCACGCCCACGCTCAGTCAACCCCCACATGCTCTCTCTGGGACATTTCATCCCCTCTCCTTCTGCCTTATGGTTTGCCTTTGTTTGTTAAACTGCCCAAAGGGCCAGACTCTCAGCTGTTGTCACTTGGCATGAAGCCAATTAGGCAGACCAGATTTATGGAAGATCTGATTCCTTGCATCTCATTGTTTCATTATTTTCTCTCTCCTTCTTGTAACCTCCTCCTTTCTTCCTTTTAGCCCATTTATCCAGGTGCATGCAGGGTCTCTTCCTACACACCCCAGTGCCTCAGCCATCAATGGCAATGTGGCCCCTATTACTCAAGCCAGAAACCACAATGGCTATTTGTTGTCTCCAGTTTCAACCAACCGTGCCTCTCTCACCTCCCCAATGGAGCCTTGTTTCTAGTGACCCGCTGAAATGAGGACAGCAGGAAAAAGGCCGTTGGGGCTTTCCCATTTGTTTTGCTAATGCTAACAAAATATGCTACCCACAGGTGGGACCTCCCACTGGTATCTACACAGGGCAGCAACAGGGCAGCAAAATCAAGGATAAAGATCCCAATTTCTAAATGGCACCATCTTGACCAACCTCAATCCCTTCTGGACAATTTCTAAATTATAAACTAATTATTTTTGATTGATAGACCACACTAGGTAGGGTGACCTTATTTGGGAAACCAAAAAGGAGGACAACATGGCTGCCCCCAAGGGGGCGTGCCATGCCCACCAATCCACCAATATGTCCAGCCCCCAAGGGGGCATGCCCACCCGAACATAGCATCTTAATGTTAAAATCACTGAAATAAAGAACAAATGAGATATTCAATGTATTTGAACTGAATTTCACTCAAACCTACTTTTGTAGCTTTTGCTGTACTTTGAAGCTTTTGCTATACTCTGTGTGATACAGTCTCCCCTTTCCTCAAATATCTTTTCTAACCGCAAATCCTTCACTGGATGACCATAGTCTCACCTTTCATAGAATCATAGAATCATAGTACAGCAGAGTTGGAAGAGGCCTACAAGGCCATGGAGTCCAACCCCCTGCTCAATGCAGGAATCCACCCTAAAGCATCCCTGACAGATGGTTGTCCAGCTGCCTCTTGAAGGCCTCTAGTGTGGGAGAGCCCACAACCTCACCAGGCAATTGATTCCATTTCCTAACATTTAACACTCTTTCCCTGTCACCTTTCTCATATCCATACTCACAGGTTCAGCATACTGCTACCACTGAACAAATGAAGTAGCTGACAAGTGCAGAAAAATCTAGTACAACAAACGAACATCCTAGCCCAAAGAAAACTGCCCCCAAGATGACAGAAACAAGTTCCATTGATTTCAATAAAGCTTATTCCCAGACAAATGAATATAGGACTGCAGCCTCTTCATATCAGTGAGGGAGGAAGCAGCAGCCAGGCACTTCTCCACCGTGCCTGGGTCCAGCTCCAGCTGAGAGCCCCCTCCCTCCTGCTACCAACTGTCTCTGCAGAGGCCACCAGTGAGGGAGGAAGCAGCAGCCAGGCACTTCTCCACCGTGCCTGGGTCCAGCTCCAGCTGAGAGCCCCCTCCCTCCTGCTACCAACTGTCTCTGCAGAGGCCACCAGTGAGGGAGGAAGCAGCAGCCAGGCACCTCTCCACCATGCCTGGGTCCAGCTCCAGCTGAGAGCCCCCTCCCTCCTGCTACCAACTGTAACTGCAGAGGCCACCAGAGAGGGAGGAAGCAGCAGCCAGGCACCTCTCCACCGTGCCTGGGTCCAGCTCCAGCTGAGAGCCCCCTCCCTCCTGCTGTCACCTGTAACTGCTGAACTTTCCAACTAAGATTGTAGTGCCTGAGTTTGCTTTCCTTTTCCCCCTCCTCCTCCTCCCTCCCAATCCCCTTTCCTTTTGTGTCATGTCTTTTAGATTGTAAGCCTGTGGGCAGGGACTGTCAAGAAATACTTTTGTAAGCCGCCATGAGAGCCTTTTTTGGCTGAATGGCGGCATAAAAATCCTTAAATAAATAAAAATAAATAAAATAAATAAATATCTGTTCACCTTATTCTAGCGAGTGTAAGCCCCTCCTGTCAAGGACAACTATACACTCATAGAACCTGGCCTCCTTGCTTGTGCAACTATGAGGTGCTCTCCAGAAAGATGGTTTCAGAGCCTAGGAGAGCCAGACACACTCAAACAAGTCAAGACACGCTATGCTGGAACAGAACAATTCTGGGACAAGACAATAATTTGCAATCAACCAGACATAACAGTTAAAAACAAAAAAGAAAAACACAACTACCTCATACCTAATGACAAAAAATGTTACAGAAAAAGAAGAGGAAAAGAGAGAGAGAGCCAGCAAAGGTTTTAGGAAATCTCGCTCATATTGGCATAGGTTGAGATATTTTGCTGGTCTGAATTTTCATCAGTAGAACTCCAATGGAAATACCTTAATGGAAATGTCTTGATGACTTTTAACAATTTTACTTTGGGATTTCAGTCTTCAGAAACTGCAGGTGGATGATATGAAATAACTAGCAATTACAGAAGTGAAAAACGCTTCCCCACCCCAATTATGCCCAGGACATAATTAGAGGTGGCAAAGGCTGTGAGCTTCTCCAAGCAGTCCCTGCCAATTATGTGGACTGGTAAGCACAATTGTAGCTTCAAGGTCCCAAGGTACTATGGTGAACTTAATGGGTGCACTCTCAGACCCCGCAAAAGTGGATTCTGGAGTTATTGGTATCCTTCTGAAGGTTTTCCATCCCTGGCAAGTTAATTAAGTGCTATGTGCCCCCCACATCCACCTGCCCTTCCTCTCCTTTTTAAAATGTATTTTTTTATTTTAAATTATTTTTAGGCTGCTTTTAAGGAGAGAACTCTTTGGAATTGTTGAGCAATTAATTTCTTGTGCACATAGGATGGGGTGGGGAGAAATGGCCCAAATAGAATTAAGCACAAGTACATACGAAGTGCCCTGATGCTGGATCAGACCAAAGGTCCATCTAGTTCAGCACTCTGTTCGCTGCGGCCAACCAGCTATCGAACAGGGAACAACAAAGCAGGACATGGTGCAACAGCACCCTCCCACCCACATTCCCTGGCAACTGGTGCACACAGGATTACTGCCTCGAATACTGGAAGTAGCATACAGCCATCAGGGCTAGTAGCCATTGATAGCTTTCTCCTATTAGCCTTTCCCTGCTGGTTTTGTTTTGTTAGTGTTTTTTTAAATTTGTCTCTTTTCTTTTTAAATGAACACAAGAGTCTGTGTATGTACCAGCCATGCTTTTAAGGACATCCACATGGATCCCAACCACCCAGCACATAAATTCACTCACACACTGTCAACACACACACAAGCACACTCTCTCTCTCAGGATCACCCACCCCAAAACACACACACACACACATCCATTCACAGACAAACAACCATGCACTCCATTCACCTCACATAAATACACTCACATGCTGACAACGCACACAGAGAGACATGCACACTCACTCTCTTAGGATCACCCACCCCAAAAGGGCTTCCTGTCCTTCTCCTCACTCCCATCTGTTCACCGAATTTAAACGGAGGGGAACGTGTTACTTCCAAATAGACATGTTAGCCAACAGCTATCCTCGTGTCCACTCTTTCCCAGTGGACGTGAGGGGCACTTTGGGGCAATTAACTTTTAAACGAATTAAACTCAGAGAGTTGGTGCAAGAATCAAGTGGGGTGGGGACCATGCATGCTGTCCTTCTGAGCTTCTCAGTCTGGCTGTTTTTAACAATGTATTAGTTTTATATGTTTTAATCAGTTTTATGTATTTTATAATATTTTTGTATTCCATGTTGTTCCCCACCTTGACCTAGAGGGAGAGGCAGGTTGTTGTTGTTGTTGTTGTCCGAGAAAGGGTGAGATAAAAAGGAAATCAATAATTACCCACAGTAGCTTACTTATATGGTGGTGGTGGTTTTTACTTGAAGCTCCCTTAGCCTGTGTCCCTACTCGAGGCTTTTTAGTACTGTTGAAGCATGGCTGTTCTGTAATTAGCTGGAAGTGGGATTAAAATAGAGGTTTCACAGAACATTTAATATACCACTATATTATCCAGCAGTGGCGAAATACTTCAATAATATTTACTCACAAGTGAATCCCATCCATCAAAGTTTCTTTCCCGGTGCCCACTGGGATGAAACCAAAGGCTCAGGCAGCCCTTTTGAATCCACAGCAGCCAGCAAGGCAATACCACAGAAAGGGGGAGGAGGTGAATGATCTTGAAGATCCTGGGTTCAAAGCGTCTGGGGGACAGGGATCAACACAACCATACAAAAGCATCCCTTTGGAATCATGATTTTCCATTCCAGCAACAATCCCCATTGCACAGAAAAGGGGGACCAAAGGAGAGGAAAGGATATACTGATTGGCAATGGCACATTCACTTTCGTTCCTTTCTCTCTGTCCTGCCTGACCCAGGCGAGGATGACTCTTTGGATGAAGATTCAGAGATAGAATCATAGAATCATAGAATAGCAGAGTTGGAAGGGGCCTACAAGGCCATCGAGTCCAACCCCCTGCTCAGTGCAGGAATCCACCCTAAAGCATCCCTGACAGATGGTTGTCCAGCTGCCTCACAAAGTTGAAAAGCCTGTTGATCCTCTTGACACTGTTGATACCTCTAGCACCTCCAAGGAAACTACACCCGGTCCTCCAGTACTGGGGGACTCTCAGGAAGTCCTGGATGGGCCCCGAGGGCCGTATGTCCCTGCAGGGTCTGAAGAGGAGGAGGGGCAGGCCACCCAGCTCTAGAGCATACCGCACCAGAAGGTGGAGGCACAGGCTGCCACTTGGAGGCAAAGTGTGCACCTCAAGGACTCCAGTAGCCAGGCTACTCAGGAGTAAAGCAATCCTTCTGAGTAGGGCTCTCCTTATGCAGAAGGCTTCTTCCAGAAGGTTCTGATGTGTCACAGCTGAGTCTTGCATGGGACTCTGGAAACTCTAGCTCATGAGCTCTCAGTTGACATCTGCTGCTTGCTGGAAAAACATCTTCATGACTTGAAACATTGCTTCCTTGACCTTGCTATTTATTGAACTGATCTCTTGTGCTGCTGATTCTTGGGCCCAATCTACATGGAAACGGTTTCAGAAGTTTTCTGGTTGTATCCAGATTTTCCATTTTTATTTTTTTTTATTTATTTATTACATTTCTATACCGCCCAATAGCCGGAGCTCTCTGGGCGGTTCACAAAAATTAAAAACATTCAAAATATAAAACAACAGTCTAAAACCATAATATAAAATACAATATAAAAGCTCAACCAGATAAAAGCAGCAGCAATGCAAAATTACAAATTTAAAACACCAAGTTAAAATTTATTTATAGGCTGTTAAAATGCTGGGAAAATAAAAAGGTCTTCACCTGGCGTCTAAAAGCATATAATGTAGGTACCAAGCGAACCTCCTTAGGGAGCTCATTCTACAGCCGGGGTGCCACAGCAGAGAAGGCCCTCCTCCTGGTAGCCATGAAATTGCTTTGCAAGAAAAGTGGTATACACTATCTAAAGCCCTGCTTTCATGGGGTCAAACACCACTTGAAACCGCCATACGTGGGGGTTGGGTCCGTGGAGTCCAGCAAGTAGAAGTGAATGTCATCACCCACGTAGGTGCTGCTCAGCCAATGAGAGAGGCCTGCGCCCCCACCCCTTTCACTGCTCCCCATCTCAAGGAAGTTTAATGGAAGAGATGAATTACATCCCCGTAGTTTAGCTCACATCTCTCACCTCACATATTTATTTATTTATTTATTTATTTATTTATTTATTACATTTTTATACTGCCTAATAGCCAAAGTTCTCTGGGCGGTTCACAAAAATTAAAAACTATGAAGAGCATAAAAACAACCAACAAATTTAAAACACACATACGAAATACAATATAAAAAGCCCAACCAGAATAAAACCACACAGCAAAAATTAATATAGGTTAAAATATGAGATTAAAACAGCAAAGTTTAAATTTAAGTTAAATTAAGTGTTAAAATACTGAGAAAATAAAAAGGTCTTCAGCTGGCGATGGAAAGAAAACAAAGTGCTAAGTGAACCTCTCTGGGAGCTCGTTCCACAGCCGGGGTGCCACAGTGGAGAAAGCCCTCCTCCTAGTAGCCACCTGCCTCACTTCCTTCGGCAGGGGCTCACAAAGAAGGGTCCCTGTGGATGATCTTAAGGTCCAGGCAGGCACATACGGGAGGAGGCGTTCCTTCAAATAACCTGGCCCCAAACCGTTTAGGGCTTTGAATGTCAATACCAGCACTTTGAATCAGGCCCAGACCTGGACTGGCAGCCAATGAAGTTGTAGAAGGCCTGGCATGATGTGATCTGTGATAAGGACTGTGAATTAGCAATACCAAAGCCAAGCTCCCCGCATGGATTACTACCCCAGTACAACTCAATTATGTCTACCGCACTAATGTGACATTGTACAATTGTGTGATTACAGGACTGTGCAAATACTTATAATACCACAGCATCCTTGAAGACCCTGGATTATGTGTGTGTATTGCATGTGTTTTTGTGTGGTGTGTGTGTGTGTTTGTGTGTGTTTTGTCCAGCTATATGGGAGAAATACAGCTGTTGTGTCAAATCTGTCCAATTTTCTGAGAATTTTCTTCCCCTGTGAAAGAAGCTCCCATATTTCTGCCTCATTCTCAGGATATTTTACAATTTATTTTTAATTGGAGGTGTTTTTGAGCTTGTCTAATCAGTGCGAAGTGGCTGAGGGTGCTGTGTGTGCAGTGGTGCAGTTAGGTAATTTTAGATCCTTCACTTAATGGTCTCATGGGGTGGGAGGGGAGCACTTTAGAGAGCCACGTCCATGACTTCAGTTGTGAAACACCAAATGGGCAATTTCACTTCCCACTTCCCCACCACGATTCACAATTGCTTCTATGTTCCTGATACGTTAGAGCAAAGAAACAAAACTATTCGCCAACCCTAATCTGAAAAATAATAACCCTGAGCATGTGCAATTTTGCATTTTAAACTCACTCAATTCAGACTACAGGAATAAAGTGTAATAAAATGACCATCTCTAATTATGCACATGACCACTTGGAATGCCCCCAAATCCAATGTTTTTTTTAAAAAAATATCAGAAGGGAAGATGCTGCAGCAAGCAGCGTCAGGGCCTGGTGGGGCCTGCTTGCCATGCCCCCCCCCACCTGCTGCTCTCTGGACGGCTGTTTGGGGTCCTGAGAGGCAGCCCTAGCTGCAACACTGCGTGTTCCTTTCCGACTGCACGTCTCTCCATCACTCCGCAGCTGCCTGGGCCGCCTGCGCTTCCTGATGTGAAAAAGGCCTGTGGGAGGAGTCGCCTCATGATGTCCTTCCCTTGGGCTTTAATTGAAGTCTGGTAAGCCAAGGAGGCTACAGGTGCCAGAGAGATGCTTGTACATTGAAAGGAGGGATATCCTTTCAATAAAAAGGTGAAGACCTTTCAATAAAAAAGGTGAAGACCTTTTTATTCTCCCAGCATTTTAACAGCCTATAAATAAATTTTAACTTGGTGTTTTAAATTTGTAATTTTGCATTGCTGCTGTTTTTATCTGGTTGAGCTTTTATATTGTATTTTATATTATGGTTTTAGACTGTTGTTTTACACTTTGGTTTTAATTTTTGTGAACCACCCAGAGTGCTCCGGCTATTGGGCGGTATAGAAATGTAATAAATAAATAAATAAATCATGCACACTCCTTGGCCTCCTCATAAGTAAGGTAGGCACAAGAACCCCAAACCCAGCCCATGAGAATTTCTCTGAAACATTCTTCTCACTTGAATTTCTTTTCAAAATTGAAAGAAATTTTCTTTATATCAAACTGAGTAAGACTTGTCAATAAAGGGAAAATTTTCAGCACTAGTTTAAAATCACTCATTATGAATTGTGCTTTTATCTATGCTTGTTTTAGTGCCTATTGTCATTTTATTTGGTAATTAACCTGTTTCTCTGGAAATCTCTGAGCTCTTCTATATAAGGTGTTTATTGTGTGCTTGATATTCCTTGCCCATGGTTGTTCATGGGTTCTTCAGATGATATCATGACCCTCGAGTTCCATTTCTGGTTTTCCAAAAGCACATTCCCATTTTTATTTTTAGACTGAGGAAAATGGAGTATTATTTCTGAAAGTGAAAAGAAATGTATTTTCCTACTTGTGTAGTTGCATTATTTCCCTATAGCACGGTGCCACAGAGGTTATGTAGCACTTCCTTTGGAATTGTTTTGACTGGTTTCCACTCTCTCTGTGTTCAGGAACTTTTAACTTGGTTTTTAAAATTGTTGTTAAGGTTTGCAACCATACAATGTTTTCCTATGTTTTTATTTGGTTATGGTGTTTATTTTTTGAATGCTTTGTAAATGCCTTGGTTTGCTTCAGAAAGGCAATATAGAAATACATTTAATTAATTAGCCAATAAATAATATTTCTGCAGCCTCTAGCAGTCATTGCAAAATACAACAAATTCAAACCACTTGGGTAAGGAGAGTCTGCTTGCTAATGGGCATCAATGCATCAGAAGTTTTTAATTTGTGTAAACCGCCCAGAGAGCTTCGGCTATGGGGCGGTATATAAATGCAATCAATCAATCAATCAATCAATAAATCAACAAACGCCCCCATTGCTGGGCTGCCAGTTCCAGCAGTCACTTCCAAGCCTGCTATTCTCAGTAGGTTGACTCCTTTGGAACTGACACTTTGGGAACTCAGTGAGATCAATGTGCCAGTGAGTTTAACCATCAAAGGCTTTGTTAAAAAGTCATGTTTTTACTTGGCGTCGAAATGCAATCAATGTTGGCGCCAATCAGGCCTCCAAGGGGAGGGCATTCCACAGTCAGGGTGCCACAACAGAGAAAGCCCTCTCCCTTGTCCCAACATAGCATATATGTTGCATTGGGGATACAGAGAAGGGCTCCTCCAACAGGTCTAAGGTCTCGGGCAGGCATATATAAGGAGAGGCGCTCCCTCACGTATCGAGGTCCCAAGCCGTTTAGGGCTTTAAACGTCATTACCAACACCTTGAATTCCGACCGGAAGCGTATAGGCTTTATATCTCTGCTGCTTTTATCTTGTTTCTGAGCAACTTATATTTCAATACCTTGGGGTGAGGTGGGGGTTCTCAAGAACCTTCCCAATCTCTTGTTCAATCCAAGACCAGTACAAGAATGCCAGGTGCTCATCCCAGAGGTCACATTTGTAGGAAAAACATTCCAAAGTACCCTAAGGGCCTAGGCAGCATACAGCCTTCACAACCGCACCTCTTCAGCAATCCCCGTTCCAAAACTGGGAGTGATATTTTAATAGTAATCAGTGCAGCAGAGGCATCCCTGGTTATAATACTCTGTCTCCATTGATAACATTTTCTGCTACCTTTGCAGAATATTTACAGAAGAGGAAGAGAGAGAATCTCCTTTGTACTTTGGCATCTTTAATAACTAGAACTAGAGCTGTGCGCAAGGGGCCTCTCGAAATTCTCCACCCTATTTGTGGGTAGAGTAATTGGGGGAACAATTTCGCCACATTTCTCCAGGGGTAGGAGAAATTCTCCAACAATTTCTCACAGGTTGGCATCGTCATTGGCAGGGGTTGTAGAACAGCTTCTTTCTTTTCTTTCCTCTAAGAGTTTGTTTGCATTGCCTCAACCGTGCTGGCAGCCTGGCCCCCATTTTGCATCCTCCACAACGCCTGATATACCTGGCATCACTCCAGGGCATTGAGGGAGGGAATGCAGCCAATAATAATGTGGAGAAAATTCTGGAAAGTGTCCTTTTATTTCCAGGGCGTAAAGAAAAAAAACTCTCAGGAATTTCTTGAAAGTTTTCTTTCCCCAAGAAATGGGTTTCCATTTTTCTGCCTCATCCTCAGTGCATTTTATAATTTATTTTGAATGTGTGTTGGTTTTGACCTCACCTAATTGCTGTGAGGTAGCTGAGGCTACTGTCTATAGTTTTGTTTTTATTGCACCATTCTGCTTCAGCCTCCCAGACTGCCTGCACTTCCTGATCTGAAAAGATCCTATGGGAGAAATGTCTTCCCCTGTTTGGGAAGTGTGGGAAGCCAAGGAGGCTACAGGCTGTCAGAGGTATGACTGTACAATGAAAGACAAGACACGCCAAAACACTCCTGAGCCATCTAATAAGGAAGGAAAGCAAAAGAACCCTGAACTAAATCCATGAGAATTTCTCTGGAAATTCTTTTCCTTTGATTTTTTTTTCAAAAGCAATTCCTTTTCTATCAAATTGAATGAGCATGGTTGGAATTTTTATGGGAGAAATTTTTGGCACAGCACTAACTAGAACACTGCTCTAGAGAGAGAAGGATTTTTCATATATTGCTCATCCAAATCTCACATTAGAGTGAGGTGTTCATGTGAAGAAGTAAAGCAGAGGTCAGCAACAGAGAGAGATTCACACCCTATTCATTACTGAAAAAGATAAGTATTATTTCACCAAACACGTGAAATGCATAAAGTTCCTAGCAGTACACAAAGTGCCTTTATGTGGCTATGCTGGTCCTGGCTCCCTGACTCAGGCCATAGCTAGACCTAAGGTTTATCCCTGGATCATCCAGGGGTCAAACCTGTTCATCTAGGTGACACACAGGGGATCCAGTGCTCAG
This sequence comes from Elgaria multicarinata webbii, assembly GCF_023053635.1. Taxonomy (NCBI): domain Eukaryota; kingdom Metazoa; phylum Chordata; class Lepidosauria; order Squamata; family Anguidae; genus Elgaria; species Elgaria multicarinata. The sequence continues at coordinate 113,767,416 of NC_086178.1, forward strand.
GCAGGGGCGAACCCTGGACCATCCCAGGATAAACCTTAGGTCTAGCTGTGGCCCCAATTTCAAGAAGTTGATGGTAGTGGTAGAGGTTTGTTCCTGACCTTTATCCTTTTCCAGAAAAAAATCTGGTAGGGGTGCAAAGACATACAAGGAAAAAAATAGGGAAAACAATGCCCTACATTGACTGTTTTAGTAACTAATTGCATCTCATAATTATATAAATTTGTTCAAGGATACATGGCTGGGGAATTCCTTGAGGTGTGCAATGCTTTGTATAATTTCACCCAAAAGCGTTATGTTAGTCAACTTTATTGAGCTGATCACCTGAAGCATCTTTGTGAGCAAAGGAGGACAGGACAGCACCACAAATTCAATCTGTCACCAGTTTGATAAAATAGCAGATTTGTAAATTGTCTAGCAAATCCACCAAGGCAAAGTGTCATGCCAGCAGACCTCAAAATGGAGGCAGCAGCTTTACAACGTCAAGGTGTCCACTGTGCCAACTTTAAATTCATTGATATAGTGCTTCTAATGGGAGATATGCTGTCTGCCTATTTTTGCCCCTGGGAACTCAGCATTCCCGAACAGGATATGTATTTAGGCCAAGTTACAAAAAACAGTAAATATTTGCTTCTCAATGCTGATAGAAAGGAGAGAGAAGGTTGACATCCTTTTTAAGGAGCTACCGGCCATGTCATGACAATGGCACCAGGAATGAAAAACATAAAGGGAAATATACAGTTGGAAGGATTTCACATTGAGAGCAATCTTGGAGTATGCACTGAATCTTCTGAATACTGACAGCTGAAAGCAATTTTCATTGAGGTTTTGATGGTTCCATTTCAGCGATGGCGGCTCAATTCCCAAAAGCCAGTACTGACTACCTTTAAGCTCTGGGTGTAGCTCTTTCCAGTCTCACCTTCCTTTTGGAAGAGAAAGATGTTCTTTCTAGAAGCTAAGAGGTTCATCCCATGTACACTTTCGTTCTGGTTTACCCATGAATTATCCCATTTCGGTTATATAGTGCTTATATAGCATATGAAAACTTGTAAACTTACATCTCTGCTGTAGCACATTGCGGAGATCCATTGAGGTTCACTAACACATGTTGTTATCCCCACCTTCCAGATCTTCTTTGTATCTCCTCCTACCGTTTATTGGTTGTTTGAAGTAGGGACAACTCCTCCTTGGACAACAGGGATTAGGATTTACTTCTCTTGTTACTGAACACCAAAGTAGAATGTTAAGTAAGCTTGCAGTCAACTCTTTTACATGCTTACTTAGTAAATAAATCCCATTGAGTTCAACAGAATGCATTTCCAAATTAGAACCCCTCGGATTGCAGTCTTAATTTTTGCAACTTTAAAAAGGAAAAAAAAAACAGGGTGGGTGGCTGGGGTGGGGGAGCGAAGTGAGGTAGGAAGTGGCCATCTCAACTCCCAGTGTACAGAGGAGGAGACTTCAAACACAGCACCAGGACCTCCAATGGCAGAGAAATTGAGAGGGAAATCACAGTTAGTGAGAGGATTAAGCCGTCCTTTCCCATGTGGGGGCTCCCAATAAAAACGGGACCCCCCATTGTTAAAAAAAGAAAAGATAAAGGTGGGGAGATGCAGGATCCCCCCATGGAGAATGTTTCCATCTCTGCTTCCCCCTGTTTGTGTCTCCTGCCATCCCCCACTCAGCTTCACATGCTCAAAGGAATGGAAGTACGATCTGTATCCTTCTTCCCCCACCAACTCCCCTTCAAATAAGAACAAGAGCAACACATGTTTTAGGGAGACGAATCAATAAGGGAAGAGACACACAGCCTGTGTCTATGATGTTGGGATGAGCCCCGCCCCCAAGGAGAGCAAGGAGGGGATAGGGGAATAGGGCAAAGTAGGATGGAAAAAGACACACTCACACACAGGGATTCAGAAGCAGCCAAAGGACTTCGCTTGAAACTGACAAGACATTTGGGTGAAACTGACCAGCCTTGTATTGCTTTGAATAGCGCTCTTACAGACCTACCGACCTTTGCAGTGGAAAACTATAAGCTGTAAGGGTTTAAGAGTGGAAAATTTATAAAATCATCTATAATCAATGAATGAAACAATCTGATTAAAATTTGGTATACTGAAAGCCCTCCTTAAGACCTTCCACTGTACCAATTTGGATCTCTTTATCTTTAAAAACGAGGGTGCAGCTGGCAAGGAGGGTGCATTTTCCACATGCTTTGAAGCAAAGGCTCCGTTAAAAACACACACGGATCTAAAGAGTCTCTCCCGCCCCCCCAACCTTCCTTTCCTCCCTCACAGTCCCATATATATGTCAGTGAGGGTTGCTGCTGCTGCTTTTTACTTGTTAAAGTCAGTCCTGTTTCCCCCACAAGAAGAGAATGGGGGATTTCAGAAGCAGGAGAAGGAAACGTTTTCAACTGGCACACCCCTCTCTTTCATCAGCAATACCCCACCTTTGAAACCACACCCACAAAACAGCGCAATGAAATGATGTTTGAAAATACATGTTAAAGTTTGAGCAATGTGCTTTTGCATGACTGGAAGAACCAAACTTTTCACGTACCAAAACATTTCACTATGAGGGGCAGAAGAACCGCAATCACAGCGGGACATAGTCAACATCATCAGAGTCCTTTGCAGGGAAAGCAGACTATAACGTCTGCGTCATTTGAGTCCATTGCATAGAATTCGCTGCAGCAGCACAATATAAGGCTGGTGGGATGAAGTCAAGTAATGCCAGAGTTTCAAATCATGCACAGTTCTCTTAGGCATTCCCTGAAGAACTGCTGGTCCAAAAGCCTCTGTGCTAAAAGCCCCCCAATGGTGCAGTAGGGGCACAAGCACTTTAAGTGTTAAAAATGGAAAGATCCCCCCCTCAGCCACCTCCAAAAGTTAGAAGGTAAATGGAACCCTTGTCCCTCCCTGTTGCTCTTCCGCTAGCAGAGAAAGGCATCAGAGGCTGCATTAACCGATGTATAGCTTCTAAATTGTACCAGGTTCTGATTCCCCTCTATTTGGTACTGCTTAGGCCTCATCTTGAGTATTACGTCCAGGTCTGGGCACCACACTTCAAGAAGGATGTAGAAAAGCTAGAGCTAGAGCTTTTTCAGAGGAGGGCAACGAGGATGATTAGGGTCTGGAAACAAAGCCCTATGAGGAGAGGCTGAAAGAACTGGGCACGTTTAGCCTGGAGAAGAGAAGGTTGAGGGGAGACATGAGAGCACTCTTCAAATACTTGAAAGGTGGTCACCCAGAGGAGGGCCAGGATCTCTTCTCGATCCTCCCAGAGTGCAGGACACAGAATAATGAGCTCAAGTTACAGGAAGCCAGATTCTGGCTGGACATCAGGAAAAACCTCCTGTTAGAGCAGTACAACAATGGACCCAATTACCTAGGGAGGTCGTGGGTTCTCCCACCCTAGACAGCCATCTGTCAGGGATGCTTTAAGGTGGAGTCCTGCATTGAGCAGGGGGTTGGACTCAGTGGCCTTATAGGCCCCTTCTAACTCTACTATTCTGATTCTATGATTCTATGCATGCAATGGGCTGTGGGTTGAATCCTGTACCTTGGAAGAACAGTCTATGGAGAGCATATGGAGATACAAAGAGAGAGTAATGAGCAATAGTCTGCAATTGGAATGCATAGTTCCTGAACCGGAATGCACTGAAAGGTGTTTGTGATGGAGTGGGAGAAAAAACATACCAAATTTGCAGCTTTCTTCATAAATAGGACAGAAAGAATTTGAGATTTACAACATTTGAATGTGGGAGAAAGCAGAACTGGCAGATTTGTCCATCCCTACTTTTCACTGACTGCCCATGATGGTCCTGGATTTGCTTGATGATCCTCAATTCATTGTATCATGGCTTGAACTCATTTTAGAATTCAGCAAAATTGTCTTCCTTCTGATGTGTTTTTTATTATTATTTATTATCTGCATTATAGGAGGGAGGTTAAACAGAAATGTTTATCCTTCCCAGAAGTCTCAATTTAAATGCTAATAAGTTTATTAGTGGGCAGGCGGGAATGTAGTTGCCCAGCTCAGGGGCATGAAGTCGCTCATACCTTGCCCAGCAATAACTGGCCCAGAGATCTGGAGGTATGATCCTGTCATAGAATCATAGAATCATAGAATAGCAGAGTTGGAAGGGGCCTACAAGGCCATCGAGTCCAACCCCCTGCTCAATGCAGGAATCCACCCTAAAGCATCCTTGACTGGTGGTTGTCCAGCTGCCTCTTGAAGGCCTGTAGTGTGACAGAGCCCACAACCTCCCTAGGGAACTGATTCCATTGTCGTACTGCTCTAACAGGCAGGAAGTATTTCCTGTCACAAAGATGGGACTTTTATCAAGAAGCAGGGCAAGCGGCTCCCTCCTTCCCTCCCCCCCCCCACCCCACCCACCCTCTTTTCCTCTGCCGCTATGCAGCATGTTCATGGTACAGCACACAGGTGGGCAGCTTCAAGGCCTGGGGAGCCTAGGAGGCATATGGCTGAAGCCATTGTGAACTCTTTAAAATGGCCTAAAAGAATGGAATTTCAGAACCTGGGGTGGGGGGGGCTGCTTGGCAATTTTGTTTCAGCGAAACACAGTCGCACGCGCAGTGTTTCCTTCCCATAGAACTTGCCAAATCTCTTACTGCATAGCACCTATGAAATATTGTGAATACTAACTGCTACATGTCATTGCCCTATAGTAACTGCTACACGCGTGTTGTCAAATATATATTATGAAATGTTGGCAGTTACCACCTAGAATCTGCTTTTGGGGCAACGCCTCCTCCAGCAACTAGTGCGGTTTTCCTGCAGCTATCATGGCACCTATCGTTGTCCACCCATGCCAATTACTGCTCATTGGAACTAGCACTGACCAGAGCAGTGATCCCCACTGCTCCCACCTCCACGGCTTGAGGGGTTTGATCAAAATATACAACGGATTGAGGGGTTTGATCAAAAGCTGATTCAAAATATACAAGACTGGTAAAATCCTCCATCTCGGAGCACCTCTAGTAGCTAGGGCTGTGCTCCACTTCACATTGGATCGTAGAAGCAATAGTGAGGCAGCCTGATTTGCCGCCGACAAAGGCGGAGACGAAGCGGGTCGGGGGGGGTTGCAGATCGAGGTGAAGAAGATCGAGACCAAGCAGATCCTTCGCCTCGATCCGGAGCTCTGAAAAAAAGGTAAGTGGGGGCTTACCTGGCGCTGCCGCAGTCCGTGCGGCGACGACAGCAGAGCCAGGTAAGGGGGCAGAGGAAGGGGGGCTTACCTGCCTCTGCCGTGGTCTGGCAGCGGCTTCAACTGAGGCTCAAACCAGAAGACCAGGCTGCAACCGCGGCCTGCCCTTCCGCTTTGAGCTTTGGCCTCAGGTGAAGCCGCTGCCGGAACGCGACGGATGCAAGTAAGGGGGGAGGAGGGAGGGGGGCCTTACCTCGCACTGCTGGCACCACCGCAGTTCATGCGGTGACGGCGGCGGAGCCAGGTAAGGGGGCAGGGGGGAAGGGTCTTACCTGAGTCTGTCACATTCCGGCAGCGGCTTCAACTGAGCTGGAGGACTCAAACCAGAAGACCAGGCCGCAGCTGCGGCCTTGTCTTCCTGTTTGAGTCCTTGGGCTTAGTTGAAGCTGCCACTGGACTGCAACAGATGCAGGTAAGGGGGGAGGAGGGATGGGGCCTTGCCTGGTGCCACTGCTGTGGAGCGGAGTGGCCCGTAGGCTGATCAATGCGGAGCGGGCCCAATCTGGAATTTGCGGATTGGGTGCGGATCGGATCGGGGGGGCGGGGTGTCCATGCACAGCCCTACTAGTAGCCGTTAAATGGACTCAGGCAGTTGTTTCCTTTACATTCTTTTTGAACCAGCCTGGTCCAGAGCTTCTGATCTTTTCTTTCTCCCAGTACTTCCTGTTTCTTCTCCACCTCCCTCTCAGCTCAACTCATGGTAACCCCCTTCTTTTTAGTCCCGTTCATTCTGGCAGTTTTATTAAAGGACAGGGCAGTGCTTCTTTTTTCTAAGAAAGAAAGAACCCTCCCCCCCATATAATTTTATTTTTTCTTCATGAAGTGGCTCTGAACTTCAGCTATACAGCAGGGAAACCTCTCTTCTCTCATACTGGAACATACCTTCCCTTCTTACCCCACTTGTCAGAAATATGGAGAGAAATTAATCTTCAAACATAGGAAACAATGAAAAGAAGTGAAAGAGAAATTACGTTCCTCTCCTCCGGCAAAGGGGAAGAGTAGAGTGGGTGGGTACTAGATGAGGATGGGGGCTTTGGGGTGGGTGGGGAGGAAGGACGGTTGCTTTGTTTTATTGATTTAAACACACACACACACACACACACACACACACATCCCAGAGGCGCCCAAAAGCACAGGGCAATGATTAATGTCCCCTCAGAAAAAGAAATTATATAGAATAAATTAAACTACTGTGGCAGCAAATTGAAAAATAAGGATGTAAATGAGGTTTGAATACTTAATATCTGAGAAAGGGAAGCTAGTCAGGGGCATGAAAAGAAAGAGCAGCTTTTGTCAGGGACAGTACATAGTTGCTCCTGTATAAGCAGAAGGTGAGGTCTGTGGGGCAGTATGTGTCCAGTACTGCCTAGCTAACTCCTCCTCCATCAAGGACAGAAAACCTGTGCACATGCACATGATGTTTCTGCACGATATACCCCAGCAGGGATGAGAGAGAGTTCATATCCGTTCTCAAGTTCTATGAATCTGCACTTATCTTTATTAGGTTTACATCTAGCTCTGCTACAAGACTTCTCCAAGGCAGGACCTACACTACTGCTTTAAAGCGCTTTACAACCGTTTTGACAACTGTTGGGGCCCAGGACACACGCCAGGCAGATACAGTTGTTGTCAAAACTGTTATAAAGGGCTTCAAAGTGCTTTAAAGCAGTAGTGTAGATCCGGTAAAACTTCCCCAAATCAAGAATCAAAGAACGTTGTCTCTATGGCTTGCCTACAGATTCCACTGTAGTCTCCTGCGTATCACTTTGAAAATGGATGGAAGAGCCCAGAAATATAACCATAATGATGAACAGCATTCTTTTCATCTGCTACAGAAAACGGCTGCTGTTATTGCATCAGAATCCCCTCTACAACAGACCTGTACTACCCAACTGGCAACACATAGTTCTCCCTCATCTTCTGCAATGAGAGAAAGTGTCTGAAGAGGAAACTGTGGAGTTAGGTCAAGAGGTGCTGCTGGGAATGGGATTTTGAAACATCTTAAGTATTACAAGTGTTAGGCATTTGGCATGCTTTCAGAGGCCTCATCCCATAGATCTAGTCTGGTTAAAGTATAAAACACACAATGAACATACCAATTAAAAATCAAGCTATTTCTCTTCTTTAAGCTAAAAAAAAGGCTCTCCAAAACTGTGAATTCTCCGGATATTTTGTAGATATACGCATATTTTCCAGTAATTCATATTCAGCATCAGAGCTGAGATTAGTATGACTCCAACTAGTGGAATATAGCAATTGAAGGATATAACTTCTTCAAAAAGAACAGTAGCCATAGAAACTGGGGAGGAGTTGCATTGCATGTTAAAAATGTACACAGACCTGCACAGAAATTCATCAGAATGAACATTGTGGCTCTGCTGAAAGCATCTGGGTTAAAACAAACGGAGGAAGGAATAAAACAATGCTACTACTTACCACCTGACCAAGGAGAAGATGTGGGTAACCCTTCCTGGAAACAAACTGCAGATATTTTAAGGAAGATTGAGGTAGTAGTAATTGGGTGACATTGCTTACCCTGATATCTGTTGGGAGACAAACACTTCCAAACATAGTCTGTCCAGGGAATTTCTGACCTGCCTTGCTGACAACTTTCTCCTTCAGAGGCTGTAGGGAGGAACGAGAGGATCAGTCGCCTCTATTCTGACCAATAGGGAAGAAATGGTGTGAAAGTCACAAAAACTTAGGGGCAGAGTGACCGTAAAGCTTGATTTTAAGGACAACTAAAACTGAGTGTAGTCACTTTACTTTAAACTTCAGGCAATCTGCTTTTTAATGGACTCAAAGCAATGATAATTAGGATTCCATGGCAGGTAAACCTAACAAGAAGAGGAGTTCCAGAGGGATGGAAGTTCCTAAAACAGGAGAAACTAAAGGTGCATTCAGAAACAATCCCAATGAGGATTAAAAAAAATAGAAGACAAATGAAGAAACCAATATGGATACATAAAAAGCTTAGGAATGATCTGAAAATCAAAAAGGACACATAATATAGAAGATGGATGGAGGGACAAATCATGATGGAAGTGTATAGGCAGATAACTTTAATTGCAAAGATGGTGTCAGGATGGCTAAAACTCAGAATGATCTGAGATTAATGAGGGATGCTAAGAAAAACAAAAAGGGCTTCTTCAGATATAATCTAAGTAAATGGAGGAAGAAAGTAATAAGAACATAAGAACATCAGAAGTGCCATGCTGGATCAGACCAAGGGTCCATCTAGTCTGGTTCACACAGTGGCCAACCAGCCATTGGCCAGGGACCAACAAGGCAGGACATGGTGCAACAGCACCCTCCCACCCCTGTTCCCCAGCAACTGGTGCACACAGGCTTACAGCCTCGAATACTGGAGATAGCACACAACCATCAGGGCTAGTCGCCATTGATAGCCTTCACCTCCAGGAATTTATCCACCCCCCTTTTAAAGCCATCCAAATTGGTGGCCATCACTACATCTTGTGGTAGTGAGTTCCATAATTTAACTATGCGCTGTGTGAAGAAGTACTTCCTTTTATTAATTATTATTATTAAGTTGTTGTTGTTGTTGTTGTTGTTATTATTATTATTATTATTATTATTATTTATTACATTTATATACCACCCCATAGCCAAAGCTCTCTGGGCGGTTTACAGAAACCACCAATCAGCTTCATGGGATGACCCCGGGTTCTAGTATTTTGAGAGAGGGAGAAAAATGTCTCCGTATCCACATTCTCCATACCATGCATGATTTTGTACACCTCTATCATGTCTCCCCTTAGCCTCCTTTTTTCCAAGCTAGACAATCCCAGTTGATGTAACTTTCCCTCATAGGGGAGTTGCTCCAGCCCCTTAATCATTTTAGTTGCCCTTTTCTGCACTTTTTCCAGCTCCATAATATCCTTTTTTAGGTGTGGTGACCAGAACTGTACACAGTATTCTAAGAGTGGTCGCACCATAGATTTGTATAAAGGCAGTATAATACTTGTCGTTTTATTCTCAATTCCTTTTCTTATAATGCCAAACATGGAGTTTGACTTCTTTACAGCAGCTGCACGCTGGGTGGGCATTTTCATCGACCTGTCCACCACAATCTCAAGATCTCTTTTTTGTTTGATCATTGCCAGCTCAGATCCCATTAGATTATTCTTGAAGTTGTTTTTTTTTTTTGCCCCAACGTGCATCACCTTACACATTGAACTGCATCTGCCATTTGGATGCCCACTCTCCCAGCTTGGAGAGATCCCTGTGGAGCTCTTCACAATCCCTTCATGTTTTAACAACCGTAAATAATTTGATGTCGTCAGCAAACTTGGCCACTTCACTGCTTGCTCCTAATTCAAGGTCATTTATGAACAAGTTGAAAAGAATTGGTCCTAATACCGATCCCTGTGGGACTCCAATATTTACTTCCGTCCATCGGGAGAATTGACCATTTATTCCTACTCTCTGCTTTCTGTTCTTTAACCAGTTACTGATCCAAAAAAGGACCTCTACTCTTATTCCATGACTACTAAGGCCTTAGCTAGACCTAAGGTTTATCCCAGGATCATCCCGGGTTCATCCCTGCCTGAGCGCTGGATGCCCTGTGTGGCACTTAGATGAACAGGTTTGACCCCAGGACAATCCTGGGATAAACCTTAGGTCTAGCTGCAGCCTAAATTTATTCAGGAGTCTTTGGTGAGGGACTTTATCAAAAGCCTTTTGGAAGTCCACGTAAACAATGTCCACTGGATCACCCCTGTTTACATGTTTGCTGACACTCTCAAAGAATTCTAGTAGATTAGCGAGACAGGACTTACTGTACCTTTGCGGAAGGCATGTTGATTCTTCTTCAGCAGAACCTGCCCTTCTATATGCTTACTAATAATGCTTTCAACCAATTTATGTGGAAAAGATGTCAAGCTAACCAGCCTGTAATTTCCTGGATCCCCCCGGATCCCTTTTTGAAAATTGGTGTTACACTGGCCATCTTCCAGTCCTCTGATACAGAGGCTGAGCTTAGGGACATGTTGCATATTTTTGTGACGAGGTCCACAATTTCATATTTGAGTTCTTTGAGAACTCTAGGAGGGATGCCTTCTGGACCTGGTGATTTATTGGCTTTCAATTTGTCAATAAGGTTGAGAACTTCATCTTTTGTCACCACTATTTGCCTCAATTCCTCAGACTCCCTTCCTGAAAACATCAGTTCAGGCACAGGTATCTGTCCTGTATCCTCTGCAGTGAACACCGATGCAAAGAATTCATTCAGCTTCTCTGCAATCTCCATCCTCCTTTAGTACTCCCTAAACTCCATTGTCATCCAACGGTCCAACTGCTTCTCTAGCTGGTTTCCTGCTTCTGATATATTTAAAGAATTCTTTAATATTGGACTAGATCTTATTAGCGATGTGCTCTTCAAAATGCTTTTTTCATCTCTTATTGTTTGCTTGCATCTCCTTTGTGCCAGCTTGTGCTCCCTTTTATTTTCCTCACTTGGGCAAGACTTCCATTTTTTGAAGGAAGCCCTCTTTGCTACAATCGCTTCTTGACACTGCTTGTTAACCATGCTGGTGATGTCTTGGACTTGGTGCTACCTTTCCTAACCTGTGGAATACATTTTAGTTGAGCTTTTATTATTGTGCTTTTGAGTAACCCCCATGCATTTTCCAAGGATTTAACCCTCTTGATTCCCCCCTTTCAACTTTCTTTTCACTAGTTCCCTCATTTTAGAGAAGTTTCCTCTTTTGAAGTCAAGTTTGAACTGCCCAGAGAGCTTTGGCTATTGGGCGGTATAGAAATGCAATAAATAAATAAATAAATAAATAAGAGTGTTGGATTTCCTGGACAATTTCCCACTTAAGTATATATTGAATCTGATAGCATTGTGGTCACTGTTTCTGATTGGTTCAACAATATTTACATCTCTTATTAGGTCCTGTGCAGCACCAGTTAGGATTAAGTCCAGGGTTGCCTTCCCTCTGGTCAGCTCCATGACCAACTGTTCCAATGGTAAACCAGTTGCTCAGCAAAGATGGCAAAATGCTGACAGGTGAAAAAAACAAGGTGGAATTGTTCAATTCCTATTTTGGCTCAATCATTTCCTAAAAGAAGATCTGTGTCCCACCTGGCATTTGTGACAAAGATATAGGAGTCCAGCTTGAGGTTGACATAGAGGCGGCCAGGGAACATCTAAGCACCTTGAATGAGTTCAAGTCCCCAGGTCCAGGTGAATTGCATCCTAAGACATTGAAGGAGCCAGCAGAAGGACTCCCAGAACTTCGTTATCTTTGAGAAATCCTGGTGAAGGACTGGAGAAGGGGATATGGTGTCTCTATCATCAGAAAGGGGAAAAAAGAAGATCCATGGAATTATAGACAAGTCGGACTGACATTAATAAGTGGAAAGATTCTATAGCAGATTGTAAAGTGCTCAACCTATAGGCGCAAGCCAACATGGCTTTCTCAAAAATGAGTCCTGCCAGATAAATCATATGTCATTTTTCAATCAGGTAACTTCTTTAGTAGATTATGGAAATGCTGTGGGCATAATATAACTTTACTTCAGCAAGATATTTGACAAAGTGCCCCATGATAACCTGATTAGCTAGTTACTTATGTGTGGGGTCGATGGCACTACTACTAGGTGGCCGGAGAACTATATTCAAAACGTACTTGTCAATAGTTCCTCATGAAACTGATGTATCAAGTGGGGATCCATAGGGTTTGGTCCTGAGCCCTGTAGTGTCCAACATTTTGATTAATGACTTGGAGGAAGAGGTGGGGAGAATGCTCGATCCTCCCAGAGTGCAGGACACGGAATAATGGGTTCAAGTTAAAGGAAGCCAGATTCCAGCTGGACATCAGGAAAAACTTCCTGACTGTTAGAGCAGTACGACAATGGAATCAGTTACCTTGGGAGGTTGTGGGCTCTCCCACACTAGAGGCCTTCAAGAGGCAGCTGGACAACCATCTGTCAGGGATGCTTTAGGGTGGATTCCTGCATAGAGCAGGGAGTTGGACTCGATGGCCTTGTAGGCCCCTTCCAACTCTGCTATTCTATGATTCTATGATCAAATTTGCAGATAACACAAAATTAGGTGGGAGAGCCGATACCTTAGAATACAGAAACAACATTCAAAATGATAGAGTTAGAAAACTGGGCAGAAAATAACATAATGAAATTCAGTAGAGACAAGTGCAACTTCATTTAGGAAAAAGAAATCAAAAGCATGGATATAAGATGGGGGATACCTGGTCTGGCAATAGTACATGTGAAATTAATCTTGGAGTTACAGTCAATCAGAAGTGAATATGTGTCAGCAATGTGATGTGGCTGCAAAAAAAGGCAAATGCAGTTTTAGATTGCATCAATAGAAGTACGTATACATTCAAAATCATGGGATGTAATAGTTCCAGTCTGGTTTGCACTGTCCAGACCTCATGTTGAATACTGTGCCCCCTTTAAAAAGTATTCAGATGGAGCAAGAAAAAGTTCAAGAAAGGCAACAAATATGATCAAGGGATTGGAAACTACATCCTACAAGGAATGATGGAAGGAACTGAGCATGTTTAGCCTTCAGAAGAGAAGACAGAAGGAGAATATGACAGCGCTTCTCAAATACCTAAAGGGATGTCACACAGAAGAGGGCCACAACCTGTTCTCTATCATCCAAGACTGTAGAGCACAAAATAACTGGGTTAAGTTACAGGAAGGCAGATTTCAGTTGAATGACGGAACAACTGCCTAATGGTTAGAGCAGTCAGACAATGGAGCCAACTGCCTAGGGAGGTACTGGGCTCTCCATCACTGGAGACATTGAAGCAGAAATTGTCAGGGATGCTTTAAAATAGCAGTAGGGATGGCCTCGATGGCCTCAGTGGCTTCCTCCAGCTCTGTGATTCAGATGGCACATCACTCACCACATCAGTATCATGGATGATGATAACAGGCCATTAAGAAAATAGCCACAGTTTAGTTCATTGGCAACGTGGGCCTCATCTTCATGAGCACAGGAGGAGCATGCATTGTTGTTATTCTCCACAGTATGCTGAAATTGGCTCCACTCCATCATTGTTATATGGCAGAGCCAGCCATCCTTAAAACCCAGCTTTTCAGTGCTGGAAAAGACATGCTTCCGGGGGGCGGGGCGGAGTAGAACCAACGTCATCCGGAGAGAGGCTTGTTACGCATCCCTCTCCGGGTTCCCTCTTCCGCTACAGATTAATGAATGGCAATGGGGAGTAATGAACCCACAATGCTAGCTCCCCATGCGAGCACCCCACCAGCACAAATAAACTCCACACCAGCCCTAACACCACATCACAGAAGAGAATTAACACAGTCCTGGAGTGGGAACACTCAAGGAGTGAATGGGGGACGGGCCAGCCCTCGTCACAGCCAAGTCACAGGCACACCCAGGATTTCATGCAGGGGCAAGGGGGCACAGCGCCTGGGAATGTTTTAACTAAAAAGAATGGGGCAAAAGGGCTCTCCAATACTGCAGCTTTCCCTGGTGGAAATGGCTGGTTGCGAGAGTGCTGGCCATGAGGCCATGTGCCACAAAAGACCTCACAACGCAGCCAAGCCACAGGACACCCCTCTATGAAGACAGCCCCATGAACATTATTATTATTATTATTATTATTATTATTATTATTATTATTATTAATTTATATAGCACCATCAATGTACATGGTGCTGTACAGAGTAAAACAGTAAATAGCAAGGCCCTGCCACATAGGCTTACATTCTAATAAAATCATAATAAAACAATAAGGAGGGGAAGAGAATGCAAACAGGCACAGGGTAGGGTAAAACTAACAGTATAAAGTTATTATTATTATTATTATTATTATTATTATTATTATTATTATTATTTATATAGCACCATCAATGTACATGGTGCTGTACAGAGTAAAACAGTAAATAGCAAGACTCTGCCGCATAGGCTTTGACTTCTCTATGATGAGGGAAATGTTAAAGAGGAAGCTGAAAGGGGGAGTCAAGATGGTTAAATCTCTCCAAAATGCTTGGGGGCAGGGCTGGCCCTATTATTAGCCAGCCTGATGCATCCGCATTAGGCAGTAGAGTGCAGGAACAGTGGCAAATTCTGCTGCTCTCTCCCCCTGCCTCCCTGCCCAGAGGACCCGCTGCTTCTTTGTACTGGGGCCATTGCCCTCTTCCCTCCCTGCTTGGCTGGCTGGCTGGCTGGCCTGTCAGCCAACCAAGTTCTCCACTCTCTCCTGCCTGCCCAGCCACCACTTCCATTTTGTGCCCCAGCCATGGGGCTCCTGGGAGAGGTTGCCTGAACAATCACAAAAGGGTGGGTGATGCAACCTTCTGTGATAGTTTGGCTGGCCTTCCCCAGGAGCCCTGTGGCTGGGGCACAAGGCAGGAACAGCGGCCACATGGGCAGGAATGGTCAGAGAGTTGGATTGGTTGACTGGCTGGCCGACCAGATAAGGTGCATATCTGTGAGGGTGCATGGGTGTGGTGTCTGTGTGTCTGGAGCAGTGGCTATGGCAAGAAGGAGCAGGCGGTCCACCTGAGCCAGTGGTTGGGCAGCAACATTTGAGGCAGCAACATGCCTTGGGCAAGCCTGCTTGGAGGCTACATAAAACCATAATAATAGAAGCCCAACACTGAAGTTCAGGAAAGGTAGCACCACGTCAAAAGGTCACCAGCTTGGAGAGCTATTCAAGAGAGAGAAAAAGGCTTCCTTCAAAAATTGGAGCCCAGATGAGGCCCAAAAGAAACATAAACTTTCACAAAAGAAATGCAAGCAGACAATAAGGGATGCAAAATAGTATTTTGAGGAGCATGTCAATAATAACATCAAGACCAACAATAAAGAATTATTTAAATGTATCAGAAGCAAAAAAAAAAAAAAAGACTACAAAGGCAGCTGGACTGTTGCGTGGCAATGGAGTTAAAGCAGCACTAAAATATGAAATTGCAGAGAAGCTGAATTGCAGAGAAGCTTTGTTTCCATCTTCACTGCAGAAGACATGGGACATAGGGCAGATATTCATTGTGGTGGCCCCCCTCCTATGGAATTCCCTGCCTCCAGAGGTCAGGCAGGTGCCAACTTTGTATTACTTCCAGTGTCTCCTGAAGACATTGCTGTTGCAGGAAGCCTTTCCTTAATCATATCATAGAATAGTAGAGTTGGAAGGGGCCTACAAGGCCATCGAGTCCAACCCCCTGCTCAATGCAGGAATCCACCCTAAAGCATCCCTGACAGATGGTTGTCCAGCTGCCTCTTCAAGGCCTCTAGTGTGGGACAGCCCACAACCTCCCTAGGTAACTGATTCCATTGTCATACTGCTCTAACAGTCAGGAAGTTTTTCCTGATGTCCAGCTGAAATCTGGCTTTCTTTAACTTCAGCCTGTTATTCCGTGTCCTGCACTCTGATAGGATCGAGAAGAGATCCTGGCCCTCCTCTGTGTGACAACCTTTCAAGTATTTGAAGAGTGCTATCATGTCTCCCCTCAATCTTCTCTTCTTCAGGCTAAACATGCCCATTTCTTTCAGTCTCTCTTCATAGGGCTTCATTTCCAGACCCCTGATCATCCTGGTTGCCCTCCTCTGAACATGCTCCAGTTTGTCTGCGTCCTTCTTGAAGTGTGGAGCCCAGAACTGGACGCAATACTCTAGATAAGGCCTAACCAGGGCTGAATAGAGAGGCAACAGTACCTCATGTGATTTGGAAGCTATACTTCTATTAATGCAGCCCCAAATAGCATTTTCCTTTCTTGCAGCCATATCGCACTGTTGGCTCATATTCAGCTTGTGATCTACAACAATCCCAAGATCCTTCTCGTTTGTAGTATTGCTGAGCCAAGTATCCCCCGTCTTGTAACTGTGCCTTTGGTTTCTATTTCCTAAATGTAGAACTTGGCATTTATCCCTATTAAATTTCATTCTGTTGTTTTCAGCCCAGCACTCCAGCCTATCAAGATCACTTTGAAGTTTGTTTCTGTCTTCCAGGGTATTAGCTATTCCATCCAATTTTGTGTTGTCTGCAAATTTGATCAGCGTTCCCTGCACCTCCTCGTCCAAATCATTAATAAAAATGTTGAAGAGCACTGGGCCCAGGACTGAGCCCTGCGGCACCCCACCCTTGCCTCTCCCCAGTTTGAGACAGTTCCATGGATAAGTACTCTTTTGTTAAGTATATGAAAAGAAATACTTGCTAAGTCATTAAAATTGTGTGTGTATGGCTATCTCAGGGTTAAACAGAGAAAGACTATCTGTGGGCAATTACCTTGAGATAGAGGCTGTTCTGGGAACCTTGCCAAGATTCTGAGTTAGCCTCATCACAGCTGTATGTAATGTAGATAAGAATTGTGTAGATCTGTATATAGTTTCTCACTTGTGTAAAATGGAACCAATCACTGCTTACTGATCACTGCTCTATGATCACTGCTCTCTGTGTATGCCTCAGTGTGCTGATCTGAACTGATCTGAATTGAACTGCACAGAAGCCTGAAGGAAATAAACCAGCTCTGCTGTGTAAGACCTGCGTGATGTGTGTTTGTTTCTGAGCACAAACAGAGTTCCAGAGAGAGAAAAGTTCTGGCACAATAACCCAACAAAGGTTATGGGCCCAGTCCAGTCTAGCCTAGACCAGCCTACGCCAGCCTAACCCAGGCAGAAGAACCAGAACTTGGTGGGAACGGTGCAGTATCAGAACCAGAACCAGGAGTCTGCTAAAACAGAAAACTGTTGATGAAAGAAGACATCAAGCTAAAGCCAGTGCTGCAAAGTGAGGAAAAATCTCAGTCGGCTGACTCTGAGGAGGACTCTGAGCAGGAGGACGGTGAGATACCAATTCCTAAAGCAGAGGAAATGGCAGGAGCTAATATGTCTGGTTTGCATCAATTGTTAGAAAAGCTGAATGACTCTAACTATGCATTATGGTCTTACAAAATGCAAATGTATCTGATTCAGGCTGAACTGTGGTATGTAGTCACAGAGGATCCACCAGATAGAGCAGATCCACAGAATGCTAAATGGTTTAAGGACGATGCAAAAGCAATGGCAGTTATTGCATTAGCTGTGGAAGACTCTCAAATTTCCTTCATTCAGGTTTTGAATACATCAAAAGAGTGCTGGAATGCACTACAAGCTGTATATCAAAGAGAAACAGCGGGCAGTAAAGTAATTCTAACCCGGAAACTGTATGGAATGAAGCTGAAACCAGGGGAGTCTATGTCAAACCATTTGAAAAGCATGAGAGAAATCTTCAATCAACTCAGGGCACGAGGGATGGAGTTTACAACTATACACCAAGTCTATGTGATTTTGTCAAGTCTTGATTCATCGTACGACGCGGTTGTCACCATGATGGAAAGTCAAGAGGAGAAAAATTTAACCCTCGAGTATGTAGCTGGAAAACTACTGGAAACCTATGAAAGAAGACAAGCTTCAAAACAACAGAGCTTTAAACATCCTGTGGCTGAATTTCAACAAAGCCATAAATCTTCTGACGTGGTGGCTGCATTAAAGGCAAGGAAATGCTTTAACTGTGGTTCCACAGAACACTTAAGGCGGGATTGCAACAAGAAGAAGAAGAAGCTGTTGACAGCAAAGTGGAGAGAAGAAAACAACATGAATGAAGCTGAATCAACAAAGAAGTGTCTTCTAGCAAGAGTCAAAGAGACAATGAATCCTTGGTTTTTGGACTCTGGGGCTTCAATAAGTATGGCAAAAGACAAACTTTCATTTGTTACCTTGGAAACTTCTACTTCAGAGCAAAAGTGTGTTACCCTTGCAAATGGAACAAAAATCCAGATTTGTGGTGTGGGTAATGTATATTTTGATTGTCTGGGAGTTGAACTACAAAGTGTTTTATATGTACCAGAATTGGAAACAAACCTTCTAAGTGTGTTTCAGTTAACAGAAATGGGGTATGAGGTTTGTTTTACTGAAGAAAATTGTACTATAAAACAGGGAAACAAGGTGTGTGTGCAGGGAATAATGAAAGAATCTTTGTATGTGATTAATACTTGTACAGAAAATGAAGTTGTAGCCAGCAAAGTCACAACAAAAACAATAGCCAATTGCAAACCACACCAAGAGTGCATCCATTTAACTCATAAAAGGTTTGGTCATGCTAACTATAAAACAATTTCTAAGATTCCAGAATTGTGTGAAGGGGTGAAAATCAAACCATGTTCTAACTATGTAGAATGTAATGTATGCAGTGAAACCAAGTGTCATAAGTCAAACATTCCAAAACATAGTGAGAGAACAACAAAAAGAATTTTTGAATTAATTCATGCAGATCTTGCAGGTCCTTTTGAGACAAGTCAAGGAGGAAACAGATTTTTCTTGTCTATTGTTGATGATTACAGTAGATTTGGATTTGTGTATGTGTTAAAACAGAAGAGTGAAACTTTTGGAAAGTTCAAAGCCTTTGTTAAGTGGAGTAAAAATAGATTTAAAGAACCTATAGCTAATCTAAGAACGGACCGGGGAGGTGAATTTCTCAGCAACCAATTAAAAAAAATTCCTCAGTGATGAGGGTATACAACATGACCTTACTGCTCCATATTCACCATTTCAAAATGGAGTTGCAGAAAGGAAAAACAGAACCTTGCAGAACATGTTAAGAGCTCTATTGAAAGAGTCAGGATTGTCTAATCTGTTCTGGGCAGAAGCTTTGTCCACCTCAAATTATTTGTTAAACAGGCTTTACCACTCTGTACATGAAAAAACCCCATATGAAATGTTTTACAAAAGAAAACCTAGAGTGTCACATGTAAGGGTTTTTGGGAGTAAATGTTTTGCTCATATTCAGAAAGAAAACAGACCAGGAAAGCTAGCTCAAAGAGGTTTGGAATGTAAACTGTTGGGATATGATACACAAACAAAAGGCTACCGTTTGTGGTCTCCATATCACAAAAGTGTAATTGTAAGCAGAGATGTAGTTTTTCATGAACAAATGCAGGAAACAAAACAGTATGTAAGTTTGCCTGTAGAACAGAAAGCTGTAGAAACAGAAGAAATTCCTGAACAATCTCAGCAAGAGAGGGAGAGGGAAGAAACTGTAAAGGAGGAAACTGTGCCTGTAACTATGCCAAAGACGATCAGAAAGGGAACGCAAAGCTCCAATTCGTTACTCAGATGAATACCAAAGCAAACAGGTTTCTCATAGAGCTTTACTAATAGCCTATGAACCTACTTCATTTGAGGAAATTCAGGAAATGGAACCTACAGAAGCTCAGGGCTGGCATGAAGCAATGTCAGAGGAAATCAGAGCAATGGAAAAAAATGAAACGTGGGAGCTAGTACCTTTACCTGAAGGTCGTAAAGCCATTAACAGTAAATGGGTATTCAAAGTAAAACAAAATGAGGAAGGACAGGTGGAACGTTCAATGGTAAAACAAAAAGAGATCCTTTAAAGCTAGGTCTCAGATTGTAACACAATTTAAACAACATGCGCAAGAGGAGGACTGTTAAGTATATGAAAAGAAATACTTGCTAAGTCATTAAAATTGTGTGTGTATGGCTATCTCAGGGTTAAACAGAGAAAGACTATCTGTGGGCAATTACCTTGAGATAGAGGCTGTTCTGGGAACCTTGCCAAGATTCTGAGTTAGCCTCATCACAGCTGTATGTAATGTAGATAAGAATTGTGTAGATCTGTATATAGTTTCTCACTTGTGTAAAATGGAACCAATCACTGCTTACTGATCACTGCTCTATGATCACTGCTCTCTGTGTATGCCTCAGTGTGCTGATCTGAACTGATCTGAATTGAACTGCACAGAAGCCTGAAGGAAATAAACCAGCTCTGCTGTGTAAGACCTGCGTGATGTGTGTTTGTTTCTGAGCACAAACAGAGTTCCAGAGAGAGAAAAGTTCTGGCACAATAACCCAACATCTTTGACTTTGTTTCTTTTAAAAATGTACTTTTAATGTGTTTTTATTCTGTTTTTATTCTATTTTATTTTGTCCACCACTCCGAAATTCTGAATGGGGAGCGGTATATAAATATATTCAATAAATAAATAAGAATTTTCAGGAAGGAAAAGGGAGAACTGAGGCAATAGTGGTAACAGGAGATCAAGTTCCTGATTTTATTGTCAAGCTGAAAGCAAACAAATCACTGGCTCCAGATGGTATCCATCTTAAAGATTTCAAATGAGAAATTTCTGATTTAACAAAAATAAGTAGTATGACCCTATTATCAGCCTCTGTGCTAGAGAACTAAAAAGTTGTCATTGTAACATTAATTATTTTAAAAAATATATCCAAGTGAAATCCATAAATTTCAGGCCACATAGGCCTCAACTAGACGAGCAGGGTCGGAGGGAAGCAATCTCATGATTTTATGATCGCAAGATTGTCACCCTGGTTTACACGCGGCACGCGACATCGTGCCCGCCATTTTGGTTTGTTTTTTTAAAGAAGGAGTGCACAAGCTCTCGTGCGCAAATAGTGGGTATTTTTTAAAAATAACTAAATTTCCCTGCTCACCCCACCCAAGCTTTTGAATGAGGAATTTTAATGTGCTGCTATTTTATATTTGTACTATTTTTAGTGCTTCTCCTGCTATTTTAGCTAAGTCCCAGGGAATTGCCTGAATGCATAGAAGCCAGCTACTTTGCTGAAGCTAGGCAGGGTTGGGTCTGGTCAGAATTTGGATGGGAGACCAAATTGAAAAGTTTTAGCAGCAGCCGCATTTAAGCTCTGCTGGTCATGAGTTTTGGGCTTTGGACCCTTGTTAATTTCCCTGCAGGGAGCTACAGCGATCCTTTGAGTGCTCCTTAGCTCCTTTGCAAAGAGGGGGGAAATGTTTTTTAAAAAATCATAAAAAACCAACCGATGACCCAATTTGATTCAAATTTTAAGACAGGATGCATGGGAGTACTTCACAATAAAAGCAGATTCTAAGGTGGAAAACTTCTGAGTCCTTTGCATACAATTGTCAGTGACTGCACAGTATAAGGCTGGTGTGATTTATCTGCTGAAGCAGATAAGATGCAGGGCAATAGTCATAAGCACACACAAATCCCTCCCTCCCAAAACATCTTAACACAAGTTCCAGGGAATTGCCTGAATGCACAGGAGCCAGCCACTTTGCTGAAGCTAAGCAGGGTCAGGTCTGGTCAGAATTTGGATGGGAGACCAAACTGAAAAGTTTTAGCAGCAGCTGCATTTAAGCCCCGCTGCCCATGAGTTTTGGGCTTTGGACCCTTGTTAATTTTCCTGCAGGGAGCTACAGCTCCTTTGTAAAGAGGGGGGGGGAAATGTTTTTTAAAAAAATCATAAAAAATCAACCGATGACCCAATTTCATTCAAATTTTAAGACAGGATGCATGGGAGTACTTCACAATAAAAGCAGATTCTAAGGTGGAAAACTTCTGAGTCCTTTGCATACAATTGTCAGTGACTGCACAGTATAAGGCTGGTGTGATTTATCTGCTGTAGCAGATAAGATAGCAAACGGGGCGAAGGAAGGAGAACAGGAAGTGGGCGGAGCAAACTCAGCAGCTCTGGGTTGTGAGAGGGGAATTACCGGTAGGACAAGGCACATGAATCTGCAGCCACGCTGGAACTAAGAAACAGAACCTGTAAGTATGACTCATTTACAACGTTGGAGACCCAGGGTCACGTGACGCTATGTGTCACAGTAACCCATTCAAAGCGTTAGAATAACACCAGTGTAGATTCCCACGTGGTCTGCCTCCTGTGCACCTCCCACCCTTTCTGGCCTTCCCCGCGTGACAAAAAAAATCACCCCAGTAAGTCCAACTTATTTTTAAAGATGGAAGTTGCCATCTGAATGGGCCATGTGCATGTTGTTTACTTCCTCTTTTGAAAGAAGCAAAGAATATCAATGATTTCCCCTTGTGTGATGACGCACTGAGTTACCTTAACAGGAGCATAATGTTTCAGAGAATCATGGGAGACAAACCATACTGCTTTAGATGTTGGTAGCATCCCACCTGGTTAAAATACGTATGCCACATTTGAAGAAAGATCTCTCTCTCTCTCTCTGTCTGTGTGTGTGTGTGTGTGTGTGTGTGTGAAGCAGTCAGAAAATGATTGATATGAGGAAATGTGTGTTGGATAAATTAAGTGATGGAGGGGCTTGTTGATATTTGGAAAAATACAGAAAGAAGAACAGTTTGTTCTACCCATTGAGGACAGGACATGAAGCAATTGGCTTGGACTATCTTCTTAAAAACAACAACCCAGCAACAGTTGAAAATCAGAAGAAGTTATCTTGTGAAGGTTCTTCGCTTCAAGGAAAAATAATGGTTCCTCTCAGGTATACTTTAAGTGTTGGATATCTCACCTTAGGACAGGAAGTTGACCTGGCTGACCCACAGGACTCTGTGACCCTCTCTTCCACGCTGCTGGCTGCTCTTCCCTGCAGCTGGGCTTCTTGCAATCCATCTGATCACAGGTGAGAAATCAAAAACGTGCTGATAAATTTCACTTCATAAATTGTCCCGTGGACTGACCCATCTTTTTGGCCATTGCTATGCCAGTGTATTATAGGCATCTCTGATCACATTACTAGTACACAGTGTCAGGTAAGAAGTAAACAATTTCGGGTGAGACAGGAAAGGGATAGCTGAATCAATCAAACGGCTGCATAATACTGAAGACAGCAGAACACAGGAAGGAGTTAATGAACAGAGGCCTGCTTTGGGCTAAGCTAATGTTATCTGATAAATCATTAAAAACATCCCCTATCCCACAACATAGCCAGTGGCTACTGTCTAAAATATGGGCATGTCCAGTGTGAAGATCCTGGGGAAAGGGAGGAGAGCTTTGGGAATTTCATTAACAGGGGAGAAGTCCTTAACCCAGACAATAGATGAAGCTCAGTATGCCTGAAGGTTGTGGTTGGGATTTCTGTTGTGTGTTTTTAAACCCCTTTATTGGTCTTTATCCATAAAAGGACCCAAGGGCATCATTTCACACTGAACCGGCAGCAAGACAATAGCACTGCTGGGGAAGCTATTAGGAGAGACATGGGCCCTGGGATCTGACGCACTCCCGCCTGAGATCACTATCTGGGAGACGTGGAACAGGAGCCTCCTTGGAATCGGATGCAGGAAGGGGGAGGCCTACCCCTCCCGCCCCGCGCTCTGTAGTTGTTTTGTTAAGAGTCCTTGCCCTCGAGGGATGGTCGCAATGGGATGTTCAAGCCAGAGGGGTCTGCTTTCTGAATGGCAGCCACTCCACATCCTTCTGTTCTCCATATGGATGCATCGACTGGCATTTGCCTAACAGGGCTCTGTGTGCTGCTCTCCTCTCCCCACTGTGTGCTGCATAAACCGTTGTTGCCTCCCCCCCCCCTTTTTAATAAACATTCTGTGTTGCCAGCATGGCGACAGGCACTAGGAATTTGTGAAGGATGGACAGGAGAGGACATATCTGCCCTTGACAGATACATTACTGGGTCCGAATGGGAAGGTGTGCTCTGACAAAGGGGCGAAAGGGGGTGCGCACTCTCACCCCACAGGCCCTATCAATTTTTATCAAGAGAAAAATTGTGAACCCTTCCTTTAAAAGCTTATTGTCCTGGTCATTTGTTCCTGATAAACAGCACACAGGTCCTCAGTTCAGCAGCTAAACAGAAGACAACTTCCCCACTTTACTAACAGTCTGAATAACAAATAAGAGCTGGAAACTGCCTACCACCCCTGTACAAGAACCAGCCTAGGAATTAAATTCTGCAAAGACAGCCTTTATCTTAAGCACTTAACTGCTACACAAGCACTATAATTCCCAAGAGTTCATACTGAGAATTGTGGAAACTGAAGGGACCCAAACATTGTCTTTCTGATGAAATTTGCAGTCATAGTAGTCCTTTCTGAGAAGAAGCTTGGCAAATTTTAGAAAAATAGGTGGGTTTTTTGTTTGTTTGCTTGCTCGTTTGTGTTTTGCTTGGCACTTTTATATGTTGAGATAGATATAGATAGATAGATAGACAGACAGAGAACTGCCAGTAAGTTTTAATTTCTTGACACAGCTGCCCCTTCTGAGGGGTTGAAGCCTGCCAAATGACAGACGGTGAAGGGGCCCGGTGTCAGAGCAGCCTTTTCCATTTGGTGTTTTTTTTTCCTTCCAAAAAGGGATTCACCTGTGTGTGTGTGTGTGTGTGTGTGTGTTTCATTTTGTTGATGCTGTTGTTGTTGTTTTTGCGGGGGGTGGGATCTATATAAAATGGCATGCGTAATAAAGACATCTGTAGGGAGGAAACCTGCAAAATTTCAGAAGTCCTTTTGGGGGTGGGGTTTTTTTTTTTTTTTTTTTTTGCACTAGGTGCTTTTCAAGCTGATTTGATGGGGGAAAGAAAAATAGATTAGCTCCCTATCCTCTGGTTTTGTGGGCAATTTGTGCACACGTCATAGAGGTGCCTCCCCCCCTAAATAAGAGACCTACAACATTTCAGAAGGACAGGTGCATGGGCTAGAGAGCTATGAGGAATTAAAAACAGTTCTCTTAAATTATAATGCTGAAACTTTATTTGCTTCGTCCTTGATGAGTGGATGGGTTACACTTTATGCGGGAGGTGTGTGTGAATGCCCTTATAGAGATTTTGTACACAGCATAGTTTCCTTATATGGAGAGCTTTTAAAGCATGGCTTGTTTTTAAAAAGGGCCCCTTTGCCCACTTTTCTGGCCAATTTGCCGTGTTCCTTATTGTGTGACTGTGTTACACTCAAACACAATTTAAAGTAGTGTTTGGTGCGAGAATAAAAGCCCTCAGAGCATCCTTACCCCTGCCTCCTCCTTAAACCCAGAGAGGGGTGTGTGTGTCTTTCTTGCTCTTCATTTCTAAATGAAAAGCTTAGCTCTTCACTAGGCTTTACATTAAGCAGTAGAGAAGGAGGCAGCAGAGGGGACAAGAGCAGTTTTCTCTCCCCTATCGCATCCCAGTTATGTCCCCTGGCTGCGTGGAGCTTGTGTGTGCCCCCATCCTTATTATTAGCTACTGGCAGGCATCACTTTTAGGAGGAAGGTGGTGCCCTGCCCTGCCCTGCCCTGCCCATCCTAGCAATCAGAGAGGAAGTGCTGGGGGAGCTTGACACAGGCTGTGGTGACTTGGTGGGACTCCATGTGCTTGTTTCATGGACCAGCCACTGACCAGGCAGCAGTGAGTACAGGCATCACCCAGTTAGTGCTAGCACTTCAGTAAAGCCTTTCTGGAAGCTACATATTATAAGCTGCTGCCACAGACATTCCATTATAAAATACTGTGAACAGGGCCCAACTTGGAGAAGTCCCTTCTTCATCCGTCCCCAAAACAGTGGGTTGCATCACACCAGCATTTATTGCACTCTCGTCATGCCTGGTTTGCAGTTTTGCAGCACAGCACTCAGATAATGTTGTGCCTGTCCCCTTCCCCTTCCCTTTCCGTGTTTTCCTAGAGCAGGGAAAGTCTGGATTATTTCCCTCAAATGGAATTAAAGTGCCCTTCAGCCCCTGTGTAGTGCCGACCTCTCGCTATTTCCTGTGTTGGGTGTGTGTGCTTTGAAAGGAGCCCTTGCTGATGAAAGGGGAGGGCGGGGCAGTTCTCCTCCTCCAGCACCGTGATGAACCAACAGACTTGTGCTGAGTCGGTTGAATGGACTTTTACTGCTCCAACCCACCTCTCACTGCCCACAGAAGTGAAGCCCAGCCGATGAAACATTAAATCGGTAAATCGCTAGACAACAAAGCCAGAGAGAGGGGAAGAAAGAGACCACGCCCACCACAATGTTACAACCAATGAACTGGAGGCGGAAGGAGAAGGGGTGGGGAGGGGAGGGGTGGAGCAGAAGAGCAAACAAGCAAAAGGGAGATTTCTTTGGAATAGCGCAATACCACAAACCCATGTGAAAGGGGTCATTAGCTTGATGCACTATTGAAACGGAGCTAGAAATTGCGGAGACAAACCAGTGGGGTGGGGGGAGTAGGTGTGATGGAGCCCAGTGTGATTAGAAGCAAAAAGGAGCAGCATGGTAAAACGATTACCTAGTTGTAAGCTGGAGCTGTCAGTCACAAAACTGCCCTGCCCTCCTCTCCCTCCCAGTGCATCTGTCACCAGCACTCGTGATGGGGGAAGAGGTGTAAACGGCATGCCCTTGAGTATGTTGTCTATACATGTCCACCAACGTAATGTTCGTTGCACATCGTTCGGTATCGAGACTCTGACTCTGTGAGTATTCAAATCGTCTCGGAACACTGTCAGGAACCATCCTTGCAGACTTCGCATCCAAAGCCTAGCCCACCAAACAACAGCGATGGTAGAACCCATGAGACCTACCAGTCTCTGTATGTGAAACGTGGTTGTATCACCATCGAGCATAAGCTTCTTGGCCAAAGTTGAGAGAGCAAGCGAGGAAGATAGGCTCTCTCTACCATGGCATCAAGAATGGCTCTGATAAAGGGAATAGCTTGAGATGGGTAGAATCTTGATTTCGCCCTGTTAACCATAAGACAGCACTGCCTTCGAGAGCAATTCCTTCGAGGATGCCACCAATAGCCAGTCATCCAAATAGGGATAAATCTCCATCCCTTGCAGATTAATGAAAATGCACATCACTGCCATACATTTTGTAAAAACTCTGGGATCTGTTGTTAAACCAAACAGAAGCACTCTGAACTGGAACATTTTTGTATGGATGATGAATCTCAGGTATTTCTGATGGGTGCCCCATATGGTTATGTGGAAGTACGCATCCTTTAAGTCTATGGAGGCAAACCAGATCCCTTTCCGAAGAAGAGGGATTATAGAAGACAGGGTGGTCATCCAGAACTTTCTGGTTTTGATGTAGATGTTGAGCTTTCTCAAATCCAGTATAGGCCAAAGTCTCCCATCCCTCTTTGATACCGTGAAGTATCAGGAGAAGAATCCATCCTTGGTTCGGTATGGAAGAACCTTCTGAATAGCACCCTTGCTGAGAAGAGCATCTGTCTCCATAGTTAAGACATCAGTGGACAGAGTTATCCTCACGGTACCAACTTCAAATCCTGTTTAGTAACAAAGCTGGA
Organism: Elgaria multicarinata webbii; assembly: GCF_023053635.1. Lineage (NCBI taxonomy): Eukaryota > Metazoa > Chordata > Lepidosauria > Squamata > Anguidae > Elgaria > Elgaria multicarinata. The sequence goes on from NC_086178.1 coordinate 113,794,640, forward strand.
CAATGTCAAGAACCCAGGCATCGGAAGTAATCAGAGAGGCAGAGGCCACCAGTGACGGAGGAAGCAGCAGCCAGGCACCTCTCCACCGTGTCTGGGCCCAGCTCCAGCTGAGAGCTCCCTCCCTCCTGCTACCAACTGTCTCCGCAGAGGCCACCAGTGAGGGAGGAAGCAGCAGCCAGGCACCTCTCCACCGTGCCTGGGCCCAGCTCCAGCTCAGAGCCCCCTCCCTCCTGCTACCAAGTGTCTCTGGAGTGGCCACCAGTGAGGGAGGAAGCAGCAGCCAGGCTCCTCTCCACCGTGCCTGGGTCCAGCTCCAGCTGAGAGCCCCCTCCCTCCTGCTACCAACTGTCTCTGCAGAGGCCACCAGTGAGGGAGGAAGCAGCAGCCAGGCACCTCTCCACCGTGCCTGGGTCCAGCTCCAGCTCAGAGCCCCCTCCCTCCTGCTACCAACTATCTCTGCAGAGGCCACCAGTGAGGGAGGAAGCAGCAGCCAGGCACCTCTCCACCGTGCCTGGGCCCAGCTCCAGCTGAGAGCCCCCTCCCTCCTGCTACCAACTGTCTCTGGAGTGGCCACCAGTGAGGGAGGAAGCAGCAGCCAGGCACCTCTCCACCGTGCCTGGGTCCAGCTCCAGCTGAGAGCCCCCTCCCTCCTGCTACCAACTGTCTCTGCAGAGGCCACCAGTGAGGGAGGAAGCAGCAGCCAGGCACCTCTCCACCGTGCCTGGGTCCAGCTCCAGCTCAGAGCCCCCTCCCTCCTGCTACCAACTATCTCTGCAGAGGCCACCAGTGAGGGAGGAAGCAGCAGCCAGGCACCTCTCCACCGTGCCTGGGTCCAGCTCCAGCTGAGAGCCCCCTCCCTCCTGCTGTCACCTGTAACTGCTGAACTTTCCAACTAAGATTGTAGTGCCTGAATTTGCTTTCCTTTCCCCCCTCCTCCTCCTCCCTCCCAATCTCCTTTCCTTTTGTGTCATGTCTTTTAGATTGTAAGCCTGTGGGCAGGGACTGTCAAGAAATACTTTTGTAAGCCGCCATGAGAGCCTTTTTTGGCTGAATGGCGGCATAAAAATCCTTAAATAAATAAAATAAATAAAAATAATGATCATCCAATTTGGTAGAAATTTGTGGAGGATAGAGCCAAAGACTATAATAGAGTTAGGGCATGGATGCATAAACGGAAAACTAGCATCCTTCTCCTGAACCTTATATAAAGACTCCAGTCTCTTCAATGTTGAAGCTTTCCAAGACTCCTTAACCACATGCAAGGGAGTCGGAAGGAAAGGAACAGAAACTGGCACAGATGTCTCCGTATACACAGTATCAAAAACCAGGTCTTCTATTTTCTCACACAGTTGTTGAGTCTTGATGCCCAAAGCTTGGGCCATCCTTAAAATTTAGTCAGGAAAAAGATATAAGTCCTCTGAGGGCGACGCTCCCCCTTGGGTAGTCTCAACATTGTCAGATGATTGCACCCATGGAGTTACCAATTAAAAAGATGTGGTGTCAGAATGGTAATCATCCACAAACCCAGGAGAGTCTGGTGCAGTTCAAGGATCCAGTTCACCTCTTCAGAATGATCCTTCGATGCCAATTGTGGTGCACTAACCCCCTTTGGCTCCCTCATCCACCCATTTTCAGTGCTTCTGAATTCTGGGTCCCTCCTTTCTCTTACTGTTATTTCTCTTCTGGTCCATCACAAATTAGCCTATATGCAACCTTATCTTGTCAATTTCGTTGTACTCCATCTACTTCACTTTTCTGCTCCCTTTGACAGCTGAAACACGCTTGCAAAAGACTGATATAATAATAATAACCTCCCCAAAATTATGACCTTAATTGTGCATTTTTGAGGCACTTAAAAAAAAACAGCCAGGAAATGAGGGACAATCTTTCTAAAGTGCCATTCTGGCATTGGTGAAAGGGCAGACACTGGTGAGATCATGAAGAGTAAGTGGCTTGGGCTTTTTGTTGTTGTTGCCACTCTTGCCAAGTGGCTCTGTAGCTGATTGCAGCAACCCACAATAAAATTGGTCTCCGAGTTCAGATGACACAAAACCCACCATGGCTGTGAACAACCTTACAGCAAGCCATGGGTTCTCTGCATAGCTTGCTTTCAAAAAATAAGCCACTCCTCAGAAAGCACTCTCGGTTTCAGCAACATGACATCCATCCGTGGATGACAACGGTGGGTTGACATGTCATGCAAACCCAGTCAATGAGGATGAGGCACTAACATCTTAATGAGATCTTACGTTGCTCCTACTGTAGCTTCCTCTGTACAGCATTGTTGCCTAATCAGAAATGAAAGGAACATGTACAGGTATTATGTGAGAATCCTGGAGGAATTTGGTGCACCTGCATCTTCCTCTAGGCCAGGGGTGGGCAGTATGTGAGCCCCCTTGTCCATTTCTGCATTCCCCACCACACTGCCAAATTTGGTGGTGTGGCAGTAGAAAAATATTTATTTATTTATTTATTTTATTACATTTATATACCGCCCCACAGCCAAAGCTCTCTGGGCAGTTCACAAAAGCTAAAAACAGTAAATATTAAAAGTATACAAAATTTAAAAACCATCAGAGACATAAAAACAACAGTATAAAAAAGCAGCATCCATATAAAACAACAATTCTGGGGTCCATTAAAAAACAAACTTAGTGTTCAATGCCGTTAAATGCCTGGGAAAAGAGGAAAGTCTTGACCTGGCGCCTGAAAGATAACAATGTTGGTGCCAGGCGAGCCTCATCAGGGAGATCATTCCACAGTCAGGGGGGCACCACCGAAAAGGCCCTCTCCCTTCTTGCCATCCTCCGAGCTTCCCTCGGAGTAGGCACTGGGAGGAGGACCTTAGATGCTGAGCGCAGTGTACAGGTAGGTTCATGTCGGGAGAGGCGTTCCATCAGGTATTGCGGTCTCAAGCCATGTAGGGCTTTTACCAGCAGTTTGCCACCCAAAAGTGCTGTGGAGCCTTAGAAAAGCCACATTTAGCTTGTTTTCACAATTCTAGGATTGAAGCTTCCCATATTATGTTTTCCAAGTTGCATGTGGGAGAAATTAACTTCTGCCTTGTACAATCCATACCTTTGTAACATGGGAAGCAATCCCCTTGACAAAGACAGGTGAAAATAATTCTTTACACTCTCTTTCTTTCTCTCTCAAACACACGCTTCATCACGAAGTGGGGTTTCAGTGCTCCAGAAGCTCTGGTTTCTCGGGTAAGAGAGAGCTGTTTATAATATGAAGATGCTTTTTGATTGTAGCACGTGCAAGACTGGGAGGATGGGGGGGGGTGAAGGAGGGAGAGGTACTAACACAGCAATCTTTGTCAGTGATTTATAGACTGGGTCAGGCACAAATTGACTCGTATGCAAGAAATGTAAATGGAATAGAGAGTTTTGATGGAGAAGCTCATTTTCAGACTTAAACGTTTTAGATTAAACACACTCACACACAAATGCAGGTGGGGAGGGGGGTGTTTTACATCATTTACATTACAAATCAATTCATTATCCACCCAGGCAGGTTTGCACTGATTTTCAAGGATCGGAGATTTGATGAAGAGGATTCATTTCAAGAAATAAACCTTTTAAATTAACCACAAGATGAGGGAAATTTCTTTATTTAAAAAAATGTGCCGGCTCTCTTCTTTGTTTCGTTTATGATTATTGATAATATTTTCAATCCAGATTTGGGCCATTAAGGAGAATTCAGAAGTCACTGAATACCTTTCCTGAGGGGAAAAGAGCCTCCATTTTAAAGTTACTGCTTGGAAGCCAAGCTGCAAGGCTGGTTTGTTTCCCAAAGCGGTTTTTGCATTAATCCTTTTGCAGTGGAAAGATGTATAATGTATCCAAGTCCAAAGTTAGTAACAGACTGCTCTCCTGTCATGGTCTTCAGCCAGTACCATGGATATACTATGTCAAAGGTTGTTTCTGGGTGATTAAAGCCAATTGGAGTGGATGAATCATGGCTGTAACCTTTAGGATCCAGCTGCATAGAGACCTTCCAAGATAGAATCTGTCCTCCTCCCCACACCCCTGTGTTTTTCAACATCAACATGAAACCACTGGAAGAAGGCAACTGGAGCCTTGAACTGAGGGGTCGTCAATATGCAGATGACATGCAGCTCTGCCTCATTTCTACCATCACATCCCAGGGGGGCAGTTGAAACCCTGGAGGGTATCTGGGGGCAGTATTGGAAGGGGTGAGTATCGTAAGCCATCTTGTGAGAGCAGTGTGTCCGGAAAGGTGGGTTAAAATTCTTTAAATAATAATAATGATGATGAAGATAATGATAATAAATTACAGTGCCTAGTGTGAGAGAGCCCACGACCTCCCTAGGCAATTGGTTCCGTTGTTGTACTGCTCTAACAGTCAGGAAGTTTTTTCCTGATGTCCAGCCGGAATCTGGCTTCCTGTAACTTGAGCCCATTATTTTGTGTCCTGCACTCTGAGAGGATCAAGAAGAGATCCTGGCCCTCCTCTGTGTGACAACCTTTCAAGTATTTGAAGAGTGCTATCCTGTCTCCCCTCAATCTTCTTTTCTCCAGGTTAAACATGCCCAGTTCTTTTAGTCTCTCCTCATAGGGCTTTGTTTCCAGACCCCTGATCATCCTGGCTGCCCTCCTCTGAACCCCCTCCAGTTTGTCTGCATCCTTCTTGAAGTGTGGTATCTAGAACTGGACACTATAATCAAGATGAGGCCTAACAAGTGCTAAATAGAGAGGAACCAGTACCTTGGCAATTTGGAAGCCATACTTCCATTAATGCAGCCCAAAATAGCATTTGTGTTGTTGATGTTTAGAAACCTAATTTGTCCCAAAATGATAATGGTGATAGAAATGTGGTGTTCCCATTAAATAAGTGCAAGCATTTCTATGTTTGGCTCTCAAATACTTTAGGAATTATATGATTCATGTATGTGAATAATTGTTAATACCAAGCTGCAGAGTAGAAAATATAAGCCATAGATAATTTTTAAATTATTAAATAAGAAGTCTGGCTAGGTTCATACATACTTAGATTAATTTTCATTTTTAGTACATTGATCATTTTATTTCCTGAAAAGGCTACCTTACAGCACAGTCCTAAGTATATATACTGAGAAGTAAGTTCCTGTGTTTGATAGGAGTTACTTATAAGAAGACGTGCATAGGATGCAGCCTTTATTTATTTTTTTGCCTATATAGTTAGATCTGGGGTGGGGAGACACACCTTAAAAACTGGATATAGGAATGTACAATATTCTCAGAAAAGTTCAGTTTTTGGAGTAGGCTATCTCTCTCACTCATTTCAAATGTAAAAGTTATTTTACATTTATGTCTGATATTCCAATACAAAAATGTGTTGGTTATTAGTGCAGTGTATAGCCTAATTTTGCTGAGTACTTTTCTGTTGAAGAAAATGGATTATTCAGAAGCTCAACACGTAGTTTTTCAGAATTTCAGTTCACCACTTTTATTCTATATTCATATTCAGCTTTCACATTTGTCATTCTAGCTAGAAGCCAATAACTCTAATTGTTAGGAAAGGGGCTGTTCAATTTTCTTTTTTTCTGTATTTAGTTTTGCATATAGTTTAAACCATGAAATTAAGAAATTGGTCACTTTACTCTCCCCACACACACACACCTAAAATGGAAAAAGGTTGAAAACAGTACATTGCTCTGTAGTATTTTGTTTCCATTATCGTGATATTTACATGCAAAGCTTTATTCTTCTCAAATAAAAAACCTCAACCACATATAGAGCTTTATCACACCAGCGTTATACTGTGCAATCACTGCGAATTGCATGCAAAGGACTCAGAATTTTCCACCTTATAATCTGCTTTGATTGTGAAGTACTCCCAGGCATCCTGCCTTAATTGTGCAATAAAGCAAAAAGATTCACCGTATTTAGCCCCTACTTTTTGAGCATATCTTCCAAGCCCCAGGAGCATATCTGCTCCTGGGACGCAGGAGCAGGATTGTAAACAAATGCTTACATCTGCGTAAGCTTTAAAGATAAAGACACCAAAATTGGCATAGTAATAGATATTAGGGAGCGCTTTAAGCATACCAAATTTGAATTGAACTGGGTCATCTGTTGATTTTTTTTAATGATTTTTTACATTCCCCCCCCTTAAACTCACTTCCTGGTAGGCAAAGGATTGCTGTCACCCGGTAGCAAAAACAACAACAACCGCGAAAGCTTAGTGCTACAGTAGGGTGACCATATTTTGGAAACCAAAAAGGAGGACAAAATGACTGCCCCCAAGGGGGCATGCCCACCAACATGCCCACCCCCAAAGGGGCATGCCCACCAACATGCCCAGCCCCCAAAGGGGCATGCCCACCCAAACATGGCCTTGGTCACATGTCTGATTTCACAGTACACAATTAAGACAAAGCTGTTCTACATAACATCTTAATGTGAAGAACAAGTGAGGCATTCAATGTATCCAAAATTAACTTCACTCACTCCTACTTTTGTAGCTTTTGCTGTACTTTGAATCTTTTGCTATACTTTGTGCCACACGGTCTCCCCTTCCCTCAAATATATTTTCTAACTGCAAAGACCATAGTCTCACCTTTCTTAACATTTAACAATCACAACATCTTAAAACTCTTAGGTTTAAAATTCATCTGGATAGGCCTGCCGGAAGATATCTGTCTTTATTGCTGACTTAAACTCAGATAGAGTATTAAGCTGACGAATCTCCTCCAGCAGGCTATTCCACAGCCTGGGGGCAGCAGAAGAAAAGGTCCTCTGGGTTCCCATTATCACAATGGATGCCCATTATCACAATGCTAAACAAAGATCTTTCCCTCACTTCATTCAAATATCTCTTGAATTTTCACTGCCTCAGTGTGCAGAGAACAGAAATCCAAATCAGGGACCCGAAGAAAACTGCCCAAAGAGACAACAGAAACAAATCCCACTGATTTCAATAAAGCTTACTCCCAGATAAATGAATATAGGATTGCAGCCTCTTCACATCTGTTCACCTTACTCTAGCAAGTGCAAGCCCCTCCTGACAAGAACAGCTATGCACTCACAGAATCTGGCCTCCTGGATCATGCAACCAGCAGGTGCTCTGAAGAAAGATGGTTTCAGAGCCTAAGAGATCCAGACACACTCAAACAAGTCAAGCCAAGCTACACTATGCTGGGACAGAACAATTCTGGGACAAGACAATACTTTGCAAATGACCAGACCTACCAGTCATAAACAAAAAACACATACAACTACTTCATTGACATAGCAATAACTAATGAGAAAAATGTTGCAGAAGAGGAAAAGAGAGAGAGAAATATACACCACTGGCTATGGAAATTAAAGAACCGTGGCAGCAAGAAAAAGTTACAATTATACTGTTAGTCACATCAGTCACCAGCATCACATCAATTTTTAAAATCTTTTTTTTTTTTTTTTTTTTACAGAAAACCTTCAGAAACAAGACCTATCAAAACACATCCACACCAACATCCAGAAAGCAGTCATACTTAAAACATGTTCATTAGTCAGGGAATTTCTGAATCAGCAAAAGACAACATGACTTGGCAAAGCCCATCATGTTCATCTAGAAAAAAAAACACCATGAGCAAGAAAAGAGAGATAATAATAATGTCAACCCTGTTAATTTTTTAAAAGATTTTTTTAAAAAGAAGGATGAACAATTATCAGCAAGTTTTTCAAACAAATTGGAGAGGAAGGTCTATGGGTCAAATAGATTATAACACCCCCACACACACACAAATTACTATCTCCTAGCACTAGCTTGAGACCCACTTTTTCTTTTGCACTACAGAGCAAGTAGGCACAACTAACTCAAGCAAGTGAGCCAAACCACATGCCACAGAGGAAGGGTAAAAACAACTATTGCTGTTGGGAAATAATTTCCTCAGTAGAACTCTAATGGAAATACCTTAATGGGAGACTTGCCAGTAAGATACTGTTGCAAGGTAGTTGTAAAGCTGAGGCCATGCATATTTACTCAGAATTAAGTCCCACAGAGTTCAATGAGATTTAAGGCCCTTAAACACAAATCTTAAATTTCAAAGCTTGCATCCATTTCCAGTTTCACTCAGAAATGCTTTTTTCTAATGCTTTTAAAATTAGTTGTAAACAAATCACGTTTTTTGTAAATCTTTAAAACCTCTGCAAAAAACAAAAATAAAACCCTGTGGATTCTAACAAGACTTATACATTAAAAAAATACTTAGAGTCTTTCAGGTGGACCTTGAATTTCCTGAAGGGGGATAAGAGGTAAACTGCCCGCTGACTGCTCCCACCCCAACACAGACATACAGAGCCACACAGAAGAACATGCAATCAGAGCAGGCTAGGAAGTTGGACACTTAGCATTAAGTCTCCATGTGTCCTGGGGTAGAGAGACACGAGGAGCAAACCAAACACAAACACACATACCACATGACTTAATGCACCAGCCTTCCCCAGCCCATCTTGGCTGGCAATGATGGGAGTTGTAGTCCAACACATCTTGAAGGCACTGGGTTTGGGAATACATAATATACAGTTGGGGTAATTGGACCCCCTGCCCAGATTATTTAACCTTTTAGGATGGCATTGAACACATTTTTCTTTCTCCCCCACTCATCTCTCTCTGGTTCTTCCCCTAATTTTCTCCTCCTTCCTAAATTATGTGTCTGTGTATCCCCTAAATTGTACCTATTATAAAATCAGAAAATAGCTTTTTTAAAAAAGTTGCCACTGAGCCCACCAGTTGATTTAAAGCAGCATTCCCAACCTGGGACCCTCCAGATGTTTTGGATTACAACTCTCATCATCCCGGATTGTCCATGCTTGCTCAGTCTGATGGAAGTTGTAATCCAACACATCTGGGCAGCATCAGGTTGGGTGGGGGCTAGATGGATGGAGAGAAAGAGAGAGAGAAGGGGGAAAATGGGGTGTCAGAAAGAGAGTTCTGTCCCTGCCTTGGCACATTGGCAGGGAGGAAAAGAGAAGGAGAGAATGAGAACGAGAGAGCGAGCAAGAGAATGAAGGGGTGTTAGAAGGAGAGAGGGGGAGAAAGGATCAATGGGGGATGGAGGGATATATAGAGAGAAGATAAAATGGGTGGCAGAGAGAGGGGAGAGAAAGGGAGTTAGAAAGAGAGAGGGGGAGACAGATTGGGAGAGGGAGAGAGAGAGGCAACAGCAGCAGCAGCCCCAACCGACTTTTGCAGCCCCAAAAGGTTTTTTGCCTTTTCCACCAAGGCAAAAGACTCAAAGGAAAAGGGGATAGGGGAGGAATAGCGAGTGAGCGAGAGCATCTTCTGCCAAAGACTGACGCAGGGCCTCATTTACCTCCATCAGGCTCTGTGTTTTCAGCCACAAGAGCAGCTGGAGCTGGAAAGGGCTGCTCTTGGTCCCCCAGCCACCGCTGCTATTGAAATCCTGAGCTCGCCCGCATCTTCCTCCCGGTCTGTTCCCGCCCCATCCCAGGCTGTGCTGTGGAGGGGTGAAGCCTGGGCCCAGCCGACTCCAGCCCTGTGAGCGGCTACAGGCCTGGGCAGCACAGCTGAAGATGGGTTGGAGGATAGCTGGCTGCGCCCACGCTGCTTACCCCAACTCCCTCCTTCCGCCCCATGGGTCCTTCTATTCAGCCTGCGCAATGGCGGAGGCCAAGTAGAAGGCCCCATCGAGGCAGGGAGAGGCAGGAGATGCGCTGCTGGAAGTCCAGCAGCACGTCCCTTTAGCTCCCTCCCCCCACCCTGATGGGTCCTTCTACTCGGCCTGCGCCATGGTGGAGGCCAATTAGAAGGCCCCATCAAGGCAGGGAGAGGCGCCAGCCAAGCAAAGTCCCTGATATGCGACATGACGGGCGGGGCTGGAGGCTGCCTCCAGTGCGTGTTTCCGAAACGCGGAAATGCCCGGCTTAAGCCACGCCCACCTCATCCATCTGGGCCTCTCCTATCGAGGTCGACAAGAGAGGCCCGGATGGACGAGGTGGGCGTGGCTTAAACCAGGCGTTTCCGCGTTTCACGAAGGCGCAGTTTTAAGGCTCTCCTGGCTTCTATTGGGGCCTCTCCTTGGTCGCCATAGTGATGACGACCTAGGAGAGGCCCGAGCTTTTTTCCCCGGACAAAAGGGGGGGAACAGGTATTTCCGGCCGGACCCAGATTTGCCCCCCTGTTTCCGGGCATGTCCGGGCAAATCCGGATGTATGGTCACCCAAGCTACAGGGATAATCCGAGGGAAGCAGGTACATGGGATGAAGCTTATAATCATCTTAATACCCATCTGCAAGCACTGAGATGCATTCAACTAGATGCATGGCAGCCTTGCGCTTGCATGCACTTAGTACCCAAGAATTAAAACAAATGCAGAGGCTGCAGTTCTATGCACACTTACTTGGGAGAAAGTCTCAGTGGGTCTTAATTCAGAATAAGCGTACAGAGAATTGCTCTGAAAACAAACAAAAAACCAGAGGGAAGGATACCAAAAGGCTGGTAGACAACATAGAGAAACAGCACCCTGATTGCAAGCAGTAGTTAGAATCATAGAATAGCAGAGTTGGAAGGGGCCTACAAGGCCATCGAATCCAACCCCCTGCTCAATCCAGGAATAAGAAGCCTTTTTTCTCATTCATTTGCTCATAGGAGTGTGAGAGGAAAAAGCCTCGATGGAGTCCGCCCCAAACAGGCCTTTTCTAAGCCCCTGAGAAGGGAGCGTGGGGCAGACTCCATAGAGTCCCCCCCACTCTTATGGAAGCCGCCAATGAGAGGAAGTAAAAAAGGCTTCCCTCTGGAGTCCTCGCATGCCATCGGGCTTCAAAAAAAGTTCTCTCCCGATTCCTCCCTTTCTCTGGCTCTCCTGACCTCTGGGCTGCGGCTCCTGGGAGGCTGAAGCTCTGAGACAGTGGCAGCCAGGAAGGGGAGTCCAGCAGAGATGGAGGCACGTGGTGGCAGCAGCAGCCAGGCAAGAGAGGGCCTGGGACCAGCTGCGGTACCTGGAAAGAAGTGAGGCCCAGCATTGGGGAAAAGGCGGGATATAAATAATAATAATAATAATAATAATAATAATAATAATAATAATAATGAAGTGTGACCCTTCCTCGGATCTCAGATGTCTAGGAAAGAGGAAAGACAAATCCACACCTCCCATAATGCAATGGATCGAGGACCTATAACAGTATCAACTTTTGAACAGGTGTTATATAGACACAACGTGCAAGTGGATATCTGGTCTGCTTTGTATAACCTTTGTATAACTCTCTCCCTTTCTTTTCTTTTTGAATGGTACATCTGATGGAAAATGATGATAATTTTATATACACAATGTATGGTTTTTCCCCGTTTTCACAATGTATTTTTTTCTGTTTGTTGATATTCACAATAAAAATAAAAATAAAAAAAGACTTCCGGAAAAGTGGGGATTTTGCCGGTTGCAATTTAATAGATTAAAAAAACCCAACCAGGTATTTAAAAAAAAATTTCAAAAGAGCCAGCCAGGTTGGCCAGCTTGGACCGAAAGGAGGATGGATGCTTTTCTTGGCCTGCATCGCTGCACAGGAGGGGCTTGGAGGCTGCAAATTTTCCAGACATTTATGAATTAATGGGATTTCCCCCTGGGTCCCAGTTTGGCCCCCCATTTTCCTGACCTGTCCAGGGTCACCCTACTTACTACCCCTGGTCTCTTGAGATCTCTGCCTCAGTATTACATTCTATAATATCTGGCTCTCATTACAGAGACCAAAATGGAACAACAAAATATTGGCTAAACATTACAAAATACAAAATAAATACATTTATGCAGATGTACCCTATGGTCAGATGAAGTACTTCTTTCATGAAATTTGAATTATCACATTGGAGAGTTTGGGATTGTTAGAACTGGTTTCTAAACCCCTAAATGGAATGAAGATGACCACACAGAATGGACACTGCAGGGGGGAATCAAAGGAAATATAATGTAATTACCCAAATTGAAATGTAGCCAAGTCCCCAAGGTTATATCAGCAGTTCTGCTAGGAAAAGAAAAAAATCCCTTTCCTGGCCTCTATCTGTGTTTCTGATGTTTTTTTTAAATTTTGTATACTTTTTAATGTTTACCATTTTTAACTGTTGTAAACCGCCCAGAGAGCTTTGGCTATGAGGCGGTATATAAATGTAATAAATAAATAAATAAATACTTTTCCTGAGACCTATCAAGGTTTTAGCACCACTGGCAAATTAAGGGGGAAAGTACCTTGTGAAATTAGTCACAAGTAGACTTGTGACCTAGAGTAGCCTCTACTCCAGGAGATGTTATGGCAGCCGGGTGCAGAGAAGTTCAGGTACGATTCTGTAGCTTTAACATTTGGATATAAGACAGTTTTGGAAGGTCCAGGGTGCCATTCAGGGGGAAGAAATTCTGCACCTACTAAAATAAGCTCTTCCAAACAGCTGTTAAATAGGACTGGGTGAATCTGTGAGTTTCACTTTCTCCCACATTATAATTGTTCAAATCCCAAATTTATAACAAACACTGAAGATTTTGATAAACCAAAACAGAATTCTCACCCATCTGCAGCAGTCAAAGAGCTCCAGCAAACCTATTCCCTCCCCCCACCCCGCTTTTAGTCCACTGTTTCCCCCTCCATCTCCTTAGCGAATCCAAGGAAATCAACCACTTTCACAGGTCCCATTGCCCTCTCATCTGCCTCCCCTTGGGGTGGGGTGGACAGAGTTCTGGCAGTCGAAAAAAATGTCATCAACCATATAGGAGAGTCTTGGTCCCTGCCCCCCTTCTCCCCCTCCTCAGGAAAAGGAAATATATTGTAAGGAATATCAGGCATCCAGAGGAAAGGAGCAGCGTGTTTTGACATGAAGTTTTCCTACATCCAATCTTTCTCCACTGTAAGGAGACCCCCATGTCCCTACTGATGGATGAAACCATACAGCAATATCACATATATGGAGCCACACTATATCACCATAGTGTTAAAGCTGCTACTGCTACTGAAAGTAGTAGCAGGAAAGGTGAGGTAGGAGCAGTTGTTAGGCCCCTAAAAGTGAGGTACAAATGAAGAGCAGAGAAGGGAGCTGCAGGAGAAAGCTCCAGGTGCTGATTTAGTGGTATAGCAATTTAGTGCTATGGCGCTTTAGCTTTTTAGCAAATTACCAATTTTGCAATTTAATGATTTTGGATTTTTTGCAATTTAGAGACTGAGAGATTTAGCAATTTTAGAAAATTAGACAGCTAAACCCAGTTCATTTACTTTGGAGGAGTGGAGAAGGAAAGAAGAATACATTGCAATGAGTGACAAAGTACAGAAACCTGACCTGTATCTGTGCAGGCTATCACAAATTGACAGAAAAACGCAACCATGGGGAGGGCTTCAGGGACCCCCTCCCCTGCACCCTTGACTGAAGTTACAGCCAGGTGAAAGATGCACCCCTGGGCATACCCATCACGGTAGATTTAATCCAGAGGAATGAGGCAGACAGCAGCTGAACCACATGGGACTGGGGGAATGGACTAAAAGTACTCTGCAAACATGGCACCTTTTCCCAAGGGGACCTGTGGGGTTGCTGCATTATGTGTTGCAAAAGACCCCAAACTGCCCCCTCTCCGCGTTAAATCAGCCATGTAGAATCAGCCCAGGGAAACCAAAGGACTACAAACATAATTAAAATTGTGCGCCTTCAAAGAAATAAATCAAGCCTAGGAAACGTGGCCTTCCAGGGTTTTTTTGGGGGGGCCCTGTAACACCCAGCATCCCTCACCATTGGCTCTGCCAACTAGAATTGATAGGAGTTGCAGTCCAATAAGATCTGGGCTGCACATTCCCCACCACTGCGACAGAGAAAGACCCCTGAGGTGCAGAGACGTAGGTGGAACCTTCTCTCAGTATGGAGGACCCGTCACGACGATGTCTTCATTTTTCTTTAAGCCATGTGTGTTCTTCAGCACTGGAAAAGAGGGATGCAAATCTTACATTATGTGACGCACACAATCAAAACAGAACCGGGTGATTTTTATTTACATGACTGCAATTTCTATGGTATGCCGAAGGAGCCACAGGTGCAGAAAAATCTGACAAAAAAATCCCCATCATTAACATTTAATAATGACCTCCTGTAACCTTCTCTTCTGACAAGCCAGTGGAGGCACCAGGTTGGGAGGGGGGCAAACACTCTCCTCTCCCAAACAAGGAGCTTGCCACCCCAGTTGCTGGCAGACAAAGTTGGCCCCACCACTAAGCAGAGGGGAGGTGGCCTCATGAGGTGGTGGAGCAGGAAGAGCTGCTAATTCAACTGCTCTCCCCAGCCTGCCCCTGCCCAGGAGCGCCTGGGGGTTCTTTCTCGCTGGAGCTGCCATTGGTGCCCACTCATTCTTTTGCTCTGCCTGACCTCTCCCGATAGTTGCTGCACAAGGCGGGAGCAGCAGCCGTGTGGCGGGGGAGGAAGGAGCACATGGAGGAGGGCAGGCGGCGGAGTGGCTGCCAAGAAGACCGGTAGGCTGGCCAGCTGGGTGGGGAGCAGGTCTGCTTCTGCTTCCCTTCCCACCTCAGGAGCTGCAGATTGGGGCCATCTCCCCTCCTGAGCTGCGTGTCTGTGTGGGTTCTCTCCTCATTCTCCACCCTGAAACTGGACTCCAGCAGGATCGGGAGAGAAAAGAAAGTGTGGAGGGAAAGAGGACCTCCTGGCTAAGGAGAATTCAGGCAGGGATAGAGAGCTCCATCACACCAGTGATTTATCGCACTCTTGCCTTGCCTGGTATGTGTTTTTGCAGCGGGGTACTCACACGACATCATCCCTGTCCTATACTCATCTCGCTTCTTCACCTCCCTTTTCCATCTTATTTTGGAGCGGGAAAAGTCCAGTGTTTTCTCTCCATGTGCAAAAAAGCTACTCCTCCCTCCTATGTATTGCTGTTGTTGCACTATATTGGACCATCCCATTTTTTGTTGAAATGTGTCTAACTGATGAAAGGGGAGGGCGGGGCCTCAGAAGAACTCCCTGCATGGATTGCACCAGATTGCCTGAAGGGCCTGAACACGTGCCCCTTGCCCAGCTTCTCGGTCGGTTTGGGGGTAGCTCTGGCCACCTAGTAGGCAGATCTTGTGCACACTGGTTCATGGCCCCCTCCTGGGCTGAGGATGTTAGCGAGGAAAGGGCATGGAGACCATCAGGGGCAGAGAAACAGTGCCTCCACCTCCCAAAGCATGGCGGTGATCCTGAAGGACACTATGATAAATGGTATCTTAATCTGCACTCCCTCTGTCCCTCTCCCGAAGAAGGTCATCCAATAGGATGACAAAGGGGCTGTCTTCACGACAACACATTGGTGCCGTGAGCCCCCCAAACCCCATGCTTACGCTCCTATGGGTTGTCCCCACGCTAAGGAGCAAGTGTGGATTTTGCCCTGGAGGAGCTGCCACCACACCCATGCACGGCTGTGCCTGTGCAATGCCACGCAACTGCGCGTCGTTGCATGGGTGCCGCTGCTGGTCTATTCGCCCCTCCAAGTGCTTTTTTTAACCTTTTCCTTTCACCTTCCCATGCCGGAGAAGCACAGAAGCATCCCAGTGGCCATTTGGCTCACTGGCCCACCCCCTCCCCCATCTGGGCAGATAGCAACCAATCAGGAGTTGCCATTTGCTCGGCCATGCCCCCCCCCCGACTCTGGAGCAGTGACAGACACAGATGCACCGTCGTCTCACTTCATTGGAAAAAGTTGGGCTAAGTCCCCGACTTTTTTATTTCAGACCTTTAGGGGAAAGCCCTGGGATGGCTCCACAGTAGTTTCTGCATCATATAAACAACACAGCACCACTGAGGAGCCATCCCCGGGGCTTTCCCCTCATGGAGACACCCCCTGCAAAGCCGATTCCATCCCAAAACTGGACCTCTCTTCAAGCCCCTTACTCAGGAATGGGGTGTTGATAATTAGCATCCAGGGAGGTTTTTTTTTACAAATGGTTGTACCACTGCCTCCTTCAAGGTGGTAGGAAACCCCCCCCCTCACACAATGAGGTGTTCACCACTCCCCTGACCATCTGGTCACACACACACACACACACACACACACACACACACACACACACACACACCCCTCTTGGCCCTTCCCTCGCACAAAGGTGTGAGCTAATGGTAAGAAGAAAGCAGGCAAGTGAAGCCGGTCCGGAGAGCATAGAGTTGCCAGGTCAATCTTTCGAGAGGCCCCATTAGCCTTCAAGAGTTCCACAGCAGTTTGTCCTGTTACTGCACCACTATCGGGAAACCAGAGCCTGCTAAAATGCCCTTTGTGCAAGGCCCTTCTCATTCCCGGGAAAAGGAAACTCCAAGAGAGGAGAGGAGAGGAATTTCACGCACCGATTTAAGCTAACCTGCCCGACCTACTCTCTGGATCAGTGGCAGCTCCAGGAAAGCCACGCACCTTTAGTCTCTGCATAATTTCATAAGCTAATATGATTATTGCTGTTGTTTCCCCAGTTGTGGGCCTGATATTGCCTTGTGCATTCTTTGGGGTGCTTTTTCAACATGAGCAGATACAAGAGGGAAAGGAGATAGTATTGACCTTCAAAGACTTGCTTTCCAGGCCATCAGGCTACAAACCTCAAGGAATTTTCATGAGTGAGTCTGTCCAAAGTAGCATTCCCACATCATTTGACAGTGGCTTGCATGAAGAAATCTGCTTATTGGGAGACAGACCTGGCCCAGAGTCAACAGGCAGCCAGGTGTGAGAAGTTGAAGAGAAATACATCTCATTAATGTGGAATTGTTTTTAGGTTAATAATCTTGCATTAATTTTCCTTTAAAATATTGTCTTTGACCGTTAAATGCTCGCACTGTTATAAAAAGGAATGTAATAAATGATCTTGAAGCAAATTCTCCTGCCAAATGTCATAATTTATTTGCATAATTAGCTCTTAATTTTAATTCAATATGCAAATCCATGCTTGCTTTAAATTGCAGCAGCCTGTTTCTTCAGCCCTAGCTGCCATGAATTTATTGTGATGCGGCTGTTGGAGGAAGGAAGCTTCATTGCTTTCTGGGGATGGCCGGGTGGGGAGGGGCGCTGCTTGCAGGCCGGTTAAATGGCCACTTTTTGAGTTGTTTGGCGCTGGTTCTTGCCAAGCTGATTGCTAATCCATACAAAAGTCCCCCGCACTAGACACTGACATGGGGTCTTGAAGCCTTTTTGTGCTTTCATCCTCTGTAGCTACCTCCAGGAAGCTTTGCATTCTGCACCATCACAGAAATCATTTACATTCAAAGTGTTGAAATTGCTTCACATACATCAGGGCTGGGCAGCTTCAGCAGGTCCAGGGGCCATTTCGCACCCCCAGAACCCATTGGGGGACACTCGCAGAACTATCGCCGCAGAATTTCAATGGCGATGAGAAAAGCACATTTTCCATTTAAAACAAGATGTGCAGGCAGCACTCACCTATGCAAAGTCATGCTCTGGGAAGCCCTGGGAGAGCATGATTTTGCCTCCAAACAGAGTGCATGGTCCCTGTGCACCTTGCTTTAAAGGGAAAATGAGCCTTTTTTCTTGCCACCACTGCACACCACTGAAATTTGGTAGCAATGCTGTATTTATTTATTACATTTCTATACCACTCCTGGGCAGTTCACACAACAGTTAAAACCATAAAATACAAGATGATAAAATACAATACGTAAATTTAAAAGTTTCAAACTACAGGATAAAAATAACCTAGCTGTAGTGCAAAGATTTAAAATACAATACCCAATTTAAAACAGAAACTAAATAACTGAAATGCCTGGGAACACAGAAAGGTCTTTACCTGGTGCTGAAAGGACTACAGTGTAGATGCTAGAAGAGCCTTTCTGAGAAGCTCATTCCACAACCAGGGTGCCACGACAGAAAAGGCCCTCTTCTTAGTAGGCACGCAGTTCACTTCCTTCGGTAGGGACTCCTGGAGAAGGACCGCTGAAGATGATTTTAGGATCCGGGGAGGTGTATATGGAAGGAGATGATCCTTCAGACAACCGGGCCCCAAGCTGTTTAGGGCTTGGGATGTTAATACCAGCACTTTGAGTTGGGCCCTGGCAGCCAGTGAAGATGGAGAAGTACGGGCATAATATGTTCACACTGGCAATTCACCAGGAAGATGCAAAAAGGGGGGGAGGAGGAAGAGGAAGGAAGACACAATAGGCGATGAGGAAATCATGTGCAGGGGAGAAAGGAGAAGCCCACCCACCCACCCACTCAGCCGCCCACCCACTCATGCACACCCAACAGAAATGCTCGCTACAAAGTGGGGATGTGAAGAAGCAGTCTGTGAGTGGTGTTTATAAAAAAAAGTCCCACCTGCCAATGATAAATGAGTGGGATTGCCTGCCTCTGCAAGTGTAAGTGAGTGAAGGGAGGATTAAAGCATGCACGAACCAGGAAAATCCTGCACCTGCCTGTATGAGTGGAAGTAAGAAGAGAAAGTAGTGAGCACATGCTTTGCGTGCAGGCCTCAAGGACCTCCAGCCTCAAAAAGCACTGGCTTCCTCTCTTCTACCAGAGAGTAGGTAAGCTATTGGGGCTGTTTGCATGACACAACAGGCCATCATGCATTGTTTAACTCTTGGTGAGGCTATGGCATGTGTGGGACTTGTGCAGTCACCATCTTGAATATCCAAACCCTGCTTGGGGGTTGTGTCATGCAAACCCAATAAGCGGGGCTTGTGCAGGTCTGTTTTACATGGTCTGTTTTAGGGTAATGTGAGGATCGTTTAATCATCACCATCATTATTTACATTTCTCATCATAAATTTGACCCAAAAACCCCACATTCAACACCACACTGAGATTTCCACCAGGAGGCATGCTGCAAGATTTATTGGGTTGCTTTATAATATGAGGTGTTTGGTTGCGATGGAATGGGTTTGGAGTCTGAAAGGAAAATATTAATTCTCTACTAAATCGAGATTTCTACCAGAATGCATACTGCAGGAACAACCCATGGTTGCTTTGGATCTTGGGATGCTTGGCGGAGATAAAACAGTTTTGGTTATATGGTGTTATAGTTTGAAAGAACTGGTAAGTGGAAGGCTTAAACACCCTCTCCTAGCATCCTATTAAGGGGATGCCAAAGCATCTCTCACTGTCTATGTTTCAAACCACCGTGCCCACCTTGCAGGGCCAGTTTGTTTGCTTCCTGCCAGCCTCTCTGGGCCAGCCTGCCTCTCTGCCCTCCTGATGCCTAGGAGATGTAGATGGGCTGGGTGGGTCAACCCCACAAGCCTATGGCATACTTGCTTCCAGTGCTCCATGGCCATAGCTGCCTGCTGTGTCTTCTCTGTACCCACCTTGCAGGGCTGGTTTGTTTGCTTTCTGCCGGCCTCTCTGTGCCCGCCCACATAGCTGCCTCCTTGCCTCTCTGCCTGTCTGCCTAAGCACCTGCACACTTCTCCAACATGATCTGTCTGGTCCTGCCTTGCAGGGCTGGTTTGTGTTTCCGGCTTTGAATCGAGACAATTCTTGGCTCACTTACAAGTGCCCACATAGCAGCTTGCTGCCTCTCTACCTGCCTGCCTCTCTGCCTGCCTGCCTCTCTGCCTGCCTACCTGCCCACTTCTCCAATATTATTGGTCTGGTCCTGCCTTGCAGTGCTGGTTTGTGTTTCTGGCTTTGCTTTGACTCAATTTCTGAGGCACATTGCTCCCAGCCAGGTAATGTGTGTATTGCAGGCAGCCTAAGACAGGGTTTAACTTTCCTTGTTTCTTGTCTGAATGGGAAGAACCTGAGGATGTGTCAGCTTCAGAACAAAAGAAAAGTAGGAGAGATTTGCACATAAAGGTATAGTGTGAGCTTGAATGAATACACACCTTCTCCTATCCTCCCTTCCCTCTCCTCCTTTTTCATTTGTTTTTTTGCATATTTTAATGTTGTTAATGTGTATACAATTCAATGTATTGTGTGTTGATAAAAAAGTTTTTTATTTATTTGTAGCTCCTGAAGAAGGATCGAGAGATCCGAAACATCAAGCTTTTTATATAATCAGTCCGTTTACAACAATACAATTTTTAAATATTGAAGATATACGTAACAAAAAGTAAACCCCTTTTTCTATTTTCCAACACTAGAGACTATCTCTTCTTTTTCATTGGATTCACATAGTGTTTTTTCCCCTCC
The DNA here is from genome assembly GCF_023053635.1 of Elgaria multicarinata webbii. Lineage (NCBI taxonomy): Eukaryota > Metazoa > Chordata > Lepidosauria > Squamata > Anguidae > Elgaria > Elgaria multicarinata. Next base: position 113,814,726 of record NC_086178.1, read on the forward strand.
TTCATTTTGACATGATGTCTAAGAGCCATTGATAGCTTTCTCCTCCAACTCCCCGTTAAAGCAATCCAAATTGGTGGCCATCACCACATCTTGTGGTAGTGAATCCTAGAGTTTAACTATGTGCCGTGTGCAGAAGTACTTCCTTTTATGAGTCCTGAATCTCCCACCAAACAGCAACATGGGTTTATTGACATTCTCAGAGAATTTTAGAAGATTAGTGAGACAGGACTTGCCTTTGCATTAATCACTTACCATCCGATGTACACAGCACTTACATCTTTAACAGCAATAAACAGTAAAACATAGCAAAATACGTACAACATAAACTGAAGCTAGCAAGGAGTAGGTCTTATTTCTCTCTGTGCAGAGGTTTTTTTTAAAAAAATAGAAACTAAGGGATAAGTTGATTTCTTAAACTTGCTTTGGTTAATGTATTGCTCTCTAAGGCCTAAAACCTGAGCCTAAACTGAAGCTAGCAAAGGGTGGGTCTTATTTGTGTGTTTGTATGTGGCTTTTCTTTAAACATAAAATGAAAACCAAGAGATAAGTTGAATTCTTGCTTTATTTAATAAAGTGCTCTCTAAAGTCTAAAACCTGAGCTTAAACTGAAGCTAGTGTATACTTTTTTCTGTTTCTAAGCAGACACTTCCAATATTTAGTCCTGTACAGTAGCTCCTATCAATATAGAGCTATGAATTGCTTCCCCCTCCTTTATAGCTTGGGATTAGTTAAAATATGTAGCTGGGATTCTTTTCAACTACTCTATTTCACTTACCTTTCCTCATCCAGTTGCTTAACTCGCGTGTGTCCTGACGCTTTGTCACTGGGGCCTCTGGTGCTCGGAGAACTGCCCTCCTTGCTCCTGTGCCTGCTGAGAGAGAGAGAGAGAGATCAAAAATTCAAAGGTGGCTAGCACAATAATCTTTCATGTGTGTGAAATTTGGTGTGTTTCATCCCCTCATCGTGGGCTAGCATTCCTGCAAATTTCAGCCAGTTCTGTCAAATATCTGTTTGTTGATTCCCAGTGATAGTCAATGAGAGACACAAAGTTTATGATTTCCAAATTGAAATTGAGATTCAGACCCCAAGTCTAATTGGGCAGACTCCAAATCACTGTGAGGCAAAAAAGTGGCCTGTTTTTCCTATCACTGTATTGGGCCCTGAACCGAATCTTGTGGTTGGTGCACAGCCCTACTGTAAATTTGGCTGAGTGCCTCTGGGTGCAGCCTGAGTTCGGGATAAAAATGTTTCCAAAAATGACCTAAACGTCAAATGCCTTTTCTTTGCGAAGAGGCTTTTTTCTTGCCTGTTTGGCTGCGCTGTGGAATCTAGTATCATTAAGTCACTCTCAGTTTGCCTGCCTAGGGTGGCAATGGCCCCAGATGCCATACAGCCTAAAGGTCCTTTGGGGGCCCTTTTGTGAAACTCACTGCCTGCATTGTCCCTCGGTGTTAAAACAGGGTGACCATATGAAAAGGAGGACAGGGCTCCTGTATCTTTAACAGTTGCATAGAAGCAGGTGTCATTTGTATACATCATAGAATAGCAGAATTGGAAGGGGCCTATAAGGCCATCAAGTCCAACCCCCTGCTCAATGCAGGAATCCACCCTAAAGCATCCCTGACAGATGGTTGTCCAGCTGCCTCTTGAAGGCCTCTAGTGTGGGAGAGCCCACAACCTCCCTAGGTAACTGATTCCATTGTCGTACTGCTCTAACAGTCAGGAAGTTTTTCCTGATGTGCAGCTGGAATCTGGCTTCCTTTAAATTGATCCTGTTATTCCGTGTCCTGCACTCTGGAAGGATCGAGAAGAGATCCTGGCCCTCCTCTGCGTGACAGCCTTTTAAGTATTTGAAGAGTGCTATCATGTCTCCCCTCAATCTTCTCTTCTCCAGGCTAAACATGCCCAGTTCTTTCAGTCTCTCTTCATAGGACTTTGTTTCCAGACCCCTGATCATCCTGGTTGCCCTCCTCTGAACACGTTCCTGCTTGTCTGCGTCCTTCTTGAATTGTGGAGCCCAGAACTGGACGCAATACTCTAAATGAGGCCTAACCAGGGCCGAATAGAGAGGAACCAGTACCTCATGTGATTTGGAAGCTATACTTCTATTAATGCAGCCCAAAATAGCATTTGCCTTTCTTGCAGCCATATCACACTGTTGGCTCATATTCAGCTTGCAATCTACAACAATTCCAAGATCTTTCTCGTTTGTAGTATTGCTGAGCCAAGTATCCCCCATCTTGTAACTGTGCCTTTGGTTTCTATTTCCTAAATGTAGAACTTGGCATTTATCCCTATTAAATTTCATCCCGTTGTTTTCAGCCCAGCACTCCAGCCTATCAAGACCACTTTGAAGTTTGCGTCTGTCTTCCAGGGTATTAGCTATCCCACCCAATTTTGTGTCATCTGAAAATTTGATCAGCGTTCCCTGCACCTCCTCGTCCAAATCATTCATAAAAATGTTGAAGACCACTGGGCCCAGAACTGAGCCCTGCGGTACCCCACTCGTTGCCTCTCCCCAGTTTGAGAAGGTTCCATTGATAAGTACTCTTTGAGTCCGATTCTGTAGCCAACTGTGAATCCACCTAATAGTTGTTCCATCTAGCCCACTTTTAGCTAGTTTGTTAATCAGAATGTCATGTGGTACTTTGTCAAAAGCTTTGCTGTAGTCAAGATATATGACGTCCACAGCGTTCCCACGGTCCACAAGGGAGGTTACCTTATCAAAAAAATGAGATCAAATTTGTCTGACAGGACTTGTTCTTGACAAATCCATGTTGGCTTCTAGTGATCACCGCATTGAATTCAAGGTGTTTACAGATTGACTTCTTTATAATCTGCTCCAGAATTTTCTCAGGGATGGATGTCAGACTGACTGGTTTGTAGTTCCCAGGTTCTTCCTTTTTGCCCTTTTTGAAGATAGGGACAACGTTAGCCCTCCTCCAGTCGTCCGGCACCTCACCCGACTTCCATGATTTTGCAAAGATAATAGACAAAGGTTCCGAGAGTTCTTCCGCTAGCTCCTTCATTACTCTAGGATGCAGTTCATCGGGCCCTGGAGATTTGAACTCATTCAAGGAAATTAGGTGTTCTTTGACCATTTGTTTATCAATCTCAAACTGCAATCCTGCCCCCTCAACTTCTGCTTCACTTTTTCCAGGGGGGTCATAGACCCGCTTTTGGGAGAAGACCGAGGCAAAGTAAGAATTGAGCACTTCAGCCTTTTCTTTGTCATCTGTTATCAATTTGCCATCCTCATTAAGCAGTTGAACCACCATTTCTTTCCTCTGTCTTTTACTACTCACATATCTGAAGAAAGCCTTTTTATTGCTTTTAGCATCCCTCGCTAATCTCATCTCATTCTGAGCTTTAGCCTTCCTGACGCCATTTCGGCACTTCTGCGCCACTTGTCTGTACTCTTCTTTTGTAGCCTGGCCTTCCTTCCACTTCCTATATGTATCCCTTTTTGTTTTCAGGTCATCTCTAAGCTTTTTGTGGAGCCACATTGGTTTCCTCTGTTGTCTTCTATCTTTTCTCCTTGTTGGAATTGTTTGTAACTGTGCCTTTAAAATTTGCTTTTTTAAATACTCCCACCCATCCTGCACTCCTTTTCTCATTAGGCTCATTTGCCATGGGACCTTACTTATCATAGTTCTGAGTTTATTAAAATCAGCTTTCCTAAAATCCAGAGTACGTGTATGGCTACACTCAACTTTTGTCTCCTTCATAATCAAGAATTCAAGTATGACGTGGTCACTTTCCCCCAGAGTTCCCGTAACTGCCACTTTATCCACTAAGTCATCCCTATTGGTCAATATCAAGTCAAGGCTTGCCGATCCTCTAGTTCCTTCCTCCACTTTCTGTAGGAGAAAGTTATCACCCACACATGTCAGGAATTTCTTGGAAGGGCCACTTTTGGCAGTATTGGTCTCCCAACAGATATCAGGGTGCAACTCCACCTCCCTTTCTATTTCTTCTGTTCTTTTTGAACAAGTTATATCCTTCAATTGCTGTATTCCAGTCATGGGAGTCATCCCACCAAGTTTCAGTTATACCTATCAAGTCGTATGTATACATCATACATATGTATACATGTATACATCATATGAACACACTCCTGCTTGTCTGCGTCCTTCTTGAATTGTGGAGCCCAGAACTGGACGCAATACTCTAGATGAGGCCTAACCAGGGCCGAATAGAGAGGAACCAGTACCTCACGTGATTTGGAAGCTATACTTCTATTAATGCAGCCCAAAATAGCATTTGCTTTTCTTGCAGCCATATCGCACTGTTGGAGAACCTGGTGAAATTCCTTCTTCATCAAAACAGTTAAAGCTGCAGGAGCTATACTAGAGTGACCAGATTTAAAAGAGGGCAGGGCTCCTGCAGCTTTAACTGTGGTGATGAAGAGGACATTTCACCAGGTTCCCCATTGACACCTGCTGAAATTTCCTTATCAATACAACTGTTAAAGATACTGGAGCCCTGTCCTCCTTTTCATATGGTCTCCCTAGTTAAAAGTGCCTCTGTGTCCCTTCTGGATTGCAGTACTTTAGGCAAGCAAAAAGGGTTTCACCTCCCTGATGTACTGTAGGCATCATTTCCTTCCTTTTTTTTTATTTTTTACTAAGGCTATTACTTGTACTCTTTAAGCAATACAAGTCAAGAAGAAACACCCATTTAAGTTGAACCACTTAGTCCAGGGCTAGAGCGGGGTGGCATGAAGTGTACGGCAAAGCCAACGAATAATCTGCTTTGGAGCAAAGCATACATGTTAGGAAATTCTCTGAAAGGGACAATAAGCATAGACAATGGAATATCTTTTTCACTGAGGGAGGGAGGATAATTAAATGTTCCTGCATCAAAGCCATGTCAGTCTACAAGCTGCTCTCCCTTGTAACTCTATCGCATTCACCTCCTGATATGGACTTTTCAGGTGGGCTGATTGTTCCTGTGACTGTGGAAGCATTTAAGTGCAGCGGGCTGCCTACAAGGGGTATTAATTATACGCTGGGAGGTGAGCATGAAGGTTATGAAACATGTGGGGTGGGGGGAGAGGTAGCAGCAGGTGTCACAAGATGGAAGGACACGAGTTTAAAGAAGGGTCCAGTCAAAGGGGTAGTTTGTGCTAAGGGCACGGTAGCGCAAGGTTTGCAGGCAGCAAGGTCTCCAGTTCGTATTACAGCCAGTATTACCGCAGTCATGCTTTTAGATCACTTGGGGCAAGAAAGCAAGCACAGGACCCTTTGTCAAAGTCTTACCTGGAAATGTTAAGGATAACAGGAGAGGGGGCCGCAGTCCACGGGTCAAATTCAGCTTTGAAGAATTAAAACTTTCAAAGCCACCGCACGTGTGCAAGCCCTGGACAAAGGGAGACCTGGAAACCTCTTAGCAGCTAGACTTCTAGACAAGGCCTGAGGACTACGGCCATGTGTTTACTTAGGACACAACCATGTAGTGAGTGCTCTAATGTAGTGCTGAAGACTAAAAGCCCCTTGAAGTCATGAAGAGGCACGAAGGCCTCATAAAGAGAAAGAGGGAGGCTTTAAAACGGTCATTTCCTCTTCCTTCAAGGAGCAGCTGGAATGATAGTGGAGCCAGTGAAAAGGAGGGAGGAGAGTTTTTAGCACAAACCTGTTAATGTTTCCCTGACTCAGATTGCAGAAAGTGGCTTCTACTGCCTCTGTGTGTGTGTGTGTGTGTTCGTGTTCGTTCAGAGGCATGTTCACATTCCATTGTGATTACTTCTCTCCAGGCGTTCCTAATAGGGGTGTGCACGGACCCCCCGCTCCGCTTCACTTGCAGATCCGTGATTTTCGGAGCATAACTGGGTTGGTTTTTAAGCTATCGTTCTGAAAATTCTTGTGCACAGAGAGTCGTGGATGGGGGTCATTTTGAGACTACTCTCACCTCTCTGCGTCGTGCGGGTCGCGCGCTAGAATTTTTTTAAAAATCGGCGGGAAAAATACCTTTTTCAAAGGGCTGAGGGGCAGAGTCAGCTCCCGGTCATGATCACATGATCCCAAAGTTAGAGGAGGGCATAGACAAAACGGGTAACTTGGGATTCTGGGAAACTTCTCTTTCTTCATCTGAACGGACTTTTCCCAGTGTTTTTTAACACAGTAGCCCCACCAAATGCACAAACACAACCTGAAATCATATACTAAGCCAAGAATAAGAGATAGAAACACAGTACTGCTACCCACCCTAACTTTGGCGAACAACTGAAAAGATGTGGTGCAAGGGGATGAGCTCCCCTAGGGCATCTCATCGTGGACGTGCCCCCAATCTCTCCTGCACTGGAAGGCCATTAGAGCCTTCCAAAGAGAGTAAAACGGTGGAGCAATGCCTATCATGAGTCGAAGTGAGCTTTCATTTCTTAGTGGTGGAGCGATGCCTATTATGAGTTGAACTGAGCGTTTACTTCTCAAGCTCAGAGCTGTTGGTGAAGCAATGGCTGTCTTGAGTTGAACTGGCAGCTGCTTCCCCCTCCCCTGGGCACGTCCCCCTATTGCTGGTAAAAGACAGATATAGCCTTTTTTTAAAAATTCTTCTTGCTGTTTATTGAGCAACACTGCTGCTTTTAATTCCACCCTTCCTTTGTTTATTTATTTATTTATTCCATTTTATATGCATTACTGGCTTATCCTTGGCTCACTTCCTTATGCCCCCAGAAATGCCAGCTGCATGCCTGCCTGCCTTCCCTCCCTTCTCCCCTGCCCACCTCGCAGGGATGTTGTGTGTGTGTGGCTTTGACTCAGGGGAGAAGTCCTTCCTGCGCTCACTTGGAGTTTTGGAAGTTCCAAATTTTGCAGGTTTAAGCCCTGCCAAAAAACAGGGGATGATGGGACTGCCTTGAGTCTCGGCGTGCGGCGTATGTATCCCTGGATAAGCTGTCATGGTGGTGAGTTTGAGGGGGTTTTTTAACGTGCAAAATTGACGGAGCTATGGAAAGGGGTGTTGGATTTTCATAAATTCCCCAAAAATCAGGGGACGATGGGACTGCCTTGAGTCTCAGCGTGCGTATGTATCCCTGGATAAGCTTTCATGGTGGCGTGTTTGAGGTTTCTAACGTGCAAATTGACGGAGCTATGGAAAGGGGTGTGAATGGGGTGCCCGGTTTTCAAAAATTCCCCAAAAATCAGGGGATGATGGGATTGCTTTGAAACTTGGCGTGCGTGTGTATACCCCCATGAGGTGTCATGGTGCCAAACGTGAGGTTTCTAACTTGAACAGAAAAAAAGTTGTATAATTTTTTAGCTTTCAATGCAAGCCTATGGGGGGGGGGGGAAAACGGAGCTCCGATCCGGATCCGGAGCTCCGAGCGGAGCGGAGCGGAAGTGGGCGGAGCGGGGGCGGGGCGGAGCGGCCCGATCCGGGAAATGGCGGATCTGCAAGTGAAGCGGAGCGGGGGGTCCGTGCACACCCCTAGCGGAAAGCCGAAAACCGCCGTTTGAGCCGCGCTGTCCCTGTTTGTTGACCTGATTTTTAAAAAATTCTAGCACGCGACCTGCATGACGCAGAGAGGTGAGAGTAGTCTCAAAATGACCCCCATCCACGACTCTCTGTGCACAAGAATTTCCAGAACGATAGCTTCAAAAACAACCTAGTTATGCACGATTATTTCCCGCAATGCAATCCTATGGCGAAATGTTTTCAAGATGGCGACCGGAGTGCTCCGCCTTAACTAGGAGCTCCAAAAAATGGCCGCTTCTCTTCGCCTTGCTTCTAGGGGTCCGCGGTCCGCTTCTACTCCGCCTCTGGGTAAGGCGGAGCAGGCCAATCTGCTACTGCTTCTCCGCTCCTAATCGGAGCGGAGCACATGCCTAGTTCCTAACACATGAAAGATTTTCATGGTAGGCATCCACTCTCTAAGAGGTATGAGGAAGAATGTTGCCATGTGCCACATGTTGTAGTTTGGGGAGATGCCATATTAATGGAATTTTATTAACATTTTGGGTTTGGGCCTGGTACACTGTCTCTTTCCCATCCACATTTTTTTTAAAAAAATTGGGGCGGTCCGTCTCTTAGTACATTTTATTGTTTTATTATGGTTTTAATTTTTGTGAACTGCCCAGAGAGCTTCAGCTATTGGGCGGTATAAAAATGTAATAAACAAATTTTAAAACGTATTAAAGAGGAAGATCTTTATCAGATATGTCACGGGAGAGGGCCTCCATGTTCACAGCCAGTCCACCTTTGATTGCAAGGGGAAGAAAGAAATTCGGACTGCAGTCTGGAAGACGTTGAGTGCTCTGGCAAGCTACTTTCCTCAACCACACTACCCACTTTTAAACAACACTAAAACACAATTATATCTTTCATCTCCGGATCTTTCTCCTGATGTTCACGATCGTATCTCGGCATGTCTTTCAGATATCTCAGCTTGGTTGCTTCATCGTCGTTTGAAACTTAATATGGCAAAGACTGAATTGCTTGTTTTTCCTCCTAAACCTTCTCCTCATCACTCATTCTCTCTTACTGTCAATGATGTTACGCTTACTCCAGTCAAGGAAGCTCGTAGTCTTGGCTTTATATTTGATTCCTCGCTCTCCTTTATTCCTCTTATTGAGGCAGTAGCTAAATCCTGTCGTTTTTTCCTGTATAATATTGCCAAGACTCGATCATTTTTGTCTGTCTCTTCTGCCAAGACTCTTGTTCATGCATTGGTTATTTCTCGGTTGGACTACTGCAACCTTCTTCTCACTGGCCTTCCTTCTTCTCACATCAGTTCGTTGGTTTCTGTTCACCACTCTGCTGCTAAGATCATCTTCTTGGCTCGCCGCTCTGACCATGTAATTCCACTTCTGAAATCTCTTCACTGGCTTCCAATTCACTTCAGAATCCAATATAAACTTCTCCTGTTGACCTACAAAGCTTTTCACGGTCTAGCTCCTTCCTATCTCTCCTCTCTCCTCTCACGCTATTGCCCCGCTCGTGCTCTTCGCTCCTCTGATGCCATGTTTCTCGCCTGCCCACGGGTCTCTCCTTTCCTTGCTCGGCTCCGTCCATTTTCTTCTGCTGCCCCTCATGCCTGGAACGCTCTTCCAGAACATTTGAGAACTACAAGTTCAACCACAGCTTTTAAAGCTCAGCTAAAAACTTTTCTTTTTCCTAAAGCTTTTAAAACTTGATTTTGTTCTGACTTTATACTGTTAGTTTTACCCTACCCAGTGCCTGTTTACCCCACCCTGCGCCTGTTTGCATTCTCTTCCCCTCCTTATTGTTTTATTATGATTTTATTAGAATGTAAGCCTATGCGGCAGGGTCTTGCTATTTACTGTTTTACTCTGTACAGCACCATGTACATTGATGGTGCTATATAAATAAATAAATAATAATAATAATAATAATAATAATAATAATAATAATAATCCTTTCCTACGTGTAATGAGACTTCATGTCTGTCAAGGGAAGGCTCTGTCACTCACAGCCACAAAGCTCCTCCCCAAGTGTGTTCACTCACAAGTAAATCCAAATCTGAAAAGACTGAAAACACTTTGCACATGCTTAATGGAACTGCGAATGATTCCTAGTTTTAATTTTATTTATTGTGATGTCCCATTCGGTGATGTACAGCACAGCATATAATGCTGTAGGTGGGTTTGCATGATTCCCAGGGGGGAAATAAGCCATAGTTTACAAACCACCCTGAAACCCAGCCAGTTACTCTCACTGGGCTTGGACATCATATTTTATTAATTAATTAATTAATTACATTTCTATACCACCCAATAGCCGGAGCTCTCTGGGCGGTTCACAAAAATTAAAAACATTCAAAGTATAAAACAACAGTATAAAACCATAATATAAAATACAATATAAAAGCTCAACCAGATAAAAACAGCAGCAATGCAAAATTACAAATTTAAAACACCAAGTTAAAATTTATTTATAGACTGTTAAAATGCTGGGAGAATAAAAAGGTCTTCACCTGGTGTCTAAAAGCATATAATCTAGGTGCCAAGCGAACCTCCTTAGGGAGCTCATTCCACAGCCGGGGTGCCAAAGCAGAGAAGGCCCTGCTCCTGGTAGCCACCTGCCTCACTTCCTTTGGCAGGGGCTCGTAGAGAAGGACCCCTGAGGATGACCTTAGGGTCCGGGCAGGTACATACAGGAGGAGGCATTACTTCAGATAGCCTGGCCCCAAGCCGTTTAGGGCTTTAAATGTTAATACCAGCACTCATAACCACCCAAAGGCAGCTTATGATCAGCACATGTCGGGAGGGAAAATAACTCGCCGTGGTTTATTTTTATTCTGCGATTGTGAGAACCTGGTCACTGCGTTATCAGTTAGGGTATGGAGTGCTTCAGTAGTACTTTGAACACTATTTATTTATTTATTACATTTCTATACCGCCTATTAGCATCTCTAATGCTATCCTGTGCATGTTTAGAAAGAAAGAACTCCTACATCTCCCAGCAATTCCACATGCACAGGATTGTGCCCTAAAAGCCTCTGAAGATTCTGGAAATATTTCCCTTTCACATTTTTAAATAAAAAAATTATATTGTGCTAATGACTACAATCTGCAACACTCCCGTTTACTTAAATGTAATTCCCATTGAGTCAAGTGAAACTTCCTCACGAGTAAACATGGTGACTCTGAATCACTGAAGCTACTTCAGCCTGCAAATACTTTCCCCTTTTACTGTTATGAAAAGGCAGCTCTTGCAGCAAACAAAGACCACAGAGGGAGAGAGCATTGCCTTTTGTTGAGTTGTTGCCTAGGCACTACACATTTCTTTGTTAGTCGTGCATGTCCTAAAGCACTGTTTTTAGAAACCAAGCCATTTTTAGACACAGGATAAACTTTGAAGATAGCTGCCACGGCAGGATCTACACTACTGCTTTATAACGGTACTGAAGTGCACTGACAACTGCTGGGGCCCAGCACACATTCCATATACCGCTTTCAAACTGTGTTCAAAGTGTTCAAACCTGCTTGGGCAGGATCTACACTACTGCTTTAAAGCACTTTATTAGGGAGACCCTATGAAAAGGAGGACAGGGCTCCTGTATCTTTAACAGTTGTATTGAAAAGGAAATTTCAGCAGGTGTCATTTGTATATATATGTCATTTGTGTATATATTCTCAGCTTGGCTGCTTCATCGTCGCTTGAAACTTAACATGGCAAAGAATGAATTGCTTGTTTTTCCTCCTAAACCTTCTTCTCATCTCTCATTCTCTCTTACTGTCAATGATGTTACGCTTACTCCGTTCAAGGAAGCTTGTAGCCTTGGCTTTATATTCGACTCCTCGCTCTCCTTTATTCCTCATATTGAGGCAGTAGCTAAATCTTGTCGATTTTTCCTGTATAATATTGCCAGGATTCAATCATTTTTGTCTGTCTCTTCTGCCAAAACGCTTGTTCCTGCACTGGTTATTTCACGGTTGGACTACTGCAACCTTCTTCTCTCTGGCCTTCCTTCTTCTCACATCAGTCCGTTGGTTTCTGTTCACCACTCTGCCGCAAAGATCATCTTCTTGGCTCGCCGCTCTGACCATGTTACTCCGCTTCTGAAATCTCTTCATTGGCTTCCAATTCACTTCAGAATCCAATATAAACTTCTCCTGTTAACCTTCAAAGCTTTTCACGGTCTAGCTCCTTCCTATCTCTCCTCTCTCATCTCACACTATTGCCCCGCTCGTGCTCTTCGCTCCTCTGATGCCATGTTTCTCGCCTGCCCAAGGGCCTCTACTTCCCTTGCTCGGCTTCGTCCATTCTCTTCTGCTGCCCCTTACGCCTGGAACGCTCTTCCAGAACATTTGAGAACTACAAGTTCAACTGCAGCTTTTAAAGCTCAACTAAAAACTTTTCTTTTTCCTAAAGCTTTTAAAACTTGATGTTGTGCAGACTTCTACTGTTACTTTCTACTGTTAGTTTTACCCTACCTTGTGCCTGCTTACCCTACCCTGTACCTGTTTGCATTCTCTTCCCCTCCTTATTGTTTTACTATGATTTTATTAGATTGTAAGCCTATGCGGCAGGGTCTTGCTATTTACTGTTTTACTCTGTACAGCACCATGTACATTGATGGTGCTATATAAATAAATAAATAATAATAATAATAATAATATGGGGAACCTGGTGAAATGTCCTCTTCATCACCACAGTTAAAGCTGCAGGAGCCCTGCCCTCTTTTAGAGCTGGTCACTCTAGTATAGGTCCTGCAGCTTTAACTGTTTTGATAAAGAAGGAATTTCACCAGGTTCTCCATATATACAAATGACACCTGCTGAAATTCCCTTTTCTAGGCAACTGTTACAGATACAAGAGCCCTATCCTCCTTTTCAGATGGTCACCTTAACAGTTTTGACAACTGTTGGGGCCCAGGACACAAGGTGTATACAGTTTTCAAAACGTTTTCAAAGTGTTTTAACCTGCTTGGTGTAGATCTGGCGTGGATGTCTCAAAATTATAAAATGGAAGAAAAGATTTAATGGAAAAAGTTTTGCCTCAAATATAAGATGAGATCTCCAGATGTGAACATCCAGGTAAATATTTATTTATTATTTAGAATTTGGATTGCATGTGCGAACCAGGTCAATGAGTGCTCAAGTGCTTTGTGTAAAAATACAAAGATAAAATACATAAAAATACAAAAATCTAAAACATATTTTAATTCTGGGAGTAAATGATATAAAAAAAGTAGTATAATTATTAAAAGCTTGGTGAACAATATCATCATTACCAGCTATCTAAAGGACACTAAGAAGGAGGCTAGCCTAACCTCTCTGTTCTACAATTGGGTGCTACTACACAATTATTATTATTAGTGTTGTTGTTGTTGTTGTTGTTGTCATTTATTACACTTATATACCGCCCCCATAGCCTGGGCTCTCTGGGCGGTTTACAGAAATTCTAAAAAAATAAGATAAAAACGAGTATACCAAATTTAAAATTCTAAAACACAGAACATACATAAAGCATTAAAAGCCGTTAAAAACTAAACATGTGGGTAATTAAGATGTGCCGCTATATGCCTGGGCAAAGAGGAAAGTCTGAACCTGGCGCCGGAAAGATAGCAGCATTGGCGCCAGGTGAGCCTCGTCAGGGAGATAGTCCCATAGTCTGGGGACTACCACTGAAAAGGCCCTGTCCCTCGTTGCAGAAAAAGGCCCTGTCATGAGTTCCCATCAACCTCACCTCTCTAGGAGGGGGGACATTCAGCAAGGCCTCAGATAAGGAGCGCAAGTTTTGGGCAGGCTCAGATGGGTGGAGGTGGTCTTTCAGAAACCCTGGCCCCAAGCCTGTAAAGCATTGCGTAAGTAATGTTATACCTTTGATATTTGGTTTCTTTGCTATTTGGTTTCCCTGCATTTTGAACAGGCAAGCTGACGTTTACTAGCCTCACATGGCCGAGCCAGCTCAGTAAAGTTCGAAAAATACTACTCGAAGGTACTTGGCTTCTGCAGGGAGGCTCAGGATAGTTAGTGCGCTATGTGCTGATGCATCATATGGCCAGGCTGGAAAAGGAGCAGGTGTGCTGCCAGGCCTTTGGACAACAGTCCCACTGTATGTACCATTAGAATCAAGATCACAGGGAGAAAAAGTTTGTTTGGACCCAGTGACATAAGAAGGATCAGGTTTCTTCTCTGACAGCCAGCATCGTGTAGTGAGTGGAGTATTACACTAGGACTGGGAAGACCTAAGTTCAAATACCCACTCAGCAATGAAGATCAGCGATGTGACTTTGGGTAGACCAGGAGTGGGAATGATTCCAGCTGCAGGTAAGATAATGACTGGGTTTGGACAACACAATAGTCAACCATTGCTTAAATAGTCAACCATTGACTACTGTGTCATCTGGTGAGCCTTTTTCACACCGCAGTTATTTCCATGAAATAAGCAGCACAAATAATCACTGATGTTTGTGTTGTGTGGTGGGCTCTGTGGCGTTACACCCCACAAGTCAGTTCCCAAATGTTCCCAAATGTAAGTTTGTAAGCCTGTGGTTTTTAGAATGTTGGCTTGAGTGGGCGGAGTTAGAATGTCTGAGGAGGGGGGAGGAGTGATATATAAGGGAAGGACTGAGGGGATTGAGGAGACTTTTTAGGTACTCTTAGAGTTTTTAGCTCTCTGTGTTTAGAGTACTTAAGTTCTGGGAAATTGGAGGTTCAGGGTAGATAGAGAGTGGTGTCTTTGGAGTGTGGTGTGCACATAGTTGATGTATATTAATCAATACAGATAATAAAGAAAGCTAAAGTGAGAGAAAGGAAAGCACGTATGTGAATGAGTGAAAGGGTTGGATGAAAGGTTTCAAAAAGGGTTTTAAATGTTTTATTTGAACCAAAGCTTGTGAACTTTTAAAAATAAATTTTAATTATTTTGTTTTTAATTACCACAAAAATCCCATGTGTCTGTTTGGCATTTATCATCTGAAGTTTACTCATTTAACACCCACTATGTCAATAATTCACATCAGCACATATAACTCACAGTGCATTATTTTATTATTAAAATCTTTCTCCATTTAACCCCTTTCTCCACATAGTTTGGAGGAAGGTGGTTTTTATCCCTCGCCTCAGGCATATCAAGTGGTGGTGCTTGGCTTGAGCAGGGAGTAGCCGTGGCTGGGCCTGGTGTTCAGAGCTTGTGTCGTGGCAGGCTCCATTGAGTATTTCACATGCCAACAGAGTTGCAAGGCAAGAGCGGCAGAAACCCCTGCTGCTCATGCCCAGCAGGACTATATAGCCATGTGTCAGCTATCTGGGAAGTGGGTGGGGAGCTGCCAATCATGGCAGCCCTGGGTAGGGCGCCGTGATTGGTGCCTCCCCACACGCTCTCAGGAACATGCACATTCCATCCCTGGGTGGGGCACCAATAACAGGGAGTGAGGGGTGCAAGGGTCTCTCCTGTGGCCGTCAAGATCATTGTGCCTCACCTTCCCCGTTCTCCCCAAAGTGGTGGAGAATAGGGTGAGGTGCAAGGATATCTCCTGCGGGGAGAACCGGGAGGGTGAGGCGCAAGCATCTTGACAGCACCCCACCCAGGGATGGGACATGCACGTCCATGGGAGTGTGTGGGGCACAGCTGATCGCAGCTCCCCAAACAGAGACAGCTCATCCCATGAGAATCCCCCTTCATGCTGGCTCCTGACAGTGGAGAGACCCAGCCCAAAGGGGGATTCTCATGGGAACCAGCACCACTATTCAGTGGGGAGGGCAGAGAGGGGGTGGGGGTGGGCAATAGTCAACCCTGTGTTAATACTTAACTCCATGGATGATTATTTAGAGGGTACTATCACATGGTGATAGTCATCCATGGAATTGATTGTTAATACATGGTTGACTATTGTGTTGTCCAAACACAGCTGATGTATTAACTTTTTTAAAGTGGGGGAGGTGGGGCACATTGCCCACTACTGGTTTAGGGCAGCCTTCCCCAATCTGCTGCCCTCTAGATATTCTTGGACTCCAATTCCCATCAGCCCCAACCAGCATGGCTAGTGGTCAGGAATAAAGGCAGTTGTTACTCACTTCCCATTCACATGTTGAAATCAGTTTAAAGTCCTATTAAGGGAAGATGGAGCAGCAATAGGATACTATGAACAAATGGATACTATGATGAAATGGGGGAGATTCCACAGCATACCAGTTGGAGACAGGTTTTGTGTTTGTGGAGAGCCAGTTCCAGAGGACATAGCACACTATGAATTTGACTACTGAATACTGGGGAGCTAAGGAAAAACTGAGTTATTTATTACATTCAACTAACCCATATGTGATACAAAGGGTTGCACTATTTGCAGTGAAAGCTAATAGATATAGAGCAAAGTTTTTAGATACTATTGGTGTGTGTTGTTAGAAAGATTCAGAGATATAAATGGAGTGTCATTGAGAAGCAATTAAAGGTTTCTATATGTCCGCTGTGCTCCCATCTTACTTCCCTTTCAGTAATGCATGTTACGTATTTGATAGCTCTGTAATTTTAACCATATGTAATTTTTATCATATGTAGTATAGCAAAATGTCAAGTTTGTATGTGTTGCAATGATCTGTGGATTGAGCAATAAACGTATATAGCTTCTTCTATGGGATATATAGCTTCTATGGGATATATAGCTTCTTCTATGGGATTTGTAATTTTGCATTGCTGCTGTTTTTATCTGGTTCAGCTTTTATATTGTATTTTATATTACGGTTTTATATTGTTGTTTTATACTTTGAATGTTTTAATTTTTGTGAACTGCCCAGAGAGCTCCGGCTACTGGGCGGTATAGAAATGTAATAAATAAATAAACAGCAAAAAAGCAGAACTTTTCCCTTCTCACCCCGTATTCTCTACGTATGCAATGTGGAGGATTAAGAGTGCACTTAGAGCTCCACCACACCTACTCCTTTTATCCAGTTTTCATCTGCGGTTTCCCCCTCCATTTCCTTAGCGAGTCAAGTGCTGGGGCACTTTCACAGCTGTGCGTTGTTGTGCTCTTTCAGCTCTGCTATGCTAGCGAAATCTCCTGCCTCACTCCCTACGTTCTCCTTTCCCCTGCAGTGTTTTTTTTTTTTTTAAAAAAAAAATCTTTATTTCTGCACAAATACATTAGTACAGCAGCCTGAAATTGCAATTACGGTAAAACAACACACTATACTTTCCTCTAAGATCATATTAATCCAAGGAAGGGAGGCCATTTGTAGGAAGTGGGAGGGAGTGCATGGGCTGAGACCGTTGCTCCTCATTGGCTTGGGAAAGGTTTACAAGGGAGGAGGAGCAAAGGTTTGTTTTGCTTGAGGGAAAGGGTGGGCAGATGAACAATCATTTTAACTAATTTCTTTTGTAAAGGTGGTCAGGTCCTCGCCTTTGCTCCAAGGTAACCAAAGGTGAAGGATCCATTTTCCTTTACTTTCATCATGCGAAGCTGTGCATCTCCAGTTCATAAAATAGAGATCTGCTGGTTCTCTTACTCAAGAGTAAATCCCATTGATTTCAGCTGCATTTACATCCAAGTCATGCAAAAATACAATGCATGCTTACCTTTGAGTAAACCCCATTGAACAGAGAGAGAGTTACTTCTGAGTAAAAACATATAGAACTGACTTTTAACTTTTATTTAAAATCTAAAACAGCAAACTGGAAAAGAGTTATCTGCAACCTTATGCTTACTAATGTGGTCTTACTTCTGTTTCTGTGCAAACAGGTGGACTTTCGCATTGGTAGACTATCAGGAAAAGGGTTTAAGGGTGGGAAATTTAAAAAATTCCCCCCAAAAAATCAAGGGATGAACCAATCTGATTCAATGTTGTCATGCCAAAAGCTCTACTTAAGATCTCTTAAGGTCCCAACTTTCATCTCTTTATTTTTAAAAATGAGGAAGCTGCAGGCAAGGAGGCTGGGGTTGGAGCAGTAAAAATTCCATTCATTCAAATGTTCAACATGGAGTGCTGGAGAGGGAAACTGCCTCACCCTCCCCTTTTGTTAGCAAGACTCCATTCAAAGCACATGCACCCAAAAAAGCAAAAAGCAAAGGGACAGCACTACTCGGAGCACTACTTTAAGGGTGCGTTAAAGTTGTTTGAGGAAAATAATCCAGACTTTCCCTCTCCAAAAAGGAATGGAAAATGGAGGGGAAGAGGTGAAATGAGTGCAGGACAGGTACAATGTCATGTGAGAACCAGGCTGGAGAACCCATACCAGGCACGGCGAGTGTGCAATAAATTGCTGGTGTGATGGAGCTCTTAGTCTGCCATAGTCCTTCAGAATATCTACTTTATATTTTCCAAAACAATACAAACAGTGCTTACCCCATTCCCTCCCTCCTGTATTTAAATAGTAAAGGTTTCATGACTATAATTAAAATCATTATGCAAAAATTAGATAAATTGACCCTTACATAAAAATAATAAATACATAAATAAATACAGTACAATAAAGTAAAACAGTTGTGTCAAACATGTCTCTTTGTTGGCCTGCATTGGTTTTGTGGTAGATCATATTACTCTGCATATAACTCAAGAAACTTTCCCCATATTAAGTGGAATTTATTTTCTTTTAGTAATTTGATCTAATACACCTTTTCATGTGCAGCTAAGGTCAATGGATCTTATTATTATTATTATTATTTATTGCAGTTTTATGCACAATTTGATTCATTTGCTTTCTAGTATTGTAGAATAATATGTTTAGCTGTTAGTGTGGCCATACTAAGCCATGCAGGGTGCCCCTCTTGCAAGTCCCATTTCCAAGAATGTTACTCACTAAGGCCTGGGCATCTTTTCCAGTGGGCTGGTTGCCACGGTGGGCTGTGGTACATGCTGGCATTTATGGATAGCCATTTTGATTATTCAATGAGTGGCCATGGCTTGTTGTGTTGTGAACCAAACTATGGTTTACAACACAACAAGCCCTCACACAACCCACGGTCCTTGGGTTTGCATGACACAATCCATTGACCTTTGTCAGCGAACAATGCAAATCCTACCACATACCATGCTGTGAGATGCTGTAGCATTTGAATCATCCTTGTGTCCAGTTGTGCTCTGTATAAGATCTTGTGCTGTATAAGCTGCAGCTTGAGATCTATGTTTACAGATGTGTGAGAATTTAATTAATGTTTCATAGAATCATAGAATAGTAGAGTTGGAAGGGGCCTATAAGGCCATCGAGTCCAACCCCCTGCTCAATGCAGGAATCCACCTTAAAACATACCAGACAGATGGTTGTCCAGCTGCCTCTTGAATGCCTCTAGTGTGGGAGAGCCCTCAACCTCCCTAGGTAATTGGTTCCATTGTCGTACTGCTCTAACAGTCAGGAAGTTTTTCCTGATGTCCAGCCGGAATCTGGCTTCCTGTAACTTCAGCCTGTTATTCCGTGTCCTGCACTCTGGGAGGATCGAGAAGAGATCCTGGCCCTCCTCTGTGTGACAACCTTTTAAGTATTTGAAGAGTGCTATCATGTCTGCCCTCAATCTTCTCTTCTCCAGGCTAAACATGCCCAGTTCTTTCAGTCTCTCTTCATAGGGCTTTGCTTCCAGACCCCTGATCATCCTGGTTGCCCTCCTCTGAACATGTGCTCCAGCTTGTCTGCGTCCTTCTTGAAGTGTGGAGCCCAGAACTGGACGCAATACTCTAGATGAGGCCTAACCAGGGTCGAATAGAGAGGAACCAGTACCTCACATGATTTTGAAGCTATACTTCTATTAATGCAGCCCAAATAGCATTTGCCTTTCTTGCAGCCATATCACACTGGTGCCTCCTATTCAGCTTGCGATCTACAACAATTCCAAGATCCTTCTCGTTTGTAGTATTGCTGAGTCAAGTATCCTCCATCTTGTAACTGTGCATTTGGTTTCTATTTCCTAGATGTAGAACTTGGCATTTATCCCTATTAAATTTCATTCTGTTGTTTTCAGCAGAATTAAACAAACATGCCATGCAACCCCAAACGTGAGCAGGAGAACATGTTCTCTGAAAATACTCATAAATTCCCAAACTCATGTTCATGCTAAAAAATAAAAGAAAAAAGTGCATGTTTATGTTTTATTCTATGAGTGGGGGAGTACACCTTTTGGGTACACACTTCTGAAAATGCATATCTTTCCACATTCTAAATGTACATTTTCCCCATTCAACCAAAATTACATGGGAACATGGGAAACAAGACTACATGAGCTCCAAATGAGTGTTCGGAGAATCTGGGTGATCACAAAAAACACTTATTCACCTGCCCCTTTTCTATATGAGATGACTTGACAGACTTCGAGGCTGCTTTCCGCTCGATTGGGCTCTGCTTCTGTTCTCAGCCACCTCATTCCATGTTATACAGCTGTAATGTTCTATCTTCTGCTCTGACCCCTTTTAATGCTGCATTTCTTCAACCTTAAAAGTGATGGCAGATCCCCCCCATCCCTTTTGAGGGCTGGACTTCTTTGGCTTTAGTCCCTGAGTAGACTAAACTTGGGCCACAGCTAGACCTAAGGTTTATCATGGGATCCTCCAGGGTTTGCCCCTGCCTGAGCACTGGATCCTCTGTGTGTCACCTAGGTGAACAGGTTTGACCCCTGGACGATCCAGGGTTAAACCTTGGGTCTAGCTATGGCCCTAGTGTTCATAAAAGGTCCCATGCAACTGTCCCAAGCACCTCTTTCAGGGATGCCACATTGTTCCCACCAGCTTAATAATGTCCAGCATTACCTTGAGGAACAACTCCGGAGGTGCCAGAAGGAAAATCATATGATACATGAACCCAAGAAGGAGTCCCAGTAAGAAAGTGAAGAAAATGGGGCTCCTGCCCCATGAGCCTAGCGGGAAAAGAAAGGGCATAGAAACAGAGTTCTATAGAAACAGAGGTAAATGCAGAGGAGCAAGCAAAGGGATACAAGTAAGGTTAAAAATTCCATTGATGTGCAAAATTTCATTTCACTATTAATCCAAGGAAGAATGGCCTCAACCACTTACAATACCGGCATTAATTACCATGGGGTTCTCCCCACACCCCAGACACACATGCACTGACCTTCATCTAGCCCTGACGCAACTATGCCTCTCTCTCGCAGGGGCCACCTCTTGCTCCTCTTGAGTATTTCCCGCAATGCCTGTAGAAGTATGCAAAGTGTCAACCTCAGCTTAGTTTTTAACCTGGAGTGATAGCTTTACTGATTTGCCACTTTACTACTCTTGTTAATGAATTTTTAATCTTCTTAATGACATTAAACACGGAAAGTAATTAAGGAAAACAAGTTTGAAACTGCTGACTTAAACCCTTTATTCAGAACTATTTAATGTAGAATTAATTTGATTTTGCCCATTATTCAAATGAACGCATTACCTTCCCAGGCATTGGTTTTTCCTTCTCTTCACCTCCCCCCAACCACCACTATTTTATTAAATATATCATACTAGAGAGTTTGTTCTTTCCATTGTGATGCAGCCAGTGAGCTCTGACTTCTACCAAAGGCAAGGACAGATCTCTCTTGGGACTCATCATCTTGCTGCAGAAAGGATTCATTTGTTGTAAGTGACAAAGGCCATGTGCCCCAAATGCTTGGCCGCTGCCATCTGGACAGGATCTAGAAGAGGTCTTGGACTAGGAGGAAAACAATATTCTGATGGTTCCAAAAAATGACCTAAAAGATGTCGCAGAACTGATCTGCTCCAACGGATTATCTAGAGAAGCCTCTATAGGCTTCATCCCACCAGCCTTATATTGTGCTGCTGCAGCGAATTCTATGCAATGGACTCAAATGACGTGGATGTTATAGTCTGCTTTCCCTGTGAAGGACTCCGATGACATTGACTATGTCCTGCTGTGATTGCAGTTCTTCTGCCCCTCATAGTGAAATATTTCAGTACGCGGAAAGTTTGGTTCTTCCAGTCATGCAAAAGCACATCGCTCAAACTTTAACATGCATTTTCAAACATTGCACTGTTTTGTGGGGGTGGTTTCAAAGGGAGGGTATTGCTGACCAAAGAGAGGGGTGTGCCAATTGAAAACTTTTCCTTCTCCTGCTTCGGAAATCCCCCATTTTCTCCTTGTGGGGGAAACAGGACCGGCTAATCCCCAGATTAAGCAAATAGCAGCAGCAACAACCCTCACTGACATATATACAGGACTGTGAGGGAGGAAAGGAAAGTTGGGGGGTGGGTGGGAGAGACTCTTTAGATCCGTGTGTGTTTTTAACGGAGCCTTTGTTTCAAAGCATGTGAAAAATGCACCCTCCTTGCCAGCAGCACCCTCATTTTTAAAGATAAAGAGATCCAAATTGGCACAATGGAAGGTCTTAAGGAGGGCTTTCAGTATACCAAATTTTAATCAGATTGTTTCATCTGTTGATTATATATGATTTTTTAAATTTTCCTCCCTTAAACCCTTACAGTTTATAATTTTCCACTGCAAAGGTCGGTAGGTCCATAAGAGCAAAGTAAGACAAGGCTGGTAAGTTTCACCCAAATGTCTTGTCAGATTCAAGTGAAGTCCTTTGGCTGCTTCTGAATCCGTGTTCACAAGAGAAGCAAATCCCAATTCCTGTTGTCTGTGGGGGAGTTGTCCCCACTTCAAACAACCAATAAATGGTACTGGTTCCTCTCTATTCGGCCCTAGTTAGGCCTCATCTAGAGTATTGCTTCCAGTTCTGGGCTCCACAATTCAAGAAGGACGCAGACAAGCTGGAGCATGTTCAGAGGAGGGCAACCAGGATGATCAGGGGTCTGGAAACAAAGCCCTATGAAGAGAGACTGAAACAACTGGGCATGTTTAGCCTGGAGAAGAGAAGATTGAGGGGAGACATGAGAGCACCCTTCAAATACTTAAAAGGTTGTCACACAGAGGAGGGCCAGGATCTCTTCTCGATCCTCCCAGAGTGCAGGACACGGAATAATGGGCTCAAATTAAAGGAAGCCAGATTCCAGCTGGACATCAGGAAAAACTTCCTGACTGTTAGAGCAGTACGACATTGGAATCAGTTACCTAGGGAGGTAGTGGGTTCTCCAACACTAGAGGCATTCAAGAGGCAGCTGGACAACCACCTGTCAGAGATGCTTTAGGGTGGATTCCTGCATTGAGCAGGGGGTTGGACTCGATGGCCTTGTAGGCCCCTTCCAACTCTGCTATTCTATGATTCTATGAGGAGGTACAAAGAAGATCTGGGGGTGGGGATAACAACATGTGTGAGTGAACCTTAATGGATCTCCGCAACGTGCTACAGTAGAGGCGTAAGTTTACAAGTTTTCATATGCTACCCTATTTCTTTGATTCTTGGGGCCTTGCTAGACGAGGCCTTAGCGCACTTTGTGGGCCGGTTTCCCTGCTGTGCGTCCACATGACGCACAGGGGAATCCTGCCCCAGGCCTAAGGCCTCCTTTAATGCGCCATAAGCGAAGTCGCTTATGGCGCGCCTTTTCCGTAGCCCCGGCCTGAGGCCGGGGCTGCGAAATGTCTAGCTACTTCCGTGGCTTTTTGCGGCTACTCACAAGTAGCCGCAAAAAGCCGCGGACTGGGCATAGCGCTCAGCGCTGTGCCCATCGGCCGGGGGGGGGGATCCCAGGGGGGAGAGGGAGCACAGACGACACGGGACACACGGAGGGAGCACAGACGACACGGGACACACGGAGGGAGCACAGACGACACGGGACACACGGAGGGAGCACAGATGACACGGGACACACGGAGGGAGAGGGAGGATGGGGAAAGAGTGGGCAGGAGGCATGGGAAGGGATCAGGACCGGATTTGGGGGGAGGGGGTTAAGTAAAAAAAAAAATGCCTTACCTTCTCCGGAGTTTTCGGGCCCACACGTGGCACCTTTAACAAACAGAAAAAAATGGCCGACGCTGCAGGGCTTCCGCAGTCCCTGCGCGTCGGCCGTCTAGGAGGCGGGGCGGCGCGTGCTAATGTTAGCGCACCGTCGCCTCGCCTCCCTGCCGGCTTATCCTGGCAGGTTTAGCAAGGCCCTAAGATGCACTTTTTTCCCCATATAAACATCTCTAAAAATGGGGTGCATCTTAGAATCGCGGGTGTGTCTTAGGGTTTTTTTTTTCTGTTTGTGGTACTGAAATTAGCGTGCATCTTACAATCGATGGCGTCTTACAATCAAAGGAATATGGTATATAAGCACTACATATAAGCACTTTAAAACATAAATGGGATAATTCGAGGGTAAACCAGAACAAAAGTGTACGTGGGCTGAACCTCTATGAATGTGAAGACTTCCCTAAAGAAGTGCCAGAGTGCCTGGCATTTAGAACCCTGTGATATAGAGAGTAGTGATGCAGGAAGGTAATTTTTGACCCCGGACTTAATAGTTTCACAGCCCCCACCCTGGGATGACCCTGTGTTGCTGTGTTCCTCGCCACCTCTCCCAGTTGTTCCATGCTTTTCCACTGATCTTCTACATTCCTGATATGTTAAAGCAGAAGAGAGAGAAAAAGAACCGTTTGCCAACCTTGATAATAATAATGAAAAAGAAACACTCTGAACATCTGCAGTCTCACATTTTAAACTCACTTAAATCATAGCACTGTCATGAGTACAGGAATAAAATGGAGGTTGCTTCTGCTGGCCTGATGCTCAACACATTTACTTGGGAATAAGCATAATTTTGTTGTAGAAAAGGATATATATATATATATATATATATATATATAGTAAAAATAATAAAATGAGCATCTGTGCCCAAGTTGCAAATGTCCAGCTCCCCAATCCCACCATGAAATTTTGTTTTGTTTTGTTTTTTAAGGAAGAATGATGTGGCAAGCAGCATGCAGCACTGCTCCCATCACCTGTGGCTCTCTGGCCGGCCATTTGGAAGCCCTGTGGGGCCCTGGATTTCACCCCAAGGTCCAGAACATTAGACACCTAAGGAGAAACAGAACCTGGCAACTCACAATGAAGCTTGGAAATGTCAGGTTTCACTTCTTGTAACTTTCCAGTGGTTGTATAGAAAAACATGTGAGTGGTGTACATACGGCAGCATTGGGGGGGGGGGGGGAAACAACCACATTGATTTGAGACGCAACACAGCACTCATAGAATCATAGAATCATAGAATAGCAGAGTTGGAAGGGGCCTACAAGGCCATCGAGTCCAACCCCCTGCTCAATGCAGGAATCCACCCTAAAGCATCCCTGACAGATGGTTGTCCAGCTGCCTCTTGAATGCCTCTAGTGTGGGAGAGCCCACAACCTCCCTAGGTAGCTGATTCCATTGTCGCACTGCTCTAACAGTCAGGAAGTTTTTCCTGATGTCCAGCCGGAATCTGGCTTCCTTTAACTTGAGCCCGTTATTCCGTGTCCTGCACTCTGGGAGGATCGAGAAGAGATCCTGGCCCTCCTCTGTGTGACAACCTTTTAAGTATTTGAAGAGTGCTATCATGTCTCCCCTCAATCTTCTCTTCTCCAGGCTGAACATGCCCAGTTCTTTCAGTCTCTCTTCATATGATGTGTTTATCGCACCATCTTTGCATGCTATTTGTGTCAAAAAGCCCCCGTGTGGAAAAGCAAAGGTTACCATGCAAGAGGAAAAAACCTGAAAATTAGTGTTTTCTGCTGATTTGGTTTCACCTTTTCCAGATGAGCGCTGTCACTGTCACTCAAACACCGTCAGAATGTAGAAAATTAATGTCACTCGGTGAGGATTATATCACATCCCAAAGATAACAAAGCTGAATTGTGGGGTTGACTGGTTGAGGTTTGCAGTGGATAGGGCTACCTGGATTGGACTCCTTTTTGCTTTGGGTCTCTATCCCCCTCCTTTCTGCCCATCAGTGCCCCCTCACAGCATAATCATTATTTTTCCTGCCCTCTATGGAAAACAGTAAACCCATAAAAACCACAGTCTTCTAAAACTCTAAAACTAGACCTCCAATTTATCTTTATTGCACAGTCAATTTTCTGATAGCAGATTTGCCCCTAGGTATGGGCCAAAGTTGCAACTGAGAGAGGAGTTAGTATTATTGTCTCTGAAGATAATTCATGTCTTTTGCAATGTGGTTAGTTCTTTCAACAAACAAACAGTAAGGGACATATACTGATTTGGGGCCCACAAAAGCATTCTTACTTACTCCATCCTCTTCTGTCTCTGAGATCTTCTGCAGTGCAGTCTATATTTTGCTATAATGTGTTTCCCTGGTACATTACTCCTGCGATGGGAATGGCTGCTCTCTTGTTGGCTCATGACACAGGGCAACAGTGCACAGAGCCTTCGGTGGAGTGTTGGGAGTGCTGAAGAAACCCAAAAGTTAGCTCACTCTCCAAATGGGAACTGTCAGATAGCCTTCCTGCCTGATACAGAATTATGTATGACTCGTTGGGTTTTACCTTACCATACCAAAGCAGCTGGTCCACCCAGCCATGCCACCTGTAACATATTGTTCCCTCCCTTTAGAATCAGCTCACCAAATATTACTTTAACAAATAATTATCCCATAGAAAAGCCCTCAATTGGGCAGGATGGCTACTTTGTAGCTTTGGCTCTGTAATGGTTAATCCAGCCACATTCTTAGATATCAGATCATAAGAAGTGCCCTGATGCTGGATCAGACCAAGGGTCCATCTGGTCCAGCACTCTGTTCACACAGTGGCCAACCAGCCATCGGCCAGGGATGAACAAGCAGGACATACTGCAACAGCACCCTCCCACCCATGTTCCCCAGCAACTGATGCACACAGGCTTCCTGCCTCGAATACTGGAGATAGCACCCAACCATCAGGGCTAGTAGCCATTGATAGCCTTCGCCTCCAGGAATTTATCCACCCCCCTTTTAAAGCCATCCAAATTGGTGGCCATCACTACATCTTGTGGTAGGGAGTTCCATAATTTAACTATGTGCTGTGTGAAGAAGTACTTCTTTTATTTGTCCTGGATCTCCCATCAATCAGCTTCATGGGATGACCCCGGGTTCTAATATTTTCAGAGAGGGAGGCTGTAGCTAGACCTAAGGTTTATCCCAGAATTGTCCTGGGGTCAAACCTGTTCATCTAAGTGCCACACAGGGCATCCAGCGCCCAGGCAGGGGCGAACCCAGGATGATCCTGGGATAAACTTTAGGTCTAGCTATGGCCGGAGAAAAATGTCTCCCCTATCCACATTCTCCATACCATGCATGTTTTTGTACACCTCTATCATGTCTCGCCTCAGCCTCCTTTTTTCCAGGCTAAACAATCCCAGCTGATGTAACCTTCCCTCATAGGGGAGACACTCCAGCCCCTTAATAATTTTAGTTGCACTTTTCTGCACTTTTTCAAGCTCCATAATATCCTTTTTTAGGTGTAGTGACCAGAACTGTACACAGTATTCTAAGTGTGGTCGCACCATAGATTTGTATGAAGGCAGTATAATACTGGCCATTTTATTCCCAATTCCTTGTCTTATAATGCCATAGAGTTTGCCTTCTTTACAGCAGCTGCACAGTGGGTGGACATTTTCATCTACCTGTCCACCACAATCCCAAGATCTCTTTCTTGTTCAGTCACCGCCAGCTCAGATCCCATTAGGTCATACTTGAAGTTGGGGTTTTTTGCCCCAGCGTGCATCACCTTACACTTGCTTACATTGCACCACATCTGCCATTTGGATGCCCACTCTCCCAGCTTGGAGAGATCCCTTTGGAGCTCTTCACAATCCCTTTGTGTTTTCACAACCTTAAATAATTTGGTGTTATAGGCCAACTTGGCCACTTCACTGCTCACTCCTAATTCCAGACCATTTATGAATAAATTGAAAAGAATTGGTCCTAATACTGATCCCTTTTGGGACCCCACTATTTACTTTCCTCTATTGGGAGAATTGACCATTTATTCATACTCTCTGTTTTCTGTTTTCTAACCAGTTACTGATCCATAATTTCACCTCTTATTCCATGACTACTAAGTTTGTGCAGGAGTCTTTGGTGGGGGACTTTATCAAAAGCCTTTTGGAAGTCCAAGTAAACATTGTCCACCAGATCACCCCTGTCTACATTTTTGTTGACATTCTCAAAGAATTCTAGTAGAGACAGGACTTGCCTTTGCAGAAGCCATGTTGATTCTTCTTCAGCAGGACCAGCCCTTCTACATGCTTGCTAATTTTGTCTTTAATAATGCTTTCAACCAATTTACGTGGAACAGATGTCAAGCTAACCAGCCTGTAATTTCCTGGATCCCCCCGGATCCCTTTTTGAAAATTGGTGTTACATTGGCCATCTTCCAGTCCTCTGGTACAGAGGCTGAGCTTAGGGACATGTTGCATATTTTTGTGAGGAGATCCACAATTTCATATTTGAGTTCTTTGAGAACTCTAGGATGGATGCCTTCTGGGCCTGGTGATTTATTGGCTTTCAATTTGTCAATAAGGTTGAGAACTTCATGCTTTGTCACCACTATTTGCCTCAGTTCCTCAGAGTCCCTTCCTGAAAACATCATTTCAGGCAGAGGCATCTGTCCTGTATCCTCTGCAGTGAACACCGATACAAAGAATTCATTCAGCTTCTCTGCAATCTCCATCCTCCTTTAGTACTCCCTAAACTCCATTGTCGTCCAACGGTCCAACTGCTTCCTTAGCTGGTTTCCTGCTTCTGATGTATTTAAAGAATGCTTTAATGTTGGACTAGATCTTATTAGCGATGTGCTCTTCAAAATGCTTTTTTGCATCTCTTATTGTTTGCTTGCATCTCCTTTGTGCCATCTTGTGCTCCCTTTTATTTTCCTCACTTGGGCAAGACTTCCGTTTTCTGAAGGAAGCCCTCTTTGCTACAATAGCCTCTTTGAGACTGCTTGCCAC
Organism: Elgaria multicarinata webbii; assembly: GCF_023053635.1. Lineage (NCBI taxonomy): Eukaryota > Metazoa > Chordata > Lepidosauria > Squamata > Anguidae > Elgaria > Elgaria multicarinata. The sequence continues at coordinate 113,842,918 of NC_086178.1, forward strand.
ATTACATCAGAAGTCTTCGATGGAGGGTAACAAGAGTTGTTTCAAGTTTTGTGTCAAAGAAAAATCTTCCCTGTTATGTGCATACAACTGAACTCCTGTGGATCAAGTATGCAGAGTCTAATCTAATCTAAAAGTTCCCCCTAAATAAGGGATGGGGAACAAATTTGTTTGCTTCACATTTTAATAAACACTGGCTTATTTTGCACTTCCTGACCTATTTACATGGAATGCAATTATCCTTCAGTTTTTGCACATGTCAAAATTTTGTGATGTAGTGCTGCAATGGAATGGTATGTATAAAAAACGTACATTAGGAAAAACTGCATACAAAAGTACATATACATTTTCACATAAAGAAAATATTCACAAAATGGGATGGAACAAATTTCTGCTTGACAAAATGCAAAACAGATAGATTTGTCCATCCCAAATGAAAGGGTTAGTGGCACATGAGGATTTAATGCTAACTTGAGTTCATTTTGACATGTAAACAGTTTGGTGCAGTTGCAGAGCATATTTTTGGAAGAGGGCGAGCAGAACTCAGTGCTGACAATAATGGGAAGACTCTCAGACCAGAATATCTTTCTATGTGAAAAATTATATATTGATATGCTTATAATACGCACACACTTGTGTCATTTAGGCTTGCCTTTGATATATACACCAGAGCATAGGAAATGTCAGTTGCTGGTAAATAATGGGAGGATTATGACAATTGGACAATTAATGGAGCCATTCAGTTGGCTTTGACATTTATTGGTGTATTTCTGCATTTGCTGACATTTTCCTTTTAAACCTTAAGAATTACTGATAAATGACAATGCTCATCAAAATTCTGGCATTTATCCATTCCCAATATTCTTCCTACTTGGCACACTATTAAAAGGCCAAAATTCTGTTGCACTCCAGCATGACTGGAAGAAAGGCCACACGAGGACAGGGCCTATGCTAGGGTGACCATATGAAAAAGAGGACAGGGCTCCTGTATCTTTAACAGTTGCATAGAAAAGGGAATTTCAGCAGGTGTCATTTGTATATATGGAGAACCTGGTGAAATTCTCTCTTCTTCACAGCAGTTAAAGGTGTAGGAGCTATACTAGAGTGACCAGAAAGAGGGCAGGGCTCCTACAGCTTTAACTGTTGTGATGAAGAGGAAATTTCCCCAGGTTCCCCATATATACAAATGACTTCTGCTGAAATTTCCTTTTCAGTACAACTGTTAAAGATACAGGAGCCCTGTCCTCCTTTTCATATGGTCACCTTAGACAGGGCTGCTGTATCTATAACAGTTGCATAGAAAAGGGAATTTCAGCAGGTGTCGTTTGTATGCATGCAGCACCTGGTGAAATTCCCTCTTCAACACAACAATTAAAGCTGTAGAATGAAGAGGGAATTTCACCAGGTGCTGCATGCATACAAACGACACCTGCTGAAATTCCCTTTTCTATGCAACTGTTAAAGATACAGCAGCCTGTCCTCCTTTCCATATGGCCACCCAATTAACAGCATGTAAGATGCTGTAAAGGGCTGAAGTAGGCAGGAGCAGATCAACAATAAATGGAGGCCCCAACTTATGCAAGTGGAAGCGCTTTTTCCCTCTATGGTAAAGTGACCATCTGGTAAAAACAAATAGTTCTAAAGAAATACTTTTAGATGATGCATGTATGTGTTCCAGCAGGCCTTACCTTAGAAGAAGTGAGGCATTCCTTCCTTTTACACTAGGGGGAATATGCCTTTTTCAAGACGGCACCTGCTGCTATATCCACTTTTTATAAGCATTTGCATTTAAAAAAATAAATTAAAAAAATCTGCTGACCTTTTCAATTGATCAAAATGTGTGTTTTTTATTAGTATGACCAAGCAGAAAAAATGTTGTACTATACCTAAAATGCAATTGCAGTATCAGTATGAACTGATAAAGTGTTCTTAATGCTTTTAAGGGGCTTCTCTGCCTTTAATTATCAGATTCCTCTTCACTGCTTCAACCTCTAATTGTTTCCTATTCATCCTGGCTGAGGCATTAATAATGAATTGCCTCAAATTAATTCCTAATTCTTCATGGATGGCTTAACTGCTGGTTTCTGCTAATTATGCTTCATTTTATTGCAAAAATGTGCTATTTTTCCATTTGTATAAGAAGAAATAAATAATAGGAAATGTGATTAAATTCCACCCCAAGGAAACATGAACTGACTAATTCAAGGACAATTTATCATTACTGCAACACAGCACAGAATTGGAAGCAATTAGAAACAGAAGTCACAAGGGGGAAGTTTATAATTAAAGTTGCAGGGGATCTTTACTGAATGGGCTTACATTTTATACAAATTTTTAGAAGGATATTGGTCATGGTGATGGGCATTGCTGGATAACCCATGTAAATTCTGCTTCCAATTGCTTAAGGAAAAACAATGCCTCAGCAGCATTGAAAGGACCCAGTGATGGAACAGCCATAGAAAACAGACCACAATGTGGCACACAACTGAGATAGAGCTAATTCTGCCCTTCTTCTCAAACAACAGTGGCAGGGGGAAGTTTTAGCCCTCTTCTTCAGTGGTATCTCTCAGTGCCAACCTAGGAATGAATTGGTTCCATTCATTCCCATGCAGAAAAAATATGGTGTCACACTGTGGAACACATTGTAATAGGACAAAAGCCTGCCCACTCCCCTTGACAACAGAGATCGGGAAAATCCACTTGTGTCTCCAAGTGTACTCGAAGGAAGGGGAACCAAACTCCCAAGGATCCTCCTGTATCTCCTTTCCACAAATGCACACACTGGGGTGGGTTAAGGAGAACAGCCTTTTAACCTGTGTCTTTCAATCCAGTGAAGTGATGTTACTTCATTAGGATAAGGTAAGCTTCCCATTGGAGATATCCCTGCCTTTTGGACCAATGCATATTAGAAAATGAGCAGCTTTGGGGGCTACAGACCATTTATCTGACCCTGCTGCTGTAAAAATTCAGTTCCATCATCTCCTTTTTGCATGGGTCTGTGGGGAAGTCATCCCACTCTGCCACCAGGTGTTGTCTGTCAGACACTGACCACAGGCTTCAGGCTTCAAACAGGTGTTTTTAACTATGCTGCTGTATTTACAAGGTAGCGCTCTAAACATGGGTCCACAGAAGATTTTTCTAGGCCAAGAGAAGCGAGAACAGTGTATGGCGTCTGGACAGGGCACCATCAGTTCAGAACACATAAATGAATCAGTGTCACCAGGACTGGCCCTGTAATGACACAGCCTGATGCAGGGTCATCAGGGGCGGATCCGCACGTCGGCCCCAGACCGCATTTATGCGACCCCAGGACACCCCGAAAACGATAGTCTGTACTTGCCTGTAAAAAGAAATGAGGAAGAGACGCCGACGCCGATGACGCCGACGACGCCACCCAGCTTCCTGCTCCCCGGCCGGGACGGAGAGCTGGGTGGAGAGCGGAAAAAGCTCTCTACCCCGCCTTCTTCAAAAAGAGCTCTCCGAGCCGGCCGGGGAGCAGGAAGCTGGGTGGCGTCGGTGTCGGTGGCGTCATCGGCGGCGTCTCTTCCTCGTTTCTTTTTACAGGCAAGTACAGACTATCATTTTCGGGGTGCCCTGGGGTCGCATAAATGCGCTCTGGGGCCGACGTGCGGATCCGCCCCAGGTGGCGGAATGGGAAGAGTGCCAAATTGCTGTCCCCCTCCAAAAGGCCTGCTACTTGTTGGTGCTGTCAGCTGCCTGCTTGGCTGGTCACCTGGCCACACGCTCCTGCCCACCCAGTGGCTCGATCCTTTCCACCCACCCACCACTCCTGCATACTCCCCCACCTGGCCACTCTCTTCCACCCACCCACCATGATTGGTCAGCCAGCCCAGCTGGCCACTCTGACGCACATGTCCAACTGGCAGTTGGTCTTGCCTTTTGTCCAAGTCCCAGGGCACCTGGGATAGGTTGGCCAAATTCTTGCGATAAATCTTGAACTATCGCAAGAGGTCCTGACCCTCTCGCAATTGTTCAGGACCTCTCACGATATTTCAGCGTTCTAGTTCCCATTTGGCCATGGAAGCTCACTGGGTGACTTTGGGCCAGTTACAGATCCTCAGCTTGACGTACCACACAGGATTGTTGTTGTGAGGATAAAATGGAGAGGGAAAAGATTATGTACACCACCTACTTTGGCCAAGTACTTTCTGTTAGCTCAACGTAGTCCATTAGTAGTGTGGCTTCCAGTTTTCCTGCTTTCAGCTCAACTTCATTTGCCCCTGGAGTGTGGATCCTCTGCAGCACTTTCCATCCTGGCTTTTTCTGGTTTCTTTCTTGCCTGAATTCCCCCCTGAATTCTTTGACTGCTCACCAGATCCCCTTATGTATGCTACTTTAGCTGCCGTCCCTTTGGCAAACAGAAGAGCATTAGAGTTTTTCTCAGATTATATATCGCCTAGTATCTCAGTTTCCTTTCCTCTGGGTTGATTTTTTGTATTTCCTGTGGCCTTTTGACCTCCTGACAAGAATAGGGTGACCAACTGTCAGGATTTCCCCGGATTTGTCCTGGTTTTTGTTCTTTCCATGGTGTCAGGGGGGATTTTCTATCATTTTCAATAATGTCCTGGAATGACACACCTTCCTCTTTAAGGCTGCCATTAGCATGGCAGGAGGGAATGACATGCTTTCTTGAGGCACATCATTCCCCCACCCCGAGCTCCAATTGAGGTCTTAAAGGGGAAAGTGGGTCATTTGTGGACATTGTAGAAAAGGCCCCAATTGGAGTGGATGGTGGTGGTGCAGAATGAAATCCTTTCCCCTCCTCCACTCCAATTGGGTTCTTTAAGGTGGCGGGGGAATAACATACTTTTTGCAGGACTCAGAAAGCTGCTTCCCCACACACACACTAGGTGTCCTCTTTTTTGGTTTCCCAAATATGGTCACCCTAGATAAGAACAGCCTTTAAACAGAAAGCAACCAGTTTGCAACTAAGAACAAAGCATGGAATGGCTGAACAGATCCATTCCTTCACAGGAACAAACCTAAAGTCCAACTTGCTACAGCACAAACATTCTCTGGGTTGACATCTGGCCCAGGCCATCCAGAGCCTTCTCTCCCCCCACACCATATATATATATATATATATATATATATATATATATATATATATAATTCTTCTATGTCACCATGTCTTTATCTATCAGTATAGACACTGTTAGACTTCCTTAGCAATTTCCCACTTAAATATATATTAAATCTGATAGCACTGTGGTCCCTGTTTCTAAATGGTTTGACAACACTCACATCTTGCACTAGGTCCTGGGAGACACCATTAAGGTTTAAAGCCAGGGTCTCTTCTAAAGATCACAAGCCTTCCATGGAGAGAGAGAGAGAGAGAGAGAGAGAGATGTCTGTGCCAGGCGATATGTCTGCTGTCACTCCATACACTTGGGAAATGACCCAATAGAGTTAGGGGTGGGCAGCTCGTGGCCCTCCAGAGGTTTTGGCCTATAGCTCCCATCAGCCCTAGCTACCATAACCAATGATGAGGGGTGGGGTGAGTGGGAGTTGTAGGCAAAAACATCTGTGGAGGGCCACAGCTTGCCCATTTCTGCAATACAGAAAACACAATCGTGTTGCTATGGGAGGCATTCTGGTGTTATTAGTTAAGGGAGGGAGGTTGCTAGGGAGGGGCCGTAGAGCTGCAGCTTTGCATGCAGAAGGTCCCAGTTTCAATCCTCGTTATGCCCAGGGAGGTCTAGGAAAGAATCCGGCCTGAAACCCTGGAGAGTCGCTGCCAGTTAGTGTCAACAGTACTGGGCTAGATGGACCCAGGAACTGGCTCAGTATAATGCAGCTTCCAATGTTCCTAGTTATGGGGTATTTGAGAAAACCCACTAGAGAAAAGCTTTCTGGAAAAACTCAGACTTCGTTACACATGGCAGAACTGTCAGTCCTGAGAAAAACTGTGAGTAAAAGTTTCCGTCAGAATTGGCACCGTTTAAACGCCACCCCCATTAATGGCACGAAATAAAATAAAGATCAATTCAAAGATGATATGCAATTAATCTGATCACTTGGGCTGCCGAGGCTAGAATCAGAAAATTGTGATGCCAACTGAGCACAGGGCTCAGGGTAAATATGGCGCTGGCAGGGAGGCCTCCCTCCCACCCTCGCAGTGCCCAAATACTGTCCCCAGGGGATCCAGTGCTCAAACAGGGAACCTCTTAGGGCTCTGCAGGGTGGGGGTGGGGTCTGCTTCTGGAGTCAGGCAGAGGGCCTCCCCACAGGTCCTTCCTTCGCCATCCTTTCTTCTCCGGGGCAGAGGCTGGGGTCAGGCTTCCTGCCCTCATTCCCTCTCTCCTGCATCTCGCTTGCCTTTCATCCCTAGGATTTGTCTCAGAGGGAGGCAAGATATCCCACTGCTCAGGATGAGGGAAGAGCACAAATGCCAACGGCAGGCTTGAAGTGGGACTCCTCACAAAGCCCACTTCCTTCTGTGCTGGACGTGCTAAAAAGGAGGACACCGAATGGCCACTGAAACGCATCACCGGTTCATTCCAAACGGCCATAGGAAATCATGGGAGGAGTTTAGGGATCATCTTCAAATCAAAATACCTAAAGGGGATAAACATTTACTTTCCATAGAAAAGTATACAGAATCAAAATACTTCCTAACAGAGTGGTTTTTAGGGAACAACTCCTGTGGCCCCCCAACACAGCGGTTCTAGAGATCATCTCCAAATACAAAAAGTAAACAGAATGCATTAAATAGAGGGTAATGGCAGATTCATAAAATGCTTTATTAATTTTAAAACCTTGAACTTTAAAAAAAATGTTTCCTAAAAATCAAAGTATTAACGTATCTACTTCAAACTTGGCTTGGCTAAAGCCCTACTTAATAGCTATCATGTTGCCAAGATTTCTCTCTTTATCTTTAAAATGACAGAACTGTAAGCATTTTTGTTAATTCCCATTGACTATAATGGAGCTGTTATTAAAAAACGGAGCAGCCCCTCAACAGAGCTTCGAAGTTTGGAGTGGTGCCCCACTTTGAATTTCAAAGCAGGGCAGAGCTGCTCCACACAGTCCTACTATGGGCTCCATCACACCTACTTTTTTTAATCTGGTTTTCATCTGCGGTTTCCCCCTCCATCTCTTTAGTGAGTCAAGCGCTGGGGCACTTTCACATCTGTGCGTTGTTGCGCTCTTTCAGCTCATGTATCTTTTCACCCGGAGCGCTACTATGCCGGTGGAATCTCCTACCTGGTCCCCTACATTCTCCTTTCCCCTGCAGTTAATTTTTTATTTTTAAAAAAGATTTCTTTATTTCTGCGCAAATACAATAGTACAGCAGCCTGAAACTGTTCAATTATGGTAAAACAACACACTATGCTTTTCAATAAGATTGTATTAACCAAACTCCGAGGAAGGGAGGCTGTTTGTAGGAGCAGGAGGGAGCCCATGGGCCGAGACTGTTGCTTCTTTTGAAAAGGTGGTCAGGTCCCCTCCTTTGCTAAAAGGTCGCCAAAATGCTTACATCTGCGTAATTTTTAAAGATAAAGAGATCAAACCCAGCATGGTGATAGATCTTAAGGAGGGCTTTAGGCATGCCAAGCTTGAATCAGTTCCATTCATGCCTTGATTTTTTAGGATTTTTAAAATTTCCCCCCTCAAACCCTTTTCCTGATAGTTCATCAATGCGAAAGTCCACCTGTTTGCAATTGAGAAGGGTCTATTTTCATAGAATCATAGAATCATAGAATAGTAGAGTTGGAAGGGGCCTATAAGGCCATCGAGTCAACGCCCTGCTCAATGCAGGAATCCACCCTAAAGCATACTTGTCAGATGGTTGTCCAGCTGCCTCTTGAATGCCTCTAGTGTGGGAGAGCCCACAGCCTCCCTAGGTAACTGGTTCCACTGTTGTACTGCTCTAACAGTCAGGAAGTTTTTCCTGAAGTCCAGCCAGAATCTGGCTTCCTGTAATTTGAGCCCGTTATTCTGTGTCCTACACTCTGGGGTGATCGAGAAGAGATCCTGGTCCTCCACTGTGTGACAACCTTTTAAGTATTTGAAGAATGCTATCATGTCTCCCCTTAATCTTCAATTCTTCAGGCTAAACACGCCCAGTTGTTTGAATCTGTCCTCATAGGGCTTTGTTTCCAGATCTCTGATCATCCTGGTTGCCCTCCTTTGAACATGCTCCAGCTTGAAGTGTGGTGCCCAGAACTGGATGCAATACTCTAGATGAGGCCTAACCAGGGCTGAATAGAGAGGAACCAGTACCTCACACGATTTGGAAGCTATGCTTCTATTAACGCAGCCCAAAATAGCATTTGCCTTTCTTGCAGCCATATCGCACTGTTGGCTCATATTCAATAATTCCAAGATCTTTCTTGTTTGTAGTATTGCTGAGCCAAGTATCCCCCATCTTGTTTTTTTTAAAAAAATTCTTTTTATTAACTTTTACAACAGTTAACAAAATTAAAAAAAACATAATACATAAACATTAAATAGCATTTGTATCATATATTCAAACTAGTCTATTAAACATATTCATGCTAAACATAAAAGTGCACCCCCCACCTCGGGATCTCATTCCTGTTTCCAGAAACTCATAGGTTCTTCTGTTGGTGGTTTCCCGCTTCCCTTAGAAAACACAAATACTAGGAACTTTTTCCAAATTCCCTCAAAATCATTCTTTTTTACTATACCTCTTTTCATTTTAATATTACATGTCAATTTATCATTAATAGCAATATCCCACACTTCTTTATACCATTCTTCAATACAATAATCTCCTTGTGTCTTCCAGCTCCTAGCTACGATTAACCTTGTAGCTGTCAGCAAATTCGTTATCAGTTCCTTAGTTTCTTTAGTACATTTAAGATCTTCTTGCAGTGAGAGTAATGCAATCCTTGGTGTGTCCTCTATTTTCATTCCAACAATCTGCTCAATCTCAGTGAACACCATCTTCCACAACTTTTGCACATATTTACAATCCCACCACGTTCCTTTTTCACCACAACCCCTCCAACAATCTGCTGAATGCTGATTATTAATCTTGTTTAATCTAACTGGAGTTAGATACCACCTCCATACAATTTTATAATAATTCTCCTTTATTCTTACTGACATATTTCTCAACACTCTCTGCTTCCATAGTCCTTCCCAACTCTGCTGTCCTATCTGTATCTTTAAATCTGTCTCCCAAACCAATTTTCCTACACTATCTGACACTCCATTCTCAATTAATATATCATATAATTGATTCATTAACCCTTTTGTCCCTATATTTTGTCCCTTATCGATTTCTTTTTTTCCAATTAATTGCTCAAACTTCGTCATCTCTCCGCACTCTCCAATTTCTCTTACCCAATTTTTAGTCCATTGTTCCAATTGCCCATAGTTTAACCACGTTAATTTTATATCTTTCAAAACCTCTTCCATCTTCTCTCTTGTATTCATCTCTCTTAACCATTCTCTTAATTTCATTTTATTTTTCTCTATTAAAACTTTACTTAATCTATTCTTTAAATCTTCAGGAAAATTCTTTAACATTATCACCGGTGAGGGAGGAAGCAGCAGCCAGGCACCTCTCCACCGTGCCTGGGTCCAGCTCCAGCTGAGAGCCCCCTCCCTCCTGCTACCAACTGTCTCTGCAGAGGCCACCAGTGAGGGAGGAAGCAGCAGCCAGGCACCTCTCCACCATGCCTGGGTCCAGCTCCAGCTGAGAGCCCCCTCCCTCCTGCTACCAACTGTCTCTGCAGAGGCCACCAGAGAGGGAGGAAGCAGCAGCCAGGCACCTCTCCACCGTGCCTGGGTCCAGCTCCAGCTGAGGGCCCCCTCCCTCCTGCTACCAACTGTAACTGCAGAGGCCACCAGAGAGGGAGGAAGCAGCAGCCAGGCACCTCTCCACCGTGCCTGGGTCCAGCTCCAGCTGAGAGCCCCCTCCCTCCTGCTACCAACTGTCTCTGGAGAGGCCACCAGAGAGGGAGGAAGCAGCAGCCAGGCACCTCTCCACCATGCCTGGGTCCAGCTCCAGCTGAGAGCCCCCTCCCTCCTGCTACCAACTGTCTCTGGAGAGGCCACCAGAGAGGGAGGAAGCAGCAGCCAGGCACCTCTCCACCATGCCTGGGTCCAGCTCCAGCTGAGAGCCCCCTCCCTCCTGCTACCAACTGTCTCTGCAGAGGCCACCAGAGAGGGAGGAAGCAGCAGCCAGGCACCTCTCCACCGTGCCTGGGTCCAGCTCCAGCTGAGAGCCCCCTCCCTCCTGCTACCAACTGTCTCTGGAGAGGCCACCAGAGAGGGAGGAAGCAGCAGCCAGGCACCTCTCCACCATGCCTGGGTCCAGCTCCAGCTGAGAGCCCCCTCCCTCCTGCTACCAACTGTCTCTGGAGAGGCCACCAGAGAGGGAGGAAGCAGCAGCCAGGCACCTCTCCACCATGCCTGGGTCCAGCTCCAGCTGAGAGCCCCCTCCCTCCTGCTACCAACTGTCTCTGCAGAGGCCACCAGAGAGGGAGGAAGCAGCAGCCAGGCACCTCTCCACCGTGCCTGGGTCCAGCTCCAGCTGAGAGCCCCCTCCCTCCTGCTACCAACTGTCTCTGCAGAGGCCACCAGTGAGGGAGGAAGCAGCAGCCAGGCACCTCTCCACCATGCCTGGGTCCAGCTCCAGCTGAGAGCCCCCTCCCTCCTGCTACCAACTGTCTCTGCAGAGGCCACCAGAGAGGGAGGAAGCAGCAGCCAGGCACCTCTCCACCGTGCCTGGGTCCAGCTCCAGCTGAGGGCCCCCTCCCTCCTGCTACCAACTGTAACTGCAGAGGCCACCAGAGAGGGAGGAAGCAGCAGCCAGGCACCTCTCCACCGTGCCTGGGTCCAGCTCCAGCTGAGAGCCCCCTCCCTCCTGCTACCAACTGTCTCTGGAGAGGCCACCAGAGAGGGAGGAAGCAGCAGCCAGGCACCTCTCCACCATGCCTGGGTCCAGCTCCAGCTGAGAGCCCCCTCCCTCCTGCTACCAACTGTCTCTGGAGAGGCCACCAGAGAGGGAGGAAGCAGCAGCCAGGCACCTCTCCACCATGCCTGGGTCCAGCTCCAGCTGAGAGCCCCCTCCCTCCTGCTACCAACTGTAACTGCTGAACTTTCCAACTAAGATTGTAGTGCCTGAGTTTGCTTTCCTTCCCCCCTCCTCCTCCTCCCTCCCAATCCCCTTTCCTTTTGTTTCGTGTCTTTTAGATTGTAAGCCTGTGGGCAGGGACTGTCAAGAAATACTTTTGTAAGCCGCTGTGAGAGCCTTTTTTGGCTGAATGGCGGCATAAAAATCCTTAAATAAATAAATAAATAAATAAATAAATAAATAAAAATAAATAAATAAACAGGAGCTGCTTGAGAGCAATTCCTTTTTATATTTGTTCCAAATTTCCCAATGGAACTTCAGAAACTGATTACCTAAATCATCAACCCATTTTCTTTTCCCTCTTTCCTTAAAAAATACATTCTGCAACTTTAATTCTATATTACTTTTGCTTTTTTCCTCCATCCAATCTAAATCACCTACACCTATAATTGCTTCAACAATATGTCTTAACCTATTTGCTACATAGTAAAAATTAATGTTTGGCAGTCCCAGTCCTCCCTTTCTTTGGCTTAAATACCATTTACTTTTATTAATCCTTGATTTCTTCTGTGCATTACAATAATTATTTATAATATTCTGCCAACTTTTTAACTCTAAATCTGAGATTCTTATTGGTAGTATCCAAAAAACAAAATTAATCTTAGGTAAAATCTTCATCTTTATTAAAGCTATTCTCCCAAACCAAGAAAGGTTCAGTCTCTTATATTTTTCTAATTTTTCTAATATCTCTTTTTTTAAACCACTTAAATTCTCGTTTTCTAAATCTTCTAAATTTTTAGTAATCCTAATTCCGAAATATTTAATTTTTTCTTTACTTTTCAAATCTGTAACATTCCCTTCCCACTCCTTTTCTTCCTTTTTAGTATAGTTAAATGACATCAATTCCAATTTTGCCCAATTTATTCTTAACCCCGTAACTTCTTCAAATTCTTTCAACTGCTGTTTAACTCTCTCCATCTTATCAATAGGATCTTTAATAGTTATCAAAGTATCATCTGCAAACATATTCAGTTTAATTTTATTTCTGCTACCTATCCCCTCTATCTCCCCATCCTCTAACTCCATAACCACTACAAACAAAGGTTGCGAGAGTGGGCAACCTTGTCTTGTCCCTCTGGCTAGTCGTATCTTGTCCGTAACTCCATCATTTGCTTCCACTACGGCTGTATTTTGGGAATATAACTGCTCTATTATTGCTTTAAATTTATTTCCAAAACCCATTTTATTTAGCGCTTGCCAACTCACACAATCAAAAGCCTTAAAAATATCTAACGCTAAGATACCCGTTTTAATCTTTGACTTTCTTATCCCATGAATTACATTCAGAACTCTACCTACTAAAGTGTGCATCTGTCTTCCTTCTATAAAACCACATTGGTCTTCCCCTACATACTTAGCTATAAATTTATTTATTTTTTTAGCCAAAATAGTTTAATTTTTTTTTTTTTTTGCATCTTGATTTATTAACGAGATCAGTCTATATGAATCAGGGAGAGCCAGATCCTCATCCGGCTTCGGAATTAAAATTATTACAGAGTGCTCCCATGATTCTGGAATCTTCTCCCCTTCCATTATAGCATTATATAACTTCAGTAACTTTGGCACTATAAATGGTTTAAAATTTTTATAAAGCTCTGGTCTTAGCCCATCAGCCCCAGGTGATTTCCCTACTTTCAACTGGTCTATAACCTCTTCTATTTCACTTTGCAATATATTTTTATCCATTATTTCCTTATGCTCTTGTTCTAATCCCTTCTTCAAAAATTTATCCACATACGTATCCATACTCAACTTTTGGGTATCTTTTTCCTTATATAACTCTTAAAAAAATCCTTAAATGTTTTTATTTTGTCCTTCATCTTGTGACAGTAATTTCCTTGCTTATTTTTTACTGATCCTATCCCATTTTTAGCTTTTTCCTTTTGTGTGAGCTTAGCAAGCATTTTTGAATTCTTATTACTATTTTGAAAATATTCCCTTTCATATAAATTAAATTCCTCTGAACTTCTGCTAAATTTATATTTTCTAACTCCTTTTTCTTTGCCTGTAATTCTATTAACTTATGTTTATTTTTTGTTTGCCAATATTCTTTTTCCAACTTTATTATCTCTTTCTCTAAAGTTACCTGCAATGCATCCTGTTGTCTTTTTAGGTTGCACGTTTCCCTGATACAAATCCCCCCAATTACAGCCTTCATGGTGTCCCAAACCACTGCCGTCCTAGTACCTCCTTTCTCATTTATTTCCCAGGTTTCTGACAATTCCTCTTGCATTTTTTCAATCACTTTACTATATTTAAATATCTTGGTATTCAATCTCCACCTTAACGCTTCTTTGTAGTCCTTACTAACTGTAAAATCTAAACTTACCAATGCATGACCAGTTATTCTAATTACCACTAATTCCATTCTGCATAGCTTAGTTACAAACTCTCTGGAGACAAAAATATGATCTATCCTAGAATATGTATGATGAACTGGAGAGTAAAAAGTAAATCCAGGATCCGCCCCTCTAATAACTCTCCAACAATCAACAAAATCTTTTTCTTTAATTAATTTACTTAAAATAGTAACATTATTTCTCTTTTCTAATTTAGTGGGGTTTGACCTATCTACTCTATTATCCATAACCATATTAAAATCTCCTGCCAAGATAACATATCCCTCCTTAAATTCTTCTATCTCTCTGAGTACCTCTTCATAAAATTCTCTTTGTTTATTATTTGGTGCATAAACATTAATCAAAGTATACATTTTCCCTTCAATTTGACCTTTGATCAAGAGATACCTCCCATTACCATCCGTTTTAATATTCTCCAGCATAAATACACTTCTTTTTGAAATTAAAATAGCCACCCCATTTTTTTAATGTCCCCAACGACTTTTCATAATAAACTGACCATTTCAAGCGAATTATATTTGTATCGTCTCTACATTGATGTGTTTCTTGCAGAAAAATAATATCAGAGCCATCTCTATTTAACAATTGTTCAATTCTCCTCCTTTTCACGACTGCCCCCAAACCCTTAACATTAAGCGTTGAGATTCTTATCTTCTTATCCATACTCAGTTCTTTGGGCTTCTTTCCGATCCCTTGTGTGTTGAAAATCTAATTTATATACATAAAAACATAAAACCCCAATCTTACCCTTCCCTCCCACCCCACTTCCCAACTCCCTCCCCCCACTCTCCCTCCCATTTCTTTCCCCCCCATTGCTTCCCCGGGAGTCTAACATTCCGGCCATAATAGTTAACCCTTGGGGGGGAAGTGAGCCAAGAACCCAGAAACAGTAAGGCATTTAATATAATTATACTACTTGTCATTAAAATATTAACCAGTTTACACCCCACCCCCTACTGCGCCTCTTTCTTCCTCATCGTCATCGCCAACATCTTCTGGTGGACCCATGCCTAAATTCTCAAGAAGCTCCATGCCTTGCTGAAAAGAAAAAACTTTGTAATTTTTCTCCTTATATGAAAAACACAGAAAAACTGGATACCCCCAAGCATAGGGTATCTCCCTCTTCTTCAATTCCATTGTTATGGAGTTAACACTGCGCCTCCATTCCAAAGTTTGTTGACACAAATCATTAAAAACCTGCACTGGAACTCCTTGGAACTTCAACTCTCCCAAAGCTTTCAGCTCCCTCATCAACTGCTCTTTTTTGTGGTAATTTAAAATTTCAACAAGACATCTCCAGGAGTTGAGCCCCCTCTGTAGCCACCAACCCTATGAACGCGCTCCACTTCTTCATCCCTTAATTCCAGGGTTGGAGCCAATTCTTTAAGCCAGCTTGGGAGGGTCTTTCTGAGGTCCTCCCCTTTTTTTTCAACCAAATTAGGAAAACGCAGTGTTGATCTTCTAGAATTATCTTCCAAAGCTATCAGCCTTTTGTCATGCTCATTAAATTTCACCTCCTGCTCCTCCTGAATCTTCTTGACTTGCTTAAATTCCTTTCCCATCTGATCTACTTCTGACTTAAAAGAGTTCATTTGCTTATCTCTCTTAGCCATCTCTGCCGCCAGATCATCCACACGTTTGTTTGTTTTCCCGACTTCCTCTTCAATTTTGGTGAAAATCGCCTCTTTGACTCCTTTTAAAAGGGCTGTCATCTGCTCTATAGAAACTGGTTGTATTTCTGGCACTGAGCCAACTTTGGCGGCCATTGTAGGATCTTTCTTGGGTGGCATACTTAACCAATTGTTTACAGTCCTGATCACTCTCCTCGTCACTCTCACTAGAAATAACTTTTGTTAAACGTGCATGCGATTTATCAGAAGGATGAATTCTGTCTCTAATCCAGGTGGGTTTTCTTTTATTATTTGCTTTATTTTTACGTTTTGGCACGACGCGTTAATTACCGAGCGGAAGTCAGTCCTTTCAATAAATCATCACTTTGACTCTTCCTTTAGCTCAGCAACATAGGCGTCTGTTATATATCCTCCAAATGCTGATAAACAGTTTAATTACATCTCTGCACTCCGAAAGCTATAAATTACTGTTGGCCATCCGAGCTGCATTCAAAACCGAAACTAGGTCATTTATAGCTTCTACCAGCTCCTTGCAGCCCAGCTCAAAGCTTTTCACTGGCAGAGAGATCTCACCAAGCATTTAGAATAATCATCTCTCAGATATCTTGCCAATTTGAAGAGTTAATGACACTTTCAAGCCTCCCATTCAGGAGGATTTAAAATTGCTTACTGCTCCATGGCCGTCAGGCTCCACCCCCAAGTATCCCCCATCTTGCAACTGTGCATTTGGTTTCTATTTCCTAGATGTAGAACTTGGCATTTATCCCTATTAAATTTCATTCTGTTGTTTTCAGCCCAGCACTCCAGCCTATCAAGATCACTTTGAAGTTTGTTTCTGTCTTCCAGGTAGTAGCTATCCTGCCCAATTTTGTGTCATCTGAAAATTTGATCAGCGTTCCCTGCACCTCCTTGTCTAAATCGTTTATAAAAATGTTGAAGAGCACTGGGCCCAGGACTGAGCCCTGCAGTACCCCACTCGTTGCCTCTCCCCAGTTTGAGAAGGTTCCATTGATAAGTACTCTTTGAGTCCAATTCTGCAGCCAACTGTGAATCCACCTAATAGTTGTTCCATCTAGCCCACTTTTAGCTAGTTTGTTAATCAGAATATCATGGGGCACTTTGTCAAAAGCTTTGCTGAAGTCAAGATATATGATGTCCACAGCATTCCCACAGTCCACAAGGGAGGTTACCCAATCAAGAAATGAGATCAAATTATTCTGGAAAGATTTGTTCCTGACAAATCCATGTTGGCTTCTAGTAATCACTGCATTGTTTTCAAGGTGCTTACAGATTGACTTCTTTATAATCTGCTCCAGAATGTTTCCAGGGATGGATGTCAGACTGACTGGTCTGTAGTTCCCAGGTTCCTCCTTTTTGCCCTTTTTGAAGTTAGGGACAACATTAGCCCTCCTTCAGTCGTCTGGCACCTCACCGGTCTTCCATGATTTCATTAAGATAATTGACAGTGGTTCTGAGCGTTCTTCCGCTAGTTCCTTCATTACTCTAGGATGCAGTTCATCGGGCCTTGGAGATTTGAACTCATTCAAAGAAACTAGGGGCTTTGCTAGACCTGCCGGGATAAGCTGGCAGGGAGGCGGGGCTACGGCATGCTAAGTTTAACGCACGCCGCCCAGCCTCCTAGGCGGCCGACCCGCAGGGACGACGGAAACCCTGCAGCGTCGGCCATGTTTTTTTTTTTTTAAAGGGGCCATGTGGGGCCCGAAGCCGCCGGAGAAGGTAAGTTTTTTTTAATTTAATCCCCCCATCCGCCCCCCTCGCCGTCTCCTTCGTCACCCTCCGCCATCCCCTCACCATCTCCTTCGTCGCCCTCCGCCCCCCGTCACCATCTCCTTCATCGCCCTCCGCCCCCCCACCATCTCCTTCGTCACCCTCCACCCCCCTCACCATCTCCTTCGTTGCTCTCCGCCCCCCCTCACCATCTCCTTCGTCACCCTCCACCCCCCCTCGCCGTCTCCTTCGTCGCCCTCCGCCATCTCCCCCCCCAGATCACCCACCCCCTGGCACGATGGGCACAGCGCTCGTATGAGCGCTGTGCCAGGTCTATGGCTTTTTGCAGCTACTCGCGAGTAAGCGAGTACCCGCAAAAAAGCCACGGAGCTTCCCAGACGTTTCGCAGCTCCGGCCTGAGGCCGGAGCTGCGAAAAAGGCACGCCATAAGCGACTTTGCTTATGGCGCGTTGGAGGAGGCCTCACTGCGGCCTGGGCCCGGATTCCCCTGTGCGTCATCTGGACCTCATCTAGGAAGGCCCTAGGTGTTCCTTGAGCATTTGTTTATTAATCTCAAACTGCAATCCTACCCCCTCAACTTGTGTTTCACTTTTTTCAGGGGGGTCATAGACCCGGTTTTGGGAGAAGACTGAGCTAAAGTAGGAACTGGACACTTCAGCCTTTTCTTCATCATCTGTTATCAATTTGCCATCCTCATTAAGCAGTTGAACCACAATTTCTTTCCTCTGTCTTTTACTACTCACATATCTGAAGAAAGCGTTTTTATTGCTTTTAGCATCCCTTGCTAATCTCAGCTCATTCTCAGCTTTAGCATTCCTGACGCCATTTCGGCACTTCTGCGCCACTTGTCTGTACTCTTCTTTTATAGCCTGGCCTTCCTTCCACTTCCTATATGTATCCTTTTTTGTTTTCAGGTCATCTCTAAGCTTTTTGTGGAGCCACGTTTGTTTTTTCTGTTGTTTTCTATCTTTTTGCCTTGTTGGAATTGTTTGTAATTGTGGCTTTAAAAATTCCTTTTTTAAATACTCCCACCCATCTTGCACTCCTTTTCTCATTAGGCTCATTTGCCATGGGACCTTACTTATCATAGTTCTTAGTTTATTAAAATCAGTTTTCCTAAAATCCAGAGTACGTGTATGGCTACACTCAACTTTTGCTTCCTTTATAATCAAGAATTCAAGTATGACGTGGTCATTTCCCCCAGAGTTCCCGTAACTGCCACTTTATCCACTAAGTCATCCCTATTGGTCAATATCAAGTCAGGGATTGCTGATCTTCTAGTTCCTTCCTCCACTTTCTGTAGGAGAAAGTTATCACCCACACATGTCAGGAATTTCTTGGAAGGGCCAAGAAATTTGTCTCCCAACAGATATCAGGGTAATTGAAGTCCCCTATCATTACTACATCAGACTTCCTTGAAACACTGGCAATTTGTTTCTCAAAAATTTCATCCTCGTCTTCTCCTTGATTGGGTGGTCGGTAGTAGACTCCGATTATCATGTTCTTTTTATTCCTTGCCCCATCTATTTTAATCCAGATGCTTTTGATTGGGCTCCCAGTCTGATCCGCCTGTATTTCTGTTCAGGGATAGGTATTTTTAAGATCTAGTGTAACTTCGCCTCTCTTTCTATTTTTTCTGTTCTTTTTGAACAAGTTATATCCCTCAATTGCTATATTCCAGTCATGGGAGTCATCCCACCAAGTTTTAGTTATACCTATCAAGTTGTATTTGCCTTCATGTAATAAGAGTTCTGTTTGTTTCCCATACTCTGGGCATTCGTATATAGACACCGAAGACTGTGTTTTATAGTCTGGTTTTGTTCCTACATTGTTGTGGACATTATTTTTGGGCACTGTTGGAGCTGTTCTCTGTGTTATGGTGCATGGGCCTCCATCCCTTGTTGCCTCGAGGTTTACGTCTCCCGCCCCCTTAAGATTCAGTTTAAAGCCCTCCTGATCAAGTTCTTTATGCTGTGGCCAAACACATTCTTTCCAGCCCTTGTGAGGTGCAACCTGTGCCTTGCCAGCAGTCCATCTTCCAAGTAGTGTAGCCCGTGGTCCCAGAGCATAGCCCGTGGTCCCAGTGTTTTAAAACTGGTGTTCATAAAGAATTGTATAAAACTCCAGCCACCTTCTGCTTGCAAAATCACAGCTACTGCTTGTTTACAGTTTTTCAGAATCCCAGAGCCTTTCTGTGATGATGGTGTAAATGCAAGGAGTTTCTCTGATGTCCACGTGCCATTCTGGAGTGGATCAGAGGCAAATCGGAAGTTTTTCAAGGAGTGTAATGTGGAAAACAGCAGAAGCAGGTAAAGCTGAATGCTACAAGCTGTGTTATATGTGAAAGCTTGATCTTCTCCCAGGTCTCACAAAGCTACATGCATGGTGCCCTTGGCCATATTAACATTTATTTACTGTTTTACTCTGTACAGCACCATGTACACTGATGGTGCTATATAAATAAATAAATAATAATAATAATAATAATAATAATAATAATAATAATAATAATAATAACATTACCCACTACCTCTGCAAAATCAACGTGTGGCTTCCTTCACACACTAAACTGTGCAGTGAAGGGGTTTGTGCTGAAAAGGGGGGAATAAATGCAAATTCAACACTCCCCTCCACTGGTAACTAGCACAGTGATTAGATTTACACCCTCCCTAGAAATATACGGGATCAAGAGCATTCCCGCCCCCTCTACCAATTCACCAGCCTTCATGCTCCAAGACTGGCACACACAGTTGTACGTCCCCAATGATATGAATGCATAGAGCTCTATAGCAAAGCTAGGGGTCCTCCTCTCTGCTGTCCGCAGCACTTTGGAAATAGGTAGCAGTGGAACTACAAGCACAGTGGTGAACATGGCATTGATTTCTAAAATGTGCCGCAACTAGAGATGTGAAGGCCCAGAAAAAACCCGGGAAAAAACAGAAAAAAACCCAGTTTTTTTCTGAAGCCTTTTTTGATTTTTTTCTGAAAAAAAATTTCTGAAAAATTGAAAATAATGAAGGAAAAACGGATTACAAGATGTTTTATTTTAGCATGATGAATAAAATGTTTAAGACAAGGTGTTCAGATATTTACTTCTCCAAATGATTTCTAAAAATGTTCAGTATCAGATTATTACAATTTTTGTGCCCTGATGACAAGCAAGTCCTAGGTTGCAAACTGAGACTACAACTCTCAAATGCAAGAGGAAGATGCATTTCTGCCTCTAGGGGGCAGCACTGCCACTGAAGTAGGGACTGAAACTAATACTGATAGCTATAGGTCAGAAAATGAGTCTGATTAAATTTCATGCATATTAATTGAATCTTGGTGTCCCCCCCCCCCATTTTTCTCAGTTCTTTTTATGGGAATGGGGGCTTTATGTCTTGACACTGGAAGACTAGCGGAGACATAAATATTTTTCTTTGTTACAAATGTTAGTGGTTTCTTCAGTTGTTGTTTTTTAAAATTGTTTTTTGCCTGCTCCTCATAAACTGGCAGAACCAAAGAGGTTCCTCACAGTTCAGGTGTTCCTAACAGCTCAGGAGCTTGTAGCTCCATTTGTTACCCCCCAAAAGTAAAAAAAGTAAATTAAATTTGTAATAATTGTTTGAATACACTAGTTTTAATATACCAAATGTAATAATTTTATGCCAAACCAACTTGGACATAATTACATTTTAAGTTCCTGAAGTAACAAAGTGACTTTCAATCTGTAAAAAGTGCTAATATTGCATTATTTCAACTTTTCTGAAAATTCCCATTTTTTTCCGAAAAAAATGGAAAAAACCCATTTTTTCCCATGGCTTCAAAATTTCCGGAAATTTTACATCTCCAGCTGCAACTCAAGCCTACCTAGAAGCCTTCACTTGAAAGCCCTGTCCTTTGATCCTAGACTCAGGGGAACAGGCAATAATAACCCGGTGTGCACATGTACCTTGTACAGGCCCAAGGATGACACCAGATTCAACATGTGGCCACTGGCCATTGACCATTGTCCTCATTCTAAAGGATTCCTCTACCCCCCCTTCCTTGTAATGAGCTGAGGTACTGAAAGAATACACAATCCATTTTATTGCATTTTATTGCATTTTTATACTGCCCAATAGCCGAAGCTCTCTGGGCGGTTCACACAACTTAAAACCATTCAAAATATAAAATAAACAGTATAAAAACATGATATAAAACACAATATAAAAACACAACCAGGATAAAATCAGCAGCAGTGCAGACATACAAATTTAAAATATAAATTTAAAACAGGAAAGTTAAAATTAAATTTATAAACTGTTAAAATACCGAGAGAATAAAAAGGTATTCACCTAGCGTCTGAAAGAATGCCAAGCGAACCTCCTTAGGGAGCTCATTCCACAGCTGGGGTGCCACAGCAGAGAAGGCCCTCCTCCTGGTAGCCACTTGCCTCACTTCCTTTGGCAGGGGCTCACGGAGAAGGGCCCCTGTGGATGACCTTAAGGTCTGGGCAGGTACATATGGGAGGAGGCATTCCTTCACAAAGCCTGGCCCCAAGCTGTTTAGGGCTTTAAATGTTAATACCAGCACTTTGAATCGGGCCCGGACCTGGACTGGCAGCCAATGAAGCTGGAAAAGGACTGGCGTGATGTGGTCTCGTTGGCCAATCCATGTTAATAAACGTGCTGCCCTGTTTTGTACCAGTTGAAGTTTCCGGACTGTTTTCAAAGGCAGCCCCACGCAGTAATCCAAACAAGAGGTTATGAGTCTCAGTTTATCAATTCAAGTTGGTCCAATCAAATATTTCATTTTACCCATTAGGAAGCATTGTTGATGCAGAGAAGGTTCAGGAAGTTATTCAGCATGAATTCAGTGACCTCATGAACTGGAACAATAGAAATGGAATGAAATTCAGTCAGTCATTTCATTAAGTGTTTAGCCAATGGCCATCACACTAAAGCACATTAAGCAGGACAAAAATAAAAAGGTGAGTCTACAAATAAATCAGAAACACAAACATAAAAGAATATAATGAAGTCTCAAAATCAGACAAATTTAAAATGAACTGTGAACCAGGTTTAAAGTTAAATTTATATCAAATCATCCAATAACTAACAAATATATAAAGTATCAGAGGTATCAGTTAGAGAGCACAGAAAGAAATACATCATTTTCTATTATGAACCTATCTCTCTCTGCTTGTTAAAAGCATAAAAATTGCATTTGTGTGCTTATCATCTTAAACCTCAGAATATGTTCTCTCTCTCTCTCTCTCTCTCTCTCTGGAATTTGGAAATAATTTATTTTCAAACACAATGGTCTTTAGTCAGATTCTGGGGGGAGGAAAAAAACTTCTCTATTTCCCCCTTATTACAAGCACATAAAGAATATTGGCCAAGCAATCCAATTCAGCAATTAGGTTGAAGAATTGGGTGGCCAAATCCAGGAGGGGCAGGAAAAGCATAACCACTCAGAAAAGGGTGCAAAAATCACAGTCACACCTCAGCAACCATGGAAACAATGCCAGTGTAATAGTGATGACTGCCACATCTCTCTCTCTCTCTCTCTCTCTCTCTCTCTCTCACACACACACACACACACACAGAGGAAGCCAATGAACTCATAATAATTGGTATACCCCAGCTCCCCTACTCTATGATCAAAAGTGATGGAGATGGAGGAGGAGGAGGAGGAGGAGGAGGAAGAGGAAGAGGAAGAAGAGAAGGAAGAAGAAGAAGAAGAAGAAGAAGAAGAAGAAGAAGAAGAAGAAGAAGAAGAAGAAGAAGAAGAAGAACCATCACCACCATGCTAGTCCACGAGGGGGGGGGGGGGAAATCCATGGAGCGCTGGGTTGAATCCTGCCCCCTATTTTTGGGAATTTTCTCTCTCCCTGTGAAAGAGAAATTGTTTTTTCTGCTTCTTTTGCAGAATTTTCCCCTTGGGGAGAAGACCAGGGTTTCCACATACCTTTTTAAAGTGTAGTCAGTTGCTGAGGGGGCTTCTTCCTATATTTTAGTTTTTCAAAACCACACCCCCTTCCCTCAGCATTTGGAGGAGCCCAGCTGTATTGGACCTCACCCTCTACAATAAGCACTCAGGAATAACTCCTGGGCT
Source organism: Elgaria multicarinata webbii (assembly GCF_023053635.1). Lineage (NCBI taxonomy): Eukaryota > Metazoa > Chordata > Lepidosauria > Squamata > Anguidae > Elgaria > Elgaria multicarinata. The sequence continues at coordinate 113,865,870 of NC_086178.1, forward strand.
CCTGAAAATGCTGGGGGTGTTTTATTTTGGAAAAAGAAAAAAGAAAAAAGAAGACCTCTCAACAACTGGCCTCTCAACCTGTCGCCTGCCTCTTTCACCTGAGTTTTCTTTTCTTTTCCCCCCCCCACCCCCATGAAATACTGAAAATGGAATGGCCATTTTTTTTCCGTACAGCACTAAATCCAAGACCCTCAGTTGGCCAATACTTTTAGAACCAACCAAAATTCCACAAAAATACGTAAGCTTTTGAGTTCTCCAGATCTCTTCATCAGGCTAGGTGGTAGAAGGGGTGCTTCTACCACCTATTGTTTCCTGACATCGGCTTCCTAGCACTGCCAAGGAGAAGGCCTTGTGGAGCTATTCCATCTTTTCTTTCTGATTTGATTATCTGCAGTAAAAGAAAAGACAGAAGAAGCAGTGGAAGACAGTGACAACAGCACCTTCATTCTGTGACTGAGGCAGGGTGATGGTGGGCATGGATGGACCACCCCGCATGCCATGTGCTGAACCCCTGCCACTTGCCTGCCCCCAGCTAGCGGTGTGGGGTGAACCACTGGGTGGACTGTGGGTACTTGACAGCGTGGCATGGCCACTTCCTCCCTCAGCGAACCACCATTTTCCACAAAAATGGCAACTCATTCTTGTCCGTAAATGTCCCATTTGCACAAATAGCAGCCTTAAAGAGGCAATGTACACAACATTGCAGATTTCATACCTGTGATGTTGCATACATTGCTCCTTTAAGGCCGCCATTTACGCAAATGGGACATTTATGGGCACAAATGAGCCCTCATTTTCATGGGAAATGGCAGATTGCCAAGGGAGTAGGTGCCTGCACGATTGCTTGGCTCAGTGCGCCCTTAGTCTGGCAAGCACTGGGGTCTGTGAACTGGCATCCAGGGAGGCAAGCCAGTGATTTCTCACCGGGCTTCAAGCCCAAACTGGACACTCATGTCATCCCTAGGCACTGGTGCCTTATCTGGAAGCAGTTAAAATCTCAAAATGGAAAGTTGCAATCTGAATGAATTAATCAGTGCATTGCTAGATGTAATGATGCCTGCAACACCTACCATGGGTTAATTTGTTCAGACTGCAAATCTTTATTTTGAGTCTGGGGGCTTAATTACATGAGGTTTTTATTGGATGTTCGTGATTGGACACTGAAGGAAGTTTGCAGATCCTTTATAAGACGTTGTCAACCTCCTAGGCCTCTCCTGTGCTTTTTGAATTTTACCTTGCTTTCAATAAGATTGAGGAAAACCCAATAAGGCTTCAAAGTACAATTCTTTCCCATGAAATTCTGGAGTTGCGCTTTAACCACAGTGCCATCTAGTGGCTGTAAAATGAAACATAAAAAGGTATTCTCCAAATCACAGCACTTATCCTCCCGTGTAAAGGAACCAATCTTGTTCCTACAAAGAATCTGGAAGCAGAAGACCCAGTAAGGATAGAGGGATTTTAGTCTCATGTGGTGCAGACCTCAGTGACACAATATCTGGCCAAAGATCTGGTCTTTTCTGTTTCTTCCCTCATCCCCTGCTTTTTGTACCATCTAGCCTGGTGAAGAGTTCACCCAAAAGCTTGTACATTGTTGTGGAGTTTTGGTTGGTCCTAATAAAGGTATTGCCCAACTGTATATCATCCACATAACTTCCCTGACAGGAATGCTACTCGGAGAGTATACAGTTCACTTAGGGCAAGGGCTAAAAGACCCATCCAGGGAAGGAAAGATTATTTTGCCAAGCAGGGAAGGAAAGGACGAAAACTCAAATGAACTGTGAAGGGCTCCAAAACAATCTCACCAAACTGAGTGAATAGGAAACAAAATGGCAAACGAAGTTCTAGGTGAGCAATTGTAAAGTTGGTTATACAGCCATAGTAGCTTTTCCATCCACTCTCTTCACATAATTTAATCCACATAATTTTATAGACATTTATTATGCTCCCCCCCCCGCACCCAAACTAAAACGTCCCTTGCAGGGAAAGAGCTTAATCATAGAATCATAGAATCATAGAATAGCAGAGTTGGAAGGGGCCTACAAGGCCATCGAGTCCAACCCCCTGCTCAATGCAGGAATCCACCCTAAAGCATCCCTGACAGATGCTTGTCCAGCTGCCTCTTGAAGGCCTCTAGTGTGGGAGAGCCCACAACCTCCCTAGGTAGCTGATTCCATTGTCGCACTGCTCTAACAGTCATGAAGTTTTTCCTGATGTCCAGCCGGAATCTGGCTTCCTTTAACTTGAGCCCGTTATTCCGTGTCCTGCACTCTGGGAGGATCGAGAAGAGATCCTGGCCCTCCTCTGTGTGACAACCTTTTAAGTATTTGAAGACTGCAATCATGTCTCCCCTCAATCTTCTCTTCTCCAGGCTAAACATGCCCAGTTCTTTCAGTCTCTCTTCATAGGGCTTTGTTTCTAGACCTCTGATCATCCTGGTTGCCCTCCTCTGAACACGCTCCAGCTTGTCTGCGTCCTTCTTGAATTGTGGAGCCCAGAACTGGACGCAATACTCTAGATGAGGCCTAACCAGGGCCGAATAGAGAGGAACCAGTACCTCACGTGATTTGGAAGCTATACTTCTATTAATGCAGCCCAAAATAGCATTTGCCTTTCTTGCAGCCATATCGCACTGTTGGCTCATATTCAGCTTGTGATCTACAACAATTCCAAGATCTTTCTCGTTTGTAGTATTGCTGAGCCAAGTGTCCCCCATCTTGTAACTGTGCATTTGGTTTCTATTCCCTAAATGTAGAACTTGGCATTTATCCCTATTAAATTTCATTCTGTTGTTTTCAGCCCAGCACTCCAGCCTATCAAGATCACTTTGAAGTTTGTTTCTGTCTTCCAGGGTATTAGCTATCCCACCCAATTTGGTGTCATCTGAAAATTTGATCAGCGTTCCCTGCACCTCCTCGTCCAAATCATTCATAAAAATGTTGAAGAGCACTGGGCCCAGGACTGAGCCCTGCGGCACCCCACTCGTTGCCTCTCCCCAGTTTGAGAAGGTTCCATTGATAAGTACTCTTTGAGTCCGATTCTGTAGCCAACTGTGGATCCACCTAATAGTTGTTCCATCTAGCCCACTTTTAGCTAGTTTGTTAATCAGAATGTCATGTGGTACTTTGTCAAAAGCTTTGCTGAAGTCAAGATATATGACGTCCACAGCATTCCCCCAGTCCACAAGGGAGGTTATCCTATCAAAAAATGAGATCAAATTAGTCTGACAGGATTTCAGAGCTTCATCCTCTTCGTCTTTTTGATTGCTCTGCACCTTTTCCAGCTTTACAATGTTTTTTTTTTTTTTTAAGATAGAGTATGACCAGGATTTTATACAGTACTGTCAAATGTGGCAATCTCATATATTTGTAAAATGACTTTATGATAGGTAGTTATATTTTCGTTTCATTTCCCTAAAAATCCCTAGTATGGGGCAGAATCCAATTGAACGTGAGCATGAACATAAATTACGTTGCACTGGTGTAAGGGACTGCTAGCACAACACCAAGAGCTGGCGTGATGGGTTTTTCTGGAGAATTCCAATGTGACAGGTACTGCTAGTGGAGTTGTGCTAGCAGTCCCTTGCATTAAGCACAACATAATTTACGTTAGCGCTGCTTGTGTCCAGTTGGATAGTGGCCATTGTGTTTGCTTTTTTTTTCTTCAGCTGTCACATACTGAGTGGATGTTTCATTGACTATCTACCTCAACTCCAACATCTCTTTCCTGGTTAGTCACTGGCCGTTACTAGACCAGGGTTTAGCCCGGTGCGAGGCCCAGCCCGGCCCCTGTGCATCCAAATGACGCACAGGGGATCCCGGGCCCAGGCAGGGCTCAAACCGCCCTGGCCCCGGGCTAACCGGCATCCCTTGTGGCCCTGTTTTTCCCGCGGTCTTGGGCTGAGCCTGAGACCGCGGGCGTGTAGCCTGTTCCGCCTCTTCTCCCGGCTACCACATTTACTCATGTGTAGTCGGGAAAAGTGGCGGACGGTGCACAGCACTCCACAGGAGCACTGTGGCCATCAAGGCAGGGTGGGGAGATGGGGGGAAACGGGTGGGGAGATGGGGGGAAACGGAGCCAGAGGGAGATGGGGATCGGACATGGGCAGGCGGGGGGGCATTGGGCATGGCAGGAGGGGGGAATCGGACATCGCAGGCAGGCAGGGGGGCATTGGACATCACGGGCAGGCGGACAGGGGGGATCGGACATCACGGGGGGAAATCGGGGGGGAGTGGGGAACTTTTTTTTTTTAAAAAAAGCCTACTTTTATCGTTGGTGCGCTCCTGCACACATGTCCCCTTTAAACTGAAAAAAATGGCAGACGCAACGGGGATTTCCTTTACCCCATTGCGTCTTATGTGTAGACAGGAGCAACAGCCCGTGCTACTTCTAGCGTGGTCTGGCCCCTCCACACAACCGGATTTTAAGGTAGGTCTAGCAAGGCCCACCATCAGTGTACATTTGAACCTATTTTTTCCTCCAGTAGCATCATTTTACATTTGCTTGTCTGGAACCTCATTTGCCACTGCCTAACAATTCCTCTTTCTTGTTCTACTTTTGATTGTAATCTCAAAGTTGTCTGAAAACTACTACATCACTTCATCTGAACGGTGCTCAAACTTGTAAAACAGTATCTTCCTATCGATGATGAATGATGCGACCTCATCTAGGTCTGTGGCTTGAAGATCAGGGGAACAAGATGTTCTAGCAATTAGCATCTCACCTTTGACCCAGCCTGAAGTCTCCCATTTATTTCTGCTTCTGCTTACAGAACTGGTAAGAGTTCACACTCCAAACTATCAGAAAGAAGCTGAATAACATGGCATCCAGTTCCTTAGGCAGTGATGAGAGGTTTCATGATTTTTCTGCCTACGTTGAAACATGTTTCTCTGCCATCGTCTAAATGTTTATGTTCCACTTCAAACTATCAGGAAAATATGGGGGTTGATACTTAGGGAGGGGATTTCCAATAGGGGTGTGCACGGACCCCCCGCTCCGCTTCACTTGCAGATCCACCATATTAGGAGTGGGCTGCTTCGCCCCACCCCCGCTCCACCCATTTCCGCTCCGCTCCGCTCGGAGCTCCGGATCCGGATCGGAGCTCCGTTTTTCCCCCCCATAGGGTTGCATTGAAAGCTAAAAAAGTAAACAACTTTTTTTCTGTTCAAGTTAGAAACCTCATGTTTGGCACCATGACACCTCATGGGGGTATACACACGCATGCCAAGTTTCAAGCCAATCTCATCATCCCCTGATTTTTTGGGAATTTTTGAAAATCGGGCACCTCATTCAGACCCCTTTCCATAGCTCCGTCAATTTGCACATTAGAAACCTCAAACTCGCCACCATGATAGCTTATCCATGTGTCCACATGGACACGAAGTTTCAAGGCAATCCCATCATCCCCTGATTTTTGGGGAATTTTTGAAAATCGGGCACCCCATTCAGACCCCTTTCCATAGCTCCGTCAATTTGCACGTTAGAAACTTCAAACTCACCACCATGATAGCTTATCCATGTGTCCACACGCACGCCAAGGTTCAAGGCAATCCCATCATCCCCTGATTTTTGGGGAATTTTTGAAAATCGGGCACCCCATTCAGACCCCTTTCCATAGCTCCATCAATTTGCACGTTAGAAACCTCAAACTCACCACCATGACAGCTTATGCAGGGATACACATACGCCGCACGCCGAGACTCAAGGCAGTCCCATCATCCCCTGTTTTTTGGCGGGGCTTAAACCTGCAGACCTCTCAATGGGGCCATTTCAAAGGAAATCCCAACATGCCATGAATTGGGGAGTAGAGATCAACCTATATGAATCTTCTTCCACACTTGAAAAATGGATTTGGAACTTGAGCACAGGAAGGACTTCTCCCCTGAGTCAAAGCCAGACACACACAACATCCCTGCAAGGCGGGCAGGGGAGGAGAGAGGGAAGGCAGCAGACATTTCTGGGGGCATAAGGAAGTGAGCCAAGGATAAGCCAGTAATGCATATAAAATGGAATAAATAAATAAATAAATAAATAAACGAAGGAGGGGTGGAATTAAAAGCAGCAGTGTTGCTGAATAAACAAGAAGAACTTTAAAAAAAGGCTATATCTGTCTTTTACCAGTAATAGGGGGACGTGCCCGGGGGAGAGGGAAGCAGCTGCCAGTTCAACTCAAGACAGCCATTGCTTCACCAAGAGCTCTGAGGTAAACGCTCACTTCAACTCATAATAGGCATTGCTCCACCACTAAGAAGTAAACGCTCACTTCGACTCATGATAGGCATTGCTCCACCGTTTTACTCTCTTTGGAAGGCTCTGATGGCCTTCCAGTGCAGGAGAGTGTGGGGGCACGTCCACGATGAGATGCCCTAGGGGAGCTCATCCCCTTGCACCACATCTTTTCAGTTGTTCGCCAAAGTTAGGGTGGGTAGCAGTGCTCTCTTATTATTGGCTTAGTATATGATTTCAGCTTGTGTTTGTGCATTTGGTGGGGCTACTGTGTTAAAAAACACTGGGAAAAGTCCGTTCAGATTAAGAAAGAGAAGTTTCCCAGAATCCCAAGTTACCCATTTTGCCTATGCCCTCCTCTAACTTTGGGATCATGTGATCATGACCGGGAGCTGACTCTGCCCCTTAGCCCTTTGAAAAAGGTATTTTTCCCGCCGATTTTTTTAAAAATTCTAGCGTGCGACCCGCACGACGCAGAGAGGTGAGAGTAGTCTCAAAATGACCCCCATCCACGACTCTCTGTGCACAAGAATTTCCAGAACGATAGCTTAAAAATCAACCCAGTTATCCCCGATTCTTTCCCGCAATGCAATCCTATGGGCGAAAAGCCGAAAACTGCCGTTTGAGCCGCGCTGTCCCTGTTTGTTGACCCGATTTTTTAAAAAATATAGCACGCGACCCGCACGACGCAGAGAGGTGAGAGTAGTCTCAAAATGACCCCCATCCACGACTCTCTGTGCACAAGAATTTCCAGAACGATAGCTTCAAAAACAACCTAGTTATGCGCGATTATTTCCCGCAATGCAATCCTATGGCGAAATGTTTTCAAGATGGCGACCGGAGCGCTCCGCCTGAACTAGGAGCTCCGAAAAATGGTCGCTTCTCTTCGCCTTACTTCTAGGGGTCCGCAGTCCGCTTCTACTCCGCCTCTGGGTAAGGCGGAGCAGGCCAATCCGCTACTGCTTCTCCGCTCCTAATCGGAGCGGAGCACATGCCTAATTTCCAAACTGGACCATTTTCTCATCACATGATATAGTTCTTTCCTCAATGAATATGTTGGGCTATTTTTGACCTTCTGCTGAGTTCTCAGAAGGTAATTTCCAATCTGCATTGTTGTGGCTAGGTCTTTCACAGCAACATTTTGCAAATTTTGCTCTCCCACACTAAAGGCATTCAAGAGGCAGCTGGACAACCATCTGTCAGGGATGCTTTAGGGTGGATTCCTGCATTGAGCAGGGGGTTGGACTCGATGGCCTTGTAGGCCCCTTCCAACTTTGCTGTTCTATGATTCTATTGTACCTACCACCTCACCAGAAAACAGGCCAAAATTCTATTAAGTTCACTTCATCCTGGCTGTCTTGTTTCTTCCTTTGGTGAATACATGTACACCAAGGCATTATCCAGCATACATTAGTCTAGTTTAATTTGCAAGATGAGACCTCAGCTTGTAGAAAAGAGCTCATATACTTAGAGCCAACAACTGCTTTGTAAAGTCAATGATGCCGTTTCGCCTTATTCTCAGTCCCACTTGGTCATTCCTGACTGTGGTCTGGATCCACTTAATTTCATCTTTTGGGTACAGACTTCTCTCATATTTTGCTTTCACTTCAGTGGGAAACTGGTGCATTTAGTTAAGGCAAATTGTTCTACATAGGGCATAGTTTATATGATTGTACCTAAAAAGTAAAGGAAGCATGCACTGGAATGCATGCAAATTGAGTTTCCATATTCCATTTCTCTGAACTTGAATAGATATGAGAAGAATCTGTACCATTTCAATGTAGCTCATGAAAGGTCATCTTGTGTGTTCTCAACCCATTTATATGGGACTTCCGAGACATTGCCTGCTCTGCCCTAGTAGGCCACAGCACTTTGCTTTCAATTTATGACTCCTGTAGTGTAGAAGACTGGCTATGTCTTCTTTTCACATTCAGAAAATTGGAGGATGTATGCAGGGTAGACCACCAAGGAAATTGGGGTAGTCTTCCTTTAACCACTTCAGCTCCATGAGTTTACGGAATGATGCCTCATGAACTGTAAACATAGCATAATACTGATCAAATGTTGGTGCCACATGTCAGTATATCTCTACCAGTAGGTGTGTGTAACCAGTTTTTGTTACTTTAGAATTACCGCTATCATTTCTTTGATTGATGTATATCCAGCATATTTTTATTTCTGTATCACTCAGTCACTTAATTAAGGATCTTTAGCGACTACTTGTACTCTGGTGGGATTGTCATCTCTAGATACATTAAACCACTTCTTTTTGGTGTATGTTTGGGCAATGATTATCTTATAACTGTAACAGGCAAAACTTCATAGAATCAGAGAATCAAGGCCATCGAGTCCAACCCCCTGCTCACTGCAGGAATCAATGTACATGGGGTTCCCAGGTAGTTACCCTTCCAGAAGCTGACCAGGCCTAGACCTGCTTAGCTTCCTCAAGGTTGCAGCCTCCCATGCCATCATACCAGATAGGCTCAGCATATCCTCCATAATAGCTGGGACCTATAGTATTGTTTTCAGCCATTTAAAAAATCTCATTAATTAATATACATAAGGTAACACATCAGACAAATAGCAGGGAATTAGGTTCCTCAGCCTCAGATAATGTCCCAAAAGTGTGTATTAAAAATGTTTCATTAACGTAAAATAACATGGTAAGACTTCCAATCCTGATTTTAAGGTGGCCATTTCCTTTGATTCGTGGAATTGTAGTTTCAGTTGCATGATAGCTTCAGTTGCATAGGCTCCCCGTGTCTAGTCCTACAAAACGGCAAATCTGGGGCTTATGTCTACCACTCTGCCATCAAAGTCCAACGTGGTGATGAAGTTGGAGCTAACCGCAACATAAGATACTATACTATATGCATCTTACGTAACTAACACATCTATTAAGGGTGTGGCCCATAACAGCCATAAGTTCCTGGTGTTTTGGACCTCGGGTGAAAATGGAAAGCCCTTAGCACAACATGTTTTTTGTTTATTAAATTAGTCTATATTTGGCCAAGTGACCAGCCTGAGTACTATCCTTCCATGCCAACATATAAGATAACAAGAAAGAAACCATCAAAATAAGTCTGCTATCATTTTTTTGGGGTGGTGGTGGTTTTTATTGTGAATATCAACAAAACAGAACAGAAAATACATTGTGAAAGCGAAAGGAAACACACACACCCATACATTGCACATATAGGATTATCATCATTTCCATCATATGTACTGCACCAATAAAAAAAAGGGGGTGAGTTATACAAAGGTTTCAAGAAAAGCAGACCAGATATCCATGTTTATCCACTTGCAAGTTGCATCTCTATAACACCCGTTCAAAAGTTGATAATGTTATTAGGTCCTCAATCCATTGCATTATGGGAGGTGTGAATTTGCCTTCCAATGTAATAGTATTTTGGCTGTCATAAGGGCTCTGAAGATCCATCTGTGCTGACCATGTATTTACTTCCAAGAAGCTGGTAGCTAATTTAGGACGACGTGCACATTGTTCCATATTATAGATTGTTTCAGTACAAAGTTCATCTTTATTATAGCCTCCTCCCCAAAAGGGGAAACTACAGTGATGGAGGCTCCAAAGCTGTAAAAGCAGTTGGACCAAACTTAGATTCAAGCAGGTGCTGCAATTGCAAGTGTTGCCATTGAGCAGTAGCAGGTAAATTATATTTAACACACAACTCTGAAAAGGACAGAAACTCATTGTCTGAGCCTATTAATTGGTCCAAAGTAAAAATCATCTTATCCATCCATGTCCTCCACATAAATGGTTTCCTTCCAATTCTTAAATCTAGGTTTCCCCCATATAGTCAATTTTGCATGAGAGAATGGATCAAACAGTAATTGACGTGATATTATAAGCCATGTATTATGGCATGTACTTCTAGTAGCCAAAATTGTTGCTTATTTTGATATGGTGAGAACTGAGTGCTATCCATTTGGGAAGACGTTCTAACCATAAATTTTCCAGAATTGACCTTGGTGGCAGTTCTGAGGGAGCAGAAAAGGACCAGAACTCCGTACAAGCCAATAGATAAGCCTGATGATACAAAGCTAGGTCTGGAAAACCAAACCCACCCTCTTTAATTGGAAGCTCTATCATGAAGATTTCATTTGTTGGGATATGAGGAGTTCCCAGACATTTTTAAGACACCACTATTTTAGCTATACGGTAAGCCTTGCAAAATGTGGGCCTATCCACCAAGGATGATTATACATAGTATATGTCTATATGCATCTCTTCCATCAGCTCTCATTGCCCCACCCTTACCCAATACAGTATGCATTCATTGACCTGAAGTGAGGTTATTACTTTATATGAACACCCTGCAGCTTAACATTTGCTTGAGGCTATACAGAAGATTAAAGGAACATTTCCCCAGAGGGTTTTCAATCTACAATAAAGGGATTTGTGGAGAGTTCATAGACCAGTAGTGGGGAAACCAGGACCAAAAGCATCCACTTTGTTCCCCCAACCTACATAGCCTGCATTAGAATTCTATCCACAAGACAAGAATGACCACAGACCTGCTACAGAACTCCCTGGAAATAATTCACACCAACTTGTTTAAAAGAAGCAAATGGGTTTAATTATTAGTTACAATCTTGTCAATAATTATCACCCCATCTGTGGGTAATAAATGACAGCTTCTCACAGACTGCATCATTAGAGTTTTAGAACACCAATGGGGTGCATTAAAGAGCTAAGGGAAACATTGATCTGGTGTAAAAATGCACAGGTCAAGCCCACCAACTTATTATCCCTTCTGCTGACCAAAGCTATTCTCTTATAGTCTCCCCAGGATCACAGTAGTCTCTTCCCTAGCAATGTGACAGTACTGGAGCTCCTCTGTTTTCAGTGAGTACAAAGAAATGCTATAGTATCCTTGCATTCCCCTCTGTTACTTGAGAATGAAAATGTTGTATATCTGTGGGAGACTGAATTCTTTGATTACCAGGAGAAACTCTCCACACTATGGGAGTCCTGTCGCAAGTTTCTTCTACCCACCCTGGGAACATTAAAGGTACCTGAGAACCAGTAGAACATCAAAGGTACCTCAGCTTATATTTCCAGATGTAGAAATGTCTTGTCCATTAATAGAGCAAGGGGTCAAGGCAGACCTTGAATCAACACCCTGATATTCCATCAAAAAACTTGTGGCACCTTAAAATCTAACACATTCGTTATGGCATAAACTACCAGGGACTAGAGGCCCCTTCATGAGATGCACCATTGCCGTATTCCACAAAAGGTCATACCATAATAGTTAGTATTACAGATGTTCATTGTTGTTTTTATTACTCTGCTACCCCTCCATGATTCATCAGAAAACTGTAATTCACCTCCCTGTCACCAGCCAGTTTGCAGATGTGCTCCTATTCCCTTGGCCATGGTTTAGTGGCCATCAGTCTAGTGGCTAGTGTGTGGTGTAAAACCTAGGTTCTAATCCTTATTCAGCCATGAAGCTCAGTAAGTGGCCTTGAGCAAGTCTTTTCTCAACTGATTAACTGAGCAGTATCAGAAGTGAGCTCAAATGGGAGAAATGTGCATCAATATAGAAGGTACAGGTAGAACAGTGGGCCTAGAAACGGTTCAGGCTTCCTTCTCTACATGCCCCCTTTGCTCTACAAGCAGACTTTAGAACTACCTTGCTATATTGGTGATTAGAGCAGATGTGGGCTTAAACAAAGAGATTTTCTGCAATCACATGTAATAGTTTGAGCCTAAATTTGCTTCAACTTTGTCACGAGTTCTATATCTTTAAGAATCAGGAATAATTCTGCGGTAGGGCAGATTTGTCTGTCTTGCCATGTCCTGCTTGCTTAACTTGAGGAGCAAGACTGAAGATCACATCACAACATTGGGTGATCAGAGTATTTTAAAGATGGGGCAGGATGGAGAGCCTGTATTTGGGAATGTGTCATTACCCTAATGAAAGTGGCAAACTGAAACAGCAAAAATTAATCAAGGCAAAAGGAAGTCAAATTGATTTTTTGGACTTTAAAGCCTCCCCCACCAAAAAAAAAATTCACTAAAATGAGAACTTTAATCACAACACAATCATTACTATCAAGATTTTTCATTTTCTTCCCTCATCAACAAAAGCCAGCCACCTCTGGCGTAGAATAGCAGCAGTCATTCTGTAGCCAAAACACCAGGAAGAGAGGAAAATCTGGGAGTGGAAAGCAAAAACTCATTTTTCCAGTTGAACTGAAAGATAGTAGAGACCAAGAGAATGTAATTATTCATGCTGGAATGTAGCCAAGATGCTGCTGCTAGAACAGCCCTCCTGTTTCAAAACATGCCACAGAATCTTTAATAACCATACCTTGTAAGACCTGAATTTATATGATAGACAAAAGGATGCTATAAAAATGCTCATTATTTTCAAAACGATCAAGGCTACAGTCTGCATATTCCAAAGAGAAACAAAAGTGTGCATGGGGGAGGGGGGTATATTTTGTAGGTAAAATTCATTTTTCATTATTTTTAAAAAAATACTTTGGGGGGTTCTGCTTTGGTGGGAATAGTCTAGTTTTTTCTCCAAAATATTTATGTATTCTAACTTTATTTTCCAGTTAAAACTGGGAAATATTTCCTTCTTCTCATTCACGTATAAATGATGGAGGAAAATTATATTTGATTTGAAACACATGGAACATTTTTAACTAATTCTGAAAAGATATTTCATATGTAATGTTCATGGACCAGCTTTGTGAAGGGGAATGGCCAGTATTTTGTGTGTGCAGGCTATAGGTTGATTATGGCAGGAGTGGGCAGAAAGCAGATCCCCAGATGTTTTGGACTCCAACTCCCACATGCCTGACCATTGGCCATGCTTGCAAGAATTTCTGGGATTTTCCAAAACATCTGGGGATCTACCTTTTGCCCACTCCTGACCTATGGTAGTCTTTGAACTGAACCAAGGCTAGATGCCAACTTTTGAACTGCCTGATTTAAGAGCAATTATCTGTAGCAATTATTTCTCTCCTTTTTATGAAAAGCATCACCTACTCATTTTTTGCAGATCAAACTGCTGTTGAGCAGGCCAGGTCAGTTTCTTCTGGTCAGTTTGCAACATTGCTGACCACAGCTGTGCTGCAGTTGCACTTGACCTCAAATACTTCAGTGCCGTGCTGAAATCCATACCTGCTTGTCATCTGGTGCCCTCCAGATGGCCAACAGCAGGGATGCTAAGAGCTGTAGTCCAAAACAGCTGAAGGGCACCAAGTTGGGGAAGGCTGATGTAAAGTCACAAACAGTGTTCTTCTACCAGGATGACCAGGGGTCTGGAAACAAAGCCCTATGAAGAGAGACTGAAAGAACTGGGCATGTTTAGCCTGGAGAAGAGAAGATTGAGGGGAGACATGATAGCACTCTTCAAATACTTAAAAGGTTGTCACACAGAGGAGGGCCAGGATCTCTTCTCGATCCTCCCCGAGTGCAGGACACGGAATAACGGGCTCAAATTAAAGGAAGCCAGATTCCAGCTGGACATCAGGAAAAACTTCCTGACTGTTAGAGCAGTACAACAATGGAACCAGTTACCTAGGGAGGTTGTGGGCTCTCCCACACTAGAGGCCTTCAAGAGGCAGCTGGACAACCATCTGTCAGGCATGCTTTAGGGTAGATTCCTGTACTGAAAAGGGGGTTGGACTCGATGGCCTTGTAGGCCCCTTCCAACTCTGCTATTCTATGATTTTATTTTATTTTATTTATTACATTCAGCTGTCTGCACCAACAGCTGAAGCTCTCTGGGCGGTTCACAAAAATTAAAACCATGAAAAGCATAAAAACAACCAACAATTTAAAAACATGAATACAAAATACAATATAAAAAGCACAACCAGGATTAAAACAACACAGCAAAAATTGATATAGGTTAAAATATGGAATTAAAACAGCAAAGTTGAAATTTAATCCTTCTGAGAGAAGCAACTCACCAAGCTGAATTTTGTTTTTATGTCACTTTTTATCTATCCTTTGTATGTTTTGGTGTTGATTTTGCTGGTCTGCGACCGTAATAAATAACAAACAATAAGTTAAATTAAGTGTTAAAATGCTGAGAAAATAAAAAGGTCTTCAGCTGGTGACGAAAGGAGTACACTGTACTCCCTCTCTGGGGAGCTCATTCCACAGCCGGGGTGCCACAGCAGAGAAAGCCCTCCAGTCACTTCCACATCTTGTGTCAGGCCAATCTGCAGTTTTAATTCACTCTGAGGCTGATCCATGAAGTGTGAGACCCTGCATGTGGTTTTGGAATCCATGGCTTGATCTTAGAGTCAGTTAGATCCCAAAACTAGAGAGATCCCTAATATGGAAGAAGCTGTGGAACATACTGAGCCGTTAGATGCTCAAATCTTTCATATCACCCTCCTGCAAACAGGCAAGGTAACAGCAAGAACAGCCATGCACAAGAGCAAGGCAGACCTCTCTTGACCCTTTTGTCAGTCCTGGGTCTCAGGTCAGATACTGAAGATCTACTCATAAATTAAGAGTGAGGAGTGCATCAAACAATGAAGATGCTTTCCCCTTTGTATGCAATTAGCTTTAGAAATGGCCAAACAAAAACTTCACGGGAAGACCGTATACTCCCCTACCAAGAGACAGGTACCCTTTCCCAGTGACAAGAAACATGTGTTCATAGACAAGGTCATTTATTTATGGGGGGGGGGGGGAGAGAGAGAGAAACCCTCTGAAGACAAAAAGTAGCCAGATATTTGTCCTAGGACTGCAGCCTTGCAGAGTTTACTTAACTCCGAAGTTTACTTAAATCCAATTAAACATGGACCAGGCTGCACAGCTACAATCTTATGCATATTTACTTGGTGCTTGCTACCCTGAGCTCTGTGTACTGTGAGTATATATATAGGATCAGTCTATTATGTACCAATAGTACTAAGAAGCCCTGAGCCCACATCCCTTGGTTTATCTGGACTGTGGACTGTGAAACGTTTATTGATTTTGTGTGTCAATCCAGTTGGTTTTCTGATCCACCGCAGATCTGATCCAGCATATGATAGCATAAATACAACATTTTCCCACAAGAATATTTCACTGGAATCTACCAATGTCTGCACCACTATTACTCCCCACCCATCCATCGTGCATAACTTTATTCAGTCAGAAAACAGAATATTGTCATGAGACCTTCATATTCAATCCTTCATATTCAATAAACCTCTAGATTTGAAGATCAGTTGCCCCAAGTCAGCATGAGTCCAGCAAAGCTGATGATATACCAATTTATGTTAGTGGCATATTCACCCCCAGATCTCTAGTTTGTATTTATAGCAATAAGCTACAGATGAAGAATTTTTCATGGCAGAAATTATCCAGTGAATGATTCTGAACAACGAGTTGATGTGAGGGAACCACATCTGAGACAATCAACAAGCGAAGAGGAGGCAAAAGCTGTTGGATAAATGGTATAATGAATTATGAATTACTCACCTAGCTGGATTGTTTAACCATGAGTCCTATTCAATTCAACGAAGTACTTAGCAAACGTGTGATATTAACATACAAGAAGGAGTCAGCCAAGGGTCTGCTCCAATGTCCAACTCTCAGTAACTTTGCTTATTAATTTGCATGTGCATTAAACCCCACCCAGAAATATTAATCAAATGCCTGGTGCCCAACTCTTTTTCATACTGCACTAAATACACCTCTAAATAAACCTCTTAATATTCCTACTATATTGTGCGATGAACGTTTTCCTGTACGCTAGAGTGATTCCTGTTTTTACCAAACACAATCCCCATGAAATACTGTGGTAAACATTTCACAGAATACTACAGCAAACACTCTCCGCATTATCAGATTAGCCATTTCACTGAGCACCACATTAAGCACACGTTTAAATACTGAGAAAAGACATACAGCCTCTTCTTTCTACTGCGCCTCGTTACCCTCCTTAGATCCATATTTCTTGATGTGGAATTGACCAGCCTTCCCCCCTCCCTCCACATGCATGCATGCATGCAAACAATTGCCCAGTGTGCGCACGGCGCGCCCCCCTCCCCTCCAGCCCAGCACTTTCTTGCCAGCTGGGATCAGATCGGAAGAGTTTTCAGCATGGTTGGGGGATTTTTCATTGAGGGAATGGGAGTCACTTTTTCTAACAACAACAACAATTGACAAAATCTATCTTTAGTAGTTTCTCCTGTGATGGAAAAAGATCAGTTACAACCTCGCCTGCCTGCATCTACAAAAGACATGAGATTCCGTGTGTGTGATGGCTGAGCTTTGAGTTACAAAGCTTTGTTTGGGTTTTACAGGTGTGCATTAATGTCAGCAAAATTACTGTGCTTCAAGCCTTCGATGGATTCATCTTTAGCAAGCATTTAAGAGGCATGAACGCATCTCCAATGCTGACTGTCAAGATTCAACCTGCACTTCTCTTCAGCTTTTCTTGTTTCTCCCCCCTTTCTCCCCCCCTCACTTTTTACTTGCAATTTGATGTTTGATCATTTGAAGCAATGAGGCGGAGGGTAATTTACGTTATCAGGGAGGTATGAGGGGTGCTCGGAACCCAGACGCAAGACCCATTCGCCTGCTAAAGCACCATCGTAATGTAATGAGACTCCAGTCAAGTGCAGCTAGTAATGGAGAGGAACGCTTTCCATTCATCTGCCTACCTGAACCTCCATGGAATATGACAATAACTTTTATGCAGGAGAAGGAGGAGGGGTGAGGAGGGTGTAAAGAGCCACAACACTGGGGAAATCTCTGGAATTTTTCACAGGCCTTTTTTCAGGTTACGTCAAGCTGACCTGTCTGCAAACCTAACTTGTTGAATCCTGGGGAATGGTTCTGGAGAAGCTTCTGCAGAATGTACATGCATATTTTTTTACGACTGAGGCTGGATTGAATCTAGTTTGGTTCAACTTTTCAGCTAAATATTTGGAGCAAATAAGTTTTGCTGTAAGTAACATTTAAGATCAGATATATTTAGGGAAACAACACCCTGATTAAAGTAAGTCAAGTCAAGTAAGATGAGATTTCATGAAGGGCTATCTCCCATGTTACTTTTGATCTCAAAATTTGTGCAAGGGTCACACTACTTGTCATTTTAATGTCAATTTTACTAAGAATCAATTTTATGACATTTTTTAAAATAATAATAATAATAATAATAATAATAATAATAATAATAATAATATATTTCTTACCCGCCTCTCCAATTGGATCGAGGCAGGGAACAACAGCAAGCATAAAATACATAAAATACTAATTAAAAACATATTATTTACTTTCTCTCTGGAAAGAGAAACTGGCATTGACCAAAGCATTCTAAATGCATGACGAGCTTGAAACCTGGCTCTTAAGATCCACGTTGATAAAACATTAACTTGGAAGCAGCCTGAAGTCAAAGACATTCTGGAATGTGCAGAGTTCTCTGGAAAGCTTCCCTTGCTAAGGCAGGATCTACACCACTGCTTTAAAACAGTTTATAACTGTAGTGGCAACTGTTGGGGCCCAGGATACACTCCATATACAGTTTTTAAAACATTTTCAAAGTGACAAATCCTGCTTGGTGCAGATCTGGCCAACATGTCTGCATGCCAGGCAGTTGCTAAAGTCACAAGAACTGGGATGGAAGAGGGAACCTGGCAACTTTGACATTGCAGCTAATTGAGACTGAACTACCAAGACATTCCTTTTCAGGCTGTAAATGTTTAAAGATCTCTTAGCAAGTGCCTTCTCCCCTCTAAAAAAGGCTAAATGACCCCGAGAAGCCTGCCCTTTCCCACCAATCGGGGAAGAGGGTGCAGCAAATGCAAGATGAACACACACACTCCAGTGAGCCATAAACCAGATGCTTTAAAAGTAAAGCATTCGCCCTTCCAAGACAGGCAGACTGTCTTCCCAGAGATTAGTAGCAGATGAGAAGAAATGAAATAATCTCCAGTTCTTTATGTCAGGTCTAAAATAGAAGGCCTGTCTTAGAGTGCAAAACGGAAAAGAACCTTTCTGTAATTATTATTTTAAATAGATTTCCCTCAGCTTCCATTGTTTCCTGCAACACACGGAATTCAATACTTCTTCAAGGTGGCCATCTTCAAAAAGGTTTTGGGTGGAGGTATCCATATGAGAAAAGGCTATCGACTTTACCTCTCCAATCAGCTGTAATCAGGTTCACCACATGCCACAAGCAGATGTCTCCAGTTGACAGAAACCAGCTCATTTGGTTTAACTTTTAAAAAAACTTTCTATTCAGAGAAATGCTTTACTGTACTAAAAGCTACAAATAACATTCAATATTGGGTCTGCAAAAATTATCACCTAAAATGTCAACATTTTAAATAATTAAACATTGTTCCAAAGCTTCTGAACCTGGTTTAAATCCAGAGGAATGCTTGTGTATGAGGGATACCTGGGCAGTAGGCCGTTTCCTATAAAGCATTTTCAATATCATAAACATTCCACCACCACCCATGCTGTCGGACAAGTTGTGATTTTTTTTAAATTTCCTTATAAAGGGCATATAGTGATATGTACTGAGAAACAGCAACGGCTAAATAAGTGCATAAACCTATGCACGTATGCAATGGGCTTTCTATCTTGCCGCCAAAATGACTTGCTGCCACCTTTGCAATGTGGGCTTTTCTACTTGAGGCATTTATCATATGGTGGTCATTCCCTATTCACGTTTGTTTACGGGCTTTGCTTCTGAGTCTAACCAGCACTTCAGGTGAGTTTTGTAGGGCTGGGAAAATGTCACATTTAATTGTGAAAGCAAAAGAAAGCGCTATTTCTACTTGTGTATTTCTGCTACTCTGCTATTCCACAGTGCCACCTAGAGGCTATGTAGTAGAAAAGCAGTAAAGGAAATGCTCATGCAGTGTTTGGATCTTAATTCTGTGATGAAACCAAAAGTAGATACAATGGATTAACAAGCCAATTAACAGCCTCCGGTAGAAAAGGTCTGCATCAGGTTTCATTACTAGGCTGTTCCCACAGCTTGTCATGTTTCAAAAGTGTTTTGTGGTTAGTTGGTTGGTTTATTAAATTATCAGCCCAGTAAAACTGCAAAATGTATTGCTATCTATCTATCTATCTATCTATCTATCTATCTATCTATCACTTCATTAGATTATGGCCACTGAGGTCAAACCTGAGAAAGCTGAGTGTACTTAGTTTCCATTGAAATATATGAAAAACCATTATTTTTGTAACATTTACACTGGAGTATTTCCTGTCTATCTAAACCCATTATAAGTGGGTATTTTAAATGCTGAGCCCTATCATATTCTTTGCTAGTGAATTAGCATTTTAATTGCCCAGGATGTTTAGGAAATGTCTCTTTAGGGGAATTGTTTAGGGGATGGTTTCTTGACCATCCCAGGAATATGAGAATCATTTGGGAAAGGTGATCCTATTTCTCCCATCTTCCACTAAGGGTAATTCTTAAGGTCTGAGAAAGAAATGGCAATTTAGTTTTGAGAGAGAGAAAGAGGGTTGAAGTGTGAGCTTTGAGCTGAAGGCATCTGGAGGGTATGGGTATCTCTCACTGGGAATATGTTGGGTGGCAGTTGGTCTACTGCCTCCCCCACTTATGCTCTACTTGTATAGTAAAATAAACTGAAATACTGAAATGAACTAAATATTTCAAAAGCATCCTGACCAATCCTAGCATTAAAGTCCCCAACTAATAGGATGTCAGCATCAAGCTGCAATTGCCCAACTTCCTCTAGCAAAGCATGCAGAGAGGACCAAACCTGGAACCACAAATTCTGCCCATGAGGAAATATATGCTAATGCATAGAATAGACCCCAGATATTTGCTAACTATCTAGACTGTCTGAATATACTCTCTGTCAGGCCAGTCTCTTTGCTGGATGTCTCCCTTGACCTCAACTGAAATACTAGCCCTCCACCATGTTTAATCGCAGGTAAGGCAAAGGTGCGAAACCCCTGCAAATAGAGTAAAGAAGTGTCCTGATACCATGTCTCCTGCAAAAAGGTATCTTCCTCCACCCCACAAATATTGTTCAAATTTGTTCTGTCACCCACCAATGTTCCAGGAGATGACTTTTATGCAGCCAGGCTCTTGAGATAGTCAACTGGTAGAACTTGTTGGCAAGTTGAGATCGTCCATGCAGGTGCCTTTTTCTATACCAGGGTGAGCAATCAGATGAGATGACAAGTTCCATTGTATCCAACTTCCCAGCTCTCCTGCGCCTACTAGTGGAGAGTGAGGGGTCTCTTGTTCAGCTGATTGGGCCAGATCCATCTTGTGGGTTGGAGAGCTGTCAAGCAGAATAAACTCTGAATTCCGAGTCGAGGGAGTGTGAGGCTTACTTGATTCTGTACTAACAACAAGTCATGCACAACATCCACAGTACCCTTTTGACTGTCATTCTCTTTAGAAGAAAAACATGCTGAGAGTGGTTCAACGGAGGATCGCAAGGAGATTAGCAATTCTTAAATCCATATTGCCCATGAGCATAACTTACAGAATCATAGAATAGCAGAGTTGGAAGGGGCCTACAAGGCCATCGAGTCCAACCCCTTGCTCAATGCAGGAATCCACCCTAAAGCATCCCTGACAGATGGTTGTCTGGCTGCCTCTTGAAGGCCTCTAGTGAGGGAGAGCCCACCACCTCCCTAGGTAACTGATTCCATTGTCGTACTGCTCTAACAGTCAGGAAGTTTTTCCTGATGTCCAGCTGGAATCTGGCTTCCTTTAACTTGAGCCCATAATTCCGTGTCCTGCACTCCGGGAGGATCGAGAAGAGATCCTGGCCCTCCTCTGTGTGACAACCTTTTAAGGATTTCAAGAGTGCTATCATGTCTCCCCTCAATCTTCATTTCTTGTTCATTTCTTTCAGCTGTGTCAATCAGACATTCTTCCACTGAGACATTCAGATCCTTCTTTGAGTTAGTGGAAGAAATTAATTCCTTTATGTGTTGTTCTTCTCTAACCTCTGGCATCACTGAGGTCGTGTTGACAGCTGCAACAGGGTCTATACCTGCTTGTCTTTAATGGAGGCGATCTGGTTTAAGTTTACACTGTAGGGAAAAAGTGGCCTCACAGTCATGTCAGGAGTAATTTGGTATGCTTGCAAGAAGAGTTTCATTTTTAGCAGCATGTGAGGGATGGGAGATTGTTTAAAAGTCAGTAAGACTCTCCTGGCTACAGGTGGAGCAAGGAGCCAATTAATGGAGGGGTAAAAGATGCAGGGTGACCCGGCTTAATGAATTAATAACAGGAAGGAGAAACGCAAGTAGCGTTCTAATGACTCCGTGTGCCCCGTGGCATTTTAAACCGGTACAACATATTACGTTATCAGAGGAACTATACTACGTTATAAACACTGGTGTAGATCCACCCTTGGACTTTGAGCAGAGAAGGAAAGGGGGTAATTTTGAATATAGGTAGAGAGAATAACAGAACTTGTTAGCAAGAAGCAGCTTTGAGGACTTCCAGGCTTTGCCGTTGCTGTTGAGGACTGGTGTTGCTTTAGGGCAGCCATGTGTCCTACATCACAGAGGACAGTCCTCTATTTCAATGCATCCTCTGTGTAAAGGTCTGTCCAGTCCAAAGAAGCGTAAGAAGAAAGAACAGCAGCAGGGACCTTGAAGTTGCCCTCCAGCAGACTGACCAGGCACAGAGACTTCCCCACTATGGTGAGATGTACTGCATTTCTATTTAAACTATAACAATTATTTCTAAATTTGTACCTCTGCATTTAAATTAGCACATGCAAATTTATGCAAATATTTGTGCTCTTGTGTCCTCTTTTTTGGTGCTGTATTCCTCCTTTTTTGCAATGAGTAAATGGCCACCCTAGCCTGATTGCGTCCAGGTCCTTCTCCCATCTCAACTTTAATTTTCTAATTCTCTGTCCTCATAAGGACGCTGGCCCTACAAAAGTGTCCTGCAACTTACTGCCAATCAGGAAAATGGGAAACATGAAACAACATGCTAGAGATCTCTTCTTGGAATTTTTTTTTGCACAAATATTGCAAATATTGCTATCAAGACTGATCTCTTCTGGCACGCCTATCCAGTAGAATTTTAGGATACTTTTAGGATGTTTTTAGGATGTTTTTAATCAGTATTTTATGTATTTTATGCTTGCTGTTGTTCCCCGCCTCGATCCAATCACAGAGGCGGGTAAGAAATATTATTATTATTATTATTATTATTATTATTATTATTATTATTATTATTATTTCTTCATGCTATTCTTGGAGATAATACTATTCTTAATGCTATTCTTGCTGCTAGGTTTTAATGGGCCTGTTGGTAGCCCTATACAGGCAAGTGAAAAGGCTCTCTAGAACGCATGGCCCAGCCCAACTGGGTAGACCCCAATACACATGCCAGCTGCTGTACTGGGCTTGCAGCCTCCTTGTGCATGCATGCATTCTGACTGACACTAATCACACATGAGCCAGCACGAACGTCTGCATATAGCATAGTGCCTACTCTCTGGAGCTCCCTATACTAGAAACTTGGCAGGCACCAACCCTTCTGAATTTTTGGTGCATACGGAAAACATACACTTTCCCAACAGAGACCCACTAGGAAGATAACTTTGTCTTCTGTGTGAAGACTTGCTTAGTACATTACTTAATTTTTTTAAAAAAACCACAATTCATAAATATCATTAAATAAGCAAAAGTACCAACAAGTTCAAGAGACTCCTGCATAGTTCCAAACAGAGTCAAGGAAGCTATAAAAGGCAATAAAACTTCCTTCAGAAAATGGAAACCTTTCCTAAATAAGGTGAACGAAAAAAGAACTGAAGCACTGGTAGAACAAATGTAAGCTGACAATATGGCAAGCTGAAGACAAACGTGAGGATTTTGCCAAGAACGTTCAATCCAACAATACAAAATTCTTTAAATATTTCTGAAGCAGACAGTGGCATCATTAAACAACAAAGGAACAAAAGGAATACTAAAGGAGAATAGGAATATCGTGGAGAAGCTGAATAGGTATGAAAATGGAGGACATATACATGCAGCTGAAGCCATTTTTTTTTTTTTTTTTAGGAAGGGTATCTGAAGAACCTAATCAAATAGAGGTAACAAGAGATAAAGTTCTAGGGTTTAGTAATAAATTAGGGCAGCCCTGAAAATCCCTCCTTAGTTCATCAGACCTATTTTCCCAACAAGGGTGGGCATGATGTTTGAGTGGAGTAGGGGAGAAAGTTTAGGTTTGAAAACTTACAACCATGAGCTGGACCAAGGGCTTACATTTTCCTCTTTGTGTAAAGGTAAAAGTGAATTTGGTTGATATGGCTGAATGAAGTTGCTATTCCAGGTTGTTTTCCAAATTATGGACTATTGCCTGGAATGTGTATTGGACAATGTTTTTTTGGGATGTTTTGTGGCTTTTTGCACCCCTCGTGTGTGGCTGTTGAATTTTGTAGTTTTGGCTCATTTGGAAGTTGATGTTCTGGGCTATTTTCTGGAATATAGAGTATTGCCTAGAATGGAGTGGTGAACAGAGGAATTTCCTTGTTATTTCCAATCACAGACAGAGTTAATGAGGGCATTCCTCTCCCTGCTTCCTATCAAAGCCCCTAGTACCCCTCAGGCCAGGGTGTGGAGGCATGGGGAGGGGAGTAGACAGGGACCATAGAGGAAGCGGAAGCCTCTCCAGGGGGGACATCTACAGAGAGCTTTTACTCCAGTTCTACTCCACCCTCAAGTCGATCGTGTCAGATGATGCACACCCTCTCCGTAGTTAGCATCGTGTTTCTTACCCTAAATCCGTTCCCCCCCAAACTCATTTTGTGATGGATTTTTCCATCATTGCGGATTCAGTGCTCTTTGGGAGTCCATGTGACCTCAGCTGGCTTCGGTGTGGGCTGGTGGAAGCAGTGTTGCATGGGGCAGGGGCGGGATGAGAGCAGAGGGCTAAACATGGCTACCTGGAAGTAATTCATTGCCTTCCATTGCACTTTGCCAAGTACAGGAGTGGGGAGGGCCGGGCGGAGCCAGCGTGCCAATGGAGCAGTAGGAAGAATTTGTTCCTGCCGGTCGGTAGGTTTTAAAAAATCATATCATCTAAACTATCTGGGCTGGAAATAGTGAAGAACAGTGAAGAATGTGTAGGAAGCTTTGAGCTACAGAAGGGGATTTAAAGAATAAAGCATTTTGCTGTGTAACGAACGATATTCAGAGGCAAAGTAAGGGGGGCAAGCGGAGGAAAGTTCCTCTAAGAACTTCAAAGAGCGGTTTCATAAGAAATCTCCCAGATGGAGTGCTTATCTCAAAGGGAATTTTAATGGTAGAAGCCAGCGTCGGGAGAGACTGATTGATAGCCACCCCTTCATCAGCAAGCAGCAAATATTGTTAAACACGGCAATAAACCCCTCTGAGCTCGCTGACTGTCTGAGTCAAAAGTGAAACTAACTAACACCAGCCGTATTTGCGGGACTATATGTCACCCAAGAAGCAGCCTTCGGTGAAACCGAAGTGGGTCTCGCATGCTTCAAACAACACGATCAAGAGATTACAAAGAGTAGCCGAATTAGAGCCAGAAGAGGAGGACAATCAAAACGACAAACAAGAAGAATCCACAAAAGTAACAAAAGAGTTTAAGATGGCTGCCAAAGTTGGCTCAGAGCCAGCAGGGCAGGAAGTGATGATGGAACAAATCTCAGCTCTGTTAAAGGGACTTAAAGATGAGATATTTATGAAAATTGAAACGGAAGTTGGCAAAACTAATAAAAGGGTCGATGATTTGTCTGCAGAAATGGCTATAAGAGACAAGCAATTAGGTTTTTTGAAGACAGAGGTGGACCAGATGAAAAATCAAGTTAAAGAAATTAAAAAGACCCAGAATGAGCAAGAGGTGAAATTTAATGATTATGATAAGAGGCTGATCTCCTTGGAGGACAATTCGAGAAGAGTAAATCTTCACGTTCGTAATATGGGGGAAAAGAAAGGCGAGGACCTCAGGAAGGACATCCTAAGCTGGTTCAAAGAACTAGTCCCAACCCTGCAACTAAGTGAAGAAGATGTGGAGCATGTTCACAGGGTTGGTGGCTTCAGAAGTGGCTCAACTCCCAGAGATGTTTTGGTGAAATTTTCAAGCTATTACAAGAAAGAACAACTGATGAGGGAGTTAAGAGCTGAAGTTCCAAGGAGCAACAGTGCAGGTCTTTAATGATCTGTGCCAACAAACTTTGGAATGGAGACGCAGTGTCAAGTCTATAACGGGGGAATTGAAGAAGAGGAAAATCCCCTATGCTTGGGGATATCCAATTTTTCTGCATTTCTCATATAAGGAGGAAAATCATAAGGTTTTTTCCTTTCAACAAGGCATGGAGCTTCTTGAGAGCTTAGGTTTGGGTCCACAAGGAGAAGCCGGTAGTGACGCAAAAAGTGATGATGAAGAAGAAAGAGGTGCAGCAGGGGGAGGGGTGTAAAGTGGATAATATAATGATGATAAGAAGCATAATCATATTAGATCCTGCTGGCTCTGGGTTCCTGGCTGCCTTCCCCCCCAGGGTTAAATTAATGGCTGGAGTGTTAGACTCCCGGGGATATAATGGGGGGAAAAGATTTGGGAGGGAAAGGGAAAGTGGGGTGGGAGGGAAGGGTATGTTTGGGTTGTTGTATTGTTATGTATGTAAGTTAGGTTTTCAACACGTACGGGATCGAAAAGAAGATCAAGAAACTGGATATGGATAAGAAGATAAGAATCTCAATGCTCAATGTTAAAGGTCTGGGGGCAGTCATGAAAAGGAGAAGGATTGAGCAATTGTTAAATAGGGATGGTTCTGATATAATCTTTCTGCAAGAAAGTCATCAACCTAACGAAAAAACCAATGCTATCCACTTGAGATGGCCTGTTTATTATGAAGTGTCATTGGGGACGTTAAAAAAAAAATGGAGTGGCCATTTTGATTTCAAAAAGAAGTGGGTTTATGTTGGAGAATATGAAAAAAGATGAGAATGGGAGATATCTCATGATTAAGGGTCAAATGGAAGGGAAAACGTATACTTTGATCAATATGTATGCACCAAATAATAAACAAAAAGAATTTTATGAAGAGGTATTAAGAGAGATAGAAGAATTCAAGGAGGGGTATGTCATTTTGGCTGGAGATTTTAATATGGTTATGGACAATAGAGTAGTTAGGTCAAATCCCTCTGAGGTAGAAAAGAGAAACAACATCACTATTTTAAATAAATTAATTAAAGAAAAGGATTTTGTTGACTGTTGGAGAGTTCTTAAAGGGATAGACCTAGGATTTACATTTTATTCTCCAGTCCATCATACATATTCTAGGATTGATCATATTTTTGTATCTAGAGATTTTGTAACTAAGACATGTAGAATGGAACTAGGGGTAATCAAGGTAACGGATCATGCATTGGTAAGTTTAGAGTTTGCAGTTAGTAAGGATTATAAAGAAGCATTAAGGTGGAGATTGAATACTAAGATATTTAAGTACGATAAAGTAATTGAGAAAATGCAGAAGGAATTATCAGAAACTTGGGAAATAAACGAAAAGGGGGGAACAAGAACTGCAGTGGTCTGGGATACCATGAAGGCTGTGTTTAGGGGGATTGTATTAGGGAAACGTGTAAATCTAAAAAGACATCAGGAGGCAAGGCAGGTTACTTTAGAGAAAGAGATAATAAATTTGGAAAAAGAATATTGGCAAACTAAGAATAAATATAAATTAATAGAATTACAGGCAAAAAAAGGGAATTAGAAAAAATTAATTTAGAAGAGGTTCAGAGGAATTTAATTTGTATGAAAAGGGAATACTTTCAAAATAGTAACAGGAACTCGAAGATGCTTGCCAAGCTCACACAAAAGGAAAAGGCTAAAAATGGGATAGGGTCAGTAAAAAATAAGCAGGGCAATTATTGTCACATGATGAAGGATAAAATAAAAAAATTTCAGGAATTTTTTGAAGATTTATATAAGGAAAGAGATACCCAAACGAAGAGGATGGAAGAGTATGTGGGTAAACTTTTGAAGAAAGGATTAGAAAAAGAGCATAAAGAAATAATGGACAATAATATACTGCAAAGTGAAATAGAGGAGGTCATAGACCAGCTTAAAGCAGGGAAATCACCGGGGGTAGATGGTCTAGGACCAGAGTTTTATAAAAAAATTAAAACATTAATAGTGCCAAAGTTGTTGAAATTATATAATGCAATAATGGAAGGGGAGAAGATTCCAGAGTCATGGGAGCATTCCATAATAATTTTAATTCCGAAACCAGATAAGGACTTGACTCTCCCTGATTCATATAGACCAATTTCGTTAATAAATCAAGATGCTAAAAAAATTTCAACTATTTTGGCTAAAAGGTTAAATAAATTTCTAGTTAATTATGTAGAGGAAGACCAATGTGGTTTCATAGCAGGTAGACAGATGCACACATTAATAGGTAGAGTTCTGAATGTAATACAGGGGATAAAAAAGTCAAAGAATAAGGCGGGTATTTTGGCGTTAGATATTTTTAAGGCTTTTGATTGTGTGAGTTGGCAAACTTTAAAGTTGGTTTTAAATAAAATGGGATTTGGTATTAAATTTAGAGCAATAATAGAGCAGTTATATTCTAAAAACACAGCCGTAGTGGTAGTAAACGACGGAATAACGGATAAGATACGACTAGCCAGAGGGACGAGACAAGGATGCCCACTCTCGCCAGTCCTTTTTGTATTGGTGATGGAATTGTTGGCAAACGCAATAAGAGAAGATGGGGAGATAGAGGGGATAGGTAGCAGTAATAAAATAAAGTTGAATATGTTTGCAGATGATACATTGATGACTATTAGGGATCCTATAGGTAAAATGGAAAGAATTAAACAGCAGTTGAAAGAATTTGAAGAAGTTACGGGGTTAAGAATAAATTGGGCAAAATCGAAATTGATGTTATTTAATTATACCAAAAAGGAAGAAAAGGAATGGGAAGGGAAGGCTTCAGTTTTGAAAAGTAAAGAAAGAATTAAATATTTGGGTATTAAGATTACTAAAAATTTAGAAGATTTGGAAAGTGAGAATTTAAGTGGATTGAAAAAAGAGATAGTAGAAAAGTTAAAGAAGTATAAGAAATTGAATCTTTCTTGGTTTGGAAGAATAGCTTTAATAAAGATGAAAATTTTACCTAGGATCAATTTTTTCTTTAGGATGTTACCAATAAGAATTTCAGATTTAGAGTTAAAAAGTTGGCAGAACCTTATAAATAACTACTGTAATGCTGAGAAGAAATCAAGGATCAATAAAAGTAAATGGTATTTAAGCCAAAAGAAGGGTGGATTGGGTCTCCCAAACCTTGAGTACTATTATATAGCAAACAGGTTAAGACATATTGTTGAAGCAATTGTAGGGGTAGGGGACTTAGAATGGATGGAGGAAAATACATTAGGTAATATTGAGTTAAAATTGCAGAATGTATTTTTTAAGGAGACAGGGAAGGGTAAATGGCTTAATGTTTTAGATAATCAGTTTTTGAAGTTCCATTGGGAACTTTGGAATAAATATAAAAAGGAACTGCTTTCAAGTAATTCCTCCTTAACACCGGTGATAATGCTAAAGAAATTTCCTGAAAGCTTAAAGAATAGATTAAGCAAAGTTTTAAAAGAAAAAAACAAATTGAAATTAGGAGAATGGTTAAGGGGGATGAATACAAGAGAGAGGTTGGAAGAAGTTTTAAAAGATTTGAAATTAACGTGGTTAAACTACGGGCAATTGGAACAATGGACTAAAAATTGGGTAAGAGAAAATGGAGAGTGTGGAGAGAGGACGGAATTTGAGGAATTAATTGAAAAAAAAGAAATTGATAAGGGACAAAATGTAGGGACAAAAGGGTTAATGAGTGAACTATATAATATATTAGTTGAGAAAGGAGTGTTGGATAGTGTCGGGAAAGTGGTTTGGGAGACTGATTTGAAGATACAAATAGGACAGCAGAGATGGGAAGGACTATGGAGACAGAGAGTGTTGAGAAATATGTCAGTAAGAATAAAGGAGAATTACTATAAACTTGTATGGAGGTGGTATTTAACTCCGGTTAGATTAAATAAGATTAATAATCAGCTTTCAGCAGATTGTTGGAGGGGTTGTGGTGAAAAAGGAACGTATTTACATATGTGGTGGGATTGTAAACATGTGCAAAAGTTGTGGAAGATGGTGTTCTTTGAGATTGAGCAGATTGTGGGATTTAAAGTAGAGGATACACCAAGGATTGCATTACTCTCACTGCAAGAAGATCTTAAATGTAGTAAAGAAACTAAAGAACTGATAACGAATCTGCTGATGGCTGCGAGGTTAATTGTAGCCAGGAACTGGAAGACTCAAGGAGATTATTGTATTGAAGAATGGTATAAAGAAGTGTGGGACATTGCTATAAATGATAAATTGACATGTAATATTAAAATGAAAAGAGGTATAGTAAAAACGAATGATTTTGAGGGAATATGGAAAAAGTTCCTAGAGTTTGTGTTCTCTAAAGGAAGTGGGAAACCACCAACAGATGAAACTATGAGTTTTTGGAAACAGGAATGAGATCCCGAGGTGGGGGGAGCACTGTTATGTTTAGTACAAATATGTTTCATAGGTTAAATTTGAAAATACGATATTAAGGCAATTTTATGTTTATGTATCAAGTGATTTTTATTTGTTGTTTTTGTTGATGTTGTTTTTTAAAAAAAAAATTAAAAAAAAAGGAGTGGGGAGGGCCACCAGCCCTGTTACTGTGAAACTGTACTGCTGCAAATGTTGGCTTAATCACTACCTTTCCATTCTTTACTGCTACAGTATTTTGCAGTTGTGCTGTTTTCCACTTTTAATACAGGGTACTTCAGGCTTTCCTACTTCACCCAGGCTTAAAGATGTTTTAATCATGTATGGTATGTTTTTAATCAGTTTTTAATGTGTATTTTATATCGTGTTTTTATACTGTTTGTTTTATACTTTGAATGGTTTTAGTTTTTGTGAACCGCCCAGGGAGCTTTAGCTGTTGGGCGGTATAAACATGCAAATAATAATAATAATAATAATAATAATAATAATAATAGGGGCGCAGTCACCACCGTGGAAAGAGAGAGGGACGCGAGGTAGATGTTTGCATGCCTACTCAGAAGTAACTCCTCCATTTCACTTTATGAGCAGGTGAGTGGGGGCTGGGGGGAAGCCGGTTGATTCAAAGCTTCCCAACCACAACAGAGCACCGCTGAGAGAGGGTTGGTACCTGTTGATTCAAAGCTGCGTAGCTTTGTAATCGCATGAAGGCATCCTTTCACTGCTATAGAGTTGAGCAGAAGAAGAAAAAAGCCTTCCAGAGCCTCAGCGTTAGTCACTATTTGTCGTGCATTATGGCCGTGTAACCAATCCTGGGAATTTTCAGGGCAGCTTATTTCACGTTTAGTCCTTCCCATGCATAACAGTGGTTGTCACTTTGCAACTGCAATGCTGCGAGTTTTGGACGGGCGACCTCCTCATGCCATATATTAAGACTGTCGGCTGGGGGTCGCCCCTCTCCCATGCAATACACACATTAACACACACATTATCAAGGTTATGGACATACACCCAGAAATATGCCCACACCCCTCTTTTGGACTCTCAACTTTTGCACAAAACACCTACGGCAGGTAAGCCAAACCCTACCTATGTCAGCTACATCCCCTCTGCTCATCTTTTGATCCTAAGGAAAAAAAAACATCCCCAAAACCAACATTTTAAAAAGGAATTCCTTGCAGTTATTTGTTTTATTGCAGTTTGGCACAGTTCATTTTCCCCCTCAAAAGAAACTCTTTCCAGTTTAGCAGAAGAGCACCGCACCTCCCACTGTTTTCCCTCTAGTTTTTGTACAAGCTTGGAATGTTTAAGGAAAACCCAGGTTTTTATTTTGTTTCTGGGCTGAAGGGAACCTACAAGTGCCAACCCAGCCCTAGGTTCCCCATCACAGGCTGATCTCTCAGCGGAGTGTTTGAGAGCTAGGGCTTAGCAGCATCTTCACGTGACGAGGCCACTTCCAAAGCCATCCTAGGCCACAGCTAGACCTCAGGTTTATCCCTGGATCGTCCAGGGGTCAAACCTGTTCATCTAGGTGACACACAGGGGATCCAGTGCTCAGGCAGGGGCGAACCCTGGATGATCCCAGGGCAAACCTTAGGTCTAGCTGTGGCCCTAGTATTCCAGTCGACTTCCCAGGTCACAGGAGAGCCCTGAGGGAAGAGGCCTATTCTAACTTCTTCACTTTGGAATGGGTAATATTTGCAATCTGGTCTCCTTCTCTCTCTCTCTCTCTCTCTCTTCTTAACTTGGAACCAGCTACCTGGATATCCGTGGGCCAATGATCTCTCTGTCTCCCCTAACCCCCACAATTCGATCCTACTCATCACCTCCCTTCTCTATTCTTCCAAGCACCCTGCATGTTACTTCATTTTGGGCTTTCCCTCCTCTGCAGAGCCTCTACTATAGTTTTAACCAAATAGCTGCTAGCCCCATTTGGACGTTGTTAATGAAGTACTTACTTTTTTGTAACTAAGGGACCATGCTCCCACTTGGTTTCGCAGCAGAATAAAGTAGAAAGAGGCTTGTGAAGCAGATTTATAAGCAGAGGTGGGAAGCAGAAGGTGATGACTCCCACAGGAAGGGGTGTCATATGGAGGTGGAGAGGCAAGAATGAGAAGAAAACAGTTACGCTCTTTTAATACAGCAGTGCAGAACCTTTTGCAGCCTGAGGGCCGAATTCCATTCTGAGAAGCTCTAGGGGGACTGCATTCCAGTGGTGGGCAGGGCCTAAGGCAAAAGGGGGCAGGGCCAAATATGCCAGTATAGCTGAAAGCTCTTACTGCCAGTAACTAAACCCTAGGAGAAGCATTTCAATGCCTTTTAGAATGGGAAAAATAGGTAGGGGAAAAAACAGAACAAGCAAAGGCCAGGAAACCTCCAAAGGATTGGTTGCTCAGGGAAAAGGGTTGGAATTTTGGGGACTCCCAGAGGGCCACATTTATTTATTTTAAAACATTCCTCTGGGTTTGATGACACAGAGGAAAAAGCAGGAAATTCTGGGGGCAAAAATGAAAGACTCTCGAAAGCACCCCTGATGTGGATCAACCCTAATCCAGAGAAAGAGACCCACAGGAAGAGAAGCAGGTTCTCAGGGGCCATGAGAGTAAATCAGATGCAGCTCCAGATACCGACGTTGCGTTGCATCTTCACTTCATTCCTTTCCATTGGCTGAATGTTTGTGCATTCGTCACCATCCTGACACAACTTGTCATGCATAACTATGAGTGACTAGATTTGGATCAAGCCAGCTAAATATAAATTAAATTATACCAACATAAGAAACAGTACTCAAAATGTATAAAATATGTTCCTCAAATGTAGTCACCCAAATAAGAACACTTTTTTTGTTTCAGCAGGCTTTTGGAGCCACTCTGGACCTGTGTTAATGTATTGGATTCCCTCCCCCTTTTTTAGCAGCGGCCCTTCCAAGAAATTCCTGACATGTGTGGGTGATAACTTTCTCCTACAGAAAGTGGAGGAAGGAACTAGAGGATCAGCGATCCTTGACTTGATCCTGACCAATAGGGATGACTTAGTGGATAAAGTGGCAGTTAGGGGAACTCTGGGGGAAAGTGACCACGTCATACTTTAATTCTTGATTTTCATAGAATCATAGAATAGTAGAGTTGGAAGTGGCCTATAAGGCCATCGAGTCCAACCCCCTGCTCAATGCAGGAATCCATCCTAAAGCATACCTGACAGATGGTTGTCCAGCTTCTTGAATGCCTCTAGTGTGGGAGAGACCACAACATCCCTAGGTAACTGATTCCATTGTCATACTGCTCTAACAGTCAGGAAGTTTTTCCTGATGTCCAGCCGAAATCTGACTTCCTGTAACTTGAGCCCGTTATTCCATGTCCTGCACTCTGGGATGATCGAGAAGACATTCTGGCCCTCCCCTGTGTGACAACCGAGTGTAGCCATATATGTACTCTGGATTTTAGGAAAGCTGATTTTAATAAACTCAGAACTATGATAAGTAAAGTCCCATGGCAAGTGACCCTAATGAGAAAAGGAGTCCAAGATGGGTGGGAGTTTCTAAAAAAGGAAATTTTAAAGCCACAATTACAAACAATTCCAACAAGGCAAAAAGATAGAAGACAACAGAAGAAACCAATGTGGCTCCACAAAAAGCTTAGAGATAACCTGAAAACAGTGGAAGGAAGGCCAGGCTACAAAAGAAGAGTACAGACAGGTAGCACAAAAGTGTAGGAATGGTGTCAGGAAGGCAAAAGCTGAGAATGAGCAGAGATTAGAGAGCGATGGTAAAAGCAATAAAAAGACTTTCTTCAGATACATGAATAGTAAAAGACAGAGAAAAGTAATGGTAGTTCATCTGCTTTATAAGGATGGCAAATTGATAACAGATGATGAAGAAAAGGCCAAAGTGCTCAATTCCTACTTTGGCTCAGTCTTCTCCCAAAAGCAGGTAGATGACCCCCATGGAAAAAGTGAAGCACATGCTGAGGGGGCAGGATTACAGTTTGAGATTGATAAACAAATGGTCAAGGAACACCTAATTTCTTTGAACGACTTCAAATCTCCTGGGCCTGATTAACTGCGTCCTAGAGTAATGAAGGAGCCAGCAGAAGAACTCTCAGAACTACTGTCTATTATCTTTGTGAAATTATGGAAAATAGGTGAAGTGCTGGACGACTGGAGGATGGCTAATGTTGTCCTTATCTTCAAAAAGGGCAAAAAGAAGGAACCTGGGAACTACAGACCAGTTAGTCTGATATCCATCCCTGGGAATTTTTTGGAGTAGATTATAAAGAAGTCAATCTGTAAGCACCTTGAACATGATGCAGTGATTACTAGAAGCCAACATGGATTTGTCAGGAACAAATTTTTCCAGACTAATTTGATCTCATTTTTTGATCGGGTAACCTCCCTTGTGGACTGTGGGAATGCTGTGGACGTCATATATCTTGACTTCAGCAAAGCTTTTGACAAAGTGCCCCATGATATTCTGATTAACAAACTAGCTAAAAGTGGGCTAGATGGAACAACTATTAGGTGGATTCACAGTTGGCTACAGAATCAGACTCAAAGAGTGCTTATCAACGGACCCTTCTCAAACTGGGGGGAGGTAACGAGTGGGGTACCGCAGGGCTCAGTCCTGGGCCCAGTGCTCTTCAACATTTTTATGAATGATTTGGACGAGGAGGTGCAGGGAACGCTTATCAAATTTGCAGATGACACAAAATTGGGTGAGATAACTAATACCCTGGAAGACAGAAACAAACTTCAATGTGATCTTGATAGGCTGGAGTGCTGGGCTGAAAACAAAAGAATGAAATTTAATAGGGATAAATGCTAAGTTCTACATCTAGGAAATAGAAACCAAATGCACAGTTACAAGATGGGGGATACTTGGCTCAGCAATACTACAAACAAGAAGGATCTTGGAATTATTGAACATGAGCCAACAGTGCAATATGACTGCAAGAAAAGCAAATGCTATTTTGGGCTGCGTTAATAGAAGCATAGCTTCCAAATCGTGTGAGGTACTGGTTCCTCTCTATTCGGCCCTGGTTAGGTCTAGATGAGAGTATTGCGTCCAGTTCTGGGCTCCACAATTCAAGAAGAACGCAGACAAGCTGGAGCATGTTCAGAGGAGGGCAACCAGGATGATCAGGAGTCTGGAAACAAAGCCCTATGAAGAGAGACTGAAAGAACTGGACATGTTTAGCCTGGAGAAAAGAAGATTGAGGGGAGACATGATAGCACTCTTCAAATACTTGAAAGGCTGTCACACAAAGGAGGGCCAGGATCTCTTCTCGATCCTCCCAGAGTGCAGGACACGGAATAACGGGCTCAAGTTACCAGAAGCCAGATTTCAGCTGGACAGCAGGAAAAACTTCCTGACTGATAGAGCAGAGTACGACAATGGAACCAATTCCGCAGGGAAGTGGTGGGCTCTCCCACCCTAGAGGCCTTCAAGAGGCACCTGGACAGCCATCTGTCTGGTATGCTTTAAGGTAGATTCCGGCATTGAGTAGGGGGTTGGACTCGATGGCCTTATAGGCCCCTTCCAACTCTACTATTCTATGATTCTAGTGTGATGGTGTAAAGGCAGTTCCTATAAAATTGAAACGGTCCAGAAACTTCAGCTGGTACAAAACAGGGCAGCCCGTCTACTAACAGGGATTGGCTGGCGAGACCATATTATGCCAGTCCTTCTTCAACTTCATTGGCTGCCAGTCCAGGTCTGGGCCCAATTCAAAGTGCTGGTACTAACATTCAAAGCCCTAAACGGTTTGGGGCCAGGTTATTTGAAGGAACACCTCCTCCTATATGTGCCTGCCCAGACCTTAAGATCATCCACAGGGGTCCTTCTCCGTGAGCCCCTGCCAAAGGAAGTGAAGCAGGTGGCTACTAGGAGGAGGGCTTTCTCTGTTGTGGCACCCCGGCTGTGAAACGAGCTCCCCAGAGAGGTTCGGCTGGCATCTACACTGTATTCCTTCTGTCGCCAGTATTTTAACGCCTATTAACTTAAATTTAAACTTTGCTGTTTTAATTCCATATTTTAACCTATATCAAATTTTGCTGTGTGGTTTTAATCCTGGTTGTACTTTTTATATTGTATTTTGTATTTATGTTTTTAGATTGTTGGTTGTTTTTATGCTCTACGTGATTTTAATTTTTGTGAACTGCCCAGAGAGCTTCGGCTATTGGGTGGTATAAAAATATAATAAATAAATAAATAAATAAATAAATTAGTAACTAACCTGCTCTTGTTCCCTCAGACAAACTACTGATATGTGGCGTGCTTTTGGCTCTCAGGAAACCCTGTACATTTGGTCAGCAAAAAATAGTAAGAAATGATCACTAATCACTGCGTGAGGTCAAAGAGAAGGAAACCAGGGGCGGATCCGCACGTCGGCCCCAGAGCGCATTTATGCGACCCCAGGGCACCCTGAAAATGATAGTCTGTACTTGCCTGTAAAAAGAAACGAGGAAGAGACGCCGCCGATGACGCCACCGACACCGACGCCACCCAGCTTCCTGCTCCCCGGCCGGCTCGGAGAGCTCTTTTTGAAGAAGGCGGGGTAGAGAGCTTTTTCCGCTCTCCACCCAGCTCTCCGTCCCGGCCGGGGAGCAGGAAGCTGAGTGGCGTCATCGTCGGCGTCATCGTCGGCGTCTCTTCCTCGTTTCTTTTTACAGGCAAGTACAGACTATCGTTTTCGGGGTGCCCTGGGGTCGCATAAAAGCGCTCTGGGGCCGACGTGCGGATCCGCCCCAGGAAACCAATGTAATACCCAGAAACACACTTACATTAGAATAAAAAAGAACAACGGGCCTGGAATGAATTTGAGCTTACAGAAGTGAGCAACAATTAACACAGCTAGTGTCTGAACACACAAATAAGTGACACTTGGCCAGTTTGCACAATTATTTAACCCACATTTAGGCTGAGGCAACTATGATGTGTGTGTGGCTACCATTTTGCATATCCAAGCCCCACTCAGGATTGTTGTGTCGAGTGAACCTGGTGAGCATGGAGTTATGCAAGAGTTAAACAACCCTTGCCTAACTGTAGAAGAGACCAAGAGATATGTGAGGGTTATTTAACTCGCACATCAGGTACGCTCACTTCGTGCACATGACATAACAACCCCCAAGCCGTGGTTGGATATGTAAACTGGTGCCCGTGGGCATCATGGCTTGTTACGGGTTAAATAAACCACAATGGTGTTGTGCCTTCCCTGCACTCAGTTCAGTGAGTGCAGGGAAGGAGAGGAAGCCATTCCCCAGCGTTTGGGCTCATCAACAGCAAAACCTCTACGTTATGTGAAACTATTCATTAGAGTTTATCACATTTTAAGCCAATTCGTGGAGCTTTTGTGGAGATCCAGTGGGCCTCCTGAGTTTGGGGGCCCTCTTCATTCCACTCCCCCACCAGGCTTCCTAATGCCTGCAGCAGCTTAATAGTCAGAATAAAGTCATGACATTAACTCCACGTGGCAGGCGATCCTAATTACGTCTTGTCCACATGAAACCGAAAAGTCTCCATGCACCAGCCTTGAGAAATGCAGAAAGGAGGGCAGAGCCCTTTAAGGAATCAATTGCCGGATCTTCTCCACCCCCACCCCACCCCCCTGCCTCTCTGTTTCCCCTCCCCAGCACCACCGCACATGCACCCTCTTCACCCTGTTGGAAGGTGACATTTGCTATTAACCTTATATTGGGCCATTTTGTAAATCAATGTCACTTACATTTAATAACAAGTGTAATCAAAGGAATTATGCAAATTTAATTTGATGCTTCTTGAATTATGCAAATCCACTGCACATATAATGGCTTCTGACATGTGCCCAGTTGGAGAATGTTCCATTACCTCCTCTCTTATTACCCCTTTCATTATTTTTATTTTTATTTTATTTTTTATTTTAAAATTCTGTACTCAGGGGAGGGAGCAGCAATTGAGCTTGAGAGTACAGAGGAATGGAGAAGAGGGGTGCAAGCCGGGAATATATGCCCCCCCCCCCCCGTCTTTCTCTCTCTCACACACACACCAAGCAGAAATGCATCCTGCAGGCATTTCTGTTATTGTTATTGCAGAAAAGGGTGGCCAGGGCAGGGGTGGTGGTGGGGGGGATGAGGGAAGTCATTTCCCAAGAATGGCTTTGCAGGCGATAACAGCGCTGGAATCTGTTTCTAAATTATTGCCCTTTGAGTCCCATCTCCATCTCTCTATTACTAGTCCTTGTCTCAACTGCCTAAATTATTAGAAACTAGGGAGGGCAAGGAGGGGAATGAATGTCATAAACATTGCAGCAAGCAGGAATCCTGGGGCTGAGGGTACAGCCGTATTTCAGAAACACACACACACTCTTATCTCCCATAAA
This sequence comes from Elgaria multicarinata webbii, assembly GCF_023053635.1. Taxonomy (NCBI): domain Eukaryota; kingdom Metazoa; phylum Chordata; class Lepidosauria; order Squamata; family Anguidae; genus Elgaria; species Elgaria multicarinata. The sequence goes on from NC_086178.1 coordinate 113,903,968, forward strand.
GCTCTGCCTGATACCCACCAAAGTCATGCCTAGGTTGGGCCAGGGCTGTGGGTGTGTCCTTTTTTTATCCTTTTCTGTTCTGTAAGCTTTCGGGTGAGAGAGAAGTGGGGAGCAGAGTTCCTGATGGTGGGGAGCAGAAGTCTCCACTGTGGCACATTTGAGAGAGTAAGGAAAGCATCCAGGCAGGATCGTGCCTGCACTGATCCCCCCACATTCAGCTAGATGCATCTGGGGAAAACATGAAGGTTATTCTCAATAATCTCATGCCTATTCTGTATTCTCAGTATCAGGGATCGGTTGCCTCTGAATATGGAAGCTCCATTTAGCGTAATAGATTTGTTTGTTCGTTCATATAGTGACGTCTAATTAAACCAGCACTTTACAAAGTATGAGCAGACAGGTCCTAAGTTAGAAGCCAACTCAAAGGGGACAACAGAGGAAGGAGAGGAATCTGCCATCACAAATACTTAATTAAGCTTAACTACAGGCTTCAGTAGAACGACTTCCAATGGAACGAGCGTGCCATTCATGTGCTGGAACTGCAAGACTCGCTCCTTGGCAACATATTTAATGGCCACCGGTTTCCCAAAGGCTTCACAGAATGGTAGCTTTTGAGGAGGGGTTTGAAATAAGTGAGAGACATTCTGGGAGGCAGTTCCAGGCCAAAGGAGCCAAAAGGGAGGATGGGCAGAGTCATTTGTAGGCCCCTTCCAACTCTGCTATTCTATGATTCTATGATTTCAGGGAGTCGAAGACCTTTGGATGGCCTTGATAGAACTATCTTCCAATAAGCTCCCGCCAATTAAAAGGTTAATCAAGAAACAAAACTAGTGTATCCTCTATTTAGGACCAGGGTCAAGGGCAGACCTGGCCGGGCACGTGCTGAGGGCCCACACCTAGGAGGGGCCCACTGACCAGAGCCCCTCGGAGTTGCTCCCCCTCTTCACCGCGGCACCCTGCTGGTTCACCTGCCTCTTGCTCTGGCCCAGGCAATGGTGCTGGTGAAGGAAGAGCAGGAGATAAAACGGCCTCCTGGCTCACTGATTCACTGCCAGTCATGCAAGCAGATGGTCGTGAGCAGGATCAGCAATAGCAGCTGGCGACAATGTTGGTGAACAGGTGGGACTCATTGAACAAGGGAAGCCCATTGAAGGTGTCTCCCAAAGGGCCCTGAAAAACCAGGACCCAGCATGGCCGTGGTTAGTGGTGGTGGTGGGGAGATTAAGCTATCTGGGGCAGGATCTACACTACTGCTTTATAACGGTTTATAATGGTATTGACAACTGTTGGGGCCCAGGATACACTCTAGATGCAGTTTTCAAACAGCTTTCAAAGTGTCACATCCTGCTTGGTGTAGATCTGGCCTGGGAAGAACTGTGGCTGAATAGCAGAGCACAGGCTTTGCATGCAGAAAGTCCCAGGTTCAATCCCTGGCTAGAAACCCTGGAGAGCAGCTGCCAGTCAGTGTTGGCAACACTGGGCTACATGGACCAAAGGTCTGGCTCAGTATAAGCAGCTTCCTAATAGCGATGGAGTGAAAATTCGCCTGGGCCCTCAAGGGCAGTGGACATGCTTGCACCCAGCTATCCCGGGCCCAGACAAATGCGGCCGATGGTTTTGTGCCCCAACACTACCAAAGCAAAAGGGGCGCAAAGGTCTGGCAGGAACTTGGTTCCCCCCCCCCCCCAGGCATGCACGCTCTGTCCTTTTCTCTGTTGCATTAATGGAGGCTGCCATTAACACAGTAGGGGGAAATATGCAATCTCCCCAAGGTTTGGAGGAAGAAATTCGCAATCTCCAGCTTTGGGTAAATTGTGTTCTCCCCCACCCACCCCCCATGTGCTGATTATGGCCTTAAAGGCCCTCTTAAAGGTTTGGTGGCAAAGCACACTTTCTGGGGCCTCAAGAAAGGCGCAATTCCCCTGGCACAACATTAGGATGCCGGGGGGGGGGGGGATTGTGCACTTTCCAGAGGCCCCCGAAAGCACACTTTGCCTCCCTCACCACCCCCTTGCCAACTGTGGCCTTAAAGGCCCTCTTAATCCAAGGTTTTAAGAGGGCCGTTAAGGCTACAATTGGTGTTGGGTGGGGAGGGGAAGAAATGTGATTTACCCATGGCTGGGGGAATTGCAAATTTCTTCCTCCACTCCTCATGGCAGCATAATTCTGCCCTGCAGAGAACTACAGCAGAATTCTGATAGATGCTTCTGAAAGTCTAACAGATGTCACTGAGGTGGTCTTACTTCAGCCGTAGGAAAATGTTAGCATTGAGAGACATTGACCTGACTTCAGGAATAGGGATGTCAGAGGAATCTGGTTGGGGGTGGAGCTTCAAAAGTTTTTATTGGCTTGCACACAGACACCCCGGCCTTTGGTTTTTCTTCTGCTAGCTGGCCTGACTTGGCAAATTATGCAAATTATGGCAGTAATTTGTGCTAATTACGCAAATTACAGTTGACATAAACAAACACAAAATGCTAGGGCTGTGCAACACCTCAGATCCGAATCCGAAGCAGATTGGGGTGGTTTGGACCCTTCCGAACCGGATTCGAGGCGGTTCGGGCGAAGTCCGAGGCAGTCCAAAGCCAAAGCCAATTGGCTCTGAAGCTTCAGGCCGCCTTGGCGCTTCAGAGCTGCTGCCCCCAGTCTCCTTACCTGCTGCCTCCATTGCCACTGCCATCTTTCTTCTGGGAGCTTCCGGTGCCACCGCCGGAAATGAAAGGGAGTAGGCCACATGATTTTAAGTTATCCTGCAGCCTACTCCCTTACTTTTCCGGCAGCACTGGAAGATGCCAGAAGAAAGATGGCAGCGGCAGGTAAGCCCCCCTCCCCTCTTCCCCACTTACCTGCGTCCACCGCTGCTGTAGCCAGCTTGCATCCTGTGGCTTCCATTCAAGGACGCTGAAGCCAGGAAGTAGGCTGCAGACTACATCCTGGTTTTAGTGTGCTTGCGTGGAAGCCGCCAGACACAAGCCAGCAGTGGTGGCAGTGAACCCAGGTCAGCCCCCTTCCCCACTTACCCGGATCCGCCACCTACTTCTAGGCTTCAATGTCGTCAGAGTGGAAGCCACCGGACGCAAGCTGGTGGCAGCAAATGGCAGATGCAGATAAGTGGGGAAGGGGGAGGGGGCTCACTTGGTGTTTCTGCTGTCCATGGTGGCGGATGGTGGAGGCACCAGGTAAGTGGGGAGAGTTTTCTGGGTGCTGGCTGTGCAGCCGGCACTTAGAAAACTCCAAGTCACTTCGGAGGGTCAGAATTTTGGCTCAGCTTCAGTGCCGAGGTGGATCAGGAACCCCCGAGGTGGATCGGGGCTGCTTCGGGGGCTCCAGATGGGCCTCTGAGGCTGATCAGGGGGTCCCTGCACAGCCCTACATAATACACAAAAAGTTCACCACATCAGGCAATCCACAGAACTCCACTGAGCCCCCAAAGGCTGGATTTCTCAGCTCCCTAATTAGGAGGCCTGGATAGGAATGAGGCAAAGTCAATTCATTAATGAGCTCAAAACCCACTTGGTTAGGGGCAGATCTGTACAGGGAGAAAGTATCACTTCATGCCCTTTCTATCGAGAATCTGCAAAAACAAAGAAACCCAAATGTATTACTAGAGTGGCGCATCCCAGTAATGCACCTCAGTTGACCATTCTACTGTCTTTGAGAAAGAGCCACAATCTTGTTCATCCCCTTGTGATCTGAAACAGGGCATTCCAGAATTTATCGCCAGCATCTCTTTACTCTACTGGACCTGTGGCTCACAAACATGACTAAGAGCACAATCCTATTGCAATGACCCTAAGCCTCATCCTATGCAGGGGAGGAGGAGGAGGAGGAGGAGGAGGAGGAGGAGGAGGAGGAGGAGGAGGGGCAGAGTTGGCCTTCGCAGCCCCATCCTCTAAGCCTGGATTTTCTCTCAACGGGTCGAAACTCAATTCCCCACTCTCTGAGGGTGCATTCCTGACCTCAGGGAGCCACATGGTTCTTTCTGGCTGTGAGAGGGAGGGGAAGAGGGCAGAGCTCTGATTTCCAGCTGAGTTTGGAGCACTGTGTGTCTGACTTGGATCTGGGAATTCTAACTATCTCATGCCCCCTCAGATACTGTTTAGGGGCCATTGGGTTGCCCCCTAACAAACTACTGATTTTAAACCCACCTTTCAAGGTACATTCCCCTCACAAGGCAACTTACAATATTACAAACACATGAAGGTACATTTAAAACAAAACACACAGCAGCAACTAATGGTCACACAGAGGAGGGCCAGGATCTCTTCTCAATCCTCCCAGAGTGCAGGACACGGAATAACGGGCTCAAGTTAAAGGAAGCCAGATTCCGGCTGGGCATCAGGAAAAACTTCCTGACTGTTAGAGCAGTGTGACAATGGAATCAGCTACCTAGGGAGGTTGTGGGCTCTCCCACACTAGAGGCATTCAAGAGGCAGCTGGACAAGCATCTGTCAGGGATGCTTTAGGGTGGATTCCTGCATTGAGCAGGGGGTTGGACTCGATGGCCTTGTAGGCCCCTTCCAACTCTGCTATTCTATGATTCTATGATTCTATGATTTTTAAGCCCCCAAAGCAGACTGGAATGAATGAGTCTTCAAGGTTTGCTTGTCTTAAGACAGCTGTGATGAAGCCATGCATAATCTTCCTGAGGAGGAAGTTCCAAAGGTCTGGGGCCGCCATTGAGAACCTAGTACTCACCAACCTAGTGGCTCTTGCAAATGGGTGCAGAGAGGAGGGCCTCCAACACTGACCTTAAAGCTCAGACAGGTGTAGATGGTCCTTTGGAGAACATGGTTCCAAAACATGTAGGGCTTTAAATGCCATAATCAGCATCTTGAATTTGGCCCAGAAACTAACAGGCAGCCAACACAAATGATACAGAATAGGAGTAATGTGATCCAAACACCTAACTCCCACAAGCGTTCTAGTTGCCAGATTCTGTAGCAGTTTCCAGATCATCTTCAAGGGCAGTCCCAGATAGAGCACATTGTGGTAATCTAGCCTAGATGTAACTAAGACATGGCTCAGTCATTTGCTCAAGAACTAGCCTAAGCTGGCAAAGGACACTCCTCGTAGCTTACACCACCTGTACCTCCATAGAAACTGCAGAATCCAGGAGCACTCCCAGGCTGCATACCTGGCCCTTCAAGGGGAGTGAGACCCCATCCAGAGTCAGATCTACACCTTCATCCAGATTAGCAAATTGCCCATTCCATTTCTGTTTCATCTAGGGTTTGCCCTCATCCCTTCCAGTATTGTTTCCAGATACCCAGCCAGGCTTTCAACTGCCTCACTGGGATTAGATGGTAGTAAGAGACAGAACTGCATGTCATCTGCATATCGATGACACCTCAGCCCAAACCTTCGCATGCCAGCAGTTTCATGTAGATGCTGGAAAGCACAGGGTCTAAGACAGAGCATTGACACCCTCAAAATATAAATGCCCAAGGGGTGGAACAAAAGTCCCCCAGCACCACCTTCTGGGGCCGTCACTCCAGGAATGACAGGAACCATTGTAACAGCATGCCTTGAAGTTCCATCTCTGAGTGGTGGTCCAGAAGAAGACTATGGTCAATGCTATAGAAAGCCACTGAGTGATCCAGGAAAACCAATAGGGTCACACTCCCCTGCCATCTAGTAGATAGATTAGAATAAATCTAAATAAGCAGTGTTATCTCAAATTGTCTGGAGCTGACATGACACAACCCATTTCAAGGCCTTGCTCATAAATAGTAGATTTCAAAGTGGGTGCTAATTTGCTATAGTGAACAAACCTAGACCTGTTTACTCAATGGTGTTTTACTACTGCTTTCCTCAGAACTACAGGAACTACCCCATCACTTAAAGAGGCATGCATAAATAAATAATATTGTGTATGCATAAGCAGCCCAGGTTGATCCTTGAAATTTGCAGTTCAGTCAGGTAATATCCTTAGTAGATTCCGGAAATGCTGTTGACATAATATATCTTGACTTCAGCAAAGCATTTGACAAAGTGCATCTTAAAAGACTGGTTAAATCAATAAACATGCTAATAAAATAGCACAGATAGGAAAGGTAATAATGAAATAGGCTCACCTGGCTGTTATGTCATCAAAACTATGCCTGCTAAAAAGACTGGTAGAGTAGAATAAGGTGATCTACACCTGTGAAGTTTGTAGTATTGTTCGGTTCTGCACAAAAAGTTTTCCTATGGGTTGAGAAGGGGGGGGGCTACAGGAGAAATTTAATTGATGACAGCTTCATGTAGATGATCCTTAAAAATCAAACAAACAAAGCATGGCTTATTCCAGGGTAAATACCAATCATGGAAGCACCCACAAACAAGAATTCCAGCTTGCCACTTTACACAACAAGCTGGGGGGACTTACTATAATTCTTCTGTTCTTTGCTCATAAAAACTGGACAGGTTCAGCTTTTTCTTTCTCCTCCTGGAAAGGAGCTGGTTGAGTGTAGTCTGAGGATCATGTCTTCCCTGATGCTGAAAAAGTGGTCAATAGGGAAGACATTATATGTCCCCTTCCCTCCCTATACTGGCTTTGGTACTCTCTGAGCAAACATGAAAACGCCTGTTGGAATTTGCACATGATGAGGTATGATCATATATCGCAACCTGTTCACCAACTAAGGCTGTAGCTAGACCTAAGGTTTATCCCAGGATTGTCCTGGGGTCAAACCTGTTCATCTAAGTGCCACACAGGGCATCCAGCACTCAGGCAGTGACGAACCCGGGATGATCCTGGAATAAACCTTAGGTCCAGCTACGGCCTCAGTCTAGGCCACATTACACTCTTAACTCCAGTTTTCCACCAATAAATGAATAGTGAGTTGTGACTTACCACACAAGGGGATTGTGAGAGTGGAATGTCATAGGCAAATGGTATTATTCATTCTTCCAATTTATCAAATTCCGAGGCTCGCAATGTGATAGCGCTATTTATTTAATATAAATAAATAACCCCTCTCCCAGTGCCTAATAGGGATGAAAAATATGTCTGAAAAAAGCTAATCTGGATAGGGAAGAAAGGGTTTATGAAGTGTGTACTGTGTATAAAGATCCCCCTTCACTGGCATTTCTAAAGGGTTTGGTAACCATTTTAAGTGGATATTTCCTTTGGTGGTATATGTTCCTACAATTCCTCAATTTCCATGACATTTTATTTAACCTTTTTCCTCCCCCCCCCCCCCGTTTGCCTTATTTTAGGCCAATGTTTCACCTCCTGAGCCTTTGCAAATCTGAGACAATCACAATTTTCTACCTCTGAATGTGTAGGAAAGCATGACTAATAACGACGTTTTCAACCTGGGCAAGCAGAAGACTCGTCTCCAGAATTCCCCATTTCCATACCAAGTAAACTACAAGCAATTGAGAAAGGGATTAGATGGCCCCATATTTTCAGATTCTATCAGAAGCCTGAAGGCAAAGAGCTGTTTGGTCCATTTCAGCCCCAAGAGTGCCCCCTCCCTCTTTCCAGTGCTTACTCTGATCCAGGAAACCCTAAAATGAAAACTAGTATATGTTGAGCTGTTCTGCTGCTAGTAAGATTCTTTGGCTATTATTCAGATTGCATTTAGGCTGCAACCTTAACCAGAATTACCTGGGAGTAAACCCCATTGGATCCAGTAGGACATCTTTGAATAAGTTTGTTTCGGATTGGTGTTGGGTTTCCACTTATGGAACCATCATGGTTAGGCCATTAGAAAGCAATTATGTCCATCCCTTGGGAAAAGGTCCTAGCACAACCACAAGGGAATTTCCTTTTGATTTCTTTTTTCAGTGGCACGACATTCACATCATCATTCAAAATCAGATTTCTAGAGGGAGGGATGGGATTGCTCTCTCTTCAACTTTGACACAATTTCTCAGAGTTTTGCATTCTTTTCTATTTGTTGTATTTATTTATTTTTATTTTGGGTATGCTTATTCATTTCTTGAGTAAAATATTGCAAGGAGGGAACAGGCAGTTCAAATGAAAGACAGAAGGAGAAGCAAGCAGATGAACAGAAGCCAGAGAGGAAGATCGTAGCCATCATCTAATTGGCCTGCAGTGAATTATTCACATGTATAATCTTTTTCAAAAATTCCTGCGCAAAGCGATGCAAGCAAATGCTGTTCATGTTTAAAAGTCATTTCCATAAGTAAGTGCAATTTCTCTAGTGTTTGCCCCTGTTTAATGAAGTGAATTCTTGTTTGCATTTCTCCCAATTTCCCAACGAAAGGCGCCCAAGCGTTTGCACCAAAATTACTCGGCCCAAATTAAAACCCTCCAACACTTTTCAAAAAGGAAAAAGAGGTATTTGTGTGTCTGGAGGGGCAAGATCATGCTTATTTTTAAAATGCCTTAAGTGCACCCCAAGATACTAATTTATTTTTAGACACTCATTATTAAGAGTGTTAGTAAGTTTCCCCCTTCCAGTTCTCTCTCAATTCCTCTCCCCCTCTATTTCTTATTTAAATGAACTTAATGGCAGTAGATGCAAATGTCTGGAAGAGGAAAATAGTTAACATTTATTTATTCTTACTGTTGTCTCTTCCCTGGCTGCTATCATTAGAACAGTTCGCTGCATCCCATTCGCTCCCATTAGCTCTGCTATCAGAGCCACCCAGCACGACTCCAGCCCCGCTCGAAGTGCTTTGCTGCGGCCCACATAGGGGCTGCATCATCATTTGCAAGGCACTGGCTTAATGACAAGAGGTGGGAGGGGGGGAATCCCAGAAAATATGGCAGACTGATCTTGGGAAACAACAAAACAACCCTTTTCGGTAACAGCAGCAACAGCGGTGGAAATATATATCCCCCCACTCAGCCTGCCCGTGGAGACTGGGTCCTCTCAGTTTCTGCCATATTGTGGTTCTCAGCCATGGCGTTCTCTTGGCTGGGATGGACAGATTGTGCAAGGAGGGCAGACGTGCTGCTACCTACAATCCGTTCATTCAGGTAATATATGGACAAAGACACCAGTGGGACTGAAAGTCCTCCTAGTAAGACTGGAAAGAACCCAAACAGCTGTTGTTTGTGCTAAGCTGCACACCCCAATGTTCTGTTGCCAGGCGTCAGGCTCTCAAGAGCTTCCAAGCAAGGTGGACCACCCCACCCACAATTCTCTGCACTCTCAGAGCAGTTGGGCATGGACAGCCGACAGACAGCAATCTGGAGAGTACAGCAGAGGAAGCTGATTTTATGTTGCCCCCACCCTGGTGGTCAGGATGGCTCCTCTCCGTCTGCTCACTTGGTAGTGTGTCCCAGGCAGTGTGTGTGTGTGTCTTGTCGGAACCTATCTTTAGCCACATCCCATCAACAGTAGTTTCAGGCTAACCTAATGCACTTTGCTTCCTGTTCTGTAAAAAGAATTAAAGTGAGAAAAGAGCAGGGATCTACTACTTACCATGGAGTACAGAACTGGGTTCCTGAACAGTTTGGGTTGCACAACTCAAATACCTCTGAGAATCATGTTTGCACTTTCATTGTGCAACCTAAAAGGGCCACAAATTTACTGCAGAAAGGGATTTTGTCAGACATTTCATCTAAGCGCATACACAGGACCATCCTATGTATGTGTACTCAGAAGTAAATCTCACTGAATTCAATGGCATTTGCTCCAAAATAATTGTGCATCAAATTGCAGCCTTGGTGAGAATGAGGGAGAAGTTTCTGAATAAAATTATTTCCCCTCCTTTCATATGATAGAAGCTTAGGGCCTTGCTAGACCTACCAGGTAATCCGGTGCGGAGTAGGGGTGAGGCTGTGCTGCAGTTAGTGCGGGCCGTCAACCCTAGCTAGATGTAACACATGACGGGGTAAGGGAAAGCCCCGTCGCGTCAGCCATTTTTTTTAAAAAATTAAAGGGCCATGTGCGCAGGAGCGCACCAACGAGAAGGTAAGGCTTTTTTTTTAAAAAAAAATAAAGCGTTCCCCGCTCCCCCTGCCCCTGATTTCCCCCCAAGGACCTCCACTTCCCTTACTCGGCTTCGTCCTTTTTCTTCTGCTGCCCCTTACGCCTGGAACGCTCTTCCAGAACACTTGAGAACTACAAACTCAATCACTGCTTTTAAGACTCAGCTCAAAACTTTTCTTTTCCCTATGGCCTTCAAATATTGAGTTTGTTCTGACTTTACACTGTTGGTTTTGCCCTACCCTGTGCCTGTTTACACTTCCCTGTGCCTGTTTGCATTCTCCTTCCCTCTTTATTGTTTACTACAACTTATTAGATTGTAAGCCTATGCGGCAGGGTCTTGCTATTTACTGTGTTATCTGTACAGCACCATGTACATTGATGGTGCTATATAAATAAATAATAATAATAATGCCCCCCCGCTTGCCAGTCCGCTCCTCCCCGCTCGCCTGTCCGCTCGCCCCCCCCACTCACCCGCTTGCTTGCCCATCCACGAGCTCGCCCACTCACTTGCCCCCCAGGCCCCCATCTCTCCCCCCTGCGATTCCCTCGCCCCCAACCCGATGGGTGCGCGGCTTCTCCCGGCTACTCACGAGTAAGCCGCATAGCTGGGAAAAGCCGCGGAACCTGCTAGACTTTCCACAGCTACGGAACAACTGGGCCAAAAGTGGATCCGGTTATCCCAGGTCAAGGGAGGGTTTAGCCCGGCCTGACCCTGGGATCCCCTGTGCATCATCTCCACGCACAGGGGTGAGCCCGGGTTTTAGCCCGGGCTAAACCCTCGTCTAGCAACGGCCTTAGACAGTCTTTTCTAGATATAAGGTGGAATCAACTAGCTGGACATACCTGGCGATCTATTTAGCAATTTAATCAAATTTACAATGGAAGTGGGTGTATGATAGAGCAAGAGCTCCAACCAGCTCCAACGTATGTGGGGTGCTTTGGACATTCAAGAGCACAATGCAAAAGCAAATGTTACTGAGTAAATGTTCGCACTGGGTGAGATCAGGACAGGGCATGATTATGCAAATCACAATGCACAAAACCATTTGTTATCTCCGCTTAATATCTGCCTACCTACTTACTAATGACACTCTTGGCTTTTAGTTTCCCCACATAAGCAATAGAAAAAATAAACATTTTATCAGGAGTGGGGAGGAGGCAGGGCAGGAACTGGGTCAGTTAGCTTAAATCCCTTCTTTTGCAATTGTATTGAAATCAAATTTGTGCTGTCTTCTAGTCCTGTTTGAGGGCAGGGCAGGAGAAAGCCTGCCTCACGCTGGAGCCTCATTTGCTGAGTGCTCCCTGCAGAACCCTTGACTTTTTAGCCCTCCGTAAAAGGGTCTGGTTTAGATTATTGTATCTCTGTTTAATAAACCAAGATATGAACAAGGCTTGCAGGCACACACATAGCAACTTTGCTCCTCCCGTCGCAGCAGAAATAAACCAGGAACCTTCCCCTTAATTATAGTTTCCTGTTTGGTCCAAACTGGAAAACTATGGTTAAGAGTTTTGAAACAAGCCAGAACACTAGGCCTACTTTAAACTATGGCTTCATATCCTGGCTTATTACACAGCCATTAACCACAGGCTCCCAGTTTAGACTTAACAGGAAATTATAATTAATGGAAGATTTCCTAATTTCTAGACTTCCTAGGGAGGAGCAAATGGGCTTGCATACATGGCTAAAAGTCTCGTTTATGTCTCAACTTATTATTTATTTAATTACATTTATATACCGCCCCATAGCCGAAGCTCTCTGGGTGGTTTGCAAAAGTTCAAAACAATTAATATTAAAAACAGATATACAAAAGTTTAAAACCATCAAAAGCATAAAAAAAATATCGGTTAAAAAACTATCAATTTAAAGCAACTATTCTGGGGTCAATTAAAAATTCAGCATATGTTGTTAACTGCCTGAGAGAACAGAAAAGTCTTAACCTGGCGCCGAAAAGATAACAATGTTAAACCGAAATATGATCATCTGCACACTGTCACTGCCTGGGTTGATCTCAGCCAAAGATCATCAGGAGAGGGGCAAATGCACAAGAGACCCAACAAGTCTGCACAGCTCCTGCTGGGGATGAGCCAAACAGGGCTCCCAACCCCAGCAGGGACTGCATCACGATCTCTTTCTCTTTGGTGCCATTTCCATTTCTGCCTCAGCTTGTTAGTCAAAGGGCAGGTGAGTGAGTCGATGCACACTCTGCTACACAAGTCTCATTTGGTTTCCTCACTCTCTCCTGCTATTTGTGCGAAGTGGCCCCGGGTTTCTTCCCACACTCACCTATAATGACATGCTGGACACTGAGAGCAAGTGCACTGAGCAGCTTGAAATTTAAACAGGCCGAGCGCACGCACACACGCACACACACACACGCACAAGAGCATGAGCTTCAAACAGTGGATAATTAAAATTCCTCCAAGAGGAGCACAAATATTCAGGAAATGGGCTGCAATGTGGCTGTGGGGTGATAAAGATGACAAGGTCGGAAGACACGAGCAAGTCAAAGGTAATAACTAGTAATAGATATAAACAATTTTAATACTTACAAAGTAATTGATAATTCATCACTCAATAAAACATTATAAAAGGTTTTACAAAAGATCTTCCAAAAGACATTTTCAGAGAAAGAAGCTTTCTTAGACGGCAATACTATACCCACATAGCTAGGCGTAAACTCCATTGAATTACTACTGAGTAGCTATGTACAAGATACACACATAGATGTGCAAAATAAAATATTGTCCAGGGGGTTTAAAAAATAAGAGATGAGCAAAAGCACATACAATATAGTCTAAAACAATGAAAGTAGACAGCAGAGTAAATATATAGGACATTATCTAAATCCTGACTCAGTGGTTAAAAGTAGGCCTGTGCGCAAGTGACCTCTCAAAATTCTCCACCCTATTTGTGAAAAGAGACATTTCACTGTATTTCTCCTGGGGAAGGAGAAATTCTCCAATTTCTCACAGGCAGGCAGGCAGGCAGGCAGGCAGGCATCACCCTGGGCAAGGGTGGACGAACAGCCTCTTCTGGTTTTTCTGCACTGCCACTGCAAGTGCCGGCAGCATCAATGGTGTTGGCAGGCTGGCCCTCATTTTGTATGTTCCCCAATATCCCACATACATAGCATCACTGCAGGGCCTGGCAGCAGGTGCAGAAGGGAATGCAGCCACTACAGAAAATAATGATGACGAAAACATGGAGAAAATTCTGGAAAGTGTTATTTTATTTTTAAGGGCTATAAAAGAAAATTCCCAGGAATTTCTTTGAAGTTTTATTTCCCCATGAAAGGGGCTTCCATTTTTCTGCCTCATTCTCAGGGTAGTTTATAATTTATTTTGAATGTTTGTTGGTGGGGGTTTTGAGCGTACCTAATCGCTGTGAGGTGGCCGAGTGGACTGTCTGGATTTTCCTTTCTATTACACATCTCATCATTGCCCTACAGTCTCTTAGGCCTTAGCTAGACCTAAAGTTTATCCCAGGATCGTCCTGGGGTCATCCCTGCCTGCTCCTGGGATCCCCTGTGTGTCATTTACATGAACAGGGATGACCCCGGGACAATCCCAGGATAAACCTTAGGTCTAGCTAAGGCCCCAGGCTGCCTGCAATTCCTGATCTGAAAAGGTTGTATGGGAGGAATAAATTCATGGCGTCTTCCCCTGTGTGCGAAGTGCAGGAAACCAAGGAGGCTACAGGCTGTCAGAGATATAATTGTACAAAGGAAGACAGGACACTCATACACACTTCTCAGCCATCTCGTGAGTAAGGTAAGCACAAGAACCCTGAACCAAACCCATGAGAATTTCTCTGAAATTTCTTCTTTAAATTTGTTTTCAAAAGCAATTTATTTTCTATCGAATGAGAACGGTCAAAATTTTCATGGGAGAATTTTTTAGCACAGCACTAGTTAAAAGCTCTTCATTTGATGGTGGAGAGCTTAAAAAGGGCCATGCAGATGTCCTTGTGACAGATGTCAGATGACCTGCGTAGCCACAGTGGTGAAGCACTTTGAGATAAACATTATGGCTTAGTGTCATGTGAACAGGGCCGGCGCTAGACTATATTGAGCCCTAGGCAGGTGCGTTCTGAAGCCGCCCCACCCCACCCCCTCGCCTGCTCACTCACTGCTCCCCCCCGCCCGCTCGCCCGCCCACTCTCTCCTGCTCCCAGCTTTGAAGCCAGGACGCTGGGGTTGGGGGGCCGGAGCGCGTCGCGGGCGAGAGCCAAGGCGAGGCGCGGCGGCGACGACGCAGGGTGGGGCCGCCGCCGACCAGCCTACCAACCCCCTCACAGCCGCCGCCACCTCCGGGACGTAAGGAGCTGCCGCCACCGCCGCTGCTGCTGAGGGGCCGCTGAGGCTGCCCCCTGCCCGGCTGCCCCTGCTGCTGCTGCCCAAAGCATATCGCCTCGTCCAGGTCTCCGTTCTTGAGGGCCCACATGAACTCCTTGTCGGACATAGCGGCTGCCGCCCTGACAGGGGACACGGCGAGAGGGTCCGGCAACGCTCACACGAGGAAAGACGGCGGCAGGAGCAGCAGCGGTGGCGAGGAGGTGGTGGGCGGGGCTCGGCTGCACCGGAAAGGGGTGCGGCAGCAGTTAGGCTGCTGCCTCCCGTGGCAGGAAAGGGTGGCGGTTACTGCTCCAACGGCCGTCAGCGCACGCCTGAAGCAGGAAGAGAACCAAGAACCCAGCGCTAATGTTGGCCGGTCAGCTCCAACCCCAGCATCCTGGCTTTGAAGGAACCAGGATGCTGGGGTTGGGCGGAGGCTGGGGCGGCAGCTTTGGAACAGCACACCCGGAAGCCGCTCTAGAAGAGCGGCTTCCGGGTACGCTGTTCGGCATCCCCGTTTGGTTGGCACTCTAGGCGGCCGCCTGAGTTGCCTCTATGGCAGCACCGGGCCTGCATGTGAACCATTCCTAACCATGGTGGCTACATAAACTTGCTCTCTAACTATTTGCTGCTAAAGGGTTAATGGCCTAACTATGGCTTAGCGTGTTGTCTGAATGGGCCCTATGAATCAGCATCCAAGATATAATCACAATCACCCAAAACAAATATGCATATATTTCAAAGATGTGCACAATTGCTTCATGCATTTGGAAAAATATGTGCAAAAATGGGCACAGATTTTCATGTGAAAAGGGAAGGAACGAATGAACGAACACACACATAGACACACCCCGAAGCTCACAATCTGGTACAGCCTTGAGTTAAATGAGTTTCAAGATGAATCCGGAGAACTTTGGTGAGCTCACGTTTTGCTGATTTCCACATCCCTAGCAAAATGATAGGAGTGTATTTATTCATTTTGCTTTAGTAACTTAGGACCGGAGTGGAAATTTCCTGACGGGTGGAATGCAAAGAATATAAATCCCATTCCATTGCACTCTGTATTGCCTCTTCGTACTTTTTCCTTAAATAGCAGAAAGACCATTTCTCTTAGTAAGGCCAGAAGTTTCCCAGGTGATTCTAGAAAGTTCACTTACTGCTTCTTTCTTAGCCTAGTCTTTGTGCGCTAGACTTCAGGAGCTGTTTCTCCCAAACAGCCACTGAATAGGCTGGGAGAATATAATGGAGATTGTTGTGCACCAAACTACCAAAAGTGCAAATGTGCAAATGTGCAAATGGATAAGAGCACTCCCACTACAGGGATATAACATGAACACCCAGCATCTCTAAAAGCAAATTTTAAAAGAATTGTTCAAATAGGGTGAAGGAACGTTACATGTGATGTAATGGATACTTGCTAATAGGTGACTGCCTCTAGCACACTCATAAATATGGTCCACACAGTACTCACTACAATGGCAGTTTGCTATAAACTTGATGTTGTAGTTTAACTGCTTTGGCAGAATAGCTTGTCCAGGTGTACTCCTCTCCTGTGATTGCAATCATGCGATGAGAACTGCAGGGCTGTGCTGACTGGCCCCTTCCACTCCATCACATCCCCATCCATCTGCCCCCACTGCCATCCACACATTAGAAAGTCAGTCTGATAGGGTCCCAATGTGAGTATATGTTCTGTGGTAGTCCAAAGCTTAGTTTGGGCTGCACACTCCCAGTTCCTTTTTTGCAGTTGTCATTTTGGCTCATCATGCAATAAAAAGCACGATGGTTTATGCTCTTTATTGGTTTTCATAGAATCACAGAATAGTAGAGTTGGAAGGGGCCTATAAGGCCATCGAGTCCAACCCCCTGCTCAACACAGGAATCCACCCTAAAGCATCCCTGACAGATGGCAGTCCAGCTGCCTCTTGAATGCCTCCAGTGTGAGAGGGCCCACAACCTCCCTAGGCAATTGGTTCCATTGTCGTACTGCTCTAACAGTCAGGAACTTTGATTATCAATGGTTTTGATTAGAGAGAATTTGGTTGGAAAGAAGGGGACAGTCCCCCACTCATGGGATATATGTGATATGGTGTCAACCAAAGTTTATTTTGGACAGCAGCGGCATATCTAAGTTAGTTTCTTGTTAAGTATACTGATTAAGCTGTTTCCAGCTTTTGTGCAAACTGGGAACTAGTAGCCAATGTCAGCATCATACAGAATTATTACCTTGACAAGCCTGAAAAATCTCCAGACAAAAGTCTCCAGGCTGTTCTGATAACATCCCCAGGTCTGCATTCCTGCCGTATTCCTGGTCAAATCATGCCAAGACTTTTGGCTACTTCATCTCTTTACTTCTTAGGTTGCTGGGACTTTCCTCTAGCCCCTTCCCTTGAACTCCCCTGCTTGTAGGGTTCTTGATCATTCCCAGTCCTTTTATAATGAGCACTGCAGAATTACAGCTAATTAGGGATGTAAATGATGCTAGGGAGAGGGAGGGCAGTGCTACTAGCTGTGTGCAACTCTGCAGTAAAATGTTTTCAACCTCAGCAGAAAAGTTATCGCAGGAGACAATGTCAACTTTGGAGGAGTTTGGGCTGCAGAAGGAGGACTCCGAGAGAGACGGTTTCTCTTTCATGTGGCTGCTGTTTCCCTTCTCTGAAACTAGGAGGAGATCTACACTAGTATATGTTTTCACAGGCATTGAACGTTTTATTCTTGAACAATTTAAACTGTAGCTGGTTTTAAAACGTTTACTTATGTTTTCTCTTTCCATGGGAATGCATTCCTTTTGGCCACACTAAGAAAATACATCTGTTTCTTCTACTTCCCCGTCTGCAAATTTCCCCTCCCACTTCCTCTTCTCTCTGCTTCAATTGCCCCTCCTTCGTATTATGCACCTGCGTTTAGAATTCAAACAGTTTGGGCAGTATTGTATTACTTTCACTTTAGACCAGCCTTCCCCAACCTGGTGCCTTCCTGATCTTTTAGACCACAACTCCCAGCATTCCTCACCATTGGCTCTGCTAGGTAGGGCTAATGGGAGTTGAAGTCCAAGGCTTCACAGGGAAAAAAAGTTCCAACTTTGGGCGCGGAAATTAAATAAACACCACCACCCCAGGAATGTGATTGGCTAATTAAGAAGGAAAGGAAAGCTAATTAATACGGCGAAATCAGCTACATCATAACAAATACGAGCTATTTCAGAAAAGTTCAAAATAAAAACCGGAGAAAAGGCCTCAATAAAACATCAAGACCTGAACGTCATATGGTGTAATACTATGAAACGCACACTTAAAACCGGTAAGACACATTCTAACTAGACTAGTGTAGATCCCCTCTATCAACTGAAACGTTCAGTGGGCCTTCTTGTGCCCCAACTCCCACTTTTTTTCACTCCCTTCTGAGTACGGAAGGATGAGAAGAAATTAGGCTGAGTATGGGGTGACAGAGGGTGAGAGGAGAGTGAGAGAAAACCCTGGAAGCCCTGCTTCTTGCACTTCTATGTCCAGTATGTTTGAACATGGTTTTGTCCTCTGTGTGGAGACAGAAAAGGCTGAAGTAGGAGGGTTGCCTTGTTTAGATTTCATTCACTTAAAATTTTAATGTGAGCCTCCCACATTCATACTTCCCAAACCAATATATGAACTGACATTAGCCCTTTGAGAAGGCCTAATCTACATCTACAGCCCTTTTGCAACAGAGGAGGGATGATTGCGATGGTTCCTTGCTTCTGCACGATGGTTCCCTGCCACACGAGCGATGCTTCCCGCAAGTAAAGGGGAGCCGTTGCAGGAGAGCGTGGGCCATGGGCCCCGTGACAGCGGTTCCACATGTGTATTGGCAGAAGTGGGCAGGGCTAGACAGATGGGGACAGGGCTCCTAAGGGAGGCACACCAGCACAGACACGCAGAGACACAAGGGGGGGATAGGTACCGTGTTGAAAATGTGCTGCTGCGCAGAGATATGTTTGTTGTTGTTTTAAAAAAAACTCTCAGCAATGATACTCGCCGATGCCCATGCACACGCCCCTGACAGTGGGTTGGCTGTTCGCTGAGTCAGGAGCTCATGCCAAACAGCAACAGGTTTGTGAAGTTGGGGGAGACACACCAGCTACGGACTTCGGGTTTGTAACGAGAGAGACAGAAAAACTGTGACAAAAGCAGTCAGTGATATTCCTAATTAACTGAGTTAATCAGGAATATCACTCAAGATCACAGCGGGATCAGCTGTGTGTCATGTATTGTATTGTATTTGTATTGTATTTATTGCATTTCTTTACCGCCCAATAGCCGAAGCCCTCTGGGCGGTTCACAAAAATTAAAATCATCAAGGTATAAAACAAGCCACACTATTAAAGCACGACCAGGATAAAACTGGTAAAAACTGCATGAGGATCCCCAGCACCACCGTCTGTGCCAAGATGGACAGAACCCCAACCACGGCGATAAACCATGTGCCCCAGCAGGGATGACATCGATATAATTCTAGAATAAATGGCTGGTGTAGACACGGCCAGGCTTCTCAGAATGCTGCAGTGCAGTTTACCAATTAAAAATGCTTCCCAAATGGTGAATATTAGCCAAAAGTGCACACAAAAATGCAGGTCTCAGTGAAAATAAGGGGAAATTACTTGCAAAAATGTGTATAGTAGGCAAATTTGCACATAAGACATGCAAAGTAGGAGACATGTGCACAAAAATATATACAAATTTTCAGGCTGACTTTTAAACAATCACAACCTAATGGGATGAAACAAATTAAAGATTGGAAAGCACAAGTTTTCTTATGTTCTTATACGTAGTGAGGGCCACCAATTTGGATGGCTTTTAAAGGGGATAAGACAAACTCAAGAAGGATAAAGGCTACTGGCTGGGTCTATATGCTACCTCCAGTATTCACAGGCAGTCTGTACACCACTTGCTTTCCCACAGGCAGTTGGTTGGTCTCTGTATGAAAATAATAATAATAATAATAATAATAATAATAATAATAATAATAATAATAATAATGGTCTAGATGGACTGTTGGTCTGATCCAGAATGGTTCTTAATAAGTTCATATGAAAAATTAGAAACTGAGAGAAACCAAAATTGTCAGGTTTGTCCACTGCTAGCTACATTACTGAGATTTCAGACTTTTCCATCTAGTGCCTCAAGTTCTATTAAAACAATTTCCCCAGGCCTCAGAAGTTTACAGCAAAGGAGGAAAATAGGCAGGTTGCACAATCCTTCTCTGTTTAAATAGACAGTTTACAGTTTGAGGGCTAAACTAAAAACCAAGAAGGAATTCCCTCCCAGTTCAAGTTACAGTTTCAGAGCAATTTCCCTCATGATTGCAGTATTTATTATTTATTATAGCACTTTTATCCTTCCCTTTTTTCCAAAGAGGCTCTCAAGCTGGCTTACAAAAATATGTCTTAAGACATTAGGGGAAGAAAGGGCTAAATTCCTCTCCTCCATCCATGCTGCGACCTCAGTAATTGTCTCTCACCCACCCACCCACAGCTGCTATTTGCATTTTTTTAAAAAAATGTGCACATTAAATGTATAGAATAATTTTGCCCTGAGTAAAACGTTACCCCTGGCGTTGTTCTTTTTCTGGTTAATTGACAGACAAAGCACCATTCTCTCGCCTGTAATGGCCTGCAAAATGTATTCTTCCTTTGACTGACAACGGCAGCAGTGATCTGGCTTTCATTGGTCAGAATATTTGGACCAATCTATACATTCAGAGCCCTCCTGGGTCTCTATTAATTCAGAATGCAGGTGATGATTGTGGTACTAAATATTTCCCCACTTAAAGCATTCCTGGTGCCTAAAACAACTGTCACAGAGAAAACTAAGGCTTAACCTATGCATGATGAAAGTAGACCCATTTTATTTAAGTGGAGAGTTTGGGTCCATTTTTTTAAAGCAATGGTCGAGAACTGTCTCTGCCCCCAGCCTGCCCTTCCCTTACCATGACCTCTCCCACGCCCCATAGGGCTTTTCTCAAAGTTGAACTCAGAGTCTGACTGAGGAGAAAAGTACCTAGCAGGACAGACTGAAGAGAAAGGGGAAAGGCTTTAGCACCCACCAACTCCATGCCCTGAGTGCTCTGAAGTCAGACCCCCCACGTCATGCACAGCTGGTTCTGCCACTGTTACGTGCATGTTGAACTTAGGCCACAGCTCGACCTAAGGTTTATCCTGGGATCATCCAGGTTTCGCCCCTGCCTGAGCACTGGATCCCCTGTGTGTCACCTAGATGAACAGGTTTGACCCCTGGATGATCCAGGGATAAACCTTAGGTCTAGCTATGGCCTTAGACTAGAACCCTTCTCCTTTTTGATACAGAGGAGGAGGAGGAGCAGGCTGTCTCTGTTCTAGGTGTTGTTTATCCCATGAGTTTTCCCGAAAGTGCAGGAAGCTAAGACATGCACTGTGTTAAAGAGTCATTGTCAGATTCAACAGCACCAGGCTAGTTACAAATAAAACTACACACCACCCTGATAGGAACCTGAGCTTGCCTGGAGTGAGTATTAACCCTAACCCTCCCCATACACTTTATTTTCTGCTCTTTGTTTCTCTCCTTCTCTGCTGGATCTCTATGTGAAAGATCTCAAAGACTAAGGTTGTAGCTAGACCTAAGGATTGTCCTGGGGTCAAACCTGTTCATCTAAGTGCCACACAGGGCATCCAGCGCTCAGGTAGGGACGAACCCGGGATGATCCTGGGATAAACCTTAGGTCTAGCTACGGCCTAAGAGATCACAAAAGCGCAGGCTCCCTGTCCCCGCCCCTGGCTTTTCTCTTTTTTGACTGGGTCATATGAGATTGACAAGCCATCTCTGTCCAATCAGTGCATTATTGGGGGGATTTATGTCAATTAACTCCTATCTGAAGGGTTGTCACATAGATGATGGGAGTAAAATTGTCTTCTGCTGTTCCAAAGGGTGGAACCCGAACTAACAGATTCAAATGACGAGGAAGGGGATTTCAACCCAACGTTAGGAAGGCCTTCCTGGCTGTAACCTGTTTGGCAGTGGAGCCGGCTGCCTCAGAAGGTGGGGGACTCTCCTTCCTTGGAGGCTTTTAAGCAGAAGCTGGACGGCCGCCTCCAAGCGATGCTGTGCGGTACATTTCCTGCATTTGCTGTGATTTGAACTACATGACCGTCTAAGAGCCTAACTACAAATCACCTTTAAGACGTAGCATGCCGTTACACCTGTTCTTTTTCCTTACTCTAAAGTAAGTGTGGCGACCTGATCTGGGTTGGGTCCCTACTATTGGGGTGAGGGGGCTTTATCCATTTGCCTCCACTGTGACCTCACAGGTTGGAGCCACAGTTTCAATTTGCATGGGAAGAAAAAACAACCATTGGAGTTCTTTGTTTTCCTGAGCAAATTACAAGTGTGGGCCCCCAATCTGGATTGGTACCCACATATTAGGATCCCTATCCGAAGCAAGTCTCCATCTTGAGGGAGGTACAACAAATGCAAAAGACCAAAATGCAACAAAATCACAACATGCCTGTTTCAGGGAACCACTCCTTCCTCAGGGGCTTTACCTGCGCTAGTCAAGTCAACACTTCACAGATAGTTGGCATGACTAGTGCAGGTAGCCTCTGAGGAAGGAGAGAATTTCCAAAATGTTTGGCTTGCACAGAAATAAACAGGCACATTGTGATTCACCCACCCACCGTTTTCCTGGTTTTTGCTGTCTGCAAGCAAGCCTACTAAAGAGGGTAGCTCAAAACCTGGTTGTTTTTTTTTCTGATTTCTTTTTCTCCCCCACACCACAGTATGGTATGTGAGCCACCATTGGATATTTTAAATGATTTCAATGAAAATGCATAGAGGTTGGGAAAGTGGCACTGTGACAGCAGACTTCACCAGCAACTTAGAGCTCTATCACACTTATTTTACCCCCTGGTTTGCCTCCACATTTTTTGCCTCCATTTCATAAGTCCGGCAAGCATTCCTCTCTCATTGCTATACCAGTGAGCTCTCTTTTCACTTGTTTGCTCTCTGGCTCCTATTGCTCCTGCCCCACCCTTTCTCCTTCCCCTCCAGTTCATTGGTTCTTCTCGTTGATAGACATTGTGATGGATGTGGCAGCCTTCCTCATTGGAGCTCCTATGGGAATTAACCATTTTTAAAGATAAAGAGATGAAACTTGGCACAGTGATAGCACTTATGGAGGGCTTTAGCTTGGCAAGTTTGAATCAGATCAGTTCATCTCTGATTTTTTTAAGGAATTTTTAATTTCTTCCTCCTCAAGTCATTCCTTCCCATTAACACACACACACATGTCTCTAATTATGCACAGGGGTGCACTAAGGCAGAATCAGAGGTGTGTGTGTGTGTGTGTGTTTTCAATGGAGATTGTTTATTCCCTGGGCTTGATTCCCTTTCTCAAGAGTAAATTGCATTGATTTCAACTGCATTTACATCCAAGTCATACTAAAATCCAATGCATGGTTACCTTTGAGTAAACCCCATTGAACAGAGAGAGACTTACTTCTGAGTAAATAGAAGTAAGACCTCAGACGTATACATAGGGTTGCAGAGCACTTCTTTCCAGTTTGCTCTTTTAAACTTTTTTTTAAAAAGCTGAGTGACCATACTATTAAAAGTTAGCTCTATACATGTTTACTCAGAAGTAAGTCTCTCTCCATATTTGGAAAAGGCTGAGTGGGGTGAAGGGTAGCTTTGATATTGACAACTGTGGCTAACCAAAATGCTTACATTGTGTAATTTTTACAAATAAAGAGATGAAACTTGGCACCATGATAGCTCTTAAGGAGGGCTTAGCCAAGCCAAGTTTGAATCTGATCCATTCATGCCTTGATTTTTAGGATTATTTTTTTAAAAAAAGAAATCCCCTCAAGCCATTCTTTTGATACTCCACCAATGCGAAATTCCACCTGTTTGCATTTGTGGAGGGTTTATTTTCCTTTACTGTGATAATGCACAGCTCTGCATCTCCAGTTCATAAAAACAGAGATCTGCTGGGGTCATCAGGGATGTGGACTCCTTCCCCCACCCCCTTGCTCTGGCTTTGTTGTCTAGCGTTTAACATTAAATAAACGCTGATTTAACATTTCATTGGCTGGGCTCCATTTCTGCAGGCAATGAGGGTGGGGTTGGAGCAGTAAAAAGTTCATTGAACAGACTAAGCACAAGTCCATTCATGACCTGGCGTGCTGGAGGAGAACCGCCCCGCCCTCCCATTTCATGAGCAAGACTCCATTCAAAGCACACTCCCCCAAACAAAGGAAAAAGTGAGAGGATAGCAATACATGGAGGATTAGGGCGCATTAAATCTTCCTGGGGAAAATAATCCAGACTTTCCCCACACCAAAATAATACAAAAAAATGGAGGAAAAGAAGCAAGATGGGTGCAGGACAAGGATGATGTCATGTGAGTCCTGCACAACAATACCAGATATCAGACATGGCAAGAGTGCATTAAACCGCTGATGTGATGGAACAGTTATGCACTTCTTTTGGAACAACTGTAGACAAGCAGCTCTCTGTGAATACAGCTGTTCATGCAGGGCTGTCTATAGACATTCTAATGAACATGCATAAAGAAAGGGATGGAGCATGTCCCTCCAGTGTTTTGTTTTGTTTTACCCTTATTTCATAGAATCATAGAATCACAGAGTTAGAAGGGGCCTACAAGGCCATCGAGTCTAACCCCCTGCTCAATGCAGGAATCCACGCTAAAGCATCCCTGACAGGTGGTTGTCCAGCTGCCTCTTGAAGGCCTCTAGTGTGGGAGAGCCCACAGCCTCCCTAGGTAAGGGAGGTTGTAGAAGGCATGGAGGTGGCCATTCAGCTCGTGCACCAGGCGCTTGCACCTCCTCGCATCCCAGTTTTGTTCGGTTTTTTACCTTTGGTGGGGGGGGGGTGGAGAAGCATGGAGGCAGGCCAGCAGCCATTCAGCTCACTGGCCCACCCCCTCCCCCTATCTGCGCAGATGGCAACCAATCAGGGTGCACCCAGACTCTCCTCCGAAGCAGCTCTGGAGCAAAGCAACAGATTTTATTTATTTATTTATTGCATTTTTATACCGCCCAATAGCCGAAGCTCTCTGGGCGGTTCACAAAATTAAAACCACAATAAAACAACCAACAGGTTAAAAGCACAATTACGAAATACAGTATAAAAAGCGCAACCAGGATAAAACCACACAGCAAAATTGATATAAGATTAAAATACAGAGTTAAAACAGTAAAATTTAAATTTAAGTTAAAATTAAGTGTTAAAATACTGAGTGAATAAAAAGGTCTTCAGCTGGCGACGAAAGCAGTACAGTGTAGGCGCCAGGCGGACCTCTCTGGGGAGCTTGTTCCACAGCCGGGGTGCCACAGCGGAGTGTGATTTATTTTCTCCTCACGAAATAAAAGCACCCTTGCCATCCTTGTGCTATGTTGCTTTGGGGGGAGCAGTCCTGCTGCTGAAAGAGGAGGGGGGCGCTTCTCCAGCTGCCTAAGCCTGTCGGTCGAACAAATAGACTTGTGCCAAGCCAGTTGAATGGACTTTTGCTGCACCAACCCCACCCTCATTGCCCACAGAAATGGCACCCAGCTGATGAAACATTGAATCAGTGACACACTAGACAACCTAAACCAGAGTGACGGGGGTGGGGTGGGGAAGGCACACGCGCCCATCACCTGACAAGAACCAGTGAACTGGAGGGGGAAGGAGAAGGGGCAGGCTGGGGCAGGCACAAGAGCGGGGGAGCAAACAAGTGAAAAGAGAGTTCACCAGTGCAGCAGAGATCGTGAAAGGGACCAGCGCTTGCTGCGCTA
Organism: Elgaria multicarinata webbii; assembly: GCF_023053635.1. Classification (NCBI taxonomy): domain Eukaryota; kingdom Metazoa; phylum Chordata; class Lepidosauria; order Squamata; family Anguidae; genus Elgaria; species Elgaria multicarinata. The sequence goes on from NC_086178.1 coordinate 113,928,996, forward strand.
GTAAAATGGGGGTCAAAATCACAGGTGCAAACCAGGAAAAAAAAGTAGGTGTGAAGGAGCTCCAAGACAGCCCCCAAAAGTCTACCCACTTTTGGTCAGTCTAGAAAAGAGAAGATTGAGGGGAGACACGATAGCACTGTTCAAATACTTAAAAGTTTGTCACACAGAGGAGGCCCAGGATCTCTTCTCCATCATCCCAGAGTGCAGGACACGGAATAACCAGCTCAAGTTACGGGAAGCCAGATTCCGGCTGGACATCAGGAAAAACTTCCTGACTGTTAGAGCAGTACAACAATGGAATCAGTTACCTAGTGAGGTGGTGGGCTCTCCCACACTAGAGTCATTCAAGAGGCAGTTAGACAACCATCTGTCAGGGATGCTTTAGGGTGGATTCATGCACTGAGCAGGGAGTTGGACTCGATGGCCTTGTAGGCCCCTTCCAACTCTGCTATACTATGATTCTATGACTGCCTCCTGAATGCCCACTGGGCACATCATTGCCTCCCAGACTCAGTTTTCCTATAATGGAATATGGGAATGATAAAGTCCTTTCTCACAGGGTTGAGAACAGTGCGAGAGAATGTAAAGCAGTGTAACATTAAAAGTACTTTATAAATGATAAAGCCAGAACCTTGTAGTGAGATTCTCCCTAGCGTGCCAGTGCAAAAACCGCTCCCTAGGGCACCATCCCCTCAACAAAACTCATATTGCATACTGCAGGGGAGAGTTGCGTGCTTCTCTTACTAAGGGCTTGGTGTTTTCACTAGCACAACGTGAGCCTCTGAAGCCTTGGAAGTCTGCACTGGAGTTGGGCCAGTAATGATACAGGGTACATCCAGGTCAAACTATCAAATTTTGTAAGGGATGAGATGCATTGCAGCCCTTCTTCTTACTTACTTCCACATGGAAGCAACAGCTTGGATGGGGTAGATACAGAAAGGTTGCCAACGTTTATTCTACAAGGGCTTCTGTGCCTTTAATAGCTGTGTGATTGGAAAAGTTTACCTACTGAATTATTATTATTATTATTATTATTATTATTATTATTATTATTATTATTATTCCACCTTTTGCCCAATAATGGGCCTCAAGGTGGCCTTACAAAGATTAAAACATATATTGTAAAACCTAGGAAAAGAAATGTAAAAAAAAACCAAAACCCATAAACGTTTTAAAAACACAACAAAATTATAAGTCATTAACATACATGGGGGGGGGAGTCAGATTATTCTCCAAAGGCCTGCTAGAACAAACAAGTTTTAGCCTGCTTCCGAAAGCCCATCAAGGAGGGAGCCAGTCTATCTTCCCCAGGAAGAGAGTTCCAAAGCACTGGAGCAGCTTCCGAGAAGACCCTCCCAAACCCCTGGCAATTCTCTGGGTTACCTATGCCTAAATCAGGCCATGGGCATATGAGCCGTGGGGGAGGGGGAGAAGGCCAGTGACTCTAAGAGATCCTATGGGCCCTCCCATCATTCTCTCTTGCCTTGGCCAGCAAACAAGCAAGCCTGCGTGTAAAGGAGGAAACTACTGAAAGATAAATTCATTCTGCAGGCATTCTTAATCTTCTAAAAAGAAGAACACCACGATGTTAACAACTCACCAAGAACAACAATGACATAGTTTCAAGGTTTCCTCATTTGTTTGCAGAGTGAATATTAAAAGTGCCGTCTGCAGCCTTGAAGGGTCTCCCCTGGGAACTGTTAGTGTCTGCAGTAACGAGGTCATTCATTTTTTATTAGGAGAAGAGTTTCTGTGAAGTTAAATGTGCTGACAGCCCTTTTTTGCCTTTGATGTTGGGTTTCACCTCCGTCCCTCCTGCTCACTCAGTTCCTCCCTAGTAGAGCTGGGAAAGTCTCTTCCATCTGTGTGAAGTGACTTGCACTCTTGTTTTCTTTAGATACCTTGATAAGCAGATGGCCATTAAAGGGCAGCCCATGAAGGTGGCATAGGGTTTCAATGGATGCTGGAGATGGGAAAGATTAGGTTGCCATCATGGAGTCACACCTTTGTTGCCACAAGATGTCTTGACTGCTTGGACCCATAATTTATTGACTGGTCACATAGATAATTGTCCGGCTAGAGGCCAGAAAACCATCTTTAACCCAGGAAGTAAAAGGTTAAAGTCTCTTCTAAGCCATTGCTGACTCACTTGCATGGACTAGTGTGGTAATACTGTTCCTGCTAGTAAAACACCAGCTGGAGTGAGGGAGCCATCAAAAAGAAACACTTGAACTGATCCTGTGCTCTGCAGAACATATTCTGTCTTTAAACTCTTGCGGAACCAGCCAAGCATCATCTCCGAGCGTCAGCCAGGAGGCTTGATGAGTGGCCTATTGGTTGCTCACCCATCCTCAAAGCCCTTCTGGCATTCACCCGCTTCCCTCTTCTGTACTAAGCTCATAGCTCCTCAAAGATGCTGACAAGTTTTTTGTGATCAGGTGAAAAACCACTATCATCCCACCTTTGCTGTTTGGAGAGTTACTGTCCCAGAGAGGAGGGTTCGCAGCATGTTCCTAAATGTACAAACCCACTTCCTAGAATGCAGATTCTCCTGGAAGGAGGTTCAGGGAGAAAAGACTCCTCTTGTCTAACTCCGTATTTGGGAAGGAGAGATGTAAATAATGGAACTTACTTTGTTTTCTACAGCAGAGATTTCTACTTTGCATTGCATGGAATACTACTCCCAGAGAGACACCGGGCACTGAGAAGTTTCATGCTCCATGTAAGGCTGGGACTGCTTTTCCCTCTCCCATTGAGAAGCAAAACCTGGGAAACTGGCCATTTCTGACGCTGTAAATAATAATGAGGTGTTAGTGATATGTAGGATTTCTTTTCTTTTAAGCAATGCTTTGTCAGTGGCAGACTTGTATTCTGAAATCCTTAATTACAATCTTGAATTGTGATCTAATTTACTGAAAACTGCTCTTTTAAATTCCTCTTTAACCTTATTTCCCACACCAAAGCTAAATATAATATGAAGTCACTTCTTCATTTTCACATATAGTTTTCATTGCAAAAGCAGGATTGATCTCTTCCTCCTCTTATCTTCTCTTGCACCCACCTTAAAGTATGATGGGGAAAACTGAGCATAGTAGTCACGTTGAGTCTTACCCCAAATCCTGCTGAACAGTACTCCAAAGGCTGCAATATGATACTTGTGTTAATATGTTGAGAGTTTTTTTGCAAGTGGTTCAAGGGAGGATCTACACTACTGCTTTTAAAGCGCTTTAAAGCGCTTTGAAAATGTTTTGAAACCTGTATATGCAGTCAGGGCCGGTGCCAGACTGTTTTGCGCCCTAGGCAAGGTGAGCTACTTTCACCCCCCACCCCCAAAAATGCCAACTTTGATTTTTAAGAACAGATGTTTCCTGGAAAAAATAAGAAGCACAAAACTTGAAACTGCTAGACTTATTTTAAAGTGCAAGAAATATGTCATGCCAATTCATAGAATCATAGAATAGCAGAGTTGGAAGGGGCCTACAAGGCTATCGAGTCCAGCCCCCTGCTCAATGCAGGAATTATAGCAATGCAGGAATTATAGCAAACAAATTGGAAAGGGATGTCTATGGGTCTAAAATGCATTATTTAATAGGAATATCACCTCCAAATCATCCCCCCCAACTCACACACACACTCAGCATCACTCACTCCAAACAAACACACGCATGAACTCATGCATTCACTCAAAGACCCCATGCACCCCATTCACCCACACATTCTCTCTCTCTCTCTCTTCCGGGCGCATTCCAGAAGTCCGAACGTGGAGCTGCCCCACCCCTACCCCAGCATCCCTGGCTTTGCTTCGGCTGGGCGGGCGCGGGGCGCCATCTCGCCTGCCCAGGCCCAGCTGAATCCTCGGGCCGGGCTGGCTCACAGCCAACACGTGTGAGTGTTGCGTTGTGCCCGGCGCCCCTCTTAGCTTGGCGCTCTAGGCAGCTGCCTGAGTGGCCTCTATGGTAGCACCGGCCCTGTATGCAGTGTGTCCTGGACCCCAACAGTTGTCAAAACTGTTATAAAGTGCTTTAAAGCAGTAGTGTAGATCCCCCACAACTTGCTTCCAAGGAAGAGCAACTCTTTGGTTTGGAGTTAATTGGAAGATAAAGTATATATGTTATGTTGGGACAAAATACTTCCACACTCCATGTTCAATTTCAGCACAGATGTGATACAAAGTTGAATCAATGTTTCAGGTTTCCCAAATAAAATGATGGTTCTAAAATTGTAACTCTAGTAGTTCCTTCAGTCTGTGACCAGATTTACACCAAGCAGGATATGACACTTTGAAAACATTTTGATAACTGCATGTGGCGTATGTCCTGGGCCTCAACAGTTGCCTCTACTGAAATAAACCATTTTAAAGCAGTAGTGCAGATCCTACCTGTGTTTGCTTAATCAACTTAATTTGTGGGGTAGCATTGTTTCCACAACTGTGTATGGCAGTTGACAAAGACATTGCACCAGCAGTGCCTTGATATGTCTCTAATAGAAAACCATATTTCTATTTGAGTAATATACAGGCAATAGTGTCCTCAGAGCCAGACATTTGGGATAGCCCTAAATCTTGAACAATACTAATTTCAATTTCACTCTTACTATCCACTGAATGCATAGCAAGAACAACTTGTATTACTTTGGAGCTTAATTAAATAAGCCACCATTCAAGGCCATGCATGTATTGTGGTTGTATTATGAATGCATAAATACATTCAACAGCATTTCAGAGCACATGT